>NC_053389.1:252983864-253583864 GCF_905171765.1 Bufo bufo
TTAGGTGCTGGGTGACAGGTGTACGTTTACGGACAGAATTAGACTTGGATCTGCACAGTAGCGTGTGTGTGAAGTTATTGAGAATTACCCTATCAGCACCTTGAATCTAATATACCCTTTTAGGGATAGATTTAACCACCTCCGGACCGCCTAACGCAGGATCGCGTTCCGGAGGTGGCAGCGCTGCGCACAGTCACGCATATACGCGTCATCTCGCGAGACGCGAGATTTCCTGTGAACGCGCGCACACAGGCGCGCGCGCTCACAGGAACGGAAGGTAAGAGAGTTGATCTCCAGCCTGCCAGCGGCGATCGTTCGCTGGCAGGCTGGAGATGTGTTTTTTTTAACCCCTAACAGGTATATTAGACGCTGTTTTGATAACAGCATCTAATATACCTGCTACCTGGTCCTCTGGTGGTCCCCTTTGTTTGGATCGACCACCAGAGGACACAGGTAGCTCAGTAAAGTAGCACCAAGCACCACTACACTACACTACACCCCCCCCCCCCCCGTCACTTATTAACCCCTTATTAGCCCCTGATCACCCCTAATCACCCCTGATCACCCCATATAGACTCCCTGATCACCCCCCTGTCATTGATTACCCCCCTGTCATTGATCAACCCCCTGTAAAGCTCCATTCAGACGTCCGCATGATTTTTACGGATCCACTGATAGATGGATCGGATCCGCAAAACGCATCCGGACGTCTGAATGAAGCCTTACAGGGGCGTGATCAATGACTGTGGTGATCACCCCATATAGACTCCCTGATCACCCCCCTGTCATTGATTACCCCCCTGTCATTGATTACCCCCCTGTAAAGCTCCATTCAGATGTCCGCATGATTTTTACGGATGCACTGATACATGGATCGGATCCGCAAAACGCATCCGGTCGTCTGAATGAAGCCTTACAGGGGCATGATCAATGACTGTGGTGATCACCCCCCTGTCATTGATTACCCCCCTGTAAAGCTCCATTCAGATGTCCGCATGATTTTTACGGATGCACTGATAGATGGATCGGATCCGCAAAACGCATCCGGACGTCTGAATGAAGCCTTACAGGGGCATGATCAATGACTGTGGTGATCACCCCATATAGACTCCCTGATCACCCCCCTGTCATTGATTACCCCCCTGTAAAGCTCCATTCAGATGTCCGCATGATTTTTACGGATGCACTGATAGATGGATCGGATCCGCAAAACGCATCCGGACGTCTGAATGAAGCCTTACAGGGGCATGATCAATGACTGTGGTGATCACCCCATATAGACTCCCTGATCACCCCCCTGTAAAGCTCCATTCAGATGTCCGCATGATTTTTACGGATGCACTGATGGATGGATCCGATCCGCAAAACGCATCCGGACGTCTGAATGAAGCCTTACAGGGGCATGATCAATGACTGTGGTGATCACCCCATATAGACTCCCTGATCACCCCCCTGTCATTGATCACCCCCCTGTCATTAATCACCCCCCTGTAAAGCTCCATTCAGATGTCCGCATGATTTTTACGGATGCACTGATAGATGGATCGGATCCGCAAAACGCATCCGGACGTCTGAATGAAGCCTTACACGGGCGTGATCAATGACTGTGGTTATCACCCCATATAGACTCCCTGATCACCCCCCCTGTCATTGATCACCCCCCTGTCATTGATCACCCCCCTGTCATTGATCACCCCCCTGTCATTGATCACCCCCCTGTCATTGATCACCCCCCTGTCATTGATCACCCCTCTGTAAGGCTCCATTCAGATATTTTTTTGGCCCAAGTTAGCGGAATTTTTATTTTTTTTTCTTACAAAGTCTCATATTCCACTAACTTGTGTCAAAAAATAAAATCTCACATGAACTCACCATACCCCTCACGGAATCCAAATGCGTAAAATTTTTTAGACATTTATATTCCAGACTTCTTCTCACGCTTTAGGGCCCCTAGAATGCCAGGGCAGTATAAATACCCCACATGTGACCCCATTTCGGAAAGAAGACACCCCCAGGTATTCCGTGAGGGGCATACTGAGTCCATGAAAGATTGAAATTTTTGTCCCAAGTTAGCGGAACGGGAGACTTTGTGAGAAAAAAATTAAAAATATCAATTTCCGCTAACTTGTGCCAAAAAAAAAAAAATTTCTATGAACTCGCCATGCCCCTCATTGAATACCTTGGGGTGTCTTCTTTCCAAAATGGGGTCACATGTGGGGTATTTATACTGCCCTGGCATTCTAGGGGCCCCAAAGCGTGAGAAGAAGTCTGGTATCCAAATGTCTAAAAATGCCCTCCTAAAAGGAATTTGGGCACCTTTGCGCATCTAGGCTGCAAAAAAGTGTCACACATCTGGTATCGCCGTACTCAGGAGAAGTTGGGGAATGTGTTTTGGGGTGTCATTTTACATATACCCATGCTGGGTGAGAGAAATATCTTGGTCAAATGCCAACTTTGTATAAAAAAATGGGAAAAGTTGTCTTTTGCCAAGATATTTCTCTCACCCAGCATGGGTATATGTAAAATGACACCCCAAAACACATTCCCCAACTTCTCCTGAATACAGAGATACCAGATGTGTGACACTTTTTTGCAGCCTAGGTGGGCAAAGGGGCCCACATTCCAAAGAGCACCTTTCGGATTTCACAGGTCATTTACCTACTTACCACACATTAGGGCCCCTGGAAAATGCCAGAGCAGTATAACTACCCCATTTTGGAAAGAAGACACCCCAAGGTATTCCGTGAGGGGCATGGCGAGTTCCTAGAATTTTTTATTTTTTGTCACAAGTTAGTGGAAAATGCTTATTTTTTTTTTTTTTTTTTTTTTCATACAAAGTCTCATATTCCACTAACTTGTGACAAAAAATAAAAACTTCCATGAACTCACTTTGCCCATCAGCGAATACCTTGGGGTCTCTTCTTTCCAAAATGGGGTCACTTGTGGGGTAGTTATACTGCCCTGGCATTCTAGGGGCCCAAATGTGTGGTAAGGAGTTTGAAATCAAATTCTGTAAAAAATGACCTGTGAAATCCGAAAGGTGCTCTTTTGAATATGGGCCCCTTTGCCCACCTCGGCTGCAAAAAAGTGTCACACATCTGGTATCTCCGTAATCGGGAGAAGTTGGGGAATGTGTTTTGGGGTGTCATTTTACATATACCCATGCTGGGTGAGAGAAATATCTTGGCAAAAGACAACTTTTCCCATTTTTTTATACAAAGTTGGCATTTGACCAAGATATTTATCTCACCCAGCATGGGTATATGCAAAAAGACACCCCAAAACACATTCCTCAACTTCTCCTGAATACAGAGATACCAGATGTGTGACACTTTTTTGCAGCCTAGGTGGGCAAAGGGGCCCACATTCCAAAGAGCACCTTTCGGATTTCACAGGTCATTTACCTACTTACCACACATTTGGGCCCCTAGAATGCCAGGGCAGTATAACTACCCCACAAGTGACCCCATTTTGGAAAGAAGAGACCCCAAGGTATTCGCTGATGGGCATAGTGAGTTCATGGAAGTTTTTATTTTTTGTCACAAGTTAGTGGAATATGAGACTTTGTAAGGAAAAAAAAATAAAAAAAAAAAATAAGCATTTTCCGCTAACTTGTGACAAAAAATAAAAAATTCTAGGAACTCGCCATGCCCCTCACGGAATACCTTGGGGTGTCTTCTTTCCAAAATGGGGTCACTTGTGGGGTAGTTATACTGCCCTGGTATTCTAGGGGCCCAAATGTGTGGTAAGGAGTTTGAAATCAAATTCAGGAAAAAATGAGGAGTGAAATCCGAAAGGTGCTCTTTGGAATATGGGCCCCTTTGCCCACCTAGGCTGCAAAAAAGTGTCACACATCTGGTATCCCCGTACTCAGGAGAAGTTGAGGAATGTGTTTTGGGGTGTCTTTTTACATATACCCATGCTGGGTGAGATAAATATCTTGGTCAAATGACAACTTTGTATAAAAAAATGGGAAAAGTTGTCTTTTGCCAAGATATTTCTCTCACCCAGCATGGGTATATATAAAATGACACCCCAAAACACATTCCCCACCTTCTCCTGAGTACGGAGATACCAGATGTGTGACACTTTTTTGCAGCCTAGGTGGGCAAAGGGGCCCATATTCCAAAGAGCACCTTTCGGATTTCACAGGTCATTTTTTACAGAATTTGATTTCAAACTCCTTACCACACATTTGGGCCCCTAGAATGCCAGGGCAGTATAACTACCCCACAAGTGACCCCATTTTGGAAAGAAGAGACCCCAAGGTATTCGCTGATGCGCATAGTGAGTTCATAGAACTTTTTATTTTTTGTCACAAGTTAGTGGAATATGAGACTTTGTAAGGAAAAAAAAAAAAAAAAAAAAAATCATCATTTTCCGCTAACTTGTGACAAAAAATAAAAAGTTCTATGAACTCACTATGCCCATCAGCGAATACCTTAGGGTGTGTACTTTCAGAAATGGGGTCATTTGTGGGGTGTTTGTACTGTCTGGCCATTGTAGAACCTCAGGAAACATGACAGGTGCTCAGAAAGTCAGAGCTGCTTCAAAAAGCGGAAATTCACATTTTTGTACCATAGTTTGTAAACGCTATAACTTTTACCCAAACCATTTTTTTTTTACCCAAACATTTTTTTTTTATCAAAGACATGTATAACTATAAATTTAGAGCAAAATTTCTATATGGATGTCGTTTTTTTTTGCAAAATTTTACAACTGAAAGTGAAAAATGTCATTTTTTTGCAAAAAAATCGTTAAATTTCGATTAATAACAAAAAAAGTAAAAATGTCAGCAGCAATGAAATACCACCAAATGAAAGCTCTATTAGTGAGAAGAAAAGGAGGTAAAATTCATTTGGGTGGTAAGTTGCATGACCGAGCAATAAACGGTGAAAGTAGGGTAGGTCAGAAGTGTAAAAAGTGGCCTGGTCTTTCAGGGTGTTTAAGCACTGGGGGCTGAGGTGGTTAAAGTAGGCCTGATACAGCAGAAACCACTAATTTAGAGAATTGCAAAATTGGGAATTGTATTTCAACCCAGAACAAAAACTGTGCTTTGACGGACACTAAATAACTTGACCAGCTAAAGCAGGAATGACAGATTTGGATGAATATAAATGGGAGGCCTATTTTTTAGGCGCTGGGTGACAGGTATACGTTTAATCACAGAATTCGACTTGGATCTGCACAGTAGCGTGTGTGTGAAGTTATTGAGAACTACCCTATCAGCACCTTGAATCTAATATACCCTTTTAGGGATAGATTTAAAGTAGGCCTGATACAGCAGAAACCACTAATTTAGAGAATTGCAAAATTGGGAATTGTATTTCAACCCAGAACAAAAACTGTGCTTTGACGGACACTAAATAACTTGACCAGCTAAAGCAGTAATGACAGATTTGGATGAATATAAATGTGAGGCCTATTTTTTAGGCGCTGGGTGACAGGTATACGTTTAATCACAGAATTAGACTTGGATCTGCACAGTAGCGTGTGTGTGAAGTTATTGAGAACTACCCTATCAGCACCTTGAATCTAATATACCCTTTTAGGGATAGATTTAAAGTAGGCCTGATACAGCAGAAACCACTAATTTAGAGAATTGCAAAATTGGGAATTGTATTTCAACCCAGAACAAAAACTGTGCTTTGACGGACACTAAATAACTTGACCAGCTAAAGCAGTAATGACAGATTTGGATGAATATAAATGTGAGGCCTATTTTTTAGGCGCTGGGTGACAGGTATACGTTTAATCACAGAATTAGACTTGGATCTGCACAGTAGCGTGTGTGTGAAGTTATTGAGAACTACCCTATCAGCACCTTGAATCTAATATACCCTTTTAGGGATAGATTTAAAGTAGGCCTGATACAGCAGAAACCACTAATTTAGAGAATTGCAAAATTGGGAATTGTATTTCAACCCAGAACAAAAACTGTGCTTTAACGGACACTAAATAACTTGACCAGCTAAAGCAGTAATGACAGATTTGGATGAATATAAATGTGAGGCCTATTTTTTAGGCGCTGGGTGACAGGTATACGTTTAATCACAGAATTAGACTTGGATCTGCACAGTAGCGTGTGTGTGAAGTTATTGAGAATAACTTTGTGACAGGCTCAGCTTGACCCTGATGTAGGATATAGCCAAAAAATAACCACACTATTGATGGTTAAATGCACTTTGTGACAGGCTCAGCTTGCCCCTGATGTAGTATATGGCCAAAAAATAACCACACTATTGATGGTTAAATGCACTTGATGACAGCTTGACCCTGATGTAGGATATAGCAAAAAATAACCACACTATTGATGGTTAAATGTACTTGGTGGCAGCTTGTGCTGGCGCACCACAAGCCACAAAATGGCCGCCGATCACCCCAGAAAAAAGTGACTGAAAAACGCTCTGGGCAGCCTAAAAACAGTGAGCAATTGAATAGCAGCAGTTCAATGATCCACAGCTGTAGATTGATCACTGAATGAAGTCTTTTGGAGGAGTTAATCACTGCCTAATCTCGCCCTAACGTCGCAGCTCCAACCTCTCCCTACACTTGTATCAGCAGAGTGACGTGCAGCGCTACGTGACCCAAGCTTATATAGAGGCTGGGTCGCATGCTGCACTGGCCAATCACAGCCATGCCAATAGTAGGCATGGCTGTGATGGCCTCTTGGGGCAAGTAGTATGATGCTTGTTGATTGGCTGCTTTGCAGCCTTTCAAAAAGCGCCAAGAAAGCGCCGAACACCGAACCCGAACCCGTACTTTTACAGTTCGGGTTCGCTCATCCCTACTTGTGGTCAATCCTCAAGAGGCGGGTGGACAAACAAAAACCCACTAATTCTGACAAACTCCAAGAAGTGATTATGAAAGAATCTGTTGCTATCAGTCAGGAATTGGCCCAGAAATTGATTAAGAGCATGCCCAGTCGAATTGCAGAGGTCCGGAAAAGAAGGGCCAACACTGCAAATACTGACTCTTTGCATAAATGTCATGTAATTGTCGATAAAAGCCTTTGAAACGTATGAAGCGCGTGTAATTATATTTCACTACATCACAGAAACAACTGAAACAAAGATCTAAAAGCAGTTTAGCAGCAAACTTTTTGAAAACTAATATTTGTGCCATTCTCAAAACTTTTGGCCACGACTGTACATGCAGAAACCTGACCGTTTGGCCGTACCCTAAGAAGTAAACTCATTGCGAGTTTGGATCCGATTAAACAGCCACATCTAAGACACTCAACTGTGGAAAGCCAAGTTTTGTGCTTGACTAGATCTTGTGGAAAGTAGACTGGGAGATAAAGTTGAAGCCAGAGTAGGCGCTTTTCTGGAACCCACCGTAATACCCGGTACAATCACTTCTCTCATGACGTCATTTGCATTAAAGGGTATTCTGACTTTTTTTATACTGATGAGTCCTATCCTCAGAATCAGTATCTGATAGGACCCCCACCAATCAACTGTTTGAGGAGACCGGGGTGCTCTGGTTAGCGCCACTGCCTTCTCTCAGCTCCAAGAGCACAGTGTCGTCCATTGTATAGCAGCTGTGCCTGGTATTGCAGCTCAGCCCCATTCACTTGAATTGGGCTGAGATGCCCCTAGGCTACGTGACAGATGAACGTGATGTCATATGGCCTAGGAAAAGCTGTGAGAAGACCTCTGAGCGCAGCGGCCTTCTCAAACAGCTGATCGGCAGAGGTCCCTGGTTTCGAACCCCCACGATCAGATACTGATGACCAATCCAGAGCGTACAACTCGTATGAATACCTCTTGATTATAGTCTGGTTTTTAAATCCTGCAAAAAAATTAAATAAAAAAAAATAAGCAGTTCCAGAGCAATTTCTACACAGTCGTGTCATTTCCCTTCACAGGGCATGCTGTTGAACATAACGGGAGCCTCGATGAAGCTATAAGTTTGGTATTATAGCGTAGTATTGGTATTGTGGAAGGGGTTGAAGGCCGATTACAATTAGTGCAGATTTAAAATAGCAAACTAAAGGTGCATTTACATGGCCCGACAATCCGCCAGATAATAGCTAACAAGCCTTTATAGAAGCCGTGTAAATGTGCCACCGATCACCCAATGAACGAGCTAAACGCTTGTTTATCGGATGGTCCTGTCGTTCATGCAGTCACCACTAATTATGGCTTCTGGCAGATTGTGGGGTCTAAACAGCGATACCATGATTCTGTATGAGAACGAGGGACTGCTATTGCGATCTGGAAGGAGATCGCTGCATGTAAATGTGTGGTGTCCTTCATTAAACGAGCACCTCATTCTCGGGAAGGAATGCCCGTGTAATTCCAGCTTTAGTCATACTCACCTTACCGATTCCCTGCCACTTCAGTTCCAAGACTTCATGGTCCTTCACTGGTTTCTACTTCCTGGTCAATCTTGACACCCGGGAAATAACCACTTAGCCAATCACAGGCTGAGGCGGGTCATCGCTAAGGCCAGTGATTGGCTGCTGAGCAGTTTCTTCCTGTTTGGAAATGCTACACCTTACTACACTCTCTCTCCAGGCAACACAGGAAATGCATGTTTCCAATATGGCTGCCCCCAGGGATGTTTTTTAAAATGAAAAAAATAAAATGTTTAGCTACAATATTTTCAAAACTTCATTTTTTTCTCTTCTACAGACTGATCTCTATTAAATGGTTCAAAAATTTAGCATGAAACGACGCCGTTAAGTAGGGTCATATATGATTTTTTGTAGGAAATTTTGCCTTCCTTCTGCAGACTTTGACACTTGTCAACTTGGTAGCGGGAGATAGCAGGGTAAGACATTTTAGGACATTAACATGCCCTCTTGCCCATGCCCCCTGTCACCACGCTTCTTTCTTGTTGAGCCACACTATGTTTTTTGCAGCACTCCGACCCTTTAATACATGTTTGGGCAGGGGTGCCTCTTATGAAGCAGCGTGCCAGCATCACATACTATTAAAGTACATGGAGGGATGGTTTCCGGGAGAAAGCCCTCCATGCAGCCCTCCATGCGGATCCTGGGAGATGCAGCAACTCCTCAGCGAGTCTTGAGGGCCCCCCTTTTTCCGGAAGCCTCTTGGACGTTCCTAGAGATATGACAAGTATGCTTTAGATTTAGATAAAAAAAATAGATGGGAGAAGGGCACTCACTATATGGGAATGCACAGAAATTTAATCAAACTCCACTTAGAAGAATACAATAGTTATTACAAGAATAAATTCGGTAAAATAACCCAGTAATAGCACAGCAATAAAACCAATAATGATGGCACAGCAATCAAAACTGCCTAATATAGCCAACCTGCTGACTAAAATGTAATAAACGTCCACACTTAGTGTATAAGTCCACACTTAGTATGCAGAGTATATAGCCAGTAAGTCCACACTTGTAGGGTATTGGATTGTGAGGTATCCCTCACAAATTGCACAAGCCTGCTGTGTCCCAAAAGCTCCAGGTTATTATAAGCAGACAACACAAGAGGTTAATGGCAGGATTAGTATGGTAAATTAGGGATAAACTTTCCCTCAATGCACGGTGTTAGTCGTACTGATATTGTACTTTGCACTAGTTCAGATGCACCCACTAAACCCAGGAAGTCAAATTATATATTCCAATAGTCTAAGACTATAGTTTCCTGTTTCTGGTCTTATCCTTAAAATATAACTTTTATATATTCCTTTATAAATCAACAAACCACAAACAAACGTAAAGTTTAAAAATACATATGGAGGGCTACTGTATTTGAACTGAGGGTGTAGTGTCTCTATTTATTGGTAGTTCAGAGGGATATTACTACAGATCTCGCTGTGGCTATGCAGGCTTTCTACTCACACCTGTATTACTACAATTAATATCTATAATGTCGACCGACACCAGGTATTCTATCATCAAGCCGCACTTGTTTTTACCAATCACCCTTTCAGTGTTCTCTGATACTCCTATCTATAATTTTCTCAATGGCTTTTCTGCCTAAATAACTGCTCTGTCCCTCAGATGTGTTCGGCATCTGCAGATCGCCTCACCACTGTCATCTTTTGCCCTACCATATTTCTTAAAATTGTTAAAGACTCAGCTCCCCCGACATGTTTCACCGCAGATGCGGCGTCTTCAGGGGAAATGGAGCTACTATCAACACAAGCGTCTCCTGCCGGAAGTACTTTATATCCTTAGGGTGGTTCTCACCTTCTAAATCACCTATGGCTGTTCAGTCTCGCGTTGAATGATGTCCTGCTAGGCCAGTCATATCCATTCATTTCCTATCATCGGATTGCTGGGAAATTTCGAGAGGAAGGTAATCTGCGCATGCTCCAAGACTTAGATCTTCCTTATTCCTCGGCATGCTAGTACGCATGCGTTAGAACTTATACCAAATTCGTATCTCTTAAGTTCGTCGATTTTTTATATATCCCTAAGGCGCATGCGTTAACACTTAGAATCTTTTCCTATCACTTTGTAGATTTCGAGAGGAAGGTAATCTGCGCATGCCCCAAGACTTAGATGTTCCTTATTCCTCGGCATGCTAATACGCATGCGTTAGAACTTATACCAAGTTAGTATCTCCTAAGTTCGTCGATTTTTTATATATCCCTAAGGCGCATGCGTTAACACTTAGAATCTTTTCCTATCACTTTGTAGATTCCGAGAGGAAGGTAATCTGCGCATGCTCCAAGACTTAGGGCTCTTTCACACTTGCGTTATTGTCTTCCGGCATAGAGTTCCGTCGTCGGGACTCTATGCCGGAAGAATACTGATCAGGATTATCCTAATGCATTCTGAATGGAGAGTAATCCGTTCAGGATGCATCAGGATGTCTTCAGTTCCGGTACGGAACGTTTTTTGGCCGGAGAAAATACCGCAGCATGCTGCGCTTTTTGCTCCGGCCAAAAATCCTGAAGACTTGCCGCAAGGCCGGATCCGGGATCAATGCCCATTGAAAGGCATTGATCCGGATCCGGCCTTAAGCTAAACGTCGTTTCGGCGCATTGCCGGACCCGACATTTAGCTTTTTCAGAGTGGTTACCATGGCTGCCGGGACGCTAAAGTCCTGACAGCCATGGTAAGTGTAGTGGGGAGCGGGGGAGCAGTGTACTTACCGTCCGTGCGGCTCCCCGGGCGCTCCAGAGTGACGTCAGGGCGCCCCAAGCGCATGGATCACGTGATCACATGGATCACGTCATCCATGCGCATGGGGCGCTCTGACGTCATTCTGGAGCGCCCGGGGAGCCGCACGGACTGTAAGTATACCGCTCCCCCGCTCCCCGCTCCTACTATGGCAACCAGGACTTTAATAGCGTCCTGGGTGCCATAGTAACACTGAAAGCATTTGGAAGACGGTTCCGTCTTCAAATGCTTTCAGTACACTTGCGTTGTTACGGATCCGGCAGGCACCTCCGGCAACGGAAGTGCATGCCGGATCCCAACAACGCAAGTGTGAAAGAGGCCTTAGATGTTCCTTATTCCTCGGCATGCTGATGCGCATGCGTTAGAACTTATACCAAATTCGTATCTCTCAAGTTCGTCGATTTTTTATATATCTCTAAGGCGCATGCGTTCACACTTTTCCTATCCCTTTGTAGGTAGATGTTCATGCATTAGGACTCATATTCGAAACCCACACGATTCAGCTATTATCTGCGCATGTATTATAACTTCAGATTTTGAATATTCCGCTTCAGTTAAATCTCTACTGGAGACATACAGGGAGTGCAGAATTATTAGGCAAGTTGTATTTTTGAGGATTAATTTTATTATTGAACAACAACCATGTTCTCAATGAACCCAAAAAACTCATTAATATCAAAGCTGAATATTTTTGGAAGTAGTTTTTAGTTTGTTTTTAGTTTTAGCTATTTTAGGGGGATATCTGTGTGTGCAGGTGACTATTACTGTGCATAATTATTGGGCAACTTAACAAAAAACAAATATATACCCATTTCAATTATTTATTTTTACCAGTGAAACCAATATAACATCTCAACATTCACAAATATACATTTCTGACATTCAAAAACAAAACAAAAACAAATCAGTGACCAATATAGCCACCTTTCTTTGCAAGGACACTCAAAAGCCTGCCATCCATGGATTCTGTCAGTGTTTTGATCTGTTCACCATCAACATTGCGTGCAGCAGCAACCACAGCCTCCCAGACACTGTTCAGAGAGGTGTACTGTTTTCCCTCCTTGTAAATCTCACATTTGATGATGGACCACAGGTTCTCAATGGGGTTCAGATCAGGTGAACAAGGAGGCCATGTCATTAGATTTTCTTCTTTTATACCCTTTCTTGCCAGCCACGCTGTGGAGTACTTGGACGCGTGTGATGGAGCATTGTCCTGCATGAAAATCATGTTTTTCTTGAAGGATGCAGACTTCTTCCTGTACCACTGCTTGAAGAAGGTGTCTTCCAGAAACTGGCAGTAGGACTGGGAGTTGAGCTTGACTCCATCCTCAACCCGAAAAGGCCCCACAAGCTCATCTTTGATGATACCAGCCCAAACCAGTACTCCACCTCCACCTTGCTGGCGTCTGAGTCGGACTGGAGCTCTCTGCCCTTTACCAATCCAGCCACGGGCCCATCAATCTGGCCCATCAAGACTCACTCTCATTTCATCAGTCCATAAAACCTTAGAAAAACCAGTCTTGAGATATTTCTTGGCCCAGTCTTGACGTTTCAGCTTGTGTGTCTTGTTCAGTGGTGGTCGTCTTTCAGCCTTTCTTACCTTGGCCATGTCTCTGAGTATTGCACACCTTGTGCTTTTGGGCACTCCAGTGATGTTGCAGCTCTGAAATATGGCCAAACTGGTGGCAAGTGGCATCTTGGCAGCTGCACGCTTGACTTTTCTCAGTTCATGGGCAGTTATTTTGCGCCTTGGTTTTTCCACACGCTTCTTGCGACCCTGTTGACTATTTTGAATGAAACGCTTGATTGTTCGATGATCACGCTTCAGAAGCTTTGCCATTTTAAGAGTGCTGCATCCCTCTGCAAGATATCTCACTATTTTTGACTTTTCTGAGCCTGTCAAGTCCTTCTTTTGACCCATTTTGCCAAAGGAAAGGAAGTTGCCTAATAATTATGCACACCTAATATAGGGTGTTGATGTCATTAGATAAGACCACACCCCTTCTCATTACAGAGATGCACATCACCTAATATGCTTAATTGGTAGTAGGCTTTCGAGCCTATACAGCTTGGAGTAAGACAACATGCATAAAGAGGATGATGTGGTCAAAATACTCATTTGCCTAATAATTCTGCACGCAGTGTATATATGTCAAGGTGCCTGCACTAATACTTAGAGCTTTTCGCGTCTCCCTCTATTACCAGGTGGGCTTGCGCTCAGTCTTAGAATTTGGTGGATACCTTCAGGGCACACTCGTATATATTTAATTTATATACTGATGATAAAGTCGCATATATTACAACTTTTTGAGATTTATTCAAGTTGCATACTGTCAGGGTGCCTGCTTTTGTCTAAACTCAAGGAACATAAAGCCCCTCCTTTTTAATAATTTATACAATTTCATAGTCAAGTATGCATGCACAGGTACCTTCCCTTCATGTATTATTAATAAGTATGTTATTGTATTTTTCTTTTTACTTTTTTCTTTCCTCAGCAACCCTTTCCCTTTTCCCTTTGTTTTCCCTAGGATGATATCCTCAATCAATGGATATTAGTGCCCTATGTTTGTCTGGACCCATTGACTTTTTGGTGTATATTTACTTTTTATATAATTTTTTAATTAAATTAAGAGGAGAAAGAGAAAAGAACCAATATTTTCAGAGTGGTTAACACTCCTTTTTTATGTTTTTTATCTATGTGTCTTCTTCAGCCCAAGATGAAGTTATAATACATGCGCAGATAATAGCTGAATCGTGTGGGTTTCGAATATGAGTCCTAATGCATGAACATCTACCTACAAAGGGATAGGAAAAGATTCTAAGTGTGAACGCATGCGCCTTAGAGATATATAAAAAATCGACGAACTTGAGAGATACGAATTTGGTATAAGTTCTAACGCATGCGCATCAGCATGCCGAGGAATAAGGAACATCTAAGTCTTGGAGCATGCGCAGATTACCTTCCTCTCGGAATCTACAAAGTGATAGGAAAAGATTCTAAGTGTTAACGCATGCGCCTTAGGGATATATAAAAAATCGACGAACTTAGGAGATACTAACTTGGTATAAGTTCTAACGCATGCGTATTAGCATGCCGAGGAATAAGGAACATCTAATTCTTGGAGCATGCGCAGATTACCTTCCTCTCGGAATCTACAAAGTGATAGGAAAAGATTCTAAGTGTTAACGCATGCGCCTTAGGGATATATAAAAAAATCGACGAACTTAGGAGATACTAACTTGGTATAAGTTCTAACGCATGCGTATTAGCATGCCGAGGAATAAGGAAGATCTAAGTCTTGGAGCATGCGCAGATTACCTTCCTCTCGAAATTTCCCAGCAATCCAATGATAGGAAAAGAATGGATATGACTGGCCTAGCAGGACATCATTCAACGCGAGACTGAACAGCCATAGGTGATTTAGAAGGTGAGAACCACCCTAAGGATATAAAGTACTTCCGGCAGGAGACGCTCGTGTTGATAGTAGCTCCATTTCCCCTGAAGACGCCGCATCTGCGGTGAAACATGTCGGGGGAGCTGCGTCTTTAACAATTTTAAGAATTATGGTAGGGCAAAAGATGACAGTGGTGAGGCGATCTGCAGACGCCGAACACATCTGAGGGACAGAGCAGTTACTTAGGCAGAAAAGCCATTGAGAAAATTATAGATAGGAGTATCAGAGAACACTGAAAGGGTGATTGGTAAAAACAAGTGCGGCTTGATGATAGAATACCTGGTGTCGGTCGACATTATAGATATTAATTGTAGTAATACAGGTGTGAGTAGAAAGCCTGCATAGCCACAGTGAGATATGTAGTAATATCCCTCTGAACTACCAATAAATAGAGACACTACACCCTCAGTCCAAATACAGTAGCCCTCCATATGTATTTTTAAACTTTACGATATTGTACTTTACCGCTCCTGGGTTCTCCGGCTGTGTCCTGTGAGGGTTTCTTCTATCAGCCGGCCCGGCTTGGCATTCAGTGTGGCTGTTACATAGCGCGGCGTCCCGCGTGGTTTCAGAGTCAGGCTGTCACGAGGGTGTCAAGAGCCACGCCTGACTCCGTTATACCCGGGGTCAGGAAGTCGCAGCGGGTGGCTGTGCGCTCGATGTACAAAGACAGTGCTGTTTCGTAATGGTAGCTTTCTGGGTTTGCCTTGCAACCCTTTTGGCTCACTCAGGGATCCGTAGCTTCTCCTCCTCAGCTGTTTCTTGTCCAGCAATCCCAACCTCCTTATATTCCCATCTCCCACTTCTCTGGTTGCCAGATATAGAGCTTCCTGCCTGGACTTCTATACTGACCCACTGGAGCTGTGTAGTTGTGTTCCCTGGTTGTTGTTCCAGAACATTACCCTCCGGATCCCTGTTGGGCCTTGGTGGTCTGTTGATGTCGCCCACCTGGGATTATATGTTTGTCTGTATTGTTTGTCCTCTCCTTGGTGTTTTCCTCTTAGTGTCAGTGGTGCGGACTAGTGATCCCACCGCCCCGTTCACTACATAGGGCTCATCCTAGGGAAAGCCAGGGTTTAGGCACGTGATCGGCGTACGGGTGAGGAACCCGTCTAGGGACGTCAGGGCAGCCAGGTGCCAGTTGCAAGGTGAGTCAGGGGTCACCACCTTTCCCTCTCCCTTGGACAGGGCCTTCCCATTTCCCTCCCTTTGCGTGACGCCGGCCATTACATTATTTCTGGCCCTTATTTTGTGTAGGTAAAAAAAAAATAAAAAATTTCTACCTACTTAGAATCCAGTTTTTATAAGGCCTGTCTTTGGAGGTGGCAGGATTGAAGGCGTCGGTCCTCCAGCAACAGCAGCAATTGCTACAGACCGCAAGCCCAGCGGTTGCTACAGGTAACCAGGTTGTTGCGGAACCCAAGGTTGCTCTTCCTGACAGATTTTCTGGGGGAAGGGACAAATTTGGGACGTTCTGTGAGGCCTGTAAATTATATTTTAAACTGCGCCCTTACTCCTCTGGTAATGAAGAACAGCGGGTGGGGGTTGTTATTTCCCTGCTGCAGGGGGACCCGCAATCCTGGGTGTTCTCTTTACCCACTGATTCCCAGGCTCTCCGGTCAGTGGATGAATTTTTTGGGGCCTTGGGTCTCATATATGACGACCCTGACCGAGTCGCAGTGGCTGAATCAAAATTACTACAGGGAGAGCAGCCAGTAGAGGAGTATTGCGCAGAGTTCCGTAGGTGGGCTACGGATACCCAGTGGAACGACCCGGCTCTCAGGAGTCAGTTCTGCTCCGGGTTATCTGAAAGGATTAAGGATGCGCTTGCGCTGTATGAGACTCCCTTTTCCCTTGATGCGGTGATGTCCCTTTCTTTCAGAATAGATAGACGTCTTAGGGACAGATTGAAAAATCCGGAGCAATTGGTAACCCCTCCCAAGCAGAAGTTAGTCTGTACGGACTTAGACGAGCCTATGCAGCTAGGAGGAACTACTCGTCAGGTCCGTCCTCCTAAGGCTCGCCGTAGGCGTGGGGTTTGTTTTTTCTGTGGGGAGAGGGGTCATTTCATTAATGTCTGTCCTTCCTTCCTCAAAAACAAAAGACCGTCGGAAAACTACTAACCCCAGGCTGTGTGGAGGATGTCAGCCGGGGGGTATACGTTTCCTCCATACGAACATCGCAATTTGTGTTGCCAGCGGTTGTTGTTTTTGGCGTTAAGACAGAGACTATTTATTTTTTTCTAGACAGTGGAGCAGGAGTAAATTTGATAGATGCCTATTTTGCCCACACTATGGGTTTGTCTCTCTGTACGCTACAGAGACCTATTCCCATATTCGCTATTGATTCTGCTCCTCTGTCTCAGAGAAACCTCACTCACATTGTCCATAACTTACACCTTCGGGTAGGGGACCACCATAAAGAGTTGCTTTCATGTTATGTTCTGGAGGGGCTTCCCACTCCGGTGGTGTTGGGTCTTCCCTGGTTGGTAGCGCACAATCCAGTGGTGGATTGGCAGGCCAGGGAGATATTGGAGAGGAGTGAGCAGTGCAGAGAAAATTGCTTAAATAGCAATTGCTTAGTCGCCTCCATAGCTACCCTACCCGCATTTGTTTCGGACTTTGAGGACGTCTTTTCTGAAAAGGGTTGTCAGAAGTTACCACCTCACCGTCCTTATGATTGCTCGGTTAACCTGATTCCCGGTGCAAAATTACCCAAGACCAGGTTATATAATCTTTCGGGTCCAGAGAGACAAGCCATGAAAGATTATATCTCCGAGAGCTTGGCTAAGGGACACATCAGACCCTCCTCTTCACCCGTGGCTGCAGGGTTTTTCTTCGTTAAAAAGAAAGATGGGGGCCTGCGTCCTTGCCTAGATTTTCGCGAATTAAACCGGATAACCATCCGAGACCCATACCCTCTTCCTCTCATTCCTGACCTGTTTAATCAGATTGCGGGTGCTAGGTGGTTCTCCAAACTTGATCTTAGGGGGCCTACAATCTGATTCGTATCAAGGAAGGGGATGAGTGGAAGACAGCTTTTAACACCCCTGAGGGGCATTATGAAAATCTAGTCATGCCTTTCGGTCTGACCAATGCTCCTGCTGTCTTCCAACATTTCGTTAATTACATTTTTAGTCATCTTATCGGCAGGTTTGTGGTGATATACCTAGATGATATTTTAATTTATTCGTCGGATCTGAAAACACATGAGGTGCATGTCAGACAGGTACTGCAGGTCCTACGGACGAATAAATTATATGCTAAAATTGAAAAGTGTGTTTTCGCCGTTCAGGAAATACAGTTCCTAGGGTATTTATTATCTGCTTCAGGTTTCCGTATGGATCCTGGGAAGGTCCAGGCAATTTTAGATTGGGATCTTCCTGAGAACCTCAAAGCACTGCAACGGTTCTTGGGCTTCGCAAATTTTTATAGAAAATTCATTAAAAATTATTCGGCGATTGTAAAACCCCTTACTGACATGACTATGAAGGGGACTGATTTTTCTAAATGGTCTGACGCCGGTAAAATTTCTTTTTCCTCTCTAAAAGAGAGGTTTACCTCGGCACCTGTACTAATCCAACCTGATGTCTCCCAGCCTTTTATTGTTGAAGTAGATGCGTCAGAGGTGGGAGTGGGGGCTGTGCTGTCTCAGGGTCCGTCTCCTGGCAAATGGTGTCCTTGTGCTTTCTTTTCTAAAAAACTATCTGCAGCAGAGAAGAACTATGATATTGGCAATAGGGAACTATTAGCTATTAAACTAGCATTTGAAGAATGGCGTCACTTTTTAGAGGGGGCAATCCACCCCGTCACTGTGATTACGGACCACAAAAACCTTCTGTACCTCGAATCAGCTAAGCGTCTCACCCCTAGACAAGCTAGGTGGTCGCTATTTTTTACCAGGTTTAACTTTGTTATTACCTATCGTCCTGGGGCAAAAAATACCAAGGCAGATGCATTATCTCGTTGTTTCCCTGGAGGGGGTAATGTGAATGATCCGGTACCCATTCTACAAAGAGGAGTGGTTGTCTCTGCGGTACACTCTGTTCTGGAGGGGAAGGTGTTAGAGGCCCAGGGGGACGCCCCGGTCTCTTGCCCCTCAGAGAAATTGTTTGTACCGTTGAACCTGCGTCTCGAATTATTAAAGGAACATCATAATTCGGCACTTGCTGGGCACCCGGGTAGTAAAGCAACCTTGGAGCTATTGTCTCGTCGTTTTTGGTGGCCAAGGTTGCGTCAGGATGTAATGGAGTTTGTGTCTTCTTGTTCTACTTGTGCGCGCGCGAAAGTCTCTCATACACATCCTGCAGGGTCTTTATTGCCACTTGTCATTCCCAATAGGCCATGGACACATCTGTCAATGGATTTTATCACTGACTTACCTTTGTCTGCGGGTAAAACAGTTATCTTGGTAGTAGTGGACAGGTTTAGCAAAATGGTACACTTCATTGCGTTACCCGCACTACCTAATGCTAAGACTCTTGCTCAGGTATTCATCAGTGAAATCGTGAAGCTTCACGGGGTCCCTTCCGATGTTGTTTCGGATCGGGGAACCCAGTTTATTTCTAAATTTTGGAAAGCTTTTTGTTCCCGTTTGGGGGTACACTTATCCTTTTCCTCAGCTTTCCATCCTCAGTCGAATGGACAGACTGAGCGTACCAACCAAAACCTTGAGACATATCTAAGATGTTTTGTGTCTGAAAACCAAGAGGTGTGGTCATCATATTTACCGTTAGCCGAGTTTGCCATAAATAATCGCCGTCAGGAATCTACTGGTAAGTCACCATTTCTTGGTGCATATGGTTTTCATCCCCAATTCTGTACTTTCAAAGAGGGGGGGTCTTCTGGGGTTCCCGAAGAGGAACGGTTTTCATCATCTCTTTCATCGGTATGGCAGAAGGTGCAAGCTAACTTGAAAAATATGGGAGGTAAATATAAATGCATGGCTGATAAGAGACGGTCGCCAGGTCCGGACCTAGGAGTGAATGACTATGTGTGGTTGTCTACTAGGAATATTAAATTAAAGGTTCCCTCTTGGAAACTGGGTCCTAGGTTCATTGGCCCTTACAAAATAGTAGCCATCATTAACCCCGTGGCTTTTCGCCTGGAGCTACCTCAGACTTTTAAAATCCATAACGTCTTCCATAAGTCATTACTCAAGAAATATGTTCCACCTCTAGAACCGTCACCGCTGCCACCCCCTCCTGTTGTTGTGGATGGTAATCTAGAGTTTCAAATATCCAAAATTGTTGATTCTCGTCGGGTCCGCCGCTCTCTTCAATATCTGGTGCATTGGAGGGGTTACGGTCCCGAGGAAAGAATGTGGGTTCCAGCGTCTGAGGTAAACGCCGACAGGTTAGTTCGGGCTTTTCATGCCTCTCATCCTGAGAGATCTAGTCCTGAGTGTCCGGAGGCCCCTCGTAGAGAGGAGGGTACTGTCACGAGGGTGTCAAGAGCCACGACTGACTTCGTTATACCCGGGGTCAGGAAGTCGCAGCGGGTGGCTGCGCGCTCGATGTACAAAGACAGTGCTGTTTCATAATGGTAGCTTTCTGGGTTTGCCTTGCAACCCTTTTGGCTCACTCAGGGATCCGTAGCTTCTCCTCCTCAGCTGTTTCTTGTCCAGCAATCCCAACCTCCTTATATTCCCATCTCCCACTTCTCTGGTTGCCAGATATAGAGCTTCCTGCCTGGACTTCTATACTGACCCACTGGAGCTGTGTAGTTGTGTTCCCTGGTTGTTGTTCCAGAACATTACCCTCCAGATCCCTGTTGGGCCTTGGTGGTCTGTTGTTGTCGCCCACCTGGGATTATATGTTTGTCTGTATTGTCTGTCCTCTCCTTGGTGTTTTCCTGTTAGTGTCAGTGGTGCGGACTAGTGATCCCACCGCCCCGTTCACTACTCAGGGCTCATCCTAGGGAAAGCCAGGGTTTAGGCACGTGATCGGCGTACAGGTGAGGAACCCGTCTAGGGACAACAGGGCAGTCAGGTGCCAGTCGCAAGGTGAGTCAGGGGTCACCACCTTTCCCTCTCCCTTGGACAGGGCCTTCCCATTTCCCTCCCTTTGCGTGACGCCGGTCATTACACAGGCGTAGCATCCCACGTGACTCTGTAGCTACTTCCTGGAGAGCGTCTCCAGTCTCCTGGGTCCTACTTTCCCTCCGCCTCCACTCTCATTCCCTTTCAGAGATGCAGGTATCTACGGGAATGTGGCATCCGGTTTCCACAAATAATTTCATAAGAATCCAGTATCAGGCACCAAACGCGTTTCAGGGTATACACCCCTTCATCAGTGGCATCAGTGGCTATGCTTTAGATTTGTCTTTGTATGTCAGGAGTAGAGATGAGCGAATCGAAGCTAACGAAGTAGAATTCAATTTGAATTTCAGGAAAAATTTGATTCGCACCGAAGCTGCTTCGTGGTAACAAATCACATTTTTCCCTAAAATGGCTGCTGCACGTGTGAGGACATGGAGAAAGGAACTCTGGGAAGGTGGGATCACCCACAATGCCATGCATCAGGCCAATCAGCAGCCAGCCAGCCCTGTGATGTCACAGCCCTATAAATAGCATCAGCCATCTTGGATTCTGCCATTTACCAGTGTAGAAAAAATGTAATTGTGTTAAAAAAAAACGATTTACAAGTGCAGGGAAAGATTATTTAATGTGTAGGGAAAGGAGAGGGAGGAATCATTCCGCAACATTTATGTTGAATAGGGTTCAGTAGGGAAGGTTACATCCTGGGTAATAGGAACATTTCTATTACACCTTGCTGCACTGACTGGGGATCCAAATTGCCATTATACAGCTCTGTAATTCCAGCAAACCGTTCTTATTAGGGTGCAAGTGCTATGTGATACAGGCATTAACAGGGTTCATTACAAGGAAATATTTCTATGTCTTATTATCCCTTGTGCGGTGCAGTTACTGTACACTCACCTAAAGAATTATTAGGAACACCATACTAATACGGTGTTGGACCCCCTTTTGCCTTCAGAACTGCCTTAATTCCACGTGGCATTGATTCAACAAGGTGCTGATAGCATTCTCAATTATTTTATATGACAAAATAAAAGTTATATATTAATTTAAATATAATAAGGCATCCTCAGTTCCGTAATTCTATTTTGAGACCACTGAGACTATAAATAGGAGGTCCACTAACTATAGATCCCTATTACAAACACATGTAACATTCTTTAGAAATGTTGGCCCATATTGATAGGATAGCATCTTGCAGTTGATGGAGATTTGAGGGATGCACATCCAGGGCACGAAGCTCCCGTTCCACCACATCCCAAAGATGCTCTATTGGGTTGAGATCTGGTGACTGTGGGGGCCATTTTAGTACAGTGAACTCATTGTCATGTTCAAGAAACCAATTTGATATGATTCGAGCTTTGTGACATGGTGCATTATCCTGCTGGAAGTAGCCATCAGAGGATGGATACATGTTCTCATTCTGTTTACGCAAATTTCGGACTCTACCATTTGAATGTCTCAACAGAAATCGAGACTCATCTGACCAGGTAACATTTTTCCAGTCTTCAACAGTCCAATTTTGGTGAGCTCGTGCAAATTGTAGCCTCTTTTTCCTATTTGTAGTGGAGATGAGTGGTACCCGGTGGGGTCTTCTGCTGTTGTAGCCCATCCGCCCTTAAGGTTGTGCGTGTTGTGGCTTCACAAATGCTTTGCTGCATACCTCGGTTGTAATGAGTGGTTATTTCAGTCAACGTTGCTCTTCTATCAGCTTGAATCAGTCGGCCCATTCTCCTCTGACCTCTAGCATCCACAAGGCATTTTTTCCCACAGGACTGCCACATACTGGATGTTTTTCCCTTTTCACATCATTCTTTGTAAACCCTAGAAATGGTTGTGCGTGAAAATCCCAGTAACTTAGCAGATTGTGAAATACTCAGACCGGCCCGTCTGGCACCAACAACCATGCCACGCTCAAAATTGCTTAAATCACCTTTCTTTCCCATTCTGACATTCAGTTTGGAGTTCAGGAGATTGTCTTGACCAGGACCACACCCCTAAATGCATTGAAGCAACTGCCATGTGATTGGTTGACTAGATAATTGCATTAATGAGAAATAGTACAGGTGTTCCTAATAATTCTTTAGGTGAGTGTACAGTACAGACCAAAAGTTTGGACACACCTTCTCATTCAAAGAGTTTTCTTTATTTTCATGACTATGAAGGCATCAAAACTATGAATTAACACATGTGGAATTATATACATAACAAACAAGTGTGAAACAACTGAAAATATGTCATATTCTAGGTTATTTAAAGTAGCCACCTTTTGCTTTGATTACTGCTTTGCACACTCTTGGCATTCTCTTGATGAGCTTCAAGAGGTAGTCCCCTGAAATGGTCTTCCAACAGTCTTGAAGGAGTTCCCAGAGATGCTTAGCACTTGTTGGCCCTTTTGCCTTCACTCTGCGGTCCAGCTCACCCCAAACCATCTCGATTGGGTTCAGGTCCGGTGACTGTGGAGGCCAGGTCATCTGGCGCAGCACCCCATCACTCTCCTTCATGGTCAAATAGCCCTTACTTTCAAAGTTTTCCCAATTTTTCGGCTGACTGACTGACCTTCATTTCTTAAAGTATTGATGGCCACTCGTTTTTCTTTACTTAGCTGCTTTTTTCTTGCCATAATACAAATTCTAACAGTCTATTCAGTAGGACTATCAGCTGTGTATCCACCTGACTTCTCCTAAACGCAACTGATGGTCCCAACCCCATTTATAAGGCAAGAAATCACACTTATTAAACCTGACAGGGCACACCTGTGAAGTGAAAACCATTTCAGGGGACTACCTCTTGAAGCTCATCAAGAGAATGCCAAGAGTGTGCAAAGCAGTAATCAAAGCAAAAGGTGGCTACTTTGAAGAACCTAGAATGACATATTTTCAGTTGTTTCACACTTGTTTGTTATGTATATAATTCCACATGTTTTAATTCATAGTTTTGATGCCTTCAGTGTGAATCTACAATTTTCATAGTCATGAAAATACAGAAAATTCTTCGAATGAGAAGGTGTGTCCAAACTTTTGGTCTGTACTGTATATGTTCTAAAGCATTTTTGGCTTGTATTAGTGGGAAAAAGTGCTGTTTTTGGCGTGTATTAGTGGCAAAAGTAAAATATATTTGCAGTTACCGGTATCTGTTGTAAAGCCTTTTGTGGATTGTATTAGCAGAAAAAATATATATATAATTGCCGCTCAGCGGTGCAGTTATTATTTCTAAAGCCTTTTGTGGCGTGTATTAGCGGAAAAAGAAAATATATATTTGCCGCTCAGTGGTGCAGTTAGCTGTTCTAAAGCCTTTTGTGGCGAGTATTAGTGGAAAAAATAAGGGCCTATTTGCCGCTCAGCGGTGCAGTTATATGTTCTAAAGCACTTTTTGTCGTGTATTAGTGGCAAAATAAAAATATATTTGCCGTTCAGCAGTTCAGTTATATGTTCTAAAGCCCTTTTTGTTGTGCATTAGTGGCAAAAGAAAAATATATTTGCCGCTCAGTGGTGCAGTTATCTGTTCTAAAGCCTTTTGTGGTGAGAATTAGTGGAAAAACAAAAAATATATTTGCCGGGCAGCTGTGCAGTTATCTGTTTTAAAGCCTTTTATGTTGTGTACAAGTGGAAAAAAATAAGGGCCTATTTGTCGTTCAGCGGTGCAGTTATATGTCCTAAAGTCCTTTTTGCCATGTATTAGTGGCACAAAAAAGTATTTGCCGTTGTGTGGTGAAGGGAGAAAATTACAGCCCCTTTTGGCGTGTATTAGTTGTAAAAAAAAAAATGGAATTATTACCCGTTGTGTCCTGAAGTGAGAAAATTACAGAGTTTTTTGGGGTGTTTTAATTTCCTTTTTATTTATTTATTTGATCTAACAGTATGTCAGACAGAGAAGTGGCAGGCACTTCACAGGTGAGTGGCAGAGGCCTAAATGTTTCTGGCACAGGCAGAGGTCACAGCAGAGTAAGGGGGTGTGGCAGCAGGGGTCGCAGCAAGAGGCCTGAGCTCCCGGTGTCATCTATCGGTTGTGTCTTGACCAGCAACTCAGCGGTTGTTGAATGTTCACTCGGTCATCCACTTCGTCCCAAGTGACATCAGACACCCCCAGCCAAGAGTCGGTGGGTTCCTTTGAAATGACGTTTAGTTGGCATGGCCCGGGAGCAGGCCCTGTGCCCCCACCTGTCCTGAACCGTCCTCTGTCATTTTCAGTTCCCTCACTGCGAGAAGTATTATATGCTGCAGGCTCGGCTCCACTTTTCAGCGAGGACGAGCTACTAGAGGACAATCAGCATCTACTGCCCAGTGTTTGGTGTTGTGTCAACCGCAGCTGGGGGCACTTTGCGGTTTGCCTCAGGTGCGGTTGCCGCGGACAACAGGTATGTGTGCGGTTGCCTTTGGTTTGTGTGGGTGTTTGTATGCACTCTGTATGTCTGGTGTGCACTGTGTTTTATGTTGTGTGCACTCTGACATTTTCCCCTTCCCCTGTGGCTGCCCGTCTCAACGTTTGGTCTTTGTACATGTGGTGGCAGTGTCTCGGCCTTTTGGCCGGTTCCCAGGACACGTGGGCCACACATGTCGTTGTCAACGGTAACAGCTGCAGTGAGTGTTTGTGTGTATTCCCCTCTTTGTGGTTTCACTACACTCCCTGGTTTAGGAAGGGTTAACTCCCTCAGTGTGTATGCACTGGGTGTGTCTGTGTGGGTGTGGCTACTTGGGCTATAAAGCCTCAGTGGAGACCTGAAGCTGAGAGGTACTCCAGCCTTGTTTGTAAGCTGGAGGCACCCTCCTGGTTTATACCATCTGCCACTGAGAGCCACCATTGTGGTCATAAATCTTGTTTGATGTTATGAAGTTTATGTCACCTACGATGTTATGAAGATATGTGTTTGGTACACTTGTTTATTGCAGCTTATGGTCCTGGGTTCCTGTGTGATGTGTGCTGTGTGCTGTGTCCGTGTGTGTTCTTTGGACATCAGCGCTTCTGCATGGGTTCCAGGCTTTGTGTCTGTGGCAGGTAGGTGCTATACTTGGTGCATTTACCTGCCATTGCCATAAGTTGTATATGTTCCCCTTTATTGTAGCCTGGCCTGTGAGACTCCTGTTCCTCCGTGTCTAGGAGGGACAGGTCGTCTTACCCTGCTCCTAGCTTTAGGGATCTGCTGAGGGTTACAAGGGATCCGAGGTTCTGAGGTTGTATGGGGCAGGTGGGGCCGTTCAAGAATTTTCTATGGGGCCCAGCCTTTTCTAGTAACGCCTGTGATATTCATACTTCTCCTGATAATAAAAGGTGCACAAAAAGTATATTTGTCCTGCCCTCCCCGTTGCCTACTTTTCATGATCAAAACTGCCACCCAGTCCCCTAAATGCCCCCACATAGTAATCATTCCCCCTTTATGCCACCACATAGTAGTTATGCCAGCATTGTGCCCCCTTCACGGTAACGATGCCCAGATATGTGCCTCCTCACAGTAGCAATGCCCAGATATGTGCCCCCTCACAGTAGCAATACCCAGATATGTGCCCCCTCACAGTAGCGATGCCCAGATATGTTCCCCCCTCACAGTAGTTATGGCCAGATATGTGCCCCCTCACAGTAACGATGCTCAGATATTTTCCCTCTCTCACTAGTTATGACCAGATAGGTGCCTCCTCACAGTAGCGATGCCCAGATATGTTCCCTTTCACAGTAGTTATGCCAAGTTATGTGCCCCCTCACAGTAGTTATGGTCAGATAGGTGACCCCTCACAGTAGTTATGGTCAGATAGGTGCCTCCTCACAGTAGTTATGGCCGGATGTGTGCCCGCTCACAGAAGTTATGTGTCCCGTTAGTAATATGCACAGTAAAGTGCCCCCTGACAGTAATATGCCCAGTAAAGTGCCCCCTTACAGTAATATGCCCCCTGATAGTAATATGCCCAGTAAAGTGTCCCCTGATAGTAATATGTCCAGTAAAGTGCCCCCTGACACTTATATGCTCAGTAAAGTTCCCCTTGATAGTAATATGCCCAGTAAAGTGCCCCCTTCACAGGCAGTAAAAAATAAATAAACTCCACATACTTACCTCGTTCCCCAGCAGCAGCATGAAACACGGAGCTCCTGTACGCCCCCCCCCCCCCTCGTCCCGCTGTCACACGCCCTACCCAGACCCTCAGTGTGGAGTGCCAGCAGGGGGGAGAAATGATGAAGCAGAGAGCTGACTGATGGCTCTTGCTTCATCATTACAGGCAGCTGTTTCTGCTTCCTATGGAAGAGGGGCAGCTGCCAGAAAGTGGGACATGCCTCCACCGTACTGGGACTGCGGACAGCCACTGAAATCCGGGACTGTCCCGCAGGATCCAGGACGGTTGGGAGGTATGTTTACAGGGTACCAGGCCGCCCTCCCCCATATGACTTCTTATGTGGCAAAGGTGCCTTTAAGACTTGCTCAGTCACCAGGAACCAGGTGCAGCTGCACCCCCTATAGCTACATATCTGCGTCATTGTGATGCCTCCCCCATTCCCCAGGCAGCTGCTTCTCCCTTCTACCCCTTGTCCCTTCCCTGATTGTCATCAATAAGTAATACTGCATCCCTGGTTGCAATTTATAGGAGCCTCTCGGGAAAGCTTGTGTTTAGTGAATGTCCCCTAGTCATTAAATGTCTGTCCCCATAGGCTAATGACAAGTGCTAAGCGCTGATTACGACGCTTACCGACTCCCCCTCCCCCATCACCCTCATTCCCCCTTTACAAATTAACCTGTGTATTAATCATCATTGTGCCCTACATAAAGAGACCTTTCAAGTAGCTCATTAAAAAAAATAAGCTTGTTTATTAATCATGCTTTTCAGTTCAATTACCTAGTGGAAAATCCCAGCCCTTTGTCAAGTTTTTACTTTATTTTATTTTATTGTTTTAACACTGTCAGTTCCAGTCTAGCAAGGGGAGTCTCAGATTGTATTCCTAACACAATAGGCCCGACCCAAGCGAGGTCAGAATGTGGAGATAAGGAGGAAGACTGGAGCAGCTGGTCTGCAGGGAGCAGAGGAAAAATGCATAATATATCTGCGAATAATGAAGGCGAGGAAAATGCTTTCAATGCAATCACTCTGACACTTAAGACGCAATCATAGGCTGATTCTGCCTCCTTGCAGAACAGCTTAAATCCTTTATTTGTTAAGGGACCTGTAACAATTCACAGCAAGGTTCAGCCGCTCTATTGAATATTAAATACCTGGAAGAGCATCTGTTGCTTTGAACAAAAGCCTTGCGTGCAGCCGTAGAAATCTACCGGCAGGTTCTCTGTATCAGGTAATGCAATATGAGAACCGCCGCATGGGCGTTCTTAAGGGATAGCACTACAAAAAAATGAAAGAGCGTCTTTAGCTAAAGCGGGGGGAAAAAAAGCATTACTAGAAATATATTCACCATCCAAGACTCTGTGAGTGGGTGCTGAGATGCTACGTAGATTCACTCAGCTTTTTCCCACTTCTGTCTGCCTTCACCTTTACCTAACACCCTACCCGTGCCCTACGTTCTGCCAGTGGTCTAAGATGAAAGGGTTTATCCCATGATTAATGGAGAAAAAAAAAAAATGAAAAGCGGACATCATATAGTATATGACAACCAGAGATCTCCCTATTCATTGCTCCAGTTGCTTTGTTAGATTTATCTCAAGCTGGCAGCCTTGGTGGAGTGTCCTTTCTGCTAAAGCTTTCCCTGTTATAGCTCAGAAGATACAGTTAGGTCCAGAAATATTTGGACAGTGACATACGTTTTTCCATTTTAGCTGTTTACCAAAACATATTTAAAGATACAATAAAAACGGAAGGAACTGGGCCCTCTCAGATATTGAGACCAACACTGAATTTATTATACAACTAATGAATATTGAGACCAACACTGCAACAATGTCTCATCATTTGAGGATGAGACATTGTTGCTATTGGTGATTCGACCAAGCCAATACAAGCAATCACGCACTAGGTGCATTTTATCCTGATTTGCTGGACTCCTGATTGCGCCTCTCATTGTGCTGCTATACGATATCGCTGATTTTACACGATTTTATATTGCTTGTGGTTTATTAATCTACCCCTTATGTGGGGCAAGAATTAGGTTTTATTTATTTATTTATTCATTGGTTGTATAATAAATTCAGTGTTAGTCTCAATATCTGAGAGTGCCCAGTTCCTTCTGTTTTTATTGCAATTCCTTTTGAGTAGACAGGGTTAGCCTACTCTACTGAGATAACGTCGCTTAGTCTCTTGTTGCTCCAGTGCGCCACATTACCACTATTCTTCAAATTTAAGATACAGTTACATAATTAATATGGGCTTAAAGTGCAGACTCTCAGCTTTAATTTAGGGGTATTAATATCTTAATAGGAAGAAGTGTTTAGTGATTACTAAGGGGTTAATATGTAGCTGTCTCTCTTTCGATCAAATATACAGTAATTGGATAATTATTTAAAAAGCTAATTAATGGGCTGCATGGGCTATTTCCTCATTATTTCATCATGAATTAAGCAGGTAAAAGGTCTGGAGTTGATTGCAGGTGTGGCATTTGCATTTGGAAGCTGTTGCTGTGAACCGACAACATGCGATTAAAAAGAGCTCTCAATGGAAGTGAAACAGATCATCATTAGGCTGAAAAAAAATTAATCCATCAGAGAGGTGGGGGAAATGTTAGGAGTGGCCAAATCAACAGTAAACTCTGGTAAAAAAAGAACGCACTGGTGAGCTCAGGAACTCAAAAAGGCCTGAACGTCCACGGAGGACAACAGTGGCGGATGATCACAGAATCCTTTCCATGGTGAAGAAAAACCCCTTCACAACATCTATCCAAGTGAAGGACACTCTCCATGAAGTAGGTGTATCAGTATCTAAGTCTACCATAAAAAGAAGAATTAATGAGAGGGTTCACCACAAGGTAAAAACCATTAATTGGACTCAAAAATTGAAAGGCCAGATTATACTTTGCCAAAAAAAAATCATCTAAAGAAGTCAGCCCAGTTCTGAAACAGCATTCTTTGGATAGATGAAACTAAGATCAACCTGTACCAGAATAAGGTGAAGAAGAAAGTATGAAGAACACTTGGAACGGCTCATGATCCAAAACACATTACATCCTCTGTAAAACAAGGTGGATGCAGTGTGATGGCATGGGCATGCATGGCTTCCAATAGCACTGGGTCCTAGTGTTTATTGATGATGTCACTGAAGACAGAAGTAGCTGGATGAATTCTGAAGTGTACAGGGATATATGTGTACTTTCTGCTCAGATTCAACCAAGTGCAGCAAGGTTGATTGGACAGGGCTTCACAATACAGATGGAAAATGAGCCAAAACATACTGTGAAAGCAAGTTTTTTTAAGGCCTTATTCACACGTCACCAGAACTCCATAAAATGCCTTTGCCCTGCACGATTCTGCGTAGGGCAAAGCAGAGCAATGGAGCATGAAATGCTCCGATGCTCACATTAGTGGGGCTGCCTGGGTGAAACTCAGCATTTGGTGTCCATGGGTTTCAGACTTCATACAGTCACATCTACAAGGTATTAAAAATGAACATTTTATGTATGGTAATGTTAATTTATCCAATTACTTCTGAGTCCCTAAAATGAGGAGGCTTTGTAGAAAAATGGTTGCAATTCCTAAACGTTTGCCAGGATATTTTTGTGCAACCCCTTGAATTAAACCTGAAAGTCTACACTTCAATTACATCTCAGTTGTTTCATTTCAAATCCAATGTGGTGGCATGCAAAGCCCAAATCATGAAGATTGTGTCACTGTCCAAATATTTCTGGACCTTACTTTATGTCCTTTCCTAGGGAGGAGGAGACGGTTAGGTCTCTCAAGGGGCGTCTCTTTCTCCCTGGCTGTGAGCTGCCCAATTGCAGCAGAGAGTGTCACAGCCCAATTGCAGCAGAGAGCGTCACAGAGAGCGTCTCCTTGAGAAACCCAGCCATCTCCTCCTCCCAGTACAGATGCTGCTAATTAGCATACATGGCGGCAAAAGTGAACGGGGCACAGCAGGGGGAACGGAGCAGCCAATGTGAAAAAGAAAAAGCAGCCCGTCCTCTCCTAATAAAGCTCTACACTGCCAGGTAATAATATTGTAATGTTAGGACCAGTGAAAGAGCCTCTTTAAGGGGTGTGTCTTTTCTGCTGGAGCTCTCTCCCTATCACAGCTCAGGAGGCAGTTGGATGATGAAACTGAGCATGTGCGGCCTTCTCAGTGAGGCGGACAAAGAAATAAGAAAAAGAACAAAGAGCGGGTGAGGCTATACAGATACATTTTATTGAATAACCCAATAGCTATAATATGTTTTAAATTATATGCAATTACAAAAGTATTCAGATCCAGGAGCTGGTTTAAAAACTGTCGAATATTTTTCCTGGGACAACTCCTTTAACAACAAAAGATTGTAGAGATGTCTGAAATCTTGGGCTTTGTGCTTTGGATGCCACACTACCTGGGAACTTTTGACGCACGCATACTGGGAAATAGAGGGTGTACGAGGCCCAATGGCAAGTTTTCCTATGGGGCCCATGAGATCTGTGTATGCCCCTAATTACATGCAACTACAAAAGTATCCAGATCCAGACACTGATCTAAAATATGTAGACTTTTCTCATGTTTCACCATTTGTCTGCACTGCACTACCCCCCCCCCCCCCCCCCCCCCAAAAAAAATATTTCAACATCCACAGTTAGGTGGGCCTATGATTTCATACATTGACTCCTGTCCTTTTATTACTTAGTCCTCAGATTCTGATGCCGTCATTGATAAGTATCCTCTCCTTGCACCCTAATGCACTCCAATTCTGTATTCATTCACAGATACTGGCTGGCTCATCCAGCTTTATGTGTAGAACCATATTTGGAATAAAAGATGGAAGGACAATCATGAGACCAAGACCACACCTAACAATTGATAAACAGTACTTTGCCATTGTGAGGCTTCAAGTAGGATGTTCAGATGGAAGTGGCCACTGAGCTTAGAGTGCAACAGAGTGTCATCAGCAGGTTACAAGAGAGATACAGAGACTGGAAGAGTCACAGAAAGGTATAGAAGTGGATGTCCTTTGGCCACATTCCACACTGATGACCGCTTCATTGTGAAGAATGCCCTGCGGAACCGGAAGATGAATTCCACACAACACCACACTTTTAAGGGAGGCGAGAAGCACCCAACTGTCACGTCAGACCATTCGAAACTGTTTACATCAGCGTGGTCTGCCTGCTAGGCGACCTGCAAGGGTACCTGACCACACCACCAGGCACAGGCATCATCATCTTGCATGGGCCAGGTCCGACTTCAGGATTCCCCAGTGATCCTGAAGAATCTTACGTACCTCTCTGTACGCCAGGTCATATGTCCCTTTGTTCCATATTTTGTCATTCTCTGTATCATGTTTCTTAGGATGTAGCAAACTGTCCCTGTTACATCTTGCCACGTGCTGATAAGCCCTCTTTAGGGATAACAGAGGATAACCTCTTTATGTATACTTCCTTTGGAGATCATTTGCTGCCACCTTAAAATCTGCCCATTCCGAGCAGCTCTGCCGGGCCCTTAAGTATTAGCTCTTGGGGATCCCCCATTTAAGTGTAATCGGGTGTCCACTATCCCACTGCAGTAAGGTATTGATAGCCGTACATTTGCGGAACATCTTAGTTATTATTTTATCTTGATTGATACTGATGGAGAGGTCCAGGAATGTAAGGTGGGTATCACTGATCTCGTATGTGAAATATAACCCCATCTCATTCACATTCAACGAGGAGATGAATACCTCAAATTCAATGTTTGTCCCTTTCCAAAGGATGAATACATCATCATTGAACCTCATCTATAACAATATGGATGATCTCCATTGTTCCATTCCTTCCCCAAATACTATCTCCTTCTCCCACCAGCCCAGGTAAAGGTTGGCATAAGTCGGGGCACATGGAGTGTCACGAATACAGGGGAGGGAAGGGACACAGAACTAGGTCTGAAGGCTAGGGAGAGGGAAAAGTGCTCCTCATAGGAAGCCCTTAAACCTGGCCCTGACTCCTGTCAGTATGTATAGACCCTGAAGGTGGGAAAATACATACGCCGGAACCTAGAATCTTGGAGCTACTAAGTTCCAGCTAAATGTAATCACATTGATATATTGGGGCTGAAAAGTTCATCTACGTTCCAGCAAAAAAAGCCCCTAAAATCACAGTTTTATTAATATGCATTAAAAAAGATCCAAGGAGGACCTCCGATACAAAACAAAAAAATACAATAAGGTGGTTTACTATATAATTAATATAATAGAAGGGGAATGGATTGTCCCTATACTTACCCCTATCCTAAAGCCTCAGCCCAGGGAGGACCCCTGTCCACGTTCCTAGGCTATTATTAACCCTGCGTTATCCCTAAGGGTTTAGATGTCAATAGGATATAAATGCCCCCGGGTGTGAGGCAGGGATAAAAAAGTACACAAATGCTGGATGCTATAGACAAAGTGCATATACATATAATCAGGGTTAACCATATAGTCAACACCCAGAATAAACCTCAACGCGTTTCCCCCTAGTCAATACTATGGGATCATCAGGAGGTAAAGATATCAAAAATAATAATCTATCAAGCACTGATGTAACACAATATATACTGGGGCAATACTAGGTTAGATTATAAGATAGCCGCTATGCATATAGTCTCGATGGGGAGCAATCTGAGACCAATCAACTTAGAGTATAGCACCGTTCCAAATCAGCCACGGATATCAAATGTGGCAATGATATCGGTGCTTGAGTCGCAGGTCCTGAAGGCCAGAGAAAAGTGTGTTCCACATCTTGTTAAACAAAAATGATTGTATACTAGTATCAAAACGATGTTCCTGATGATATACAACAAATGGCAAAGATATGGTAAACACTCACAGTTGAAGCTATGGTACACCCTACTCAGACAGCATTCCTGTCGTCCCACTGCAGATGGCCTTGATAAAGCCCACACTGTGATCAAAAAAGGGGATCACCAAATGTAAGTCACCAGATAAATATCAGTCCATTTAGTATGCGTAATCAGTTTAACTTACATTCTACAGGCCTCCTTGTATTCAGCTCTCCCCAAGTAAGCGGTCTACTGGTATGTCCCTTCCATATTTAAAGCGCTACCAATTAGCACCACAGATACCATTGGTGGACAGTAGGGCTTCCGGCATTGACGTATCTTCCGGGCCGTGGAACGCAAAAGCGTTCCAAAGTATAGTTTCCGGTTCCCAGAAAGCAAGTTCCGGGCTATGGAACGCATAGCGTTCCAAAGCATAATTTCCGGTGCCCAGATCGTCCTGCCCACATGTCCCGATCACATGACCTATCCAGTTTCCTGCTGGTGAAACGCAGGGTAAGCTTCTACTTCCTGCATCCTGCGTTCCACAGGTACCAAGTTGCATATTAAAGATGCAGGAGGCACATAATCATATATATATCGTATAGTGGGAAGTAATATAGTTAGTAATTCATACCCCACTTAATAGAAAGCATATTAACAAGGCAGACATAGGGTCATGTAATCCCTAAATGTGGCTCATTGATTTCAAAGTAGCATAAAATACAAAAATACCACAGTTACAGAATTCTTCAAAAGGCGGTCCACAGTCAGTGGCCATCTGTGGACAGTGACATGATATACGTCACTGATGTCCATTCCGATACAACAAATTTTGATGCTTCACGGATCAGGCCTAATTTCGGAAACACCACAAAATTCACTATAAAGCTCGGCCACCAATAGACAAATAGGAACACTACAGGTACAATAATATTCACAAGAAACAGGAAAAAGTTAATCTTTCATTTATGCCCATTGGGGCCTGAGATCTAAAATGATGGATCCATGTACATTCTTTCTGTAATATTCTTCTGTCCCAGTCCCCGCCCCTAGGTGACGGCTGGACAAGTTCCAGGACAGAGAATTTCAGGCTTCCAGGGTTCCCCCCCGTGAGTTTCATTAACATGTGAAACTACTGGTGTGATGTTCTTTTTAATAACAAATATGTGAGAGTCTGGGACTGGATGCGAGTGATTATGCTGATTTTCGAGCACTCATGGATCTTGAGGAAGAGGGGGGACGAGACCTAGGTCAGGGCCCATACACTGATTTGAAACTAAAAAGTAAAAGGATGACCCCTCCGTTTAACTATGAATGTATCGACATCTTCCTTCAAATGGTGATCTCTGATCTGGAACAACTTGAGAAGATACATCCGAATAAATATAATCTCTCACAAACAGAGATGCGTGCATTACAGTCACGAACAAGATAAATCGCTAATTATTAAACCGTCCGATAAGGGAGGCAATTTAGTGATACTCGATCAGCCACTTTATACGCGAATGTGTCTAGACTTGCTTGAGGACAAAGGAGGATACAGCATTTTGCCATCGAATCCCACTACCCAGTTTAGGATCGAACTTAAGGAAATCCTTGATGTAGGCATATTGGAGAAAATGATCACCCCAGTCGAATATGATTTTCTCCTCCCTACTCATCCATGCATTGCCACCTTTTATGGATTACCAAAAGTCCATAAGGGGACCAACCCACTGAAGGGTAGACCAATTATCTCAGGGGTTGATTCCCTCACCCAGAATAGTGGCATATACCTTGATCGTGTTTTGAGCCAGTTTGTCGTGTCCCTACCAGCATACACGAGGGACACGATGGACTTTCACAATAAAATTGATACTATTAGTCTTGACCCTGGATGCCTTCTAGCAAGTATTGACGTTGAATCCCTTTATAGCTCAATACCACATCAAAGGGGGCTCCTTGTGGTGGAATATTTTCTTAAGACTAGGGGGACACACTGCAAAACCCATAATGGCTTTATCTTGAGGCTTCTTGAGTTCATACTGACCCACAACTTTTTTCTATTCAATGGGCTTTTCTTCCACCAGCTCAGGGGGACGGCTATGGGGAGTCCCTGTGCCCCTATCTATGCCAACCTCTTCCTGGGCTGGTGGGAGGACACCTGTATCTTTCCAGACCAGACTACTTGGTGGACAGACAAGATCATTGTCTGGACACGTTATATTGACGATATCTTTCTGGTCTGGAGAGGTGGGGCAGATGAATTCAGTAACTTTGTAACTGAGCTCAATGATAATCATATTGGCCTCAAGTTTACATTTGAGATTGATCTGAAGACGATCGCTTTTCTGGATGTTCGTGTCACGAAGGATGGTGCCAAATTAACCACTGACATCCATAGAAAGGCGACCGCCACAAATTCCCTTCTACACTGGGAGAGCCATCATCCCGTACCCCTTAAACGGGGGATTCCGAGGGGACAATATCTCTGTGTGCGACGGAATTGTTCGGACAATCAGACTTTTTATAATGAATCAGGATCGAATCAGTCTCCTAGTCCCGAAACATAGGGATGATGATAAAAGTCAATCCCCCCGAATCATATCCACCTTCGACTCAGCTAACGAACAGGTCATGATGACACTCAATAGATATTGGCCCATACTTTAGATGGACCCAGATCTATGTGACATCTTGACGGAGAAACCGAGCGTGAGTTATAAACATGGTAAGAGTCTTAAGGACCGTCTTGTCCACAGCCACTATACCCCCCCCCCCCCATTAGGGAGGGCATGTGGCTTGACCGTAAACCTTCAGGGATGTTTAGGTGCGGTTCATGCAAAGCATGTAAGTATATCTCCACCTCCAAAACAATAACATGTGCGGTCACGGAACAAATTTTTAAAATTAGGGAATTCTGTAATTGTCGTAGCAAGGGGGCAATATACATCTGTCAGTGTCCTTGTCCCAGGGACTATATAGGCAAGACAATTAGAGAAGTACGGAGGAGGGTCTGAACATGTGAATGATGTTATTAAAAAGAACATCACACCAGTAGCTTCACATGTTAATGAAACTCACGGGGGGAACCCTGGATGCCTATAATTCTCTGTCCTGGAACTTGTCCAGCCGTCACCTAGGGGCGGGGACTGGGACAGAAGAATATTACAGAAAAAATGTACATGGATCCATCGTTTTAGATCTCAGGCCCCAATGGGCATAAATGAAAGATTAACTTTTTCCTGTTTCTTGTGAATATTATTGTACCTGTAGTGTTCTTATTTGTCTATTGGTGGCCGAGCTTTATAGTGAATTTTGTGGTGTTTCCGAAATTAGGCCTGATGCGTGAAGCATCAAAATTTGTTGTATCGGAATGGACATCAGTGACGTATATCATGTCACTGTCCACAGACGGCCACTGACTGTGGACCGCCTTTAGAAGAATTCTGTAACTGTGGTATTTTTGTATTTTATGCTACTTTGAAATCAATGAGCCACATTTAGGGATTACATGACCCTATGACTGCCTTGTTAATATGCTTTCTATTAAGTGGGGTATGAATTACTAACTATATTACTTCCCACTATACGATATATATATGATTATGTGCCTCCTGCATCTTTAATATGCAACTTGGTACCTGTGGAACGCAGGATGCAGGAAGTAGAAGCTTACCCTGCGTTTCACCAGCAGGAAACTGGATAGGTCATGTGATCGGGACATGTGGGCAGGACGATCTGGGCACCGGAAATTATGCTTTGGAACGCTATGCGTTCCATAGCCCGGAACCTGCCTTCTGGGAACCGGAAACTATACTTTGGAACGCTTTTGCGTTCCACGGCCCGGAAGATACGCCAATGCCGGAAGCCCTACTGTCCACCAATGGTATCTGTGGTGCTAATTGGTAGCGCTTTAAATATGGAAGGGACATACCAGTAGACCGCTTACCTGGGGAGAGCTGAATACAAGGAGGCCTGTAGAATGTAAGTTAAACTGATTACGCATACTAAATGGACTGATATTTATCTGGTGACTTACATTTGGTGATCCCCTTTTTTGATCACAGTGTGGGCTTTATCAAGGCCATCTGCAGTGGGACGACAGGAATGCTGTCTGAGTAGGGTGTACCATAGCTTCAACTGTGAGTGTTTACCATATCTTTGCCATTTGTTGTATATCATCAGGAACATCGTTTTGATACTAGTATACGATCATTTTTGTTTAACAGGATGTGGAACACACTTTTCTCTGGCCTTCAGGACCTGCGACTCAAGCACCGATATCATTGCCACATTTGATATCCGTGGCTGATTTGGAACGGTGCTATACTCTAAGTTGATTGGTCTCAGATTGCTCCCCATCGAGACTATATGCATAGCGGCTATCTTATTATCTAACCTGGTATTGCCCCAGTATATATTGTGTTACATCAGTGCTTGATAGATTATTATTTTTGATATCTTTACCTCCTGATGATCCCATAGTATGACTAGGGGGAAACACGTCGAGGTTTATTCTGGGTGTTGACTATATGGTTAACCCTGATTATATGTATATGCACTTTGTCTATAGCATCCAGCATTTGTGTACTTTTTATCCCTGCCTCACACCCGGGGGCATTTATATCCTATTGACATCTAAACCCTTAGGGATAACGCATGGTTAATAATAGCCTAGGAACGTGGACAGGGGGTCTCCACCATCAGGGGTCCTCCCTGGGCTGAGGCTTTAGGATAGGGGTAAGTATAGGGACAATCCATTCCCCTTTCCCCAGCAGCAGCATTATTCATCTGGATGCAGTCTATTATCTTAATTATATAGTAAACCACCTTATTGTATTTTTTTGTTTTGGTATCGGAGGTCCTCTTTGGATCTTTTTTAATGCATATTAATAAAACTGTGATTTTAGAATCTTGGAGCCCTGAAATGCCCCAGGTAGTGGCAGGGAATGAGAATACTGGCTCCTTCTCAGGTGAACAAGCCAGCGTCTCCCTGAGGCCTAGTAACAACAAGAATAGGAAAACAACCAAGTACAAAGAGCAGTACAACTTATCTAATAGAAAATGGATGAGCAGGAACACAGGTAATGTCCACACACCAACTCTTCCAAATCCAAGCAGAGCATATATCAAACTAAGTAGGGAAAGCAGTAATGACCACGGGCTGCACCTGGCAAGAGATATGGTCATTACCAAACCACAACACTGAGAATCAAGAGACTGTCAGTTAACCTCACATGCAGTCAGTCTCTCCGATCTTCTAACCTCTGTCACAGAAGGTACCGTGATATGGACTCCCCATCGCCACCCCACCCCCCCCTTCCCCCCGAGCTGGTGGTAGATGCCCCGATTAAAAGAAAATATATTGTGTCTCAGGATGAATTGTAGTAGTTCAGCCACAAATTCATTATGCAACGAGAGATGTGTTCCTCTTTCCACCAGGAATGCTCTCACAGCCTCGCATCCTTTCTCATGTGGGATCGAGCTGTAAAGAGCCTTAACATCCAGGCTTGCTAAGAGTGTGTCTTTCTCACAATATACGTCATTCAGATGCCTTAAAACATCCATAGATTCTCGCACATATGACGGCAGACTTAATACAAATGGTCTTAAAATCCTGTCCACATAGATACTGATTTTCTATGTCAATACTTGCTTCCGGATGCAATGCATTTTTCACTAAAGCCCCATTCACTTTTATGGGGCCAGGGCTGCGTGAAAAACGCAGAACATAGAACATGCTTCCTTTTTTTACGCAACGCAGAACTGATGCGTTAAAAAAAAAAACACAGACCCATTGAGATGAATGGGTCAGGATTCAGTGCAGGTGCTATGTGTTCACGTCACGCATTGCACCCGCATGGAAAACTCACTCGTGTGAAAGGGGCCTAACAATCCAATTTTCTGCAGCATGCCTTATCATCTAAGATGCGTTTGCACATCTCTATATATCCCATATTGTCAAGGACCACTACATTTCCCCCCTTGTCGGAGGGCTTAATGACAATAGTCTGATCCTTCCACTGGGCATCCAGAGCCTCATATTCATTTTGGGCCAGGTTGGAAACATTTGAGCCACTCAGATAAAAAGATCTGAGTCTCTCAGTAATTAGTCAGAAACGCATCTACAGGCGAATAATTACTTATGGGGGCATTATTTCTGGAAGGTAACCGTAAATCGGTAAATAGTTCCACCCCTATGTCCCGTTATCATCCTCAATAAGCTCAGCTAACAACTTTACATCTGGTAATTCTCTCTGTTCAATACCCAGCTTTAAACACATTTATTATATACAGATCGGCGGGCCCAGTGTTGTTCGTCCATCACTACCTGACATCTGCCGGGACAGTTCGCAAACGCGATCTAATGTTCGCGAACCGCAAATTCGCGGCGGGTCCCATTCATTTTAATGGCAGGCGAACCTAAAAAACCTTCAGCTCATATTTGCAGCCAAGAAATAATTACTAGAAGTGCACAAATGGTCCCACAACATGGACAGTGACATACCAGATGTATTATTCGAATTTGCGATCTCCATTCATTATTTTTTTCAATGCGAAATATCGGCAATATCATTTTTGCGTACGCGCATGCGCAAATGCACTATACAGTACCCAAATGCACTATAAAGAAAGTATATTGGTATATAACACACCGCCTCAATCAGTTTATTTGGGGGGCGACTGGTATATCACACCAGTAGAAATTATTTGTTCCAATAACACTTGTCCCTCTATATACCTGCGGTATCTCAGCAGAACCGCACACAACTGCCGCACAATACAAATGCACTATAATATACTTTCTAACATAGAAAGTATATTATAACATTGTACAAAGAAGGCAATCCATTAGAATATACATAAAGATAAAACGTAACCTTTAATAATGTTACTATGAGGGTCCATTCATCCGCAAAACACGGACACCGGCAATGTGCATGCGGAAGTGCGGATCCGCAAATGCGGATGCGGACAGCACATTCCGGCCCCATTGAAAATGAATGGGTCTGCACCCGTTTCGCAAAATTGCGGAACGGATGCGGACCCATTTTGCGGACGTGTGAATGGAAAAGATATCCCTCAAAATGAAAATAAATTTAATTATTAAAGTTAAGCAAAAAGCATAGATGTGGTAGGCAATAACAAGTGCTCGGCGGCACTAAATCAGGTGCTCAGCGGCACCAAATCAGAAACCATATGTCCTACCACAATCCGGGGGGTTCCAGTGCACATCCATGAATCCCGGAGGGAAAGCAAAAACCATCTATCCCTGGGCTAGATGATGATGTGGTATTGAAGGACAGGGTGGGCAAAGAACTGTCCCTGATATTGCCCTACAGGGGGGTGCTATCCTGGCCCTGATAGCCTAACCAACAGACCACCCGCCCTGATAAGAGCGACCCCATATGGAACCTTACCCTATATAAAAATGGCCTCAGTAAGCCCCTAGCCCCTAGGCCCCTGACTTCCAGGTGATCACTATATAGATCTATGTGTTTTTGACTCATTATAAAAGTATATTATAAGTATATCGCACCCCTCTGTGTATCACACCTATCGATAGCACACCTATACCAGTCCTTAAAATGACTTTTGTGGCCCTATTAGCTTGCGTTTGGTGTCCCTAACAGCCTGTCCCTGATCCACACAGCAACCTCTCCCTTAGGCCTCTTTCACACGACCGTTTTTTTTTTTCGTTTTGCCGGCCGTTTTTTGCGATCCGTATATGGTCCGTATACGGAACCATTCATTTCAATGGTTCCGCAAAAAACTGAATGTGTTCCGTATGCATTCCGTTTCCGTATTTCCGTTTTTCCGTTCCGTTGAAAGATAGAACATGTCCTATATTTGGCCGCAAATCACGTTCCGTGGCTCCATTCAAGTCAATGGGTCCGCAAAAAAAAACGGAACACATACGGAAATGCATCCAAATGTCTTCCGTTTCCGTTCCGTTTTTTTCTGAACCATCTATTGAAAATGTTATGCCCAGCCCAATTTTTTCTATGAAATTACTGTATACTGTATATGCCATACGGAAAAATGGAACGGAAACGGAAACACAACGGAAACAAAAAACAGAACAACGGATCAGTTTAAAACGGACCGCAAAACACTGAAAAAGCCATACTGTCGTGTTAAAGAGGCCTTACACTGGCAAAACACTGAATGTAAAATGGCGGCCAGATCAGGTTTATTTATAAGGTAGGGGGTATGTCCATGTGCTGAAACGTCTCAATTGGCTGTCCTGTACCACCTGATGAATGTGTCATGGGTTAAAGTTCTTCACAATGTAAAAGAATATGGCGGGCGCGAATATCTCCATATGTTCGCATGTTCGGCGAATCGCGAACACGCAAAGTTCGCCGCGAAACGACCGCCGGGCGAACCGCAAGGCCATCTCTATTGTCAGGTAATTAAATAACAACTTATTGATAATGGTACCCGACTATGTAATACATTGTGTCTCTCTCGTGGACATATAACAAGGCCGCTTTGAGATCGCTTGATAACTATGTATCTATTCTCACTCGCTGGGACTCGTGCAATGAATGAAGCAGCGGGGGAGAAGGAACTGTATGACGCGCCTCCCCATCCATTGGAGAACCTGCCAGATGGCTCCGCCCAGGGGGGAGTGGTTACCTGTATATAAGGAGCAGCATGCGGCGGCCACGCTATGTTAAGCTGCACGCATGTTTTGTTTCACCTCTATGCTGGCTGATGAGACGCTGGCTTAGTCCAGCAGGTAAACACGTCGAGCGAGCAGAGTACTAGATAGGAGACAGCCTGCAGAGTAACTTGAGAGGTACGCAGTAGGGACCCAGAATAGGGAAGCGCTCTGCAACTCTAGCAAGCCAATATTGCCGCTGATTTAAGTGGGCAAGTTTACAGGCTCATGATATCAGAGCAGGACAGGTGTTGGCGCCAGAAAAAAAAGGTGGTTCAAAATGTGCTGAGAAATGCTAAAAAAAAAAGTGGTATGGAAGACAATGCAAGCGGTTTCTATTTCTATGGTGTGTTTTTTTAGTGTTAATATAACGCTAGGCAGATTCATGTGTGTACGGATCCTTGGAGGCCAGACACATCTGCCAAGATACATCCAATTTTTTCGTATGCATGAATAGGACATATTACGTTCAGGATGTACAGAAGGCTGGATGTCACCCCCTTGTGGAACTGTAATGGTGCCTGTGTTGGTTATGACTCAAATGACTTCATATTCAGATCTAACTAGAAGAATTTGGAACTTTAAGAAAGCTGGGTCACAAAAGCCTCATGAGGGCTTGTTTTTTACAGGACAAGTTGTTCTTTCTAATGGCACTATTTACTATTGCAGACAAAGTAGTGGGACGATGCGAAAAATTCCAAATGAGGTGGGATTAGAAAACAAAACACAATTCTGCCAAAAAGTTTTATGGGTTTTGTTTTTATGACTTTCCCTATGCGCTAAAACTGACCAGTTACCTTCATTTTCCAGGTCAGTTTGATTACGGTGATACCACTTTTATATAGTTTTTCTTGTGTTTTAATACTGGAAAAAATGTATTTAATTTCTTTAAAGACCAGAAAGTGTTAAAGGGGTTGTCCAGACTACAGATCAAAATCAGATTGGCAGGGATTACGAAAAACCGCGATCACCTGTTTCAGGCAGCGGCGGTGCTGAAGACTATACAGTGTACAGAGCTGAGGGCAGAAGGCTTTATACACTGTAGTGGCCATGTCAGGGTACTGCAGTTCAGCTTCCATTCAAATGAATGAGCTGCAGTACAACAGTGCCAGAAACTGCACAGTGTACAGAGCTGTCTGCTTCCTCTCTGTACACTGTATAGTTTCCAGTCCAATGGTCGCCCCGATACAGGAGGCTCTGTACACTGTGTGGTGGTCATGTCGGGGTACTGCAGCATTCTAGTAAATAGGCGCAGTGCTTCAGTATACTAGCGCCAGAAACTGCACAGTGTACAGAGCTGTCTGCTTCCTCTCCGTACACTGTTCAGTATTGTCAGAGTGCTCTGTGACCGCCTCTGTGAGAGCCGTTTGTGGCCATTTTAGACTAACACCATTTTAGGCTATCACTAATAGAAAGATTACAGCTCAGGAGTTTCAGAAAGCTGTGTGACAACCTCTGTGGGGGCAGCTTTAGGTTATCACTCAGCTTTTCCAGACTCCTGAATGACACACGTGCTTAGTACTGTAATGTTGCCGCTTTATAACCCTAGATCCCCTTTAGACCTACATAGAGCTCTGGCAGGGACACTACTGACATCAGGAGGTTTGATATATGTTATCTCTAATGCCCTGTCTTAAGAAATTGCTGTCTTGGTGTTTTTCTATCGAAGGTTTTGTGCTCACGCTTATCTGAGCTTCACAAAATTTGACATTCACTTCCCACTGGATCACACTGCTAATCTTAATGGACGTTGCTGGTAATGAGATGTAAATGCTATACTAAGAGGACTCTAATATATTGACATTTCCCATCTGACCTATTTATGAAAAACAGCCCCCGCAGCTTAATGTGCCTTAAACATGGCCGAAGCGTGACCTGGTGACATTGACTCCTGACTAGAGATGAGTGAATTTTTCAAAAATTAGATTCGGCGATTTTTTTTATTTTTTATTTGGTTCGATCCGAATATATTCGCAGCGAATTTCGTTAAAAAAATGGCTATTTCCTGGCTGCAGAGAGCCTTCAGGGCTCATGCACACGGCTGTTTTTTAAATTCAGTATGTGGTACTTATACTGAACCATTCATTTCAATGGTTCAGCAAAAAAAGTGTCTCCGTGTGCATTCCGTTTCAGTATTTCCGTACCGTGAAAAGATAGAACATGTCCTATTCTTGTCCGCAAATCACGGTGCTTGGCTCCATTCAAGTCAATGGGTCCGCAAAAAAAAACGGAACACATACGGAAATTCATCTGTATGTCTTCCGTATCCGTTCCGTTTTTGCGGAACCATCTATTGAAAATGTTATGCCCAGCCCAATTTTTTCTATGTAATTACTGTATACTGTATATGGCATACGGAAAAAAGGAACGGAAAAACAGAAAGGAAACGGAAACACAACGGAAACAAGAAACGGAACAACTGATCCGTAAAAAACTGACTGCAAAACACTGAAAAAGCCATACGGTCGTGTGCATGAGCCCTTATAGTGGTGTAGAACACTGCCTTGCAGTAACACGCATAGTGAGTCTGCTTTAGTAGTGAAATAATACTGTGAGTCTGTATGACATGCAGATGACAGGCATTGCTCTTAGAATCACTGCACACTTCACTTATTTTGCAGTCACAGGGCCAAAACTGACCAAATAACTCAAGTATGAACTCAGCCTTACAGGTCGATGCTAGCGCCAAGAAGAAGCGCACTCCTTTCACTCCGTCGTCAGCTGATTCCACATAGATGTCCACAGAACCTGTTCTATTAAACACTTATACAAGTAGAGCCCTCCGAAAGAGTGGAAAGGGTGTCAGCAGTAAGTTTGTGTTGACGTCACTGATTATTTTGCCCTTCCTCTGATCCGTCAGAACAATAACCAAAAAAACGGATTCTGTCTGTTGAGCATCCACCTTCACTCGGTCAGTAATCCATCAGTATTGCTATTGCCAAAAAAAACAGGAGTGGATCCAAAACAGAGATGACATGTGAACGAAATATATGTCTTCTGTGTTTTGTACCCACTCCAGCTTTTGGCTACCAAATCACAAGCCAAATCTGATGGGACCATACAGGCCTTACAGCTGCTACACAGAGAGGATCCGTTGTGCGTCTCATTTTTCCTTCCTTCTGACAGATCAGAAGAATCAAATAAATGATGATGTCAGCCAGGCCGAAAAGGCAAAATAGAGGCCCAGTCATGAAGTGGGGAGGGTGGGAACAGCATTAGAAGTCCACAGAGTGGCCCTATGACATAGTGGTGAGGTGGAAGAAGCATGAGGAGGCCACAGAGTGGCACAATGACAGTGTGGAGGTGGTGGCAGCAGCAGCATCAGGAGGAGGCCACAGAGTGGCACAATGACAGTGTGGAGGTGGTGGCAGCATCAGGAGGCCACAGAGTGGCAAGGTGACAGTGTGGAGGTGGCAGCAGCATGAGGAGGTGACATAGTGTGGAGGTGGCAGCAGCATGAGAAGACCACAGAGTGGCAAGGTGACATAGTGTGGAGGTGGGTGGCAATACCAGTACCCACTGAAGATGGTGGGTGAAAGAAGGAGCACTTGGCATCAGATGTGTGGCAGCATTAGAATAGTAACTGAGGCAGGTAGCCAGAAGAAACCGGTCTCTTTTGTCAGTGTTGGTGTGGCACCATGATGCATCAGCCATTGGTGGGTGGAAATCCTGGCTGATCTACGCCTGATTCATCTTGACAAAGGTCAGTCTCTCCACATTTTGGGTGGACAGGCGAGTTCTTCTTGAGGTAACTATGGCCCCCGCCGCACTAAACACCTGCTCTGATGCCACACTACTGGCCGGGCAAGACAGCTTTTCCAGGGCGAACTCGGCCAGTTGAGGTCACATCCAGTTTGGCTGCCCAGTAGTCCAGCGGATCTTCAATGACGGCTGGCAGGGTGCACTCCAAGTATGCCACCACCTGCTGATTCAGGTTCTGCTCCAGGTCTAGATGCTGCTGCTGGTGAGTAGTTTCTTCACTAGGTGAGAGAAGAAAGCTGCTCATCAGTAACTCTAGACTCAGGCTGCTGCTGATGGAGCTGGTACTGCTCCTGCTACCCCACCCCTCCCCATCAGCCATGGCAGTGGAAAGTGAGTGCAGAGGGCCCTTCCCCCCCGGTCAGACCTGCGAGAGGATGGACAATGGCGCAGATAGGCAGCGGCCAACTGACTACATAGGATGTCTCTATAGTAGTTCAGTTTGTCCTCCCTATCAGCGGGTATAAATAAGGCCCCCCATTTTGGAATGGTAGCAAGGATCCAACAAGATGGAGAGCCAGAAATCATCCCTCTGCAGAATGGTGACAATTCGGCTGTGACTAAGCAAGCAAGAGAGCATGCATCGGGCCATTTGTGATAGTGACTCGGATGGACTCCCTGCCTCCATCTCCACTGCATACTGCCACGGTGTGTCTGGGTCCTCTGCCTCATCGCCCTGTAGCTCCTCTCCTCTGTGTGCTCCTACCACCTGTGTAGAAAAACCACCCATTTTGCTACACATTGCTTGTGCTCCAATGTCCTCCTCCAGTTCAGCCCCCAAAGGGCTCATGTGGCCATGAGATGTAGGTGCCACATCTCCAGTCCCCTGACCAGCCAGATTTAGCAGCATCTGTGGAGGCGGAAGCGGCGTCACCTGGCCAAGTTGCTGGTGTGGCTGTGCAGGAACCACATTCAACCAGTGGGCCGTAAAGGAGCTGTATTGTCCATGACCGTAGTTACAGCTCCACACGTCGGCGCTGCCGTGCACTTTGGAAGACACAAACAGACTCAAGGACTGGCCCACCTTCTGTTCTACATGTGTGTGCAGTGCTGGTACTGCCTTTTTGGCAAAGAAATGACAGCTTGGGACTCTCCACCTCGGCTCGGCACAAGCCATCAGTTCTCTGAAAGGTGCGGAGTCCACCACTTGGAAAGGGAGGGACAGCAGCACCAGCAACTTGGACAGGAGCACATTCAGCTTCTGCACAGTTGGATGAGTGCACACATGCTGTTGTCTTTTGGCAATCACTTTGGTGATAGATTGCTGACGGAATGACTGATGAGGAGGAGGAGCAGGAGCATCAGGACCAGCAGAAGACGGGAAGGACAGACTGCTCCCTTCGGCTGAGGTGGTGTAGCCTTGACTGCCTGAAACCGGGTGCGTGCCACTGGATGATGCAGCGTTTGCTGTGGCAGGCTGGACCACCTTTGGCACTCTGGCCACGCTTCAATCTCTGCGCATAGATTCTACATATGGCCGTGTTCACCTCCTCCGGCGGCTTAACAAAAAACTGCCACACCTCCGAGAAGGTGATTTTACCCCCAACACTATGCACTGACTGACTGCTACTGCCTCCGTGAACCCGTGCACTGCTACTTCCCGGGCAGGTAGGTTGCCGCGAAGCGGGTGGTCTACCCCAGGCACGTTTGGCTCCTGACCTCCCAATGCTGCCACCCTGCTGACTCCCGGCCACTCTAGCGACTTGCTGGCTCCGCTGCTGCCTCACGGGCAAGCTGCCACCCTCTTCTCCTGATGATGATGAAACCCTTTCATCAAACGGCTCCCAAGTGCCATCAGCTACATTGTCATCGAGTACTGTCTGCATGTCACTGATGTCCTCCTCAACGCCACTCTCCTCATCACTACTTGCCTGCCTACCAGAGGAAGCAGCGGATGTCTCCTCCAGATATTGGCTGGACAGTAGATGCTGACTGTCCTCTAGTAGCTTGTCATCGCTGAAAAGTGGAGCCGAGCCTACGGCATATAATATTTCTCACGTTGAGGGAACTGAAAATGACAGGACGGTTCAGGACAGGTGGGGGCATGCCAACTAAGCGTCGTGTCAGAGGAACCCACCGACTTTGGCTCGGTGTGTCTGATGTCACTTGGGACGAAGTGGATGACCGAGTCAACAATTCAACAACCGCTGAGTTGCTGGTCAAGACACGACCGCTAGATGACACCGGGAGCTCAGGCCTCTCGCTGCGACCCCTGCTGCCAAGCCCATCTTACTCTGCTGCGACCTCTGCTTGCGCCAGAAACATTCAGGCTTCTGCCACTCCCCTGTGCAGGGCCTGGCACTTCTCTGTCTGACATACTGTTAGATCAAATAAATAAATACCCCAAAAAACTCTGTAATTTTCTTACTTCAGGACACAACGGCTAATAAGCCCCTTTTTTTTTTTTTACCACTAATACACGCCAAAAAGGGCTGTAATTTTCTCACTTCACCACACAATGGCAAATACTTTTTTGTGCTACTAATACACGCCAAAAAGGGCTTTAGAATATATATACTGCACCGCTGAAAGGCAAATAGGCCCTTATTTTTTTCCACTTATACATGCCACAAAAGGCTTTAAAACAGATAACTGCACCGCTGACTAGCAAATATATTTTTAGTTTTTTCATTAATACACACCACAAAAGGCTTTAAAACATATAACTGCACCGCTGACAGGCAAATATATTTTACTTTTGCCACTAATACACGCCAAAAAGGGCTGTAGTTTTATCACTTTGCCACACAACAGCTAATAAGCCCTTTTTTCCCACTAATACAAGCCAAAAAATGCTTTAAAACATAACTGCACCGCACAAGGGCAAATAAGACATAGAAATATCTCCTTGTAATAAACCCTGTTAATGCCTGTAAAACAGATAACTGCACCGCTGAGCGGCAAATATATTTTTTCTTTTTCTGCTAATACACGCTACAAAAGGCTTTACAACAGATATATTTGCCGCTCAGCGGTGCAGTTATTTTTTCTTTTTCCGCTAATACACACCACAAAATGCTTTAGAACAGATAACTATACCGCTGAGCGGCAAATATATTTTACTTTTGCCACTAATACACGCCAAAAAGGGCTATAGTTTTAGCACTTCGCCACACAACAGCTAATAAGCCTTTTTTCCCACTATTACAAGCCAAAAAATGCTTTAGAAAATATAACTGCACCGCACAAGGGCAAATAAGACGTAGAAATATTTCCTTGTAATAAACCCTGTTAATGCCTGTATCAAACAGCACTTGCACCCTAATAAGATTGGTCTGCTGGATCTTTCGAGCTGTATAATGGCAATTTGGATCTCCAGTCAGCGCAGCAAGGTGTAATCGGATTGTTCCTATTACCCAGGCTGTAACCTCCCCTACTGAACCCTGTTCAACATACATTATGTGGAATGATTCCTCCCTATCTTTTCCCTACACCTTGAATAATCTTTCCCTGCAAATTGTTTTTTTACCACAATGCCGTTTTTTCTAACACTCTCCCTAGCGCCTGCAGACATCTCTCCCTGCACTAAGTACACTAGTAAATGGCAGAATCTCCAATAACTGCCGCTATTTATAGGGCTGTGACATCTAAGGGCTGGCTGGATGCTGATTGGCTGCATGCATGGCATTATGGGTGATCCCGCCTTCCCAGTGTTCCTTTCTCCATGTCCTCACACGTGGAACAGCCATTTTAGGAAAAAATCTGATTCGTTACTGCGAAGCGTGGGGAAATTCGGCTTTGGTGCGAATCGAATTTGTCCTGAAATGCGAATTGAATTCTACTTCGTCAGCTTTGATTCGCTCATCTCTATTGTAGACATTCTCTTTCCTTTTTTCTCCATCTGGCCCAATCCACCATGACGACTTCTAGTGACAACAGCAGTGTTTGTTGCGGAGACATATTTAGCTCCTTACTTCTGTAGCCATCCCCAGTTATTATAGCAACACAAATAATAGGTATATACATTACACCAACATATAGGTAGGTACATGTAGACAGATACATAGGTACTGTATATGTGATATTAAAAGCTCACTACTTATGAAGTGTGACAACTCGGGTCACTTAGATCTCCAGGATCACCATCTTCTCAGCTAAGACGTTTGGCAGACCTCAAGAAGCTACTCCAACACTGCAGATTTGGGTGCAAACTGGCCACGACCAGCTTTATTGTCACTTATACAGCAGACCAAAAACATAAATCATAAACATAAATCCTTGGCCATCTGGCCACTGACTACACAGTAGTTCTCCCTCTCTATCAGGATCTGGGTTTACCACCCAGCTCCCCAAAACACAACTCAGTGCTTACCCCACACAGGGTTAAAGGGTCCCGCAGGCCATGGCGCAGCCTGCTCCTTCCCCAGACGGGGAGCCCTGATTGAGGAGCCCGGCCCACATTTACCTGAGCTCCTCAGCTGTCTGCTAATTACCTCTCATTAACAGCCTGGCTGATACACACAGAGGGAAAACACGATTTTCCCAGCCTTTATTCTTCTCATCCAGCTTCCTCTGGGTGAGATGCACCATTTTAATGGCCCTCATATGGCCCTTCTGCCACAGAAGTGATAACAATGCCACCATGCATTCCAAGAGAGAGTTTTACACATTATGGGGCAAAATGTTTGCAAGGCAAAAATAAAAGTAAAGCAATGAATTAGTTTATACCTATTTACAAATGTGCAAAGGTATAGTATATACCTACAATGGTGCATGAAAGTTTTTTGAACCCTTCAAAATTTGCATGCATTTGACTTTTAACTACATCAGATTTTTTAAGTAGAAGTCTTAAAAGAAGATAAAGGTAATCGAATCAAACAAATGAGTCAAAAGATTAGGCATGGTCATTTATTTATTGAGGAAAATGATCCAATAGCACATGTCTGTGATTGGCAAAAGTATCTGAACCTTTACTTTCAGTAGCTGGTGTGACCCCCTTGTTAAGCTATAACTGCAACTAAACATTTCTGGAATTATCGGTTAGGCCTCTTTCACACTTGCGTTGTCCGGATCCGGGGTGCACTCCACTTGCCGGAATTACACTCCGTATCCGGAAAAATGCAAGTGTACTGAAAGCATTTGAAGACGGAACCGTCTTCCAAATGCGTTCAGTGTTACTATGGCACCCAGGACGCTATTAAAGTCCTGGTTGCCATAGTAGGAGCGGGGAGCGGTATACTTACAGTCCGTGCGGCTCCCGGGGCGCTCCAGAATGACGTCAGAGCGCCCCATGCGCATGGATGACGTGATCCATGTGATCACATGATCCATGCGCTTGGGCCGCCCTGACGTCACTCTGGAGCGCCCCGGGAGCCGCACGGACGGTAAGTATGCTGCTCCCCCGCTCCCCACTACACTTTACCATGGCTGCCAGGACTTTAGCGTCCCGGCAGCCATGGTAACCACTCTGAAAAAGCTAAATGTCGGCTCCGGCAATGCGCCGAAACGACGTTTAGCTTAAGGCCGGATCCGGATCAATGCCTTTCAATGGGCATTAATTCCGGATCCGGCCTTGCGGCAAGTGTTCCGGATTTTTGGCCGGAGCAAAAAGCGCAGCATGCTGCGGTATTTTCTCCGGCCAAAAAACGTTCCGTTCCGGAACTGAAGACATCCTGATGCATCCTGAACGGATTTCTCTCCATTCAGAATGCATTAGGATAATCCTGATCAGGATTCTTCCGGCATAGAGCCCCGACGACGGAACTCTATGCCAGAAGACAAGAACGCAAGTGTGAAAGAGCCCTTAGTCCTGCACATCGACTTGGAGAAATTTTAGCCCATTCCTTCATACAAAACACCTTCATCTTCAAACATCTTCAACAATCTTGAGCTACTCACTTCATGCCCTTCCAGAACATTTCTGTTGGAATAAGGTCAGAAATTTGACTTGTCCATTCCAAAACTTTATTCTTCTTTGACTATTTGCCTAACGCCGCACAACTTGTACATTGTGGCAGTAGGCTCCTGTAACCTGATGTATAAAAGTGCCGGGTTACATTGCGATCTGCTGGTGACCCATGCTGCTGCAGATCTCTGTGACCACTCTGTCATTAGTCAGCTGCGGTCACAGGGAGAACTCTTAAAATGTCCAAATTTCCCCAAAATGAGTCACTTTGAAGGGTCTTGTAACGTTTTGGTGCTGTGCAACAGTTTTCTGCCAGTACAGTGCCATGGAACCAGCAATAGAAAAATAGGCCGCTAAAATCCAAAATACGCTCCAGTCTTTTGAAGTCTAAAGTCTATTAAATTAATAAATAGCGTCAATATTTAGGGTTCAAGCTTACAGTAATGGTTTTAGAAAGGTTTTGTCTTGAAACCTTTTGTAATCGGAAAAAAAAAATTAAGAAAGGAAAAATTATTTTCACAGTTTTTTCTTAAATATTTTAGTAAAATATTATATCCACCATCCAATGGCACAAAAGAAAGGTCTAAGGTGTTCCGTGATAAATAAAATCAAATAAAGGTAGGTTGGCTCAAAATGAATCAGTTATTTGCAGTTTAATAAGCCCATTGCTACAACAAAAAAATGGCCTGGTAAGGAAGGGGGATAAACACTCCAGTAATGAAGCAGTTAACCATTCTTTAGTAGAAGGACTTGTGTGCTTTGGGTCGTTGTCTTGCTGCATGAACCACATTCTCTTGAGATTCCGCTTACGGACAAATGTCCTGACATTTTCCTTTAGAATTTGCTGGTATAATTCAGAATTCATTGTTCTGTCAATGATAGAAACACGTTCTTGGCCAGATGCAGCAAATTAGACCCAAGCTATTATACTAGCACCACCATGTTTCACAGATGGGAATGCAGTGTTTTCCTTTCCCCCAAGCATAACGCTTTTCATTTAAACCAAATACATAGTTCTACTTTGGTCTCATTCGTCCACAAAACAATGTTCCAGTAGCCGTCTGGCTTGCCCAGGTGATCTTTAGCAAACTGCAGACGGGCAGCAATTTTTTTGGTGGGGAACAGTAACTTTCTCCTTGCAAACCTCCCATGCACACCATTGTTGTTCAGTGTCCTCCTGATGGTGGACTCATGAACAATACCTAATGTGAGAAAGGCTGGTAGTTGCTTAGAGGTTACCTTGGGTTCCTTTGTGACCTCACAAACCTTTACAGGACTTGCTCTTGGAGTCATTTTTGTAGGATAAACTCCCCTAAGGAGGGTATAAGTGGTAGGCAATTAAGAGTGCCGCATTTGTGTGAGGGGAGACGGGGCGTTCACTATTTAAACCTGGCCCTCCTCCCCCCACTTGTCGGTTCGAACGATTTCGAATCGGCTTGTGGGTTGGTGCCAGAGAAGGGCATGCGTCACTGGAGGATCGGGGGATCGGCTGCGTCGAGCTCGTCGCTACGGTGATTAGGTAGGCAGGGTGGCTTGCACACCCGTCTCGCTATGTATAACATGTGGGGCTGCCGAGCGTGCCGCCGGTCCCCAGCTGCGCTGGAGACTGCCCGCACTCCCGATCGCTTCCGGCACCCCGAGACAGGCACCCCGATCCGCTCCAGGCCCTGCGCTAAGCACCCCTGCTCCCACATGCAGCGTCCCCCAGGCGGGCACCCCTCACCTGTGGCTCAGCAGCGATGGGTCACGACGTCTGCTCGCATACCCTGAGCATCGGTCACGCCGGCCGTCGGCTCCACGACGCAGCGTTATATATCACTCACTCCCGTATCAGAACGTTCCGCCGTAGAGGAAAACGCCGTCCGCTCACACAGGGATCTATTCATTAGCTGCAATCAGTAAGCGGAGGTCCAGCTGCAGGATCAGGGGACGGAAGCCGAAACCTATAGGCGATTAGTACGCCGCGGCTTTCCCTGTACAAATAGTCGATAGCGGTGGGCACGGGATGCAATGTTCCACATGGCGGAGCGCAAATCCCTCTCAGCCGATCCTGATGCACGTTCTCCTGGTAATTACAATTAGCGAGGCTGTGAAGGTGGACATGCTTATGTGACTTTCAGTCATGTCTAGGAATCCGCTGCAGAATAAACTCGTCTTCTTTACTGCGCCAAACTCAGGCAAGACGAGATAAGCAGATACTCAGACATGTGCACTGTATAACAAGTTATGATTTCAATGGTTAATTCTAACCTAGAAGGGAATCACTGGCTTGGTGCGCTCCAGCAGGTCCTGGCTTGAGAGAGGGCGGGGGATGGTCGACACCTACAGGCCCATACTGGTACTGCAGTCCAGGTGCAGGGCTCCTCTGCTCAGGCACAGTGGCTAGGTACTAAGGCAGGAGTATAAAAAAAAATAAAAAAATTTAAATAAAATTTGGAATATGTTCAAGGATCAAATATAAAGAGGGCTTCAAGGAGGGGGGCCGCCCGTAAGCCCATACGGTCAGTCAGGGGGTTGGTTCGGGCGCAGTCACAATAATCCAGTGGTTAGCTAGGGAGCGGTGGCATGAGTGAAGTGTCGCCTAGCTGGCGTGCGCTCACTCACACGTCTGTTCTTGGTTGTTCAGGTCCACAGGTGGTGGGCTAACTTACGATACTGTGGGGTTCGTGGCTGTCATGGCCGCCAGGTGAGTCAGGGGTGGTGCATGCGGGGGCCAACCCCCTCTTTTCTCCTGCATAGGCTTGGGGGATGGGGGATGGTGGACTATTATGTCCAGGCCTCTGGCGCATCTCTTACAGGGTGGCGCCTACAGTCGTGGCCTTTGGTGGGGGGGAAAAGAAAAAAAAAAAAAGAAAAAATAATAATTATGGTATAGATAGGAATGTTGCTTTGCCAGGTCTGTCACGACTACAGACTCCTTATAAAGCCCTGCCACGACTGCAGGCATCAGTCTGTCACGACTACAGACCCGCTCTAAAGCCCTGCCACGACTGCAGGCAACAGTCTGTCACGACTACAGACCCGTTATAAAGCCCTGCCACGACTGCAGGCATCAGTCTGTCACGACTACAGACTCGTTATAAAGTCCTGCCACGACTGCAGGCATCAGTCTGTCACGACTACAGACCCGTTCTAAAGCCCTGCCACGACTGCAGGCATCAGTCTGTCACGACTACAGACTCGTTATAAAGTCCTGCCACGACTGCAGGCATCAGTCTGTCACGACTACAGACCCGCTCTAAAGCCCTGCCACGACTGCAGGCACAAATCCGTTACGACTACAGACTCATTATTAAGACCGGCCACGACTGCAGGCATTAGTCTCATGTCAACAGACTCATGAGGTAATACTACCACGTCTACAGGCGATGGTCCGTTACCGCTACTCTCGATGTAGGGTCCCCTCACGACTACAGGGGCTAGTCGGTCACATCCACAGACTCGGTCGCACTCCCGTTAACTACAGGCACTGGGTGGGCATCTACGCACGTGGGTCAGCCATGGCCTGGGAGGTCAGCCTTCACGGTCACAGGTAGGTCCAGTCAGGCTTCAGTCTCCCAGCGGGTTCCAGTCACAATAACCAGCCCCTAGGTGAGGGGGGGCACTCCCGCACCGGCGCACAATGCCAGGGAGCTGTGCGGCTCCTCACGCGACACACGGTTCAAACCAGCGGGGGCCGGGGCCCACGGGAAAGGAAGGGCTCCCTCTGATCCGGTGCACATTGCCAGGGAGTGGCGCTGCTCCCCACGCGGTACGAGTGTCCAGCCGGCGGTGGGTCGGCCCTAGCTGAGGAGGGGGGCTCCCCCGCACTGGTGCATTCTGCCAGGGAGCAGCGTGAGCTCCCCACGTGGCTGGGGGGTAAGGCTCCTCATCTTCAATAAAGTCTGGCACGGGCCGCCGTGCCGTTAGGTAGGCAGGGATCAGGGGAAGGAGTACTAGGCTCGGTCAGGGGGAGCAGATCATAGGCAGTGGCTGGCTTCCTGCCGTACATTAGGTTCCAAGGGGATTATTTAGGCACAGGATGTTAGTTAGTCCGTGCAGGTGATCTGCGTTATACCATGCTCTTCATGCTCGTACTCAGAGCTGTGCCGATACGGGAGCTGCTTAAGTGGTTGATAGTGAAAAAAAAAAAAAATACATTTTTGAGTCTCTCACGCATGGCTTCTCCGTTTTAGGTTTACACATATGACTCCGCCATCTGAGTCTCTCACGCATGGCTTCTCCGTGTTAGTTTTACACATACGGATCTGCCATTAGAGTCTCTCACGCATGGCTTCTCCGTTTTAGGTTTACACTTATGACTCCGCCATTAGAGTCTCTCACGCATGGCTTCTCCGTTTTAGGTTTGCCCATATGACTCCGCCATTAGAGTCTCTCACGCATGGCTTCCCCGTTTTAGGTTACACATATGACTCCGCCATTAGAGTCTCTCACGCATGGCTTCTCCATGTGAGTTTTACACATACGACTCCGCCATTAGTCTCTCACGCCTGGCTTCTCCGTTTTAGGTTGGCACATATGACTCCGCCATTAGAATCTCTCACGCATGGCTGCTCCGTTTTAGGTTTACACATATGACTCCGCCATTAGAGTCTCTCACGCATGGCTTCTCCGTTTAGGTTCACACATATGACTCCGCCATCTGAGTCTCACACATGGCTTCTCCGTTTTAGGTTTACACATATGACTCCGCCATTAGAGTCTCTCACGCATGGCTTCTCCGTTTTAGGTTACACATATGACTCCGCCATTAGAGTCTCTCACGCATGGCTTCTCAATGTGAGTTTTACACATACGAGTCCGCCATTAGTCTCTCACGCCTGGCTTCTCCGTTTTAGGTTGGCACATGTGACTCCGTCATTAGAATCTCTCACGCATGGCTGCTCCGTTTTAGGTTTACACATATGACTCCGCCATTAGAGTCTCTCATGCATGGCTTCTCCGTTTTAGGTTACACATGTGACTCCGTCATTAGAATCTCTCACGCATGGCTGCTCCGTTTTAGGTTTACACATATGACTCCGCCATTAGAGTCTCTCATGCATGGCTTCTCCGTTTTAGGTTACACAAATGACTCCGCCATCTGAGTCTCTCACGCATGGCTTCTCCGTTTTAGTTTTACACATATGACTCCGCCATTAGAGTCCCTCACGCAGAGCTTCTCCGTTTTAGTTTTACACATATGACTCCGCCATTAGTCTCTCACGCATGGCTTCGCCATTAGTCTCTCACGCATGGCTTCTCCGCTTTAGGTTTACACACAGGACTCCGCCATTAGAGTCTCTCACGCATGGAGATTAAAAAAAAAAAAAAAAGGGGGCCTATCACTCACCTATTGGGCTTTGTCAGGGTTTTTGCCACTCTCAATTAAACTTGTCCTATAGCATTGTTAACTATACATGGCAGGTATTCAGCACCATTTGTACAGGCTACATCCGGACCTACCGTCACTCTTCTCCGCCCACCCGATCAAAGCGGCGTTGAAGGGTTTGCGCAAGATGTCTGTTGTGAAACGACATGGGCGTCAGCCATTTACCGGTAGCTTGTTCAGGCCGTGACAGGCAAACTGCAGGGGCAAACCGTTCGGGCCACAGGTTAGCGCTATGGTAGAAACAGCCTTGTACCTGGCCTTCCATGGATTCCTCAGGTCAGGCGAGCTCATGGGCACCAATACGCTGGCTGGGTGCCTGCGGAAAGGTCAGCTCATCCGGCGCGGGTCCATCTATGTCCTCACCTTGGCCTCGTCCAAGACGTCACGGCCGGGGCAACCAGTGGCGGTCAGATACTTTCCCACGGACAGCAGATGGTGTCCGGTGCAGGCCTTGGAGGCTTGGCTGCGTAGTATTTAGTCCAAGCGGCATGTTCTCCCGTACTCGAACTAGGCAATGCCCGGCTAACCACCGCGGCCTTTCTTACGTACATTAAGGTTAGTTGACAGGTGCAGGGGTCGGTCCTCGCTGGATCACAGGACATTCCTTCCGCATGGGCGCGGCAGCAACGGCGTCCATGCATTAGGTGCCAGTACATGTCATCAAACGGTTGGGTCGTCGCAGTTCCGCGTGTTCCATGCGTAATATCCCGGATCCTTATACGAAATATCATTGGCTTTCGAGTTTTGGTCTGTAGTTTCTGTTATCAAGTTTTCTAACTCCTATGCATGGTTCTTTTGGCCCCTTTAGGCTACCCTTCGATAAGCAGTTCCGGCATAACTCTGCTGCTTCTAGGTTGGGGGGGTGGAGTATAGGCTTAGGTAGGGTACCCTCTCAGCATGAGCCGATCCGAGCACAAGTGGTAGGCAATTAAGAGTCCCGCATTTGTGTGAGGGGAGGCGGGGCGTTCACTATTTAAACCTGGCCCTCCTCCCCCCACTTGTCGGTTCGAACGATTTCAACCCACCCAGGAGCCCTCCCTTCTTTCAGGTCTCATCATTGGGGTAGCCCCCTTTAGGCTACCCTTCGATAAGCAGTTCCGGCATAACTCTGCTGCTTCTAGGTTGGGGGGGTGGAGTATAGGCTTAGGTAGGGTACCCTCTCAGCATGAGCCGATCCGAGCACAAATGGTCTCAATTTCCTCCATTTGCACACAGTCTATCTGATTGTGGATGGCCGGAGTACAAACCTTTTAAAGATAATTTTGTAACCATTTGTAGCCTGATAAGCATCAACAACTCTTCTTCCAGGGCCGGACTGGGGATAAAAACAGCCCTGGAAAAAGTTGCACACCAGCCCCACAGCATTGCGTCATTATTTACTTGTTTATAATAGGAGAAAGCATTCATTTTAACCACTTACCGTCACACTAACGCCGAAAGGCGTCATCTCTGCGGCGCTCCCAGGTCACACTAACGCCGATTGGCGTCATCTCGCGTGAGCCGAGATTTCCTGTGAACGCGCGCACACAGGCGTGCGCGCTCACAGGAACGCGCGCTCACAGGAACGGAAGGTAAGAGAGTGGATCTCCAGCCTGCCAGCGGCGATCGTTCGCTGGCAGGCTGGAGATGTGTTTTTTTTAACCCCTAACAGGTATATTAGACGCTGTTTTGATAACAGCGTCTAATATACCTGCTATCTGGTCCTCTGGTGGTCCCCTTTGTTTGGATCGACCACCAGAGGACACAGGTAGCTCAGTAATATGTTGCACCAAGCACCACTACACTACACCCCCCCCCCCCTGTCACTTATTTACCCCTTTATTCACCCTTGATCACCGTTGATCACCCCTGATCACCCCATATAGACTCCCTGATCACCCCCCTGTCATTGATCACCCCCCAGTCATTGATCACCCCCCTGTAAGGCTGCATTCAGATGTCCGTATGATTTTTACGGATCCACTGATACATGGATCAGATCCGCAAAACACGTACGGACATCTGAATGGAGCCTTACAGGGGAGTGATCAATGACGGAGGTGATCACCCCATATAGACTCCCTGATCACCCCCCTGTCATTGATCACCCCCCTGTCATTGATCACCCCCCTGTAAGGCTGCATTCAGATGTCCGTATGTTTTTTACGGATCCACTGATACATGGATCGGATCCGCAAAACACATACAGGCGTCTGAATGGAGCCTTACAGGGGGGTGATCACCCCATATAGACTCCCTGATCACCCCCCTGTCATTGATCACCCCCTTGTAAGGCTCCATTCAGATGTATGTATGATTTTTACGGATCCACTGATACATGGATCGGATCCGCAAAACACATACGGACATCTGAATGGAGCCTTATAGGGGGGTGATCACCCCATATAGACTCCCTGATCACCCCCCTGTCATTGATCACCCCCCTGTCATTGATCACCCCCCTGTAAGGCTCCATTCAGATGTCCGTATGATTTTTACGGATCCACTGATACATGGATCGGATCCGCAAAACACATACGGACATCTGAATGGAGCCTTACAGGGGGGTGATCACCCCATATAGACTCCCTGATCACCCCCTGTCATTGATCACTTCCCTGTCATTGATCACCCCCCTGTAAGGCTGCATTCAGATGTCCGTATGATTTTTACGGATCCACTGATACATGGATCGGATCCGCAAAACACATACGGACATCTGAATGGAGCCTTACAGGGGGGTGATCACCCCATATAGACTCCCTGATCACCCCCCTGTCATTGATCACCCCCCTGTCATTGATCACCCCCCTGTCATTGATCACCCCCCTGTAAGGCTGCATTCAGATGTCCGTATGATTTTTACGGATCCACTGATACATGGATCGGATCCGCAAAACACATACGGACATCTGAATGGAGCCTTACAGGGGGGTGATCACCCCATATAGACTCCCTGATCACCCCCCTGTCATTGATCACCCCCCTGTCATTGATCACCCCCCTGAAAGGCTGCATTCAGATGTCCGTATGATTTTTACGGATCCACTGATACATGGATCGGATCCGCAAAACACATACGGACATCTGAATGGAGCCTTATAGGGGGGTGATCAATGACAGGGGGGTGATCACCCCATATAGACTCATTGATCACCCCCCTGTCATTGATCACCCCCCTGTCATTGATCACCCCCCTGTAAGGCTCCATTCAGACATTTTTTTGGCCCAAGTTAGCGGAAATTATATTTCTTTTTCTTACAAAGTCTCATATTCCACTAACTTGTGTCAAAAAATAAAATCTCACATGAACTCACCATACCCCTCACGGAATCCAAATGCGTAAAAATTTTTTGACATTTATATTCCAGACTTCTTCTCACGCTTTAGGGCCCCTAGAATGCCAGGGCAGTATAAATACCCCACATGTGACCCCATTTCGGAAAGAAGACACCCCAAGGTATTCCGTGAGGGGCATATTAAGTCCATGAAAGATTGAAATTTTTGTCCCAAGTTAGCGGAAAGGGAGACTTTGTGAGAAAAAAAAAATATCAATTTCCGCTAACTTGTGCCAAAAAAATTTTTTTTCTATGAACTCGCCATGCCCCTCATTGAATACCTTGGGGTGTTTTCTTTCCAAAATGGGGTCACATGTGGGGTATTTATACTGCCCTGGCATTCTAGGGGCCCTAAAGCGTGAGAAGAAGTCTGGGATCCAAATGTCTAAAAATGCCCTCATAAAAGGAATGTGGGCCCCTTTGCGCATCTAGGCTGCAAAAAAGTGTCACACATCTGGTATCGCCGTACTCAGGAGAATTTGGGCAATGTGTTTTGGGGTGTCATTTTACATATACCCATGCTGGGTGAGATAAATATCTTGGTCAAATGCCAAATTTGTATAAAAAATGGGAAAAGTTGTCTTTTGCCGAGATATTTCTCTCACCCAGCATGAGCATATGTAAAAACACACCCCAAAACACATTGCCCAACTTCTCCTGAATACGGCGATACCACATGTGTGACACTTTTTTGCAGCCTAGGTGGGCAAAGGGGCCCACATTCCAAAGAGCACCTTTCGGATTTCACAGGTCATTTACCTACTTACCACACATTAGGGCCCCTAGAATGCCAGGGCAGTATAACTACCCCACAAGTGACCCCATTTTGGAAAGAAGACACCCCAAGGTATTCCGTGAGGGGCATGGCGAGTTCCTAGAATTTTTTATTTTTTGTCACAAGTTAGCGGAAAATGATGATTTATATATTTTTTTTTTTCTTACAAAGTCTCATATTCCACTAACTTGTGACAAAAAATAAAAACTTCCATGAACTCACTATGCCCATCACGAAATACCTTGGGGTGTCTTCTTTCCAAAATGGGGTCACTTGTGGGGTAGTTATACTGCCCTGGCATTTTAGGGGCCGAATGCGTGAGAAGTGGTTTGAAATCAAAATGTGTAAAAAATGGCCGGTGAAATCCGAAAGGTGCTCTTTGGAATGTGGGCCCCTTTGCCCACCTAGGCTGCAAAAAATTGGCACACATCTGGTATCTCCGTACTCAGGAGAAGTTGGGCAATGTGTTTTGGGGTGTCATTTTACATATACCCATGCTGGGTGAGAGAAATATCTTGGCAAAAGACAACTTTTCCCATTTTTTTTATACAAAGTTGGCATTTGACCAAGATATTTATCTCACCCAGCATGGGTATATGTAAAATGACACCCCAAAACACATTGCCCAACTTCTCCTGAGTACGGAGATACCAGATGTGTGACACTTTTTTGCAGCCTAGGTGGGCAAAGGGGCCCACATTCCAAAGAGCACCTTTCGGATTTCACCGGCCATTTTTTACACATTTTGATTTCAAACTACTTACCACACATTTGGGCCCCTAGAATCCCAGGGCAGTATAACTACCCCACAAGTGACCCCATTTTGGAAAGAAGACACCCCAAGGTATTCGCTGATGGGCATAGTGAGTTCATGGAAGTTTTTATTTTTTGTCACAAGTTAGTGGAATATGAGACTTTGTAAGAAAAAAAAAATAAAATCATCATTTTCCGCTAACTTGTGACAAAAAATAAAAAATTCTAGGAACTCGCCATGCCCATCAGCGAATACCTTGGGGTGTCTTCTTTCCAAAATGGGGTCACTTGTGGGGTAGTTATACTGCCCTGGCATTCTAGGGGCCCAAATGTGTGGTAAGAAGTTTGAAATCAAAATGTGTAAAAAATGACCGGTGAAATCCGAAAGGTGCTCTTTGGAATGTGGGCCCTTTGCCCACCTAGGCTTCAAAAAAGTGTCACACATCTGGTATCTCCGTACTCAGGAGAAGTTGGGCAATGTGTTTTGGGGTGTCATTTTACATATACCCATGCTGGCTGAGAGAAATATCTTGGCAAAAGACAACTTTTCCCATTTTTTTATACAAAGTTGGCATTTGACCAAGATATTTATCTCACCCAGCATGGGTATATGTAAAATGACACCCCAAAACACATTGCCCAACTTCTCCTGAGTACGGAGATACCAGATGTGTGACACTTTTTTGCAGCCTAGGTGGGCAAAGGGGCCCACATTCCAAAGAGCACCTTTCAGATTTCACTGGCCATTTTTTACACATTTTGATTTCAAACTACTTACCACATATTTGGGCCCCTAGAATGCCAGGGCAGTATAACTACCCCACAAGTGACCCCATTTTGGAAAGAAGACACCCCAAGGTATTCGCTGATGGGCATAGTGAGTTCAGGGAAGCTTTTATTTTTTGTCACAAGTTAGTGGAATATGAGACTTTGTAAGAAAAAAAATAAAAATCATCATTTTCCGCTAACTTGTGACAAAAAATAAAAAGTTCTATGAACTCACTATGCCCATCAGCGAATACCTTACGGTGTCTACTTTCCGAAATGGGGTCATTTGTGGGGTGTTTGTACTGTCTGGGCATTGTAGAACCTCAGGAAACATGACAGGTGCTCAGAAAGTCAGAGCTGCTTCAAAAAGCGGAAATTCACATTTTTGTACCATAGTTTGTAAACGCTATAACTTTTACCCAAACCATTTTTTTTTTTACCCAAACATTTTTTTTTTTTTATCAAAGACATGTAGAACAATAAATTTAGAGAAAAATTTATATATGGATGTCGTTTCTTTTGCAAAATTTTACAACTGAAAGTGAAAAATGTCATTTTTTTGCAAAAAAATCGTTAAATTTCGATTAATAACAAAAAAAGTAAAAATGTCAGCAGCAATGAAATACCACCAAATGAAAGCTCTATTAGTGAGAAGAAAAGGAGGTAAAATTCATTTGGGTGGTAAGTTGCATGACCGAGCAATAAACCGTTAAAGTTGTAAAGTGCCGATTTGGAAAAAAGGGCCTGGTCACTAGGGGGGTATAAACCTGTGGTCCTTAAGTGGTTAAAACACGTGTGTAAACACGAATATGAACTTTGCCCCACGATAGCTCTTTTGTAGAACCCCCATTGTTCATATTATCACAGTGTTTTCCCAACCAGGATGCCTCCAACTGTTGCAAAACTACAACTCTCAGCATGCTCAGACAGTGTTTTACCACGCCCTTTGACCCGCCCCTTTTTTGTTGGCCACCTATTTAATGATTGTTGCATGCAACATTTTACTTGACCAGCTATTTTAGATATTCTACGGCAGTCCTGTTACAATCCCCCCCAATGAGCCTTTCGACCAAATAATAAAAATATTTATAAAATCTCACCCATATGCTGCAAAAAAAATAAAAAATCTGCAATGTAAAATCGATAATAAAGATCAACTACAAACATAAACATATTTCACATAAAAACTTACAGTTACTTGGCTTGGCCCTTGGGGATCTCGGACACCACTTCAACACTTGGCCGGGGGCTCGGCGGAGCTGATGTTGTGCTTTATCCTGATGAGAAAGATTTCATAATAAGGATTTGGAGAAGGGGCAGAGGGATAGCAGAACAGGGAGAGGCTGGTGCTGCTACTAGGGGGTCATAACATGGGGGAGTAATAAAGCCCACCATAATGCCGCACAGTAGAAATAATTCTCCTTATAATGTGCAAAACATACCCCTTTGTAATGCCCCCAGTTGAGCTAATGTTCCCATAATGTGCCAATATAAAATACCCCTTCTCAGTGCCCCCGTAAATGACCCCATAGTGCTCCTCTCCCCCTTCCCCATAGTACCCACCATAATGTATCCCAGTATAAAATGCCCCTATACAGAGCCCCCATATAAAATACCCCTTAACAGTGCCCCCGTAGATGACCCCATAGTACTCCTCTCCCCCCTTCCACATAGTACCCACCATAATGTGTCCCAGTATAAAATGCCCCTATACAGAGCCCCCCATATAAAATACCCCTTCTTTTTAGCCTCAGTAGATGCCCCTATAGTGCCACCCAATAATCTGCCAGTAATAAGTGCCCCAATAGATGCCCCCAATCATGTGCCAGTAAGATGTGCCCCCATAGATGCCCCCAATCATGTGCCAGTAATAAGAGCCCCCCACCATCATGTGCCAGTAGCCAGAGCCCCCCATATCATGTGCCAGTAGCCAGAGTGCCCCCCCTATCATGTGCCAGTAGCCCCCCTTATCATGTGCCAGTAACCCCCCTTATCATGTGCCAGTAGTCGTCCTTATGTGCCAGTAGCCCCCTTATGTGCCAGTAGTCCCCCTTATGTGCCAGTAGCCCCATTATCATGTGCCAGTAGCCCCATTATCATGTGCCAGTAGCCCCATTATCATGTGCCAGTAGCCCCCTTATCATGTGCCAGTAGCCCCCTTATGTGCCAGTAGCCCCCTTATCACGTCCCAGTAGCCGCCCCTTATCATGTGCCAGTAGCCGCCCCTTATGTGCCAGTAGCCCCCCTTATGTGCCAGTAGCCCCCCTTATCATGTGCCAGTAGCCCCCCTTATCATGTGCCAGTAACCCCCCTTATCATGTGCCAGTAGTCGTCCTTATGTGCCAGTAGCCCCCTTATGTGCCAGTAGTCCCCCTTATGTGCCAGTAGCCCCATTATCATGTGCCAGTAGCCCCATTATCATGTGCCAGTAGCCCCCTTATCATGTGCCAGTAGCCCCCTTATCATGTGCCAGTAGCCCCCTTATCATGTGCCAGTAGCCCCCTTATCACGTGCCAGTAGCCCCCATATCATGTGCCAGTAGCCCCCTTTATCATGTGCTAGTAGCCCCCCTTATCATGTGCCAGTAGTCCCTCTTATCATGTGCCAGTAATCCCCCTTATGTGCCAGTAGCCCCCCTTATGTGCCAATAGCCCCCTTATGTGCCAGTAGCCCCCCTTATCATGTGCCAGTAGCCCCCCCATCATGTGCCAGTAGTCCCCCTTATGTGCCAGTAGCCCCCTTATCATGTGCCAGCCCAGTAGTCCCCCCTTATTATGTGCCAGCCCAGTAGTCCCCCCTTATTATGTGCCAGTATTGTACCTATATAAAAATAAAAAAAACACTTATACTTACCTCCAGCGATGCGATGCAGGCCTCTTCCGGCCTGTGTCCATTGCTATACGGCTCAGGCAGCGCGATGACATCATCGCGCTGCCTGCACCGGCCTCTGATAGGCTGACAGCACCTCTCCCTCCACTGCCGCAGCATAGACATCTGTATCGCCGTCCCGAGCACTATGGGAGAGGACTATGGAAGCGCTCATTTCCTGCTGCTGTGCCCTGCCGCCAGCCGCCCCCACTTGCCACCAGAGCGCGGCCTTGCGGCACTCAGGCCTGCCGGCCTACCAGAAATTTCCCGGTATCCCGGCAGGCCAGTCCGGCCCTGTCTTCTTCTGAGGTCCTTAGAAACCTCCTATGTTCGTGCCATGATACACTTTCACAGATGTCTGTTGTGAAGATTAGACTTTGATAGATCCCTGTTCATATATATCTATATACTGTATAATAATCACAGGTCGGCACTGCTGTTTGAAGTCGCGGTTCACGAGTCTATGTGATGGTGTCCCAATGTAGAATTTGCAGAAAAGACCGGCACTCGCTGTAGATAAATCTTGTATTTATTCAGTCACATATACAGGCAATAAGTGACGCGTTTCGGTGCTACCGCACCTTCATCAGACTTATCATCATACAAGAAACATCTCATGTTTAAATAGAGCGCCTAAACACAGGGAAATGACATCACACAGAAAACCACTCCCACCAATCAGTGTTAAATCAAGACATATGAACAAAATGAAAACACACTTTATAGTGACATTTCTCTGAATTCAATCTATATTATTCCTTCCTTATTGTGTTCTTCTTTGCTTAGGTCTGCTGTAAAAAAAATTAATAAGAAAAAAGATCTGTTTTATTTCTCTTTTCAAAAAAATTGTTTTTTTGTTTTTCAAAAAATAATGTATTTTTTAAAAAAAAATAATTCAGTTACACGATTATACTATTTATAAAGGTTGTTGTTATTTGTTTTCCAAAAAGAGAAATCTTTGGAATTTTTTACCAAGAATTTTTTTTATTTTTTAGTATTTTTAGTAAGGTGATCGATCAAAAAAAAAATCTACACTCACCTAAAGAATTATTAGGAACACCATACTAATACGGTGTTGGACCCCCTTTTGCCTTCAGAACTGCCTTAATTCTACGTGGCATTGATTCAACAAGGTGCTGATAGCATTCTTTAGAAATGTTAGTTCATATTGATAGGATAGCATCTTGCAGTTGATGGAGATTTGAGGGATGCACATCCAGGGCACGAAGCTCCCGTTCCACCACATCCCAAAGATGCTCTATTGGGTTGAGATCTGGTGACTGTGGGGGCCATTTTAGTACAGTGAACTCATTGTCATGTTCAAGAAACCAATTTGAAATGATTCGAGCTTTGTGACATGGTGCATTATCCTGCTGGAAGTAGCCATCAGAGGATGGATACATGTTCTCATTCTGTTTACGCCAAATTCGGACTCTACCATTTGAATGTCTCAACAGAAATCGAGACTCATCAGACCAGGCAACATTTTTCCAGTCTTCAACAGTCCAATTTTGGTGAGCTCGTGCAAATTGTAGCCTCTTTTTCCTATTTGTAGTGGAGATGAGTGGTACCCGGTGGGGTCTTCTGCTGTTGTAGCCCATCCGCCTCAAGGTTGTGCGTATTGTGGCTTCACAAATGCTTTGCTGCATACCTCGGTTGTAACGAGTGGTTATTTCAGTCAACGTTGCTCTTCTATCAGCTTGAATCAGTCGGCCCATTCTCCTCTGACCTCTAGCATCCACAAGGCATTTTTGCCCACAGGACTGCAGCATACTGGATGTTTTTCCCTTTTCACACCATCTTTGTAAACCCTAGAAATGGTTGTGCGTGAAAATCCCAGTAACTGAGCAGATTGTGAAATACTCAGACCGGCCCGTCTGGCACCAACAACCATGCCACGCTCAAAATTGCTTAAATCACCTTTCTTTCCCATTCTGACATTCAGTTTGGAGTTCAGGAGATTGTCTTGACCAGGACCACACCCCTAAATGCATTGAAGCAACTGCAAACGTGATTGGTTGGCTAGATAATTGCATTAATGAGAAATAGAACAGGTGTTCCTAATAATTCTTTAGGTGAGTGTATATACTGTACTTGTGTGTATTATATATATGTATACATAGTACTTTCGTAACACAAGTACAATATAAAAGTACTGTTCATAAATATATGGTAGGTGGACTAGCCTGTAGCTGGCCAGCTAAGACTTGTCATAGTTTGCTAATATGCCTTATATGTGTATACAGCTAGACCTGCTAATAACTTTAATACAGTTCCTGTTTATGTGTTAAAGACACAAGCAGAGTTATTTACTGTGACATCATGTTTTGGATGTCATATAACTGTTATATATTGTGTTCATAGAAGCAGAAAAAGACAATATGCCTTTAACCACTTCAGCCCCCAGTGCTTAAACACCCTGAAAGACCAGGCCACTTTTTACACTTCTGACCTACACTACTTTCACCATTTATTGCTCGGTCATGCAACTTACCACCCAAATGAATTTTACCTCCTTTTCTTCTCACTAATAGAGCTTTCATTTGGTGGCATTTCATTGCTGCTGACATTTTTACTTTTTTTGTTATTAATCGAAATTTAACGATTTTTTTGCAAAAAAATGACATTTTTCACTTTCAGTTGTAAAATTTTGCAAAAAAAAACTACATCCATATATAAATTTTGCTCTAAATTTATTGTTCTACATGTCTTTGATAAAAAAAAAAATGTTTGGGTAAAAAAAAAAATGGTTTGGGTAAAAGTTATAGCGTTTACAAACTATGGTACAAAAATGTGAATTTCCGCTTTTTGAAGCAGCTCTTACTTTCTGAGCACCTGTCATGTTTCCTGAGGTTCTACAATGCCCAGACAGTACAAATACCGCACAAATGACCCCATTTCGGAAAGTACACACCCTAAGGTATTCGCTGATGGGCATAGTGAGTTCATAGAACTTTTTATTTTTTGTCACAAGTTAGCGGAAAATGATGATTTTTATTTTTATTTTTTCTTACAAAGTCTCATATTCCACTAACTTGTGACAAAAAATAAAAAGTTCTATGAACTCACTATGCCCATCAGCGAATACCTTGGGGTCTCTTCTTTCCAAAATGGGGTCACTTGTGGGGTAGTTATACTGCCCTGGCATTCTAGGGGCCCAAATGTGTGGTAAGGAGTTTGAAATCAAATTCTGTAAAAAATGACGAGTGAAATCCGAAAGGTGCTCTTTGGAATATGGGCCCCTTTGCCCACCTAGGGTGCAAAAAAGTGTCACACATCTGGTATCTCTGTATTCAGGAGAAGTTGAGGAATGTGTTTTGGGGTGTCTTTTTACATATACCCATGCTGGGTGAGATAAATATCTTGGTCAAATGCCAACTTTGTATAAAAAAATGGGAAAAGTTGTCTTTTGCCAAGATATTTCTCTCACCCAGCATGGGTATATGTAAAATGACACCCCAAAACACATTCCCCAACTTCTCCTGAGTACGGAGATACCAGATGTGTGACACTTTTTTGCAGCCTAGGTGGGCAAAGGGGCCCATATTCCAAAGAGCACCTTTCGGATTTCACAGGTCATTTTTTACAGAATTTGATTTCAAACTCCTTACCACACATTTGGGCCCCTAGAATGCCAGGGCAGTATAACTACCCCACAAGTGACCCCATTTTGGAAAGAAGACACCCCAAGGTATTCCGTGAGGGGCATGGCAAGTTCCTAAAAAATTTTATTTTTTGTCACAAGTTAGTGGAAAATGATGATTTTTTTTTTTTTTTTCATACAAAGTCTCATATTTCACTAACTTGTGACAAAAAATAAAAACTTCCATGAACTCACTATGCCCATCAGCGAATACCTTGGGGTCTCTTCTTTCCAAAATGGGGTCACTTGTGGGGTAGTTATACTGCCCTGGCATTCTAGGGGCCCAAATGTGTGGTAAGGAGTTTGAAATCAAATTCTGTAAAAAATGACCTGTGAAATCCTAAAGGTGCTCTTTGGAATATGGGCCCCTTTGCCCACCTAGGCTGCAAAAAAGTGTCACACATCTGGTATCCCTGTACTCAGGAGAAGTTGGGGAATGTGTTTTGGGGTGTCATTTTACATATACCCTTGCTGGGTGAGAGAAATATCTTGGCAAAAGACAACTTTTCCCATTTTTTTATACAAAGTTGGCATTTGACCAAGATATTTATCTCACCCAGCATGGGTATATGTAAAATGACACCCCAAAACACATTCCCCAACTTCTCCTGAGTACGGCGATACCAGATGTGTGACACTTTTTTGCAGCCTAGATGCGCAAAGGTGCCCAAATTCCTTTTAGGAGGGCATTTTTAGATATTTGGATACCAGACTTCTTCTCACGCTTTGGGGCCCCTAGAATGCCAGGGCAGTATAAATACCCCACATGTGACCCCATTTTGGAAAGAAGACACCCCAAGGTATTCAATGAGGGGCATGGCGAGTTCATAGAACTTTTTTTTTTTTGGCACAAGTTAGCGGAAATTGATATTTTTAATTTTTTTCTCACAAAGTCTCCCGTTCCGCTAACTTGGGACAAAAATTTCAATCTTTCATGGACTCAATATGCCCCTCACGGAATACCTGGGGGTGTCTTCTTTCCGAAATGGGGTCACATGTGGGGTATTTATACTGCCCTGGCATTCTAGGGGCCCTAAAGCGTGAGAAGAAGTCTGGAATATAAATGTCTAAAAAATTTTACGCATTTGGATTCCGGGAGGGGTATGGTGAGTTCATGTGAGATTTTATTTTTTGACACAAGTTAGTGGAATATGAGACTTTGTAAGAAAAAAAAAAAAAAATTCCGCTAACTTGGGCCAAAAAAATGTCTGAATGGAGCCTTACAGAGGGTGATCAATGACAGGGGGGTGATCAGGGAGTCTATATGGGGTGATAACCACAGTCATTGATCACGCCCGTGTAAGGCTTCATTCAGACGTCCGTATGCGTTTTGCGGATCCGATCCATCTATCAGTGCATCCGTAAAAATCATGCGGACATCTGAATGGAGCTTTACAGGGGGGTAATCAATGACAGGGGGGGTGATCAATGACAGGGGGGTGATCAGGGAGTCTATATGGGGTGATAACCACAGTCATTGATCATGCCCCTGTAAGGCTTCATTCAGACGTCCGGATGCGTTTTGCGGATCCGATCCATCTTTCAGTGCATCCGTAAAAATCATGCGGACATCTGAATGGAGCTTTACAGGGGGGTAATCAATGACAGGGGGGTAATCAGGGAGTCTATATGGGGTAATAACCACAGTCATTGATCATGCCCCTGTAAGGCTTCATTCAGACGTCCGGATGCGTTTTGCGGATCCGATCCATCTATCAGTGCATCCGTAAAAATCATGCGGACATCTGAATGGAGCTTTACAGGGGGGTAATCAATGACAGGGGGGTGATCAGGGAGTCTATATGGGGTGATAACCACAGTCATTGATCATGCCCCTGTAAGGCTTCATTCAGACGTCCGGATGCGTTTTGCGGATCCGATCCATCTATCAGTGCATCCGTAAAAATCATGCGGACATCTGAATGGAGCTTTACAGGGGGGTAATCAATGACAGGGGGGTGATCAGGGAGTCTATATGGGGTGATCACCACAGTCATTGATCATGCCCCTGTAAGGCTTCATTCAGACGTCCGGATGCGTTTTGCGGATCCGATCCATCCATCAGTGGATCCGTAAAAATCATGCGGACGTCTGAATGGAGCTTTACAGGGGGGTAATCAATGACAGGGGGGTAATCAATGACAGGGGGGTGATCAGGGAGTCTATATGGGGTGATAACCACAGTCATTGATCATGCCCCTGTAAGGCTTCATTCAGACGTCCGGATGCGTTTTGCGGATCCGATCCATCTATCAGTGCATCCGTAAAAATCATGCGGACATCTGAATGGAGCTTTACAGGGGTGTAATCAATGACAGGGGGGTGATCAGGGAGTCTATATGGGGTGATCACCACAGTCATTGATCATGCCCCTGTAAGGCTTCATTCAGACGTCCGGATGCGTTTTGCGGATCCGATCCATCTATCAGTGGATCCGTAAAAATCATGCGGACGTCTGAATGGAGCTTTACAGGGGGGTAATCAATGACAGGGGGGCTGATCAATGACAGGGGGGTGATCAGGGAGTCTATATGGGGTGATCACCACAGTCATTGATCACGCCCGTGTAAGGCTTCATTCAGACGTCCGGATGCGTTTTGCGGATCCGATCCATCTATCAGTGGATCCGTAAAAATCATGCGGACGTCTGAATGGAGCTTTACAGGGGGTTGATCAATGACAGGGGGGTAATCAATGACAGGGGGTAATCAATGACAGGGGGGTGATCAAGTGACCCCATTTTGGAAAGAAGACACCCCAAGGTATTCCGTGAGGGTAATGGCAAGTTCCTAAAAATTTTTATTTTTTGTCACAAGTTAGTGGAAAATGATGATTTTTTTTTTTTTTTTCATACAAAGTCTCATATTTCACTAACTTGTGACAAAAAATAAAAACTTCCATGAACTCACTATGCCCATCAGCGAATACCTTGGGGTCTCTTCTTTCCAAAATGGGGTCACTTGTGGGGTAGTTATACTGCCCTGGCATTCTAGGGGCCCAAATGTGTGGTAAGGAGTTTGAAATCAAATTCTGTAAAAAATGACCTGTGAAATCCTAAAGGTGCTCTTTGGAATATGGGCCCCTTTGCCCACCTAGGCTGCAAAAAAGTGTCACACATCTGGTATCCCTGTACTCAGGAGAAGTTGGGGAATGTGTTTTGGGGTGTCATTTTACATATACCCTTGCTGGGTGAGAGAAATATCTTGGCAAAAGACAACTTTTCCCATTTTTTTATACAAAGTTGGCATTTGACCAAGATATTTATCTCACCCAGCATGGGTATATGTAAAATGACACCCCAAAACACATTCCCCAACTTCTCCTGAGTACGGCGATACCAGATGTGTGACACTTTTTTGCAGCCTAGATGCGCAAAGGTGCCCAAATTCCTTTTAGGAGGGCATTTTTAGACATTTGGATACCAGACTTCTTCTCACGCTTTGGGGCCCCTAGAATGCCAGGGCAGTATAAATACCCCACATGTGACCCCATTTTGGAAAGAAGACACCCCAAGGTATTCAATGAGGGGCATGGCGAGTTCATAGAACTTTTTTTTTTTTGGCACAAGTTAGCGGAAATTGATATTTTTAATTTTTTTCTCACAAAGTCTCCCGTTCCGCTAACTTGGGACAAAAATTTCAATCTTTCATGGACTCAATATGCCCCTCACGGAATACCTGGGGGTGTCTTCTTTCCGAAATGGGGTCACATGTGGGGTATTTATACTGCCCTGGCATTCTAGGGGCCCTAAAGCGTGAGAAGAAGTCTGGAATATAAATGTCTAAAAAATTTTACGCATTTGGATTCCGGGAGGGGTATGGTGAGTTCATGTGAGATTTTATTTTTTGACACAAGTTAGTGGAATATGAGACTTTGTAAGAAAAAAAAAAAAAAATTCCGCTAACTTGGGCCAAAAAAATGTCTGAATGGAGCCTTACAGAGGGTGATCAATGACAGGGGGGTGATCAGGGAGTCTATATGGGGTGATAACCACAGTCATTGATCACGCCCGTGTAAGGCTTCATTCAGACGTCCGTATGCGTTTTGCGGATCCGATCCATCTATCAGTGCATCCGTAAAAATCATGCGGACATCTGAATGGAGCTTTACAGGGGGGTAATCAATGACAGGGGGGGTGATCAATGACAGGGGGGTGATCAGGGAGTCTATATGGGGTGATAACCACAGTCATTGATCATGCCCCTGTAAGGCTTCATTCAGACGTCCGGATGCGTTTTGCGGATCCGATCCATCTTTCAGTGCATCCGTAAAAATCATGCGGACATCTGAATGGAGCTTTACAGGGGGGTAATCAATGACAGGGGGGTAATCAGGGAGTCTATATGGGGTAATAACCACAGTCATTGATCATGCCCCTGTAAGGCTTCATTCAGACGTCCGGATGCGTTTTGCGGATCCGATCCATCTATCAGTGCATCCGTAAAAATCATGCGGACATCTGAATGGAGCTTTACAGGGGGGTAATCAATGACAGGGGGGTGATCAGGGAGTCTATATGGGGTGATAACCACAGTCATTGATCATGCCCCTGTAAGGCTTCATTCAGACGTCCGGATGCGTTTTGCGGATCCGATCCATCTATCAGTGCATCCGTAAAAATCATGCGGACATCTGAATGGAGCTTTACAGGGGGGTAATCAATGACAGGGGGGTGATCAGGGAGTCTATATGGGGTGATCACCACAGTCATTGATCATGCCCCTGTAAGGCTTCATTCAGACGTCCGGATGCGTTTTGCGGATCCGATCCATCCATCAGTGGATCCGTAAAAATCATGCGGACGTCTGAATGGAGCTTTACAGGGGGGTAATCAATGACAGGGGGGTAATCAATGACAGGGGGGTGATCAGGGAGTCTATATGGGGTGATAACCACAGTCATTGATCATGCCCCTGTAAGGCTTCATTCAGACGTCCGGATGCGTTTTGCGGATCCGATCCATCTATCAGTGCATCCGTAAAAATCATGCGGACATCTGAATGGAGCTTTACAGGGGTGTAATCAATGACAGGGGGGTGATCAGGGAGTCTATATGGGGTGATCACCACAGTCATTGATCATGCCCCTGTAAGGCTTCATTCAGACGTCCGGATGCGTTTTGCGGATCCGATCCATCTATCAGTGGATCCGTAAAAATCATGCGGACGTCTGAATGGAGCTTTACAGGGGGGTAATCAATGACAGGGGGGCTGATCAATGACAGGGGGGTGATCAGGGAGTCTATATGGGGTGATCACCACAGTCATTGATCACGCCCGTGTAAGGCTTCATTCAGACGTCCGGATGCGTTTTGCGGATCCGATCCATCTATCAGTGGATCCGTAAAAATCATGCGGACGTCTGAATGGAGCTTTACAGGGGGTTGATCAATGACAGGGGGGTAATCAATGACAGGGGGTAATCAATGACAGGGGGGTGATCAGGGAGTCTATATGGGGTGATCAGGGGCTAATAAGGGGTTAATAAGTGACGGGGGGGGTGTAGTGTAGTGTAGTGGTGCTTGGTGCTACTTTACTGAGCTACCTGTGTCCTCTGGTGGTCGATCCAAACAAAGGGGACCACCACAGGACCAGGTAGCAGGTATATTAGACGCTGTTATCAAAACAGCGTCTAATATACCTGTTAGGGGTTAAAAAAAACACATCTCCAGCCTGCCAGCGAACGATCGCCGCTGGCAGGCTGGAGATCAACTCTCTTACCTTCAGTTCCTGTGAGCGCGCGCGCCTTATATGCGTGACTCTGCGCAGGGCTGCCACCTCCGGAACGCGATCCTGCGTTAGGCGGTCCGGAGGTGGTTAAGATTCATTTTGTAATGTAAGGTAAGCTCAGTGACACAGCAGAAACAGAAAGCATAGTGTTAATCTGTTGTTGCTGGGCAGAAGTCTAGACCAATCACAGCCAGCTTCTCACACAGCAAGAGTTTTCACCAATCACAGTCAGCCTCACACACAGACAGTCTGGGAATTCCCCTAGCAGGAGCTGCTGGAATCATTACTCACCAGAGAGAGGAGCTGAACAAACACACAGTTCCAGTCAGAGTCCAGTTTTATGGGAAGAAGAGGCCAAAATAGATATTTAGAACAGTTATATAATGTTCATATTGTTAGTATTGTGATTAGAACTGCATACTGAACCAGTTATATTTGTTTTTACCTACAGTTCCACCAAATTGCAAGCATACAAACCAGATTCCATACAGATTGCATACAAACTGCGAACTGCTCATACCAGATCATAAGCCATTGCATACTGCAAACCAAGTTGAGCAAGCAGAACTATTAGTTAGACCTCAGATATACCTCTCAAAGAGATCATAAAGTGCTTAAATAACTTAACGTGAGAGTACAGATACTGAAGAGAGAAATATATCCACCATTTTACGTTGAATGACAAGATTGAACAGTTGAACCACCATCTTAATCATAACGCCATTTTGTGATATCTTGTACATGGACTATCTGCTGCGGAGGCGGCAGTGTTATATGAAGAAAAGTTGAAGTTAATAAAGAAGTTATTTCAAGCATTTGGTGTGCTCTTTAAACCTACTGTATCTATAGAACGGTGCTAGAGGAATTACAGAGTAATAGACAGTCTGGTTAGACTAAAAGTCAGAGATATCAAAATTCTTCTAATGCCACAGCGCAAAAGGCACTTCATAGTGCTGCACCTGCCACATAGCCCCCCTCCTCTTTATCTAAAGGGAATATTTCCAGTATTATGGGGGTCTTCATGCTCCTGGTATCACCCCTTCCAGAGGAGCATCCTTGTTTCCATGATGGTGGCACTTGTGACAAGCATCATAGAGTAGGTGCTCTGCAGTGACTGAGGAGACCTTTCCTTCCAATGTTAAAGATAGGGAAGCTCTTTGCCAGGACACCACAACAAAGTAAAGAAAGGTACCCAGACCCGAACCAGGACTTCTTCACAGAAGTTCGGGTTTGGGATCGGTGTTGTGTAGATTTTATTATTTTCCCTTATAACATGGTTATAAGGGAAAATAATAGCATTCTTAATGCAGAATGCTAAGTAAATTAGGGATGGAGAGGTTAAATTTTTTTTAAAAATCATTAAACTCACCGGCTTCTCTTCTTTCTTCTCCTTTGAGGACCTGGGAGAAAAAGGACCTTTGGTGACGTCACTGCGCTCATCACATGGTCCATCAAATAAAGTTTAAAAAAAGTTTAAAAAAATAACATTTTAGTCCATTTTTGTTTGCTGCGTATTTTACTGCTGTATTGATTTCGGCTAAGTTGGTGCTGCCAATGTGGCTATGTAAAGCGCTGACTGTGTAGCCGTTTGTCTCTCTTTATGCATAAGAATGTATGTCTTTTCTCTTAAAACTAATAAAAAGTATTGATAAAGAAAAAAAAAAAAAAACATTTTCCCAAAAGAAAATGAAAAGTTCCAAGTAAAAAAAATGTAAAATATAATTTTGCCAAAATAAAGGGAAAAAAAAATGTTAAAAATAAATGAAAAAAGAAAAGTACACATATTAGGTATCGCCGCGTCCGTATCGACCGGCTCTATAAAACTAACACATGACCTAACCCCTCAGATGAGCACCGTAAAAAATAAAAAATAAAAACTGTGCTAAATAAACCATTTTTTTGTCACCTTACATCACAAAAAGTACAACAGCAAGCGATCAAAAAGGCGTTTGCACACCGAAATAGTACCAATCTAACCGTCACCTCATCCTGCAAAAAATGAGTCCCTACCTAAGACAATCACCCAAAAAATAAAAAAAACTATGGCTCAGAATATGGAGACACTAAAACATTGTTTTTTTTGTTTAAAAAATGCTGCTATTTCGAAAAACTTAAGTAAAAAAAAGTATACATATTAGGTATTGCCACGTCCGTAACACCCAGCTCTATAAAAATACGACATGACCTAACCCCTCGGGTGACCACCGTAAAAAAAAAAAAAAAAGGTGTCAAAAAAGCCATTTTTTTATTCACCTTACATCACAAAAAGTGTAAAAGCAAGCGATCAAAAACTCATATGCACCCCAAAATAGTGCCAATCAAGCCGTCATCTCATCCCGCAAAAATCATACCCTACCTAAGAGAATCGCCTAAAAACTGAAAAAATAATGGCTCTCAGAATATGGAGACACTAAAACATGATTTATTTTTTGTTTCGAAAATTATATTATTGTGTAAAACTTACATAAATAAAAAAAGTAGACATATTAGGTATTTTTGCGTCCGTAACAACATGCTCTATAAAAATATCACATGACCTAACCCCTCAAGTGAATACCGTAAAAAATAAAAAATAAAAACAGTGTAGAAAAAGCTATTTTTTGTCACCTTACCTCACAAAAAGTGTAATAGCATACGATCAAAAAGTCATACGCACCCCAAAATAGTGCCAATCTAACCATCACCTCTTCCCGCAAAAATCCTACCCTAACTAAGACAATCGACCAAAAACTGAAAAAACTATGGCTCTCAGACTATGGAGACACTAAAACATGATTTTTTTTGTTTCAAAAATGTAATCATTGTGTAAAACTTACATAAATTAAAAAAGTTGACATATTAGGTATCGCCGCATCCGTAATAACCTGCTCTATAAAAATATCACATGACCTAACCCCTCAGGTAAATACCGTAAAAAATTAAAAATAAAAACGGTGTAAAAAAAGCAATTTTTTGGTCACCTTACATCACAAAAAGTGTAATAGCAAGTGATCAAAAAGTCTTATTCACTCTATAATAAAAGGATATATAAATATATATACTAAATCACCAGTCCGCAAAAAAAACTGCTGCAGGTCCGAGAAGTGTTGTGGGGTAGATTACACTGTTAAGGAATGTACATAAAGGTTCGGACCGCGCGTATCATAAATATTCGGTATAAAACAGATTCTTTTTTCTTCCTCTCTTCAAAAAGTAACCAAGGTCTGCAGATCTCCTACTGATGGCTATCCTGCAACTTACAAAGAAAAACAATAGGGTAGATCCGTAGGTTTCAATTGCCCTGTGGTGCACAGATTGTACTTACACGGCACTCCACCGATATCAAGCGTATCACAGATATCCTCTGTAAACTGGTTGGTTCTCCGCAGGGAAGATGCACGCTCACACGCTGTTAAACAGGGTTCAACCACGGATTTAATGACAGCATACACCTGGTGAGTCTACTGGGATTCCCAACTTCTTTGGTTCAAAATTTTCTGTGGATATAAGTTGCTCCCACCATAGTGAAGCTCCGATAACTCATTTAAAAAGTTTATTAGTACATACTTACAAACATGCACTTAAAATCGCATTTAAAATCCCAGCGTCTTTTTCCTAGGGCTTTCAGAATGTGGAGACATAAAAAAATTTTTTTTTTTTCAAAAATGCTTTGTTATGTAAAACTGAAACAAACAACCAAAAAAATGAGTCATATTTGGTATTGTCGCGTCTGTAACAACCTGCTCTATAAAAAATACCACATGATCTAACCTGTCAGATGAATGTTGTAAATAAAAAATAAAAACGGTGCCAAAACAGCTATTTCTTGTCACCTTGCCTCACAAAAAGTGTAGTTTCCAAAATGGGGTCACTTTTTTGGAGTTTCTACTCTAGGGGTGCATCAGGGGGGCTTCAAATGTGACATGGTGTCAAAAATCCAGTTCAGCAAAATCTGCCTTCCAAAAACCGTATGGCGTTCCTTTCTTTCTGCGCAATGTCGTGTGCCCGTACAGCAGTTTACGACCACATATGGGGTGTTTCAGTAAACTACAGAATCAGAGCCATAAATATTGAGTTTTGTTTGGCTGTTAACCCTTGCTTTGTAACTGGAAAAAATGTATTTGAATGGAAAATCTGCCAAAAAAGGGAAATTCTGAAATGTCATCTCTATTTTCGATTAGTTCTTGTGGAACGCCTAAAGGGTTAACAACGTTTGTAAAATCAGTTTTGAATACCTTGAGGGATTTAGTTTCTAAAATGGGGTCATTTTTGGGTGGTTTCTATTATGTAAGCCTCACAAAGTGACTTCAGACCTAAACTGGTCCTTAAAGGGAACCTGTCACCTCTACTATGCTACCCTCACTGAGCGTTTCTAAATGTTCATTGTGTTACACTAAACATATAAATTACACTTTTAATTTCATTTGCAGACGAATTCAATAAGTATTATGCATTTGTGTACTTCCCGCCTTTTATGCAAATTAACATAAAAGAGTCATATCTTACTTGTGTGACCAGAGAAGAGTCATATTTTCAAGCTCTGACGCATCTCAGGTTAATTTGCATATGTATCAAATCGGTTTTTTATCACAATAAAAGCACACAGAGCTATGGGGACTGGGTATTGCGGATGTGCTAGCGGCCATCTAGCAGCCCATGGCCTCAGCTCTATACACAAAATCCAGGTGACAGGTTCCCTTTAAAAAGTGGGTTTTGGAAAAAAAATTAAAAATTTCAAGATTTGCTTCTAAACTTCTAAGCCTTCTAAACCTCCCCAAAAAATAAAATGTCATTCCCAAAATGATCCAAACATGAAGTAGACATATGGGGAATGTAAAGTAATAACTATTTTTGGAGGTATTACTATCTATTATAAAAGTAGAGAAATTTAAATTTGCAAATTTTTCCAAATTTTTTGTAAATTTGGCATTTTTTATAAATAAAAATGTATCTTTTTGATTTAATTTTGCCAGTGTCATGAAGTACAATATGTGACGAGAAAACAATCTATGAATGGCCTGGATAAGTCAAAGCGTTTTAAAGTTATCACCACATAAAGTGACACTGGTCAGATTTGTAAAAAATGGCCTGGTCCTTAAGGTGAAAAATGGGAGGGTCCTAAAGGTGAAAAATGGCAGGGTCCTGAAGGGTTACACCCTTGGAATGGGTATAAATAAAGGGCCCAGGATACTCCCAATTTGGGATCCTGGCAGAATTTTAACCTGTGTGCTGACTTTTGTCATATTCCTCCATCGAGGTCATTCACCTTGAACATGTGGCTCAATCCTCACGTAACTGACCCTAGGTCTGCTACAACACCATCTATCTAATCTATCTAATATCTATCTATTCCATCTATATATCATCTAATATCTATCTATAGATATATCTATATATCGTCTATCTCATATCTATCTATCTATCTCATATCTATATATCGTCTATCTCATATCTATCTATCTATCTATCTCATATCTATATCTATCTATCTATCTCTCTCTCTCTCTCTCTCTCTCTCATATCTATCTATCTATCTATCTATCTATCTATCTCATATCTATCTATCTATCTATCTATCTATCTATCTCATATCTATCTATCTATGATCTCTACCTGTACATACGCGTCACACATGGTATGGAAAGAGATTGCCCTGTCTGACGTCACTTCGGATATGAAGCAGCTTCGTAAGGCAAAGCCGTTGCCCAGCAACCCCGGCCGCCGCCGCCGAGTGACAGACCTGCGCATGCGCACTGCTGAAAATCCGGTCAGGAAAGCACTTCCAGGGCAGGCTACATGTGAGGCTGTGGAGAGGTCACCCGGGTAAGAAGTGGTTTTAGGGCAGATGATTAACCCGTAGCTTGCTGGTGTAAGGCATGCAGCAGTGGTGAGTGTGACGGGCTTATAATTGCAGGGCATTAGGTAGTGAGGGCGGACTGAGCAGTTTATGAGAGGTGTCATGGTCGTTAATAGACTGTTAGAAGCTCATATAGAGATCATGCCGTGTTACTACTTGCAGAGCCGGTCTGGGGCGATCTGACGTGTGCCGGGCACTCCTAGTACAGACACAATGGTTCCTCCGTCCTCTCCACTGATATAAAGCTGAAAGGATTGCATCCGTCAGGTGTGCTTACATATGGACTTCTAGGGGTTAAACTAGAGGGCACCCGCTACCTTACCCCTGAGCCATATAGGCTGCCGATATGGAACCTATGTCAAGATTGCAACCAATCAGCATTCTGGAAAACCCTCACGGTGATGCTGATTGGCCAGTAGCCTGGCGTTCGGCACCTAAATGGTGGCGCGTTGTGTGGTGGACGTACATAGTGTGGGCTTTTCTGTATAATGTCCTTTCATGTCTGTATTCCCTATGAGAACATTGGGGAGCTGCCATAGTAGTGCTAAGGCCCTATTCACACCTCCGTGTCTGTGGTGACACTCGTGACAAGATGGTCACTGGTTCATCCATGGTGAATCTGTGTCCGTTTTTTGTCAGCCATTAGGCCTCATGCACACGACCGTTGTGTGTTTTGCGGTCCGCAAAACACGGATGGAGTCCATGTGCGTTCCGCAAATTGTGGAACGGCACGGACAGCCATTGATATAACTGCCTATTCTTGTCCGCAAAGCGCCGACAAGAATAGGACAGGTTATATTTTTTTGCAGACCACGGAACAGAACAACAGATGCGGCCCCATTGAAGTGAATTGGTCGGCATCCAAGCCGCAAAAACTGCAGCTTGGATGCGAACCAAAACAATGGTCGTGTGCATGAGTCCTTAACCACAAACACTGCTAGGCTGAAAACTAGTTTCCAGAGCACCTCCTGCAAATGAGCCATGAAAACCACTGACCAAACATGGATGGCATCCGTGTTGTGCCCATGGTTTTCACGGACCAGTAGAATATAATGTGTGTCAAGGATCCATTGTGTCACCAAGGTCTGTGGAAAACCTCTGAAGTGTGAATGCGCACATTAAAGTCAATGGATATGTGTGCTGTCCATGGAGACCACTCCTATGATTTACTGATGTGTGAAAGAGGCCTAAGGCTGTGTTCTAATATTGCAGCGGTCGCATCCTGATCGTCGCGGGTGAGTGGGGTCCTGTCTGCATGGTCCGCTGTATCATACCCTGAAGGTGGCCATACAATTCTTACGTGGCCAGTGGCTGTTCTGCTCTCCCCACCACATACCCATGCATGCTGGGCCTGACTGTGGCCAGTGGCTGTTCTTCCCGGCCACCACATACACATGCGTGCTGGGCCCTTTCCGGCCACCACATCCACATGCGTGCTGGGCCCTTTCCGGCCACCACATCCACATGCGTGCTGGGCCCTTTCCGGGCACCACATCCACATGCGTGCTGGGCCCTTCCCAGCCACCACATACACATGCATGCTGGGCCCTTTCTGGTCACCACATACACATGCATGCTGGGCTTCACTGTGGCCAGTGGCTATTCTTTCCGGCCACCACATACACATGCGTGCTGGGCCCTTCCCGGTCACCACATACACATGCGTGCTGGGCCCTTTCCGGTCACCACATACACATGCGTGCTGGGCCCTTCCCGGTCACCACATACACATGCGTGCTGGGCCCTTTCCGGTCACCACATACACATGCGTGCTGGGCCCTTTCCGGTCACCACATACACATGCATGCTGGGCCCTTTCCGGTCACCACATACACATGCGTGCTGGGCCCTTCCCGGTCACCACATACACATGCGTGCTGGGCCCTTTCCGGTCACCACATACACATGCGTGCTGGGCCCTTTCCGGTCACCACATACACATGCATGCTGGGCCCTTTCCGGTCACCACATACACATGCGTGCTGGGCCCTTTCCGGTCACCACATACACATGCATGCTGGGCCCTTTCCGGCCACCACATACACATGCGTGCTGGGCCCTTCCTGGCCACCACATACACATGCATGCTGGGCTCTTTCCGGTCACCACATACACAAGCGTGCTGGGCCCTTTCCGGTCACCACATACACATGCGTGCTGGGCCCTTCCTGGCCACCACATACACATGCATGCTGGGCCCTTCCCGGTCACCACATACACATGCATGCTGGGCATGACTGTGGCCCATGGCTCTTTTCTCGGCTACCTCATACACATGCGTTCTCAACAGGCAGAGGCGAATAAGCGGCTGCTAGACACATCCATCATGCCTGACCCCATGGACACATTTAGGAGGCACAATAGCACCTTTCCCAGCATACACCGTAAATGAACATGACATATGTAATATGAGCATCGCTACAGCAAATAGCATTTATCATGTAGAGGAAGTTAATACAAGCCACTTACTAATATATTGTTATTATCCATATTGCCTCCTTTGCTGATTGGATTCATTTTTCCATCACATTATACACTGCTCGTTTCCATGGTTACGGCCACCCTGTAATTCATCAGTGGTGGACGTGCTTGTATAATATAGAAAAAAGTGCTGGTCTCTCTGGTGACCGGGACCTTAGGAATGCATATAGGCTATTGCTTTTTCCTATATTGTGCAAGCACGACCACCGTTGCTGGATTGCAGGTTGGTCATAACCATGGAAACGAGCAGTGTATAATGTGATGGAAAAATTAATGAAGCCAGCAAAGGAGGCAATATGGACAATCACAATACATTAGTAAGTGCCTTGTAGTAACCCCTTTAAAGGGAACCTGTCATCAACTTTCTGCTGCTCATACTAACAGCAGCATAAAGAAGAGACCGGTGAGTTGATTTCAGAGGTCTGTCATTTATAAGTTAAAAGTCAGTGGTTGCCGAGAACCAACATCACAATCATTGCAGCCCGGGCCTGGAGAAGAGTCCTGGTTATTCAGGAATCCCTGCTCTCCTGCCCACCTGCTAATGACTGACAGTCTTCTACCTAGTTTTCTCCCTTTCTGTCTAGGAGAGAACTGCCAACCATCAGCAGATGGGCGAGGAGAGCAGGAGATTATGAATAACCAGGACTCTTCTCAGGTAGATTTGACTCTTTACAAGGCCTGGGCTGCAATGATTATGATGCTGGTTCTCAGCAACCACTTACCTTTAGCTCATGAGTGACACACCGCTGAAGTCAGCATTTCTGTCACTAATTTATGCTGCCCTCAGTGAGGTTACCATAAAGTTGATGACAGGTTCCCTTAAAGGTCTAAAGTAAGTGGTCCAATTAGTCACATGACTACATTATACAGCGCCTCTGTGGATGGCATGTCACCCACCAGTGCATTGACTGCCTTTTACACTCCTCAGTAAAAAAAATAAGTGCCACCATTATAACATTTCTGGGCAGGTCGCTGATAAAACTACAGCTCCCAACATGCCCTGACAGCTTGTGGGGCAGTAGTGCTGGTGGCATCTCAGCAATGCACACTGCCAATACTTCAGTGATATAAGAGGTGACCATGTCGGTTTCCACATGCTCAAGGAGATCCAGCACGGTCTCCTCTAGGTGTAGGGGCCCTCAGTTTATTCTAGATGGGCGGTGTGCTTCCTTGTAGCGCGACAGGTTGGCATCTCATGGCATCATGTTTCTGTCCACAATTTTATGTGTTGCAGAACAGATTTATTCACTCTCCCATCTGAATATAATTTATTACTATGCACCTAAACTTCATGGTTGATGACTATAATTCCAGTACTGCAGTAAACACTGGCACAGGCAGTAAGTGAGTGTCACATTGTAGATCTATATGACTTGCAGAATGTGTAGAAATCTGGATTACTCCCTCATTAGGGCATTGTGATTAGCTGTGCCACGTTGTGAGGCTGTATTCAGCATGTACAGACCATCATGGCTGACCATTCATGGTCTACTGCATTGCCCTTGTGACTAATAGTCTGTGACTTGGTCTTTAAAGACCTCATAATATAATAAACGGCAATTTGGCTTCTTTTTGACATGGCGGGAATGTCTGTTAATCCCATCCTGGGCTCCACCTGGTCCACCTCACTCCTCAGTCATGGCTGTACTTCTCAAGTGACTTTTGAAGGATTAGTGACTATCTGACAGGTTATAATTGTCAGCGTTCTTGTAAATGACTCATCTTATAGTTCACGAGCTTGAAATCCACATTGAAATCAAGAGCCTGAGCCTTAACCTCCACCAAGGCCGTGTAGGTCTGCATGGAGGGAATCTGCACGCTAAGATGGCTTTTCCTCTACATAGGGCACCTGGAAGCCTCCCAACGGTAGAGGAAGCTCTATTAATATGGACCCCCTGTAATGTAGCCCCTGCATTTTCAAATAACACATTCTAGACAGATGTTTCTCAGTTGTATCTCAAAAGGAAGAGGGGTGCCAACCAATATGGCCGTCATTACAACTTCCCAGAGGATGCTGGGAATGGGTCATGTATACTAAACCAAACTTACCATTATGTAGAGTTGTCCGATTGATGCGAGTCCTACCTCTGGGACCCTCACGAGTTTCCAGAATGAGTCCCTCAGCTGTCAAGGACTTGTGTTTACTGGTAACATTTAGGGATAAATGCTCCTTTTCTGCAGGTTTCAAAGACTTTGGTCATATGGTATTAGATGTAAATCAGTTGAAGCCTCCATTTTCAGGAGGACCGGCCAACCATCTAAAGTGTATGGGGGCCTCCCGATTCTCCCCAGTTGGCAGATGGCAGGGGAGATAAGAAACCGGCTGTGGGAGTTAAACATTTCTGACCCTTTCATTCCCAGGGGGGCAAATAAGCCACCAAGGCTGTGGACTCCTTCTGGGCATTTTTTTTTTTCATTGCATTTTACTAATTTTGGGTTAAAAATCATATTTTCAGTTGGTCTTTGCTAAAAATTTTCAGCAATTTTTGTTCTACAGCCTTCACTTTTAGTGAGTCTGCAGACTACTGCCTTCTGTTTTAGGCTTCGTTCACATCACCGCTCAGCCTTTCCGTTTAGGAGCAAGAGAACGGAAAGGACGGATTCAGCACTTAACGGAGCCGAACGGAGCCCAAGGACCCCATAGACTATAATGGAGTCCGTTATGTTTCCGCTCAGAAGGTGATTTTGAAGAGGAGACAAAAGTCCTGCATGCACAACTTTTGTCTCCGCTCCAAAATCATTTTCTGAGTGGAAACAAAACGGACACCATTATAGTCCTCTATGGGGTCCTTAGGCTCCGTTTGGCTCAGTTATGTGCCGAATCCGTCCTTTCCGTTCTGCTCCTAAACAGAGCAGGAGAACGGAAAGGCTGAGTGGTGATGTGAACGAAGCCTTAGACAAAATCCGTGAGGGAGCTGCTCTGGTGGCTGGTTGTGTAGCCCTTAACTCTGAACTTCTGACAGCTCATAAACACTCTGTTAAGCCATATATTTATAAGTTTTATAAGAATTCAGCTATAATGATCTGTCAGGAGTTCAGGGATAAGGGCTGCACATCCAGCCATCAGAGCAGCTCCCTCATGGATTCAGTGTAAAACAGAAAGCTGTAGTCCGCAGATTCACTGAAAGAGAAGGCTGCAGAACAAAAACTGCTGACATTTTTTTGTAAAGGCCAACTGCAAATAGGATTTTTAACCCAAAATGAGTAAAATGAAATAATAAAAGATGCCCTCTCCCTACTTCCCATTCAGAACACATGCATCTTGGCCATGACTAGTGTATGGGGGTCGCCTGGTGAGATAGGTGTTTGGCTGACTGGTATCTTGTTTATGGCCAGGCTGTGGTGCCTTTACATAGATCCCCAATTTTAAGGGGTTTTCCCACCGTTAGAATGTGTGGCATATTGTTGCACCAACAGCCAGAACCCCCAATGATCCAACCATAGCAGTAGTTAAAGGGATTCTCGGGACTTTAACATTGTTGGCCTATTTTTTTAGAATAGGTCATCAGTGTTTGGTTGGTGGGGGTCCGGTCTCAACACAGACACAGCAGCTCATCAGTCAAGTCACTGCAAACTTGCTAAAATTGGGAAATTTAAGCCTTGCCCTCTCCAAACTGCCTGGGAACACCCACTTTGCATAAACCCTACCCCTTTTGTGATCCTGTTTATTAAATTGTTGCCATTTCTGGTAATTGTTGCCATTCATGTACTGCAGCTTTCTCATGCAGGTGAATGGGGTGAGCTGCAGAACCTCCTACCCAGATACTGCTGTGCCCGGGGACACAATATCACTTCACTGTGCTTACCGATGGCTAAACATTGCTGGCCTATCATAAGACCTGAATAATCTCAGCTTGGTTGCAAGGAGTTTGCTGCGAGACAATCTGTCAGTGGTTGTTAGGCAGTGTCTCCCTAGCAACAAGACTGTCAGGCTTGCCTAAGCTGTCTTGTGACGTCACACCCCATTCTCTTCTCACTCTACTTACTAGATATCGTTAGTTTTGAAGAATTGCCCTTAGGTTAGAATATCCGGTGAGAGACTGTCTTATGTGTTGTTCCTCAATAATGCAGTCCCTTGTTCTCTCTTCTGCAGACACGGCTGCTTCGCCATGTCTTCCCTGTCAAGTTACGCCATCCGAATGTCTCGTCTTAGCGCCAGGATCTTCGGAGAAGTAGTCAGGCCTACAAATACTCACTCAATGAAGGTAGTGAAACTCTTCAGTGAACAACCCCTGGCAAAAAGGAAGGAGGTCTACGACTGGTACCCTGCGCACGATGTCTACGCGCCACTCATGCGCAATCTGAGATTTCTTGGGCTTTACAGGTAAATTCTTTGTGAGCTTCAAGTAATGTCTTAGCCATAGGGGTTGCAGTTAGCAGTTGTCCCTGGAGCCTGAGGAGACCCAAATGAGACACCAATATTATGAATGAATTATGAATACATATTCTGTATTGGGACCAGAGGCAGGAGCCCTCCCTCTGACATCCATATGCCCTAATTGAGCATATCAAATGACCTCTTAAAGGGGTTTTCCAGGATGTGGTTACTTTTAAATTAGGACCCCCAGAGTGTCTTACCTAGTGAAAGAATCATATTCACCTGCTGGTCCGAAACCCTAGCTCTTTTTGACAATCTTCCGGCCCCTGGCTGGTTTAATTCCAGCTAGGCTATGGATGGGGTCACGTGCACCTCCACAGTCAATCACTGGCCACAGTGGTGGTGTGTCCCCAAGTGGCACATCACTGCTGTCTCACATGTCACCACTGAGGCTAGTCATTGGCTGCAGTGACGCACATGACCTTCACCTGTATCCAAGCCTGGGACAGGAAGGTCGCCGAATGAAGCCAGGGCGTCAGACTGGAGCGGCGAGAGCTGGTAGTATAATTCCTTCATTAGGTGCCACACGCTAGGAGACCAAAGGGATCAAATCCTAGAAAAACCCCTTTAACACTGCTACACAACTGATGAGGTGAGCACAATAGCTGGCATTTTGTTTTAGACAGTCTTCCTTAAAGGCGTGTCTCACTTCAGCAAATGGCATTTATCATGTAGATAAGGTTAATACAAGCTGCTTACTAATATATTGTTATTATCCATATTGCCTCCTTTGCTGGCTGGATTCATTTTCCCATCACATTATACACTGCTAGTTTCCATGGTTACAGACCACCCTGCAATCCACCAGTGGTGGTCGTGCTTGTAGACTATAGGAAAAAGCACTAGCCTATGTGCGCTCCCATGGTCCTGACTGCCAGAAAGGCAAGCCCTTTTTTCTATATTGTGCAAGCACGACCACCACTGATGGATTGCAGGGTGGTCGTAACCATGGAAACGAGCAGTGTATAATGTGATGGAAAAATGAATCCAGCCAGCAAAGGAGGATTGCATCTACTTTTCATGATATAATCCAAAATATCCCATACTCTGTTATTCATCCAGATTAAAGTGGTTAGCCACTTACTAAAAGAATCTCTAAAAGCCCTTAACCTTGTTGGCACTAACATAGGAAACCCCAAGCTCCCCTCATTTCTTACCTGAGCACCCCCTCTGTCTATGGATTCTGGAGGCTGGGGGATGCGCCCTCTGTTGTGCTTTCAGCGCATGCGCAGATACAGGATATTACAGTGCATATATCTGTGCATGCACTGAATGCTTTCAGCACAATCGCAGAAGTGGTTGCATCCAGAGCAAGGAACCAAATGGTTAAATCGTGATCACCCATCTTGATGGCCATGGAGGCTACAGGCGTCACTGTCCACTGGACACTGAACCGGGGAGCTCTGGTAAGAAGTGAGGAGGCTTGAGGTTTCCTATGCTAATGTCCACAAGGTCATGGAGTTTTAGAAAGTAGTTTTTTAGAAAGTGGCTAACCCCTTCATAGGAACTGTAGCTATATGGCAATCCATAGCAAACCATGGCATTGCCCCCATTTTATTTTATTTTTAGCTGAGTGGTAATATAACTTGATACCATTTTCAGGGATGAACACGAGGACTTTAAAGAAGAAATGAAGCGCTTGAGGCGACTGCGTGGTAAAGGAACGCCCAAGAAGGGTGAAGGCAAGAGGGCAAAGAAGAAATAGGCTGCACACTACTCAGATGCTGCAGTGACTGAAACTTAAAGGGGCTGTATTTGCTCTGGGGCCCCACTGCCTGTACATATAGCCATGAAGCCGAGCTGAATGGAGTACACAAAGCCTTTAGGTGGAAGAGGCGGTGTAATATTGTACAGATGTCACTTTTCTGGGCGTCCACGTGGGGTGAAAAATAAAAATTAAACTCCATATTTGAATATTCTTATCATTTCTCATTTTAGATTCTATTTTACAATATACATTATCTTTAATTCACCCACAATTACCTGACATACCATCCAACAGTTCAGTACACCCCAGACCCAGACAACAGAAGCGGTGGGGTTTATGCAAATGTTCTTATTTGGGGACGTCAACTGTGGTACAGGAACAGAGCTTGGTTTCTTTCTCTAGGAGAACTCAAACTTCTGTACAGTCCTCCATTGGGTGCTGCAGGCCCTTCCTTGTACAGGCACAGCGGGGCAGTACGATTACAGCGATGCTACATTTATATAGTTTTGCTTCAATTATTACATTTTTTAAGGGTCGCCCATGTTTATCATTCTTTATCCGATACGGCGTTCACCGTACAGGATAAATAGGATTATAATTTGTTTGTGTATGTTAGGATGCCGCAGTGCCTATGTTCTTTATTTCGTTTTTTGTTTCTTTTTAACCCCTTAAGGACCCTGCCATTTTGGACCAGGCCATTTTTTGCAAATCTGACCAGTGTCACTTTATGTGGTAATAACTTTAAAACGTTTTTACTTATCCAGGCCATTCTGAGATTGTTTTCTCGTCACATACTATACTTCATGATAGTGTTAAAATTGAGTCATAAAATGTAATTTTTATTTATAAAAAAAAAATAAGAAAATTTACCAAATATTTGGAAAAAGTAGCAAATTTCCAAATGTAAATTTTTCTACTTTTATAATAGATAGTAATAACTCCAAAAATAGTTATTACTTTACATTCCCCATATGTCTACTTCATGTTTGGATCATTATGTGAATGTAGGGGTGGGCGATATGGCCTAAAATCTATATTGCGATATAATTTTTAGTGTGTACGATATGCGATATATATCGCAATATATTGTTTTCTACATTTGGGGGGGGGGGGGGTTAAACTTTTTTTTTTTTTACTTTTTATTTAATAACTATTAACCTCCTTATGGGCTAGAACCCTTGTCATATTCACCCTAATAGAGCTCTATTAGGGTGAATAGGACTTTACTCTCTCAGCCAGCCTCTGATCCGCCCCCCAGCCTCTGATCCGCCCCCCAGCCTCTGATCCGCCCCCCAGCCTCTGATCAGCCCCCAAGCCCCTGATCCGCCCCCCAGCCTATCATGTGCCCCCCAGCCTCTCCCTCTTATCAGCCCCCTCTGGTAACTCAAATCCACCCCCCCTCCCTCCCCAGTATTAATCATTGATGGCAGTGGCCACAGGGTCCCTCTCCTCCCCCATCATTGGTGGCAGTGGGCAGTTCCGATCGGAGTCCCAGCAGTGTAATGCTGGGGCTACGATCGATTACCATGGCAGCCAGGACGCTACTGAAGTCCTGGCTGCCATGGTATGTTAGTGAGCAGCATTATACTCACGTGCGCCGTGGCCGCCGGGCGCTCCTTCTTCTCATAGGTCTGTGCGGCGCATTGCTAATGCTATAAGCATTAGCAATGCGCCGCACAGACAGAAGAAGGAGCGACCGGCTAGGACTCCGATCGGAACTGCCCACTGCCACCAATGCAGAGACTGAAGAACATTCCTGGCACCCGACCTCTGACAGGACGCTGTGATCCGCGCGATTAACCCCTCAACTGAGGCCGGGGTATTGCCGGCACATGAACGCTACGTTGGTATTCAGGCATTCATTGGTGGCGCAGTGGCCACAGTCCCTCCCCTCCTCCTCCTACTCTGTTCTTATTAGTGGGCAGCGGCAGCCGCGCACAGTGGGGAGGGAGGGACTCCCTCCTCCACTGTGCCGGCTCAGGAGAATATGGTGCGCGCAGAGAGCGCGATCATTCACTACCGCTCAGTGGTCATATCGCGGTCCGGCGATATGCACAAAATCCATATCGTGGCACAAATTTATATCGCCCACCCCTATGTGAATGCCCCTTTATTTTTTGGGGACGTTACAAGGCTTAGAAGTTTAGAAGCAAATCTTGAAATTTTTCAGAAAACTTCCAAAACCCCCTTTTTAAGGACCAGTTCAGGTCTGAAGTCACTTTGTGAGGCTTACATAATAGAAACCACCCAAAAAATGACCCCATTTTAGAAACTACACCACTCAAGGTATTCAAAACTGATTTTACAAACTTTGTTAACCTTTTAGGTGTTCCACAAGAATTAATGGAAAATGGAGATGAAATTTCAGAATTTCACTTTTTTGGCAGATTTTCCATTTTAATAAAACATTTTCTGCTAACAAAGCAAGGGTTAACAGCCAAACACAACTGAATATTTATTACCCTGATTCTGTAGTTTACAGAAACACCCCATATGTGGTCATAAACTGCTGTACGGCCACACGGCAGGGCGCAGAAGGAAAGAAATGCCATATGGTTTTTGGAAGGCAGATTTCACTGGAATAATTTTAAGCTACCGTGTTACATTTGAAGACCCCCCCTGATGCCCCCCTAGAGTAGAAACTCCAAAAAAAGACCCCAGTTTGGAAACTACGGAATAAGGTGGCAGTTTTTTTGGTACTATTTTAAGGTACATATGATTTTTGGTTGCACAATATTACACTTTTTGTGAGGCAAGGTAACAAAAAATAGCTGTTTTGGCACCTTTTTTATTTACAGTGTTCATCTAACAGGTTAGATCATGTGGTATTTTTATAGAGCAGGTTGTTACGGACACGATAATACCAAAATATTTTTGGGTTGTTTGTTTCAGTTTTACATAATAAAGCACTTTAACCCCGTAGGGACCGGGCTCATTTTCACCTTAAAGAGGACCTTTCACTACAATAAAAAATGTAAACTAAGTATACAGACATGGAGAGCGGCGCACAGGGATCTCCCTGCACTTACTATTATCCCTGGGCGCCGCTCCGTTGTCCCGGTATAGGCTCCGGTATCTTCATATGTTCAGCTCAACTGGGTGGAGCCTGCCGGCGTCTCCTTCTCCCAGGCTGGAGTGCTGGCCAATCGCAGCGCTCAGCTCATAGCCTGAGAGAAAAAAAACCTCTCATGACACTGGTAAAATGGAGTAAAAAAAAAAAAAACATTTTTATTTATTAAAAAAAATCCCAAATTTGCCAAAAATTTTGAAAGATTTGCAAATTTGCAAATTTCCAAGTTTCAATTTCTCTACTTCTATAATACATAGTAATACCTACAAAAATAGTTACTTTACATTCCCCATATGTCTACTTCATGTTAGGATCATTTTGGGAATGACATTTTATTTTTGGGGGACGTTACAAGGCAAAGCAAATCTTGAAATTTCTCCGAAATTTGCAAAAACCAACTTTTTAAGGACCAGTTCAGGTCTGAAGTCACTTTGTGAGGCTTACATAATAGAAACCACCCAAAAATGACCCCATTCTAGAAACTACACCCCTCAAGGTATTCAAAACTGATTTTATAAACTTTGTTAACCCTTTAGGTGTTCCACAAGAATTAACAGAAAATAGAGTTACAATGTAAAAATTTCACTTTTTGGGCAGATTTTCCATTTTAATTTTTTTCCAGTTACAAAGCAAGGGTTAACAGCCAAACAAAACTCAATATTTATGGCTCTGATTCTGTAGTTTACAGAAACACCCCTTTATGTGGTCGTAAACCGCTGTACGGGCACACGGCAGGACGCAGAAGGAAAGGAATGCCATATGGTTTTTGGAAGGCAGATTTTGCTGGACTGGTTTTTTGACACCATGTTCCAATTGAAGCCCCCCTGATGCACCCCTAGAGTAGAAACTCCAAAAAAGTGACCCCATTTTAGAAACTATGGGATAGGGTGGCAGTTTTGTTGGTACTAGTTTAGGGTACATATGATTTTTGGTTGCTCTATATTACACTTTTTGTGAGGCAAGGTAAAAAGAAATAGCTGTTTTGGCACCGTTTTTATTTTTTGTTATTTACAACATTCATCTGACAGGTTAGATCATGTGGTATTTTTATAGACCAGGTTGTCACGGACGCGACGATACCGAATATGTATACTATTTTTCTATTTATGTAAGTTTTGCACAATGATTTTCATTTTTGAAACAAAAAAAATCATGTTTTAGTGTCTCCATAGTCTGAGAGCCATAGTTTTTTTCAGTTTTTGGGCGATTATCTTGGGTAGGGTATGATTTTGCGGGAGGAGATGACGGTTTGATTGGCACTATTTTGGGGTGTGTATGACTTTTTGATCGCTTGCTTTTACACTTTTCGTGATGTAAGGTGACAAAAAATGGCGCATTTTTTTTTTTTTTTACGGTATTCACCTGAGGGGTTAGGTCATGTGATATTTATATATATTATATATATATGTGATATTTATATATATTTAGATATTATAGAGCAGGTTATTACAGACGCGGCGATACCTAATATGTATACTTTTTTATTTATTTATGTAAGTTTTACACAATGTTTTCATTTTTGAAACAATGTACTTTTTGTAATGTAAGGTGACAAAAAAATTGTTTATTTAGCACAGTTTTTATTTTTTACAGTGTTCATCTGAGGGGTTAGGTCATGTGATATGTTTATAGAGCCGGTCAATACGGACGCGGCGATACCTAATATGTAAACTTTATTTTATTTTTTTTCCTAATTTTTACCAATTTTTTTTAACTTAATCTCGCGATGGGAAATTACAGCGATCTAACTGTGAGCAAGGAGGAAAAAATTATGTTTTTGTTTATTTTTACTTGAGACCCGATGGCACCACCGCCACCCGATGGCACCACCACAACCACAATGATTTGAGCTGGCACCATGTTCCGATCACTGCCGGGCGGCGGTCATCGGAACTACACATGACGTACCAGTACGTCATGTGTCCTTAAGTACCGGGACATCATGCCGTAGCGGTACGTCATGTGTCCGCAACAGGTTAAAATGAAAATAATTTTTTTAGTGTCTCCATATTCTGAAAGCCATAGTTTTTTTAGGGGCTCATTTTTTTCAGTATGAGATGACGGTATGATTGGTACTCTTTTAGGGTGCATATGACTATTTGATCGCTTGGTATTACACTTTTTGTGATGTAAGGTGACAAAAAATTGCTTTTTTGACACCCTTTTAAAAAAAAAAAATTTACAGTGTCCACCTGAGGGGTTAGGTCATGTGATATTTTTATATTCATATTTTTCTTTTATTTTTTATTTAAGTTTTGCACTATAACAGCATTTTTTTAAACATATTCAGAAAGCCATTTTTTTTTTTTTTTTGGGCGACTGTCTTAGGTAGGGTCGGGATGAGATGACGGTTTGGCACTATTTTGGGGTGCATATGACTTTTTGATCGCTTGGTATTATACTTTTTGCTTTTAAAGCCGTTTTTTTTTTTACTTGAAACTTTTAATTTGTTTTGTAAAACTTTTATTTTTTCACTTTATTATTTGTCCCACTCTGGGACTTCAACATTACAAGGTCTGATCCCTGTTTCAATGCAGCACAATACATCTGTATTGTGCTGTATTGAACTGTTGGTGTCTTAAGATGCTAACTCTTGCCTAGGAGACCCAGCTTGGGGGCTGGGCCTCTTAGGCCTCTGTACATGCCGGGCCCCAAGCCTTGGAATGGCTTGGGGCTGCCATGGCAACCATCGAGTCCCCGCCACAGCACCGCAGGGACCTGATGGATGAGGTGAGGGAGTGCAAACCTCCCATATGCCGCGGTCATTGCTGACCACGGCATATGAGGGGTTAATCCACCGGCATCTGCGTTATCACCGATGCTGGTGGATGCAGCAGGGATCCGGCTGTCAGTAACAGCCGGATATCTGCTGCTGATCGCAGCACCAGCGGGGGAGGAAGGACCGCAGGGCGAGAGTGCACGAGCATTCTCGTCCGGGGTCCTTAAAGGGATTCTGTCACCTCGTTTTAGGTTCTAGAGATGCGGACATGCACGGCTAGATCGCCCCTAGCATGTCCGCAATATACCGGTCCTATAGGGCTGTGTGCTTTTAATGTGTTTAAAAAATGATTTAAAATGTATGTATATGTAAATGACCCTGGTAAGGAGCCCAAGGGGCTGTACTAACCTTCTTGGTGCTCAGCCATGCCCCCCTGTGAAGGAGCCCAGCACAGCCTGCGTCCTCCGAATCTCCTCCTTGCTCACAGTTAGATCGCCGTAATCTTGCGATGCGCGAGCTCGCGCATGCGCAGTTCCTTCCCTGAGGCTGATGCCAGCACAGGGAAGGAACACTATACCGGCACTTCGCATGCACGAGCTCGCGCATCGCGAGATTACGGCGATCTAACTGTGAGCAAGGAGGAGATTCGGAGGATGCAGGCGGTGCTGGGCTCCTCCACAGGGGGCGTGGCTGGGCACCAAGAAGGTTAGTACAGCCCCTTGGGCACCTTACCAGGATCATTTACATGTCTATAAAATCATTTACATTGAAAGCACACAGCCCTATAGGACAGGTATATTTTGCGGATCTAGCCGTGCATGTCCGCATCTCTATAACTTAAAACGAGGTGACAGAATCCCTTTAACATGTTAATATGGTGAAAGAGGTGATTTGAAGTTGTAGGTATTTTATATATATATTTTTTTTTTTAAGTCCTCCTAAGGGAATTGAACATGCGATCGTGTGATTGCTTTTCCCGTAGACTGCAATGATTTTACCCTGCAGTTTATGAGAGGTTCAATATGTTCCTAAAATGCTCTGCCACAGGCAGGACTCCATAGAAACAGCACTATGGCAGGCCTCAGAGCTTTCACAAGGCCTGAGGCTGCCATAGAAACCAAATAGCCAAACTTAGCATGGAGTTGCTGTTCAGGCCCTGGGAGCGCATTCCTCCCGGGGAAAGCCTGCTGAGATGCCGTGGACGCAATAGACCATGGCATCGGATGGGTTAAATGTCCGTGACTGGCATTATCTCCAATCACAGAGAATGACCCTGGGTGTCTGCTGTTTAAAACGGCAGGCACCTGGCAGCTATGGTGCCTGCTCAGCTTCTGAGCAACTGCCATTAGGTGCTGGTCTTTGGACATGCATCTATCTCTAGAATGCCAAAAATGAGCACTGGCTCGGCTATTAGAAGTGAATAAAGTGGTGGCTGCGCTTGCGTGATGCGCTTTCCATTCATTTCTATGATACTTCTGAAAGCAGCATGCTCTGCTATTTTCGCCACTCCCAAAGGAATAAATGGAGGGCGGCTGTGAATGCATGGTCCACTCTTCTTAACTTTGCAGTCTCCATTCTAGAGATAGGTGCAGGTCCCACCTCTAGGACCTATTCTATCAGACACTGGAGGCATATTCTAGCGATATGCCCCCAATGTATGAGATGATAAGGGGTTTAAGGGAACCTGTTGCAGTGAAAATGCAGTCCTATGTGCAGCCAGTATATCTACACATATACCTACTCAAAAACACTCCCTGCATGTATAACTTAATTATAGGCCTATATGTGCATCATATGTGTGGATTGCGCATTCACTATGCAGTGAGAGAAGGGGAGAGATATACAGAGCGCGCAGCACTATAATTACATCCCCTAAATACTAGTTTTACTCTTAGGCTGGTTTCACACGGGCGTTGCGGGAAAAGGTGCAGCTGCGTTGCGGGAACATGCGCGATTTTTCCGCGCGAGTGCAAAACATTGTTATGCGTTTTGCACTCGCGTGAGAAAAATCGCGCATGTTTGGTACCCACACCCGAACTTCTTCACAGAAGTTCGGGCTTGGGATCAGTGTTCTGTAGATTGTATTATTTTCCCTTATAACATGGTTATAAGGGAAAATAATAGCATTCTGAATATAGAATGCATAGTAAAATAGTGCTGGAGGGGTTAAAAAAAAAAAATTAATTATTTAACTCGCCTTAATCCACTTACTCGCGCAGCCCGGCATCTCTTCTGTCTTCATCTTAGCTGTGTGCAGGAAAAGGACCTGTGGTGATGTCACTCCGGTCATCACATGGTCCGTCACATGATCTTTTACCATGGTGATGGATCATGTGATGACCGGAGTGACGTCACCACAGGTCCTTTTCCTGCACACAGCTAAGATGAAGACAGAAGAGAAGCCGGGCTGCGCGAGCAAGTGGATTAAGGTGAGTTAAATTTTTTTTAAAATTTTTTAACCCCTCCAGCGCTATTTTACTATGCATTCTGTATTCAGAATGCTATTATTTCCCCTTATAACCATGGTGTAAGGGAAAATAATAATGATCGGGTCCCCATCCCGTATCGTCTCCTAGCAACCGTGCGTGAAAATCGCACCGCATCCGCACTTGCTTGCGGATGCTTGCAATTTTCACGCAGCCCCATTCACTTCTATGGGGCCTGCGTTGCGTGAAAAACGCAGAATATAGAACATGCTGCGATTTTCACGCAACGCACAAGTGATGCGTGAAAATCACCTCTCGTGTGCACAGCCCCATAGAAATGAATGGGTCAGGATTCAGTGCGGGTGCAATGCGTTCAACTCACGCATCGCATCCGCGCGGAATACTCGCCCGTGTGAAAGGGGCCTTAGGCTGGCTTCAAAAAAGCTTTATTACTTTCCATTTTTCTGATCTTTAACCTGTAGAAGACCTGCGCCTTACATCAGCGGAACAGAGCCGGCAGAGGGTTTGCGGAGGGTACGGATGCCCTCCGCATCTCCATCGGGTCCCCGTCATTGCATCGTGGCTTGCATTCTACGGAAGCCTGTGAGGTCCAGCCCCTTAGGCTGTATTGTAGTGCATTGCAGAGGGGATCAGACCCTAGAATTTAAAAGTCCCAGAGTGGAGCAAAAAAAAAAAGTATTTTTCATAATAAAAAAAAAAAAATTAAGTTTAAAGCCCCTTTCCCAAAATAAAACACATAAAATTGTAAAAAAAATAAGAAAACCAGACATATTGGCTATTGTCGCATCCGTAATGACCAGCTCTATAAAAATATGAAATGATCCACCTGCTCACCTGAACGCCGTAGAAAAAGTAAAATAAAAACTGTGCTAAAACAATCTTTTTTTTTTTTTTTTTGTCACCTTACATCACAAAAAGTGCATCACAGAGCTATCAAAAAGGTGTATGCCCCCCAAAGTAGGACCAAACAGTCACCTCATCCCGCAAAAAATGAGCCCCTACATAAAACAATTGGGCAAAAAAAACTATGGCTCTCAGAATATGGAGACACTAAAACATGATTTTTTTGTTTCAAAAATGCTTTTATTGTGTAAAACTTAAATAAATAAATAAAAAGTATACATATTAGGTATCGCCACGTCTGTAACGACCTGCTGTATAAAAATTTCACAGGATCTAACCCCTCAGGTAAACACCGTAAAAAAAAGTAAAAATAAAAATGGTGTCAAAAAAGCCATTTTTTATCACCTTACATCACAAAGAGTGTGATACCAAGCGATTAAAAAGTCATATGCACCCCAATAGTACCAATCAAACACTCATCTCATCCCCCAAAAAATGAGCCCCTAAAAAAAAAAAATGACTTTTAGAATATGAACAGATGAACATTGTAAAAAAACGAAAAATAAAAACGGTTCCAAAACAGCTATTTTTTTGTTACATTGCCTCGCAAAAAATGTAATATAGAGCAACCAAAAATCATATGTAACCTAAAATATTACCAACAAAACTGCCACCTTATCCCATAGTTTTCAAAATGGGGTCACTTTTTTAGAGTTTCTACTCTAGGGGTGCATCAGGGGGTCTTCAAATGTGACAGCAGCTTAAAATTATCCCAGTGAAATCTGCCCTCCAAAAACCATATGGCGTTCCTTTCCTTTTGCGCCCGTACAGCAGTTTACGATCACAAATGGGGTGTTTCTGTAAACTACATTATCAGGGTAAGGCCTCATTCACACGACCTCATAATTTTATCCGCATCTGTTCCGTATTTTGCGGAATAGATGCTGATCCATTCATTTCTATGGGTGAATAAAATGTGCAGACAACGTTCAGTATGTTGTCCGCATCCGTGTTTCCGCATTTGTAGTCCGCAAAAATATGAAGCTTTTACTACTATTATCCGCACAGATCAGTCCGCAGCCCCATTCAAGTCAATGGATCCGCAAATTGCAGATGACATACGGAATGGTTTCCGTATGTCATCTGTTTCTGTATTTTTGAAGGCCTTAATTTTTTTTTTCTCTCTCTCTTTTTTTATTTCCTTCCGTTTTTTGCAGTCCATAAAAAACGTACGACAAACAGAAGTCATTTGTCCACAAAATGCGGACAGACGGTTCCGTTATTTCCGGACCGCAAAACGGAAAGGATTACACACGGTCGTGTGAATGTACCCTAATAAATATTGAGTTTTGTTTGACTGTTAACCCTTGCTTTGTTGCTGGAAAATATAGATTAAAATGGAATATCTGCCCAAAAAGTTAAATTCTGAAATTTCATCAACATTTTCCTTTAATTCTTGTGGAACACCTAAAGAGTTAACAATGTTTGTAAAATCAGTTTTGAATACCTTGAGGGGTGTAGTTTTTAAAATAGGGCCATTTATGGGTGGTTTCTATTATGTAAACCCCACAAAGTGACTTCAGACCTAAACTGGTCCTTAAAAAGTGGGTTTCGGAAATTTTCAGAAAAATTTCAAGATTTACTTCTAAACCTTCTAACATCCCCAAAAAATAAAATGGCATTCACAAATTGATCCAAACATAAAGTAGATGTATGGGAAATGTAAAGTAATAACTATTATATAAGCTATCACTATCTGTTTTTAAAAGCAGAGAAATAGAAATTTGAAAAGTTGCGAATTTTTCTAATTTTTGTAAATTTTGTATTTTTAAAAAAAATACAAATGAAAAATATTGACTGAAATTTACCACTATTATAAAGTACAATGTGTCACGAGAAAACAATCTCAGAATGGCTTGGATAAGTAAAAGCGTTCCAAAGTTCTTATCACATAAAGGCCTCATGCACACGACCGTTGTTGTGGTCCCATTCACTTCAATGGGGCCGCAAAAGATGCAGACAGAGCTCAGTGTGCTGTCCGCATCCGTTGCTCCGTTCCGTGGCCTCGCAAAAAAAATATAGCATGTCCTATTCTTGTCCGTTTTGCGGACAAGAATAGGCATTTATACAATGGGCCGCCCGTCCCATTCCGCAAATTGCGGAAGGCACACGGACGGCTTCTGTTTTTTGATGATCCGCGGTTTGCGGACCGCAAAAAACGGAACGGTCGTGTGCATGAGGCAAAAGTGACACATGTCAAATTTCCAAAAACTGGCCTGGTCCTTTAGGTAAAAAAATGTCAGGGTCCTGAAGGGGTTAATAGAAGCAGAACAATGAAAATAATAAACATAACTAAAACACAAACTAAGCATAGGACATAAATACAGCACCAGAACCATGAGCACTACATAATTGCAACACTAGAACTATGATAGGCATAGTCCATAAATCCAGAACCATGCTAATACCTCAAATACAGCCAACACCCCAAAACCAAGTTCTACAAAAATACAGCACCAGAACCAAGCTCCTTGCATAAATACAATGCCAGCATTAACATCAGTACATAAACACAGCTTTAGAGCCAAATGTGGGACATTTATCCATCACCAGCTTGAAAAGGTTCAATACAGATACCATTTGAATAGTCAGGTTATCCCTTGTCAAGCTTGTTCAATGTGAAACTACAGCTCCGCGTATGGCCATCCAGTTCAGACCACCATGATGACATCCCCCAGCCACAACCTTTGGCTTCATGCACACGGCCGTTCCTTGCATTGGGGACCGCAATTGCGGTCCCCAATGCACGGGCAACATCCGTGCAGTGGGCCGGACCCATTCAACTTGAATGGGTCCGTGGTCTGTCCACACCGCAAAAAAAATGACATGTATTTATTTGCGGTGCGGAACAACGGAAAGAAACACCGCGGAAGCACTCCGTAGTGCTTCTGGTGTTCCGTTCCGTATCTCCGGAATTGCGGACCCATTCAAGTGAATGGGTCCCCATCCGTGATGCGTAGTGCACACGACCGGCGGCCGTGGATTGCCAACCCGCCGTGCATGAGGCCTTTCTCTGCAGATTTTGCTGACTAGATCTCTTCAATTTCTTGCTTTGCCAACACATCGGACCCTATATATTAAGACAAACTCTTCTTAGTGCCACATGCTGTGCCCTTAATATAATAGCACCATACACTATGCTCCTGAATACTGTCATGGTACATACTATGCCCCCTGAAAATAGTGTCACATGCTCGGTGCCCCCTACAGATAGTGTCAACACTGAAACTCATATACAGTGGATATAAAAAGTCTACACACCCCTGTTAAAATGTCAGGTTTCTGTGATGCAAAAAAAATGAGATGGAAAGATAAATCATTTCAGAACTTTTTCCACCTTTAATGTGACCTATAAACTGTACAACTCAATTGAAAAACAAACTGAAATCTTTTAGGTAGAGGGAAGAAAAAATCTAAAAATAAAATAATATGGTTGCATAAGTGTGCACACCCTTAAACTAATACTTTGTTGAAGCACCTTTTGATTTTATTACAGCACTCAGTCTTTTGGGGTATGAGTCTATCAGCATGGCACATTTTGACTTGGCAAGATTTGCCCACTCTTCTTTGAAAAAACACTCCAAATCTGTCAGATTGTGAGGGCATCTCCTGTGCACAGCCCTCTTCAGATCACCCCACAGATTTTCAATCAGATTCAGGTCTGGGCTCTAGCTGGGCCATTCCAAAACTTTAATCTTCTTCTGGTGAAGCCATTCCTTGGTTGATTTGGATGTATGCTTTGGGTCGTTGTCATGCTGAAAGATGAAGTTCCTCTTCATGTTCAGCTTTCTAGCAGAAGCCTGAAGGTTTTGTGCCAATATTCACTGGTATTTGGAACTGTTCATAATTCCCTCTAGCTTAACTAAGACCCCAGTTCCAGCTGAAGAAAAACAGCCCCTTGGCATGATGCTGCCACCTTCATGCTTCACTGTGGGTATGGTGTTCTTTTGGTGATGTGCAGTGTTGTTTTTGGGCCAAACATATCTTTTGAAATTATGGCCAAAAAGTTCAACCTTTGTTTCATCAGACCATAACACCTTTTCCCACATGCTTTTGGGAGACTTCAGATATGTTTTTGCAAAATGTAGCCTGGCTTGGATGTTTTTCTTCGTAAGAAAAGGCTTTCATCTTGCCACTCTACCCCATAGCCCAGATATATGAAGAATACGGGAGATTGTTGTCACATGTACCACACAGCCAATACTTTCAGATATTCCTCCAGCTCCTTTAATGTTGCTGTAGGCCTCTTGGTAGCCTCCCAGACCAGTTTTCTTCTTGTCTTTTCATCAATTTTGGAGGGACGTCCAGTCTTGGTAATGTCACTGTTGTGCCATATTTTCTCCACTTGATGACGACTGTCTTCACTGTGTTCCATGGTATATCTAATGCCTTGGAAATTCTTTTGTACCCTTCTCCTGACTGATACCTTTTAATAATGAGATCCCTCTGATGCTTTGGAAGCTCTCTGTGGACCATGGCTTTTGCTCTGGGATGCGACTTAGAAACTTTCAGGAAAGACAAACTAGAGCAGCTGAACTTTATTTGGGGTTAATCAGAGGCACTTTAAATGATGGCAGGTGTATGCTGACTCCTATTTAACATGATTTTGAATGTGATTGTTTAATTCTGAACACAGCTATATCCCCAGTTATAAGAGGGTGTGCACACTTATGCAACCACATTATTATTATTTTTTTTTGTTGTTTTCTTCCCTCTACCTAAAAGATTTCAGTTTGTTTTTCAATTGAGTTGTACAGTTTATAGGTCACATTAAAGGTAGAAAAAGTTCTGAAATGATTTATCTTTGTCTCGTTTTTTTTACATCACAGAAACCTGACATTTTAACAGGGGTGTGTAGACTTTTTATATCCACTGTATATAGTGTCTCATGCTCTGTGCCACCTGTATATAGTGCCTCTTAGCTGTGCCCTATATATATATATATATATATATATATATATATATAAAAGAAAAAATTACCCAGCAGCATACTTTCAAAATGCCAGGTGCAATTCCCCAAAAAGTTCCTGGACAGAAAAACAACCAATTGTAAAAAAAAAAAAAAATGGAAAGGCAGCAATCCGGTTTTCAAGTGAAGAAAAGTGGATCTTTAATTACACCCAACAGCAATGCAGCATTTCAGCTCTCTCAATGGAGCCTTTGTCAAGCAGTGAACAAAGTGCTCTAAACACACATTTATATTAGGGTACTTTCACACTAGCGTTTTTCTTTTCCGGCATAGAGTTCCGTCCTAGGGGCTCAATACCGGGAAAGAACTGATCAGGCATATCCCCATGCATTCTGAATGGAGAGTAATCCGTTCTGGATGCATCAGGATGTCTTCAGTTCAGTCTTTTTGACTGATCGGGAAAAAGATAAAAAAATCGAAACGGATCCGTTTGTCCGTATGACAAACGGACAGACAGTTCCGTTCTTGCAATGCATTTTTAAGACAGATCAGGATCCTGATTAGTCTTAAAATGCAATCAGGTGGCATACATTTTGCCGGATCCAGCAGGTGCGGGGGGCTGCCTGCTGGATTCCTCTGCCGCAAGTGTAAAAGTAGCCTAGGGCTGTGTACAAATTTCACACGATTATTCTCAATTAGTGTATCAACATGATTATATTAAAAAGAGTCGTGGTTTAAAATGTAAATCTCATATAAAAGTGTAAAATTTCATATTCCAATTCAATATCCTCCATAAATATACAGTGAGTCATAATAAATTCATATTTGTGACACATCAATATATAATTGATTAATAAAGTGCACATATGTTAGTGATAAATGGTCAATTCAAATTAAATTGAGGGCAAACACCCACTATGATTCCAGCCATGTGTAAAGCAACCCGGCGTCCCATGATGTACAATGCGCCTGCGCCAGCTAGTAACAGGCTACCGCGAGACCTCTACATGTCCCGCGCATGCACAGTATGTAGAGCAGGTCCCTGCCCATGCCCAGCATGGCGGTCTGTGCGTAACTAATTGATTGCGCATGAACGAGCGGATAGGATTGAACATAAGTGTTAACACAATATAAATGAGTTAAACGGTCCTTTAAATAGGACCTTTCATTACGATAAAAAATCTAAACTAAGCATACAGACGTGGAGAGCGGCGCCCAGGGATCTCCCTGCACTTACTATTATCTCTGGGCGCCGCTCCGTTCTCCCGGTATAGGCTCCGGTATCTTCAGATTTTCGGCTCAACCGGGAGGAGTCTGCTCTTGTTCTCCTGGGAGTCTCCTTCTCCCAGGCTGTAGCGCTGGCCAATCGCAGTGCTCAGCTGATAGCCTGAGAGTTTTTTTTCTCTCAGGCTATGAGCTGAGTGCTGCGATTGGCCAGAGCTACAGCCTGGGAGAAGGAGACGCCCAGGAGAACAATAGCAGGCTCCTCCCAGTTGAGCCAAAAATCTGAAGATACCGGAGCCTATACCGGGAGAACGGAGCGGCGCCCAGGGATAATAGCAAGTGCAGGGAGATCCCTGGGCGCCGCTCTCCATGTCAGCATACTTGGTTTAGATTTTTTATTGTAATGAAAGGTCCTCTTTAAGTTTAATAATTGGGATCATCCTATATAGCGCAAACCTAGGAATTTCTAAAAGGGCACCGTCCTCAGTGTTAGCCGAGGTACATGTAAACCCCCATGTGAATTGAGGAAAAGGGACACTCCCGCGTCCCCATTCCTCTATCACTACATTCCAGGTCGCATACAGGTAACCACACAAAGGGAAGTATTTTGTGTGTCCATGGATGTAAGTCATAGGTATGCACCGTTCCCGGGGTGTACCGGGAAACGTGCCCCATGTGGCATGAGGAACAGGGAAATGTCCAATGCCCCCCTTCCCCAATCACCCCATCCTCGGGCACAGGGGCGGGCTGGGCCGGGGGGCAGGGAGGCAATTGCCCCCCAGGCCGCCCTAAATAAACGGCCGCTGGGCCGCCCGTCTTAAATTTTTTTTATTTTTTTATTCTTCAGGGCCGCACCGCCGATCATCACCACAGGCGGCGCGGCCCTGGATGTCATTGCGGCCGTGCTGTGTGCTGTGGGGCAGGGGAGGGAGAGGCGTGTCCCTCCCCTGTTCTTCTGATAGGCCGCAGGCACTAATGCCTGCAGCCTATCAGAGGCCGGCTCAGGCAGTGCGATGACATCATTATCATCGCGACGCCTGAGCCCGGCAGCACACAGCAGGGACACAGGCCAGAAGAGGCTTGCATCGCCCCTGATGGAGGTAAGTATTAGTGTTTTTTTTTTTTTCTTCTTTGCGGGGGGATCTGGCACTATGGGGGGGCTTGCACTATAGGGGGATCTGGCACTATGGGGGGGATCTGGCACTATGGGAGGGGGGATCTGGCACTATAGGGGGGGCTTGCACTATAGGGGGGGCTGGCACTATGGGGGGGATCTGGCACTTTGGGGGAGCTAGCACTATGGGGGGGCACTATAGGGGGAGCTGGCACTATAGGGGGAGCTGGCACTATGGGGGGGGATCTGGCACTATAGGGGGGGCTGGCACTATGGGGGGGATCTGGCACTATGGGGGGGATCTGGCATTATAGGGGGGATCTGGCACTATAGGGGGGGCTGGCACTATGGGGGGGATTTGGCACTATGGGGGGGGGATCTGGCACTTTGGGGGAGCTAGCACTATGCGGAGGGCACTATAGGCGGAGCTGGCACTATAGGGGGAGCTGGCACTATGGGGGGGCTGGCACTATGGGGGGGCTGGCACTATAGGGGGAGCTGGCACTATGGGGGGGCTGACAGTATGGGGGGGCTGGCACTATGGGGCGGCTGGCACTATGGGGGAGGAGCTGGCACTATGGGGGGGCTTGCACTATGGGGGGAGCTAGAACTATGGGGGGCTGGCACTATGGGGGGGCTGGCACTATGGGGGAGCTGGCACTATAAGGGGGCTGGCACTATGGGGGAACTGGCACTATGGGGGAACTGGCACTATAAGGGGGGTGGCACTATGGGGGGGGCTGGCACTTTGGGGGAACTGGCACTATAAGGGGGATGGCACTATGGGGGAACTGTCACTATGGTGGAACTGGCATTATAAGGGGGATGGCACTATGGGGGGGGGGAGCTGGCACTATGGGGGGGAGCTGGCACTATGCGGGGGGGGGAGCTGGCACTATGGGGGGGGGGAGCTGGCACTATGGGGGGAGCTGGCACTATGAGGGGAGCTGGCACTATTGGAGGAGCTGGCACTATGGGGGCATTTCTTGCTGGCACATTATGGGGGGGCACCATGGGGGAGAGGAGCACTATGGGGGTATCTGGGGGCTCTAAAGGGGCTTTTTTTAATTATTGGCACATTCTGGGGGGCACTATAGGGGAGAGCAGCACTATGGGGCATCTGGTGTTACTATAGGGGCATTATTTGGGGGCACTATGGGGAAGTGGGGGCTCTAAAGGGGCCTTTTGTATTGGAACATTATGGGGGGCACTATGGCATTTGGTAGCACTAAGGGGGCATTTTTTACTGGCACATTATGGCAGGCACTATAGGGGAGAGCGGCACTATGGGGCATTATTTGGGGGCACTATGGGGGAGTGGAGCACTATTGGGGCATATGGTGGCACTAAGAAGGGGAATTTTTTTTACTGGCACATTGTGGGGGAGAGGAGCACTATAGGGGCATCTGCTGGGGATACTAAGGGGCATTTTTTTACTGGCATATTATGGGGGACACTATGGGGAAGGGGGAGAGGAGCAGTATGAGTGCATTTACTGGGGCACTATATAGGGGTATTTTATACTGGCATACATTATGGGGACATTAGCTCAACTGCGGGCACTAAGCGGGGGTATTTCATGTACTGTCATATTATAGGGAAAATTAGTACTACTAGGGGGTATTATGGGGAGCTTTACTACTACTGGGCTATGAGGAACATGATTACTAGGGCACTATAGGGGCATTATTACTACTATGTGTGCTCTGGCAGAGAATTATTTCTATTGGTGGGATTTTGGGGGGCACTGTTACTTTGGGGGCACCCTGGCATAGTATCAGCTTAGCACAATTATTTTTGGGGGACATTATCTTTATACTATTAGTGTCTGAGCGCAGTTATTTTTTAGAGCACTGTGTGCCAATCATTGTTTAAGGGGGCACTATCTGTGTGGTAGTAGTATTCCCAGGGGGACTGTTTCTGCAGTATAGTATTGGGGGCATAGCGGGTACAGTATTGGGGGCACTATCTGTGTGGTAGTAGTATTCCCAGGGGGACTGTTTCTGCAGTATAGTATTGGGGGCATAGCAGGTACAGTATTGGGGGCATTATCTGTGTGGTAGTAGTATTCCCAGGGGGACTGTTTCTGCAGTATAGTATTGGGGGTGGCAGGAAACTAATGTCTGTTTCTCAATCTCTGCAGAGACGGGAGATGGCAGAAAAATCATCATGGCGGTCTGGTCTGAATGGAGAAGATGAGGAAAGAGAACGTCTACAACAAAGGTGACATCACTGGATGTAAGAGGTAGGGGGCGCTATGTAGGAGAGGAGATGCTCTGGCTCCCCCCTGCCATTTGCAGAAGGAGGATTCAGAGCGGGGTGAGGACGGTCAAGGGGGGCAGCAGGCCACGGGCGGGTGACAGATGGTGGGGGGAACCACAGGGCTTGAGCAGGACCAGGGGAGGGAGGAGAGCGGAGGAGCGTTCTGGCTGTAGCTTGTTGTATAAGCAGGCAGTGCAGCCAGGACAGGCCTCCCCTCTCCGTATGATGTGTAGACAGGCCTCAACTATGGAATGTCAGCTGTACAGTGTGTGTTGGGAGTGGCCTATTAAATGTAGGAGGGGCTTTTAATAATGGGCGGGGCCAAAAATGGGCCACTTGACTGGATTTGCCCCCCAGGACTAAGGCTGCCAGCCCTCCCCTGCTCGGGCACATATATGGGTCATATATTAAACAGCCCTACTAACCTGGAATACCCAGTATACCACAGAGGACCTAGTAATGGCGGGGTGTGGCACAATTAAGTGTCACACATCACCCAATGAATGAACATCTATAGGAATTAAATCTACAACTGTACAAGTCCGGTCCGCAAGATCATATACAAGAGAAAAAGATAATAAAAAAGTTTTTTTTATATATATAATGAAAAATTAATACATATATACACCAGGGGCAATATAGCAAAAAACAAGACTACATGGAGGTTTCATGTTGAGTGATGTCTTCATATAAATGATCACAATAGATCTCATCAGAATATTCTAAAACGCAAAAGGAAAAAGAATATATTAGATATATAAAACACTATTCTTTGCTTATACATACAGGTACTAGAGTACGGTCTTACTTGGCAATATGAGGTTAAATCACCCTGAATTCTACATTCAACCCCTTTGGCGTTAATGTTTGTAGATGGTAAATCCAATAGCGTTCACGTTGTTTAACTAAAACTGCTCTGTAACCCCCACGTCTAGGCATAGCCACCTGATTCTGAAATGCAGATCTCCCTCAGTGTGCTTAGCTTGTGGACACCGGTAAATCCAATTTTTTTCCCCTAATCTTATATCTGTGCTGGTTAAGAATTGTTTTGACGTCCCATGTCGTCTCTCCCACATACAGGAGATGGCATGGGCATTCAAGCAGATACGCAACGTATGTGGAGTCACAGGTCAAGCAATGTTTGATTCTGTATTCCAACCCTGTGTTCGGGTGCACGAAGGTAGCACCCTTTCCCTTTCCCTTTAACATCAGGGAACAGTTTACACAACCATGACATGACAGCCTGTCCTGGATGCGCCGAAATAGGACCAAAATTAGACCTTCTTGGTACCCACATCTGCCCATACCAACTGATCCTTAATGTTTTGTGTGCGCCAATAAGACATTAAAGGAGGATTATTGAACTCAGGAATATGTTTAAAATTGCTACCCAAAATGGGCCAATGTTTCCTCAAAATGTGAAGCAAAGGGGATACGAATTCGTTTTATTATTTGTGTCCCCTCTTTATGTAATAAAGATTCTCTAGAGAAAGACTGAACTCTAGATGTGTAACCCCTCTTGACAAATTTAGCCCCCATCTTATTCAACCTATCTCCCAAGACTTCTTCATTCTGTACTATTCTCCTAACGCTGAGGAGTTGGCTAAAAGGCAACGACTTTAGTATGCTCCTAGGATGACAGCTATCATATCTGAGTAATTTGTTTTTATCTGTTGTCTTGGTATATAAATCAGTATACAATTGTTCACCACTCCTTATTAACTTCACATCCAAGAACTGAATTTCGGTTTCAGATGAAACCAATGTAAACTTTACTTCAGGGTCTATATTGAAAGTCCCCAAACTGATGCAATTCCACTAATGTACCTGTCCATAACAAGAAGATGTAGTCTATGTACCACCACCACCCCAGAACGTGTCTGAAGTGGTGGTTCACATAGACAAACTCCTCCTCCAAGTGTGACATAAAGATATTCGCATAATTTGGCGCGACATTTGATCCCATCGCGGTTCCACGCAATTGAATAAAAAAGTCATCTTGAAACATAAAATAATTGCAGGTGAGTACTATCTGTAAAAGTGAAATCAGAAACCCTTTGCAATGAGCAGAATAGGGCGAGTCAACCAGACAGGCCTTAACTGCATCAATGCCTCGCACATGGGAAATCGATGTGTATAGACTAACGACATCAAAAGATGCCAAGACAACATGTTCTGGAAGCTGTACCTTGCTTATCACATTAAAAAAATGTGTAGTATCTCGTATGTACGATTTCACTGTGTTAAGAAATGGTGACAAAACCCTATCCAAAAAAATGTCTATTTGTGAAAAAAGAGACGATAGGGTGTCTTGGTGGAGATGTAGGGGTTTATGTATTTTTGGCAATATATATATTACAAGTGTTCTTCGGCGATCCACATACAGAAAGGAGTACAATTTATTATCAATTTTATCCCTGTCCTTAGCGGAATCCAGTATAGTCCGTATACATCTCAGGATCACCAGTTACCTACGGTACACTTTCTCATCACTGAGTTGGCAATTGATTTCATTTATGTAATCTACTGTATTCATGACAACCACTGCCCCACCATTATCTGCCGGTTTAATGGTCAGATGAGGGTTATCAGAAAGCTCCTTAAGGGCACCGGTCTCAATGGATGATACATTCTTTTTGATCAACACCCTATCGTTATCAACTATTTTTAATCCCTCCAAATCCAGCTAAGGCTACTTTCACACTGGCGTTTCTGGGTCCGCTTGTGAGATCCGTTTCAGGGCTCTCTCAGGTGGCCCAAAACGGATCAGTTCAGCCCCAATGCATTCTGAATGGATAAGGATCCGTTCAGAATGCATCAGTTTGGCTCCGTTCCGCCTGTATTCCGCTCTGGAGGCGGACACCAAAACCGTGCTTGCAGCGTTTTGATGTCCGCCTGACGATACGGAGCCAAACGGATCTGTCCTGACTTACAATGTAAGTCAATAGGGACGGATCCGTTTTCACTGACACAATATGGTGCAATTGAAAACGGATCCGTCCCCCATTGACTTTCAATGTAAGTCAGGACGGATCCGTTTTGACTTAGACTTTTTTTGGAAAGAATAATGCAAACCGTTCTGAACGGATACAAGCGTTTGCATTATCGGTGCGGATCCGTCTGTGCAGATACAAGACGTATCCGCACCAAACGCAGGTGTGAAAGTAGCCTTAACAGCAAATGTGTCAAAAGCAACATGATTAATTGATGGTGAGAAATCACTTTTTGTATATAACTGAACATTATCAAGTGTCAGCTCAGAACCAAACGCGTTTCGGTGCACTCTTGCACCTTCATCAGTGGTGGACAGTATTACTGATCACCTTCCTATTTATAGGGGAGGGATCATTGGAATATCTAGTAAACTAGTAAGATGTGGAGCGGATCCAATTGATATCTTACCATACATATAGAGTGTGGGGACTATTTGTAGTTTACCCATATACTGAATAGCGGAATAGCATACAATAGTGTATTAAAACAATGTTAATATTAAAACAATGATAAGGTTCACGATAAAATTCCAATCGACACTAAAATTGACGATAAAATTATAATCGGCAATCAAATTGTAATAATCGATAAGGTGTTTAAAACTTTTTATTTGGATACATATTCATATTGATGGTCAGATGTCCATGTTAATCATAGATGTGCTGATTGGGATTAGCCACCCAGCTGACCGCAGCAACACAGTTGCTCTTACAGTCACGTGGGACGCCATCTCCCGCACCACGTGGGACGCAGCAAGAGAAGCTAGGAACTCAGGACGCCGCAGTGGAGAGAGACGCCGAGAGAGCATCGAACCACGTGCGCACCAACTCCATCTAGGACCGGATCATCGCCCGCATACACCAGGGTACTGCGAACACAGAACTTTTTACAGCCGCTCTCTGAGACCCACAACTAATGGGGTAAGACTGTTCCATAATTTATACGGCTGTTAATATTTACCCAGGATACAAGAGAAAGACATCAGTACCCATGTTACCAACAGTTTTATTCTATTTACGGTATGTAATTCAATTTACTTTGGTTTTAATATTCTGCTTACTGTGCACATTTATGTATTTTAATCAATACCTCTATACAGATTGATCACCTGTATGAGTAGGTAACCCACAATATAGAGGGGTATACATATAGTCCAATCGACTACCCATATTTTAACAATATATCAATTTGTGGCCAAGACATTACTGAATTGAAAGACTCAGTGGTGTATATATTTTATATGCAACCAATAAATAATCCTTTATATACCACACCTGCATTGATATAAATTGATTACCTATATACCCAGTCATCTGAGTGCCCTCCTTATATAAATGTGTGTTTAGAGCACTTTGTTCACTGCTTGACAAAGGCTCCATTGAGAGAACTGAAATGCTGAATTGGTGTTGGGTGTAATTAAAGATCCACTTTTCTTCACTTGAAGACCGGAGTGCTGCCTTTCCATTTATATCCTATCCTATCCAATATATATAGTGCCTTTTGGCTTTACCTTCTTCATGTGCCTGTATGACCTCCCTACTCCTGGGCATGCTCCTGATGAGGCGGCGCATGTTCTCCTGAAGAATCTCCTCCGAGACCTGGATTAAAGCATCATTCAACTCCTAAATTTCTTTTTTTAGGGTGTATTAATAGGAAAAAGAATACGCCTTAATTGCCGTTCTGTGGTGAAGTTACATTGTACTACAGCTGTTTATGGTGTGTATTGAAAGGAAATAAACATACGTCCCATTAGCCATTCTGCGGTGAATTGTGATTGTTATATTTCTTTTTTTAGGGTGTATTAATAGGAAAAAGAATACATCTTAATTGTCGTTCTGTGGTGAAGTTACATTGTACTACAACAATTTAAGGAAATATAAATACAGCAGTGCCACGGCCTTCTCACTGTTTACCGCCGGCCCAGTGACGTCACGACTAGTATCAACTTGACTGGGCGGGGCTAAGCTCCATTCAAGTGAACAGAGCTTAGCCCCGCCCAGGCCAGTTGATACAAGTCGTGACATCACTGGGCCGGCGGTAAACAATGAGAAGGCTGCTGCGCTATTGGAGCGCCGCTGCCTTCTCAAACAGCTGATCGGTGGGGGTCCCGGGTGTCGGACCCCCGCCAATTAGATGCTGATTATCTATCCAAAGGATAGATCATCAGTTTAAACAAAGTGTCACGTTTGTTTGTGTTTGTTATATTCCCTATTGTTTGTATCTCGGCCTGAGAAAGAGACTTCCTTTCGTCCATCTGGGGAGGAATTGGTTGTCTCTGGTCCTAACCTTACTCCGGGGCCTTATAGGGAATAAAGGGCCTAGGTATCCTGCATATAAATATTCCTACCTTCAAGGTCTATTCATATTGATAGGTAATTAGGGCCCAGATCAGGGTTGTTTAGGAGGTGTCCTGTTCCTTCCCTAGTTTCCAGGCCCAGTTACTGTTCCCCTTCCCTCCTGTGTTCAGTGTGGAAGTTTTCCCCCACACTGATCATGACAGTGGGCCAGTCCTTGAGCCTGTCGGTGTCTGCCAAAGTGCACGGTCAAGGACAATATATGTTACTTACGGCCCACTGAGTAAATGTGGTTCCTGCCCAGCCACACCAGCGACTTGGCCAGGTGACACCGCTTCCGCCTCCACGTTCTCAAGCCGTTGGTCCTTCGACAATGTCCGCCTCTACCTCCTCATCCTCCATGTCCTCAGCCTCCACTGCAGGGACAATTCACAGTGCTCCTCCAGCATACCACATATGCAGGGCACGATGATGTCACGCTGTTCTGCACCTAGTTTGCCTGGGCGAACTGAGTCACACAGGGGAGGAACTGCTCCGCGTCCTTCATCAAGAAATCGAATCCTCGCTTTCTCCTTGACAACTCAAAATTGGAACCATGGTGACCGACAACGGGGAGAACATGGTTTAGGCGCTGCGTCAATGAGGGCTAAACCATGCGCCCTGCATGGCGCATTTGTTTAATCTGGTTGTAAAGGGGTTCCTGAAGTCTTCACCCCATCTGCAAGATATCCTGAAATTGGCCAGGAAACTTTGCATGCACTTCAGCCACTTGTACACCACAAAGCACACCCTCCTTGAGCTGCAGCGGCAGAACGGTGTCCCCCAACATAGGCAGATATGCGACGTTTCCACCCTTTGGAATTCCACCCTCCATATGTTGTACCGATTATATGAACAGAGAAAGTATAAAATACAAGTGGAGTGGTATTAAAAAGCAGGAAGTGCTCAACTCCATATGCAGTGGTGCATCTATACCGGGGGGGGTCAGATCCTGCACTTGTGGTCCGCTGTTAATGGCAATCCCCAGCAAAAATACATACAATAGAGGATGCCTGCAGCGGACCACAAGTACCACAATGGACATCCTACACAGGATAGCAAATGTGTGGATGTGATAAACAGTAAAAATAATATAACAAAGACAGGTGCACTCTGCGGTCTTACTCACCCTCATACTGGTGTAAAATTGAGAGATTAGCTAACATATCCTGCTTGGAGGACATGTCTGAGCCCGAGCACTGCACCAAGGTTTCTCAACTAGCTCGGGACCTAACGCTAAACCTACTTGGGCCGTATGGGCAATACCAGGAGCCAGTGGGCGAATTACAGGAGCGCAAGGGCCGACTCACAGCAATCTCCCAGTAACCTCCAGCATGTGACCATGCATACAATGGGAGGAGGGAAAAAAGTTCTGAGCCCCACCCAAGACTGGATGATATAGCCTGGGCCTCAGCCAGTCTTGAACAGAGAAAGGCCATAAACTATTTCTTGATGATACAGGCAGACAGAGGTACTCCCCTCTGTAACTTTGATGTTAGCCAGTGGCAGCTCATGCGTGACACCTGCAGTTTGCTTTGGCCCTTTGAGGAAGCCACTTTATTTGTCAGTCGCTGATTCATGTCCTGAAACAGATACTGCTAAATCTGTCTGGCCAAGGGACAGGAGACATGGCAACTACATCTCACGGCCACATGAGCCCTGTGGGGACTGAACTAGAGGAGGAGGGGGACATTCGAGCACAAGTAATGCATAGAGAAATGGCTGGTTTTTCTACACAGGTGACAGCAGAGGAGGAGCAGGAGCAGCCGGGGGAGCTACAAGGTGATGAGGAAGACGAGGCAGATGACCTAGACACACCATGGCAGTATGCAGTGGAGATGGAGGCAGGGAGTCCCGCCGAGTCACTTGCGCAAATGACCCGATGCATACTCAATTGCTTACATAGTGACAGCCGAATCGTCGGTCACCATTCGGCAGAGGGATGACTACTGGCTCTCCACCATGTTAGACCCTCGCTACCGGTCCAAAATGCAGGCCTTTTTTGACACCCACTGAGAGGGAGGACAAACTGATCTACTATCAAGACATCCTATGTAGTCAATTGGTCACTGCCTATGTGTGCCATAGCCCATCCTCACGCAGGTCTGACCGGGGAGGGGGGGCTCCCTGCACTCACGTTCCACTGCCATGGCTGGGAAAGGGGGGCAGGAGCAGTTCCAGCTCAATCAGCACCAACTTAAGTCTAGAGTCGCTGATTAGCAGTTTTCTTCACCCACCTACTGAGGAAATACTCACCAGCAGCAGCAGCTAGCAGAACCTGAACCAACAGGTTGTGGCATACTTTGGAGTGTACCCTGCCACCCCTCATCAAAGATCCCCTGGACTACTGGGCAGCCAAACTTGATTTGTGTCCGCAACTGGCCGAGTTTGCCCTGGACAAGCTTTCCTGCCCGGCCAGCAGTGTGGTATCAAAGCGGGTGTTTAGTGCGGCAGGGGCCATAGTTACCCCAAGGAAAAACTCGCCGGTCCACCCAAAATGTGGACTAACTGACCTTTGTTGGATCAGCCAGGATTTTCAAACACCAGTGCATGATGCATCAGACTAGATCATCCATGGTGCCACATCTAAACTTTGTCAAAAGAGACCTGTTTCTTCTGGCTACTATTCTGATGCTGCCACCTGCCTGATGCAACACCTGCTGCCAGATGCTCCTACTGCCACCCACCATCTTCAGCTGGTACTGGTATTGCCCCCCACCTCCCCACTCTATCACTGGGTCATGCTGCTGCTGCCACCTCACCATTCTGTGGTCTCCTCATGCTGCGGCCACCTCACAACTCGGTGATCTCCTCATGCTGCTGCCACCTCACCACTATGTCACTGGGCCTCTCTGTGGCCTCCTCATGCTGCTGCCACCTCACCACTATGTCACTGGACCTCCCTGTGGTCTCCTCATGCTGCTGCCACCTCACCACTAAGTCACTGGGCAACTCTGTGGTGTCCTCATGCTGCTGCCACCTCACCACTATGTCACTGGGCCACTCTGTGGTTTCCTCATGCTGCTGCCACCTCACCACTCTGTGGTATCCTCATGCTGCTGCCACCTCACCACTATGTCACTGGGCCAATCTGTGGTCTCCTCATGCTGCTGCCACCTCACCACTCTGTGGTCTCCTCATGCTTCTGCCACCTCAATACTCTGTCACTGGCACTGGGCCACCCTCTGATCTCCTCATGCTGCTGCCACATCACCACTCTGTGGTCTCCTCATGCTGCTGCCACCTCACCACTATGTCACTGTGCCACTCTGTGGTCTCCTCATGCTGCTGCCACCTCACCACTCTGTGGTCTCCTCATGCTGCTGTCACCTCAAAACTCTGTCACTGGGCCACTCTGTGGTCTCCTCATGCTGCTGCCACATCACCACTCTGTGGTCTCCTCATGCTGCTGCCACCTCACCACTCTGTCACTGGGCCACTATGTGGTCTCGTCATGCTGATGCCACCTCACCACTATGTCACTGGACCACTCTGTGGTCTCCTCATGCTGCTGCCACCTCATCACTCTGTCACTGGGCCACTCTGTGGTGTCATCATGCTGCTGCCACCTCACCACTATGTCACTGGGCCACTCTGTGGTTTCCTCATGCTACTGCCACCTCACCGCTCTGTGGTCTCCTCATGCTGCGGCTACCTCACCACTATGTCACTGGACCACTCTGTGGTCTCCTCATGCTGCTGACAGCTCACCACTATGTCACTGGGCCACTCTGTGGTCTTGTCATGCTGCTGCCACATCCTCACTATGTCACTGTGGCACTCTGTGGTCTCCTCATACTGCTGCCACCTCACCATTCTGTCACTTGGCCACTCTGTGGTCTCCTCATGCTGCTGTCACCTCACCACTGTGTCACTGGGCCACTCTGTGGTATCCTCATGCTGCTGCCACCTCAATACTCTGTCACTGGGCCACTCTGTGGTCTCCTCATGCTTCTGCCACCTCAATGCTCTGTCATTGGCACTGGGCCACTCTGTGATCTCCTTATGCTGCTGCCACATAACCACTCTGTGGTCTCCTCATGCTGCTGCCACCTCACCACTCTGTCACTGGGCCACTATGTGGTCTCGTCATGCTGCTGCCACCTCACCACTATGTCACTGGACCACTCTGTGGTCTCCTCATGCTGCTGCCACCTGATCACTCTGTCACTGGGCCCCTCTGTGATGTCATCATGCTGCTGCCACCTCACCACTATGTCACTGGGCCACTCTGTGGTTTCCTCATGCTGCTGCCACCTCACCGCTCTGTGGTCTCCTCATGCTGCTGCTACCTCACCACTATGTCACTGGACCACTCTGTGGTCTCCTCATGCTGCTGACAGCTCACCACTATGTCACTGTGGCACTCTGTGGTCTCCTCATACTGCTGCCACCTCACCATTCTGTCACTTGGCCACTCTGTGGTGTACTCATGCTGCTGCCACCTCACCACTATATCACTGCGCCACTCTGTGGTCTCCTCATGCTGCTGCCACATCACCACTCTGTGGTCTCCTCATTCTGCTGTCACCTCACCACTGTGTCACTGGGCCACTCTGTGGTCTCCTCATGCTGCTGCCACCTCAATACTGTGTCACTGGGCCACTCTGTGGTCTCCTCATGCTGCTGCCACATCACCACTCTGTGGTCTCCTCATGCTGCTGCCACCTCACCACTCTGTCACTGGGCCACTATGTGGTCTCGTCATGCTGATGCCACCTCACCATTATGTCACTGGACCACTCTGTGGTCTCCTCATGCTGCTGCCACCTCATCACTCTGTCACTGGGCCACTCTGTGGTGTCATCATGCTTCTGCCACCTCAATACTCTGTCACTGGTACTGGGCCACTCTGGGGTCTCCTCATGCTGCTGCCACATCACCACTTTGTGGTCTCCTCATGCTGCTACCACCTCACCACTATGTCACTGGGCCACTCTGTGGTCTCCTCATGCTGCTGCCACCTCACCACTATGTCACTGGGCCACTCTGTGGTCTCCTCATGCTGCTGCCACCTCAACGCTCTGTCATTGGGCCACTCTGTGGAGTTCTCATGCTGTTCCCACCCTCCCCACTCCATGACCAAGCCAGTATTTTGCCTTTTTGGCCTGGTTGACATCATCATTTATTCGACCCTTCTTCTGATCTATCAGAAGGAAGGAAAAATGAGATGCACAACGGATCCTGTCTATGTAGCAGCTGTAAGGCCTGTATGACATGGTCCCTATTTTGCATCAGAATTGGCTTATGATTTGGTAGCCAGAATTGGCTTATGATTTGGCTTTAGTAATACTGATGGATTACTGACCAAATGCTGACCGAGTGAAGGCGGATGCTCAACAGACAGGATTCTTTTTTTCAGGGTTATTGTTCTGACGGATCAGAGGAAGGGAAAAATAATCTGTGATGTCAACACAAACTTACTGCTGAGACCCTCTCCACTCTGTTGGGGGGCTCTACTTGTATAAGCGTTTAATAGAACAGGTTCTGTAGAAATCTATGTGGAATAAGCTGATGATGGTATAAAAGGAGTGCGCGCTTTCACACTATAGTAGGATCTTGGGACTCTGCACGGTTCTTTATACCTGGCGCTAACATTGACCTGTAAGGCTGAGTTTACACTTAAGTTATTTGGTCAGTTTTGGCCCCATAACTGCCCTAATAAGTGAAGTGTGCAGTGATTCTAAGAGTGATGCCTGTCATCTGCATGTCATATGGACTCACAGTATTATTTCACTATCATAGAAGACTCCCTATGCGTGTTTTTGCAAGGCACAGCATTGTACACCACTATACAGCCTCTCTGCAGCCAGGAAATAGCTGTTTTTTAATGTGATTCGCCACAAATAAATTCGGATCGAATCAAATCTTTTTGGAAAATTCAATGAACCGACCGAATCAAATTTTGGAGAAATTCGCTCATCTCTAGTCATCACACTGAAGCACAGGTCCTGTCCTCAGCTTCCAGTCAGCAGTGAGCGTTCACCACAGCGCGAGCAGATGGAGGAGGTGAGTGCTTTTTTTGGGCAGAATCAAAGAAGGGGGCACTAATGGGGGGCATTATTCTTCCTGTGGGGCACTAATGGGGGGCATTATTCTTACTGGGGGGCACTAATGGGGGCATTATTCTTCCTGGGGTGCAGTAATGGGGGCATTATTCTTCCTGTGGGGCACTAATGGGGGTATTATTCTTCCTGGTGGGCACTAATGGGGGCATTATTCTTCCTAGGGGGCACTATTCTTCCTGGGAGCACTAATGGGGGCATTATTCTTACTGGCGGCACTAACGGGGGCATTATTCTTACTGGGGGCACTAATGGGAGCATTATTCTTCCTGGGGCGCACTAATGGGAGCATTATTTTTACTGGGGGGTACTAATGGGGGCCATTAATTCTGGGGTACACAAAGTGTCAGATCTGCAGTGTTGTCCCATGAAAAGATATAATAAAATATTTACAAAAATGTGAGGGGTGGACTCACTTTTGTGAGATACTGTATATATAGAGCACCTCTGACTGTGCTCCCAGTATATATTTATAGTGCCATTGACTGTCCCCACTTTAGTGTCCCTGACTGTGCCTCCTGAATACAGACAGTGCATGTATATATAATTCTCACCTGTCTCCAGTCCCACAATGCAGCAATGTGGTGGTCCTGGCCCAGTGGCGTAGCTATAGGGGTCGCAGCGGTCGCAATTGCGACCGGGCCCCTAAGTCAGGGGTTGGCCCATGGGGCCCCCCAGGAGAGATGGAATCCCACCGTCCCAGACGTAAACAATGAAAGCTCTTACTTCAGCACTGCGGTGAGAGGGCGGGCAGAGGCAGAGCGTGTGTGCATGCAGGTGAGCGCCGTCCCGTCGGCAGACAGTGCTGGTTGTTGTACAGGGCCGGACGCGGGACGTGGATGATGAAGCTGCAGGCAGTGAGTGAGGTGAGGCGTGAGGTCCGGAGCAGAGAGCTCAGCCTCTACAAATTATAAGACTGAGGGATGCCGCCGGGTAGGAATGAGGACTGGGAGATAGCAGCAGCCAGCCTTACCGGTCTTCAGCGCAGCCCTCCTGTCCTGACTGATGTGCCAATGAAGGGCAGGCCACTGTTGCTACAGGCTGGTAGGCAGACAGGGCCAGGGGCCCAGGACCTAGTTGCTGCTAGTCTATGTACAAAGTGGCCAGTTTCTACTGGTTTTTCCATGATTGTGCTGGCCTGGGTTCTAGGTTCTAGTCACTGTGTAAGTGACATGCTGTAATGTGGCTGTACAGCATGTCACCTCAGTGTTAGGGGCACACTGACACTACCTTGCCTTCTGATGTATCTCTGTTTTAGAATTGACTTAAAGTGTCAACTACATTCACATGGCTGTGGTGCCACTGGGCTTTTGTATCCATGCCTCTGCCCCTTAAAGGGTTTCTATCACTTGGTATGACATAATTAGCTGTCAGACACTAGCGATCCGCTAGTGTCTGCTCTGGCCAACCATCCTACTATAATCACTTGTGGGGCAGCGGTTTTGCTAAAAAACTAACTTTTATAAATATGCTAATGAGCCTCTAGGTGCTATGTGGGCGTCATTAGCACCTAGAGGCTCCGTCTACCTTCATACACAGCCGCCGCCCAGCGCGTCCCTCCAGCCCGCCCATGTCCTCCTCCGTGTGACGCAGCGGACGAGTTCTCGCGCATGCGCCGTGCGCGGCTGTATTCGGCGCATTTGAGATCTCAGCTCGGAGCGGTCAGACATTCAATGCGCATGCGCGGCTGTATTCGGCGCATGCGCATTGAATGTCTGACCGCTCCGAGCTGAGATCTCAAATGCGCCGAATACAGCCGCGCACGGCGCATGCGCGAGAACTCGTCCGCTGCGTCACACGGAGGAGGACATGGGCGGGCTGGAGGGACGCGCTGGGCGGCGGCTGTGTATGAAGGTAGACGGAGCCTCTAGGTGCTAATGACGCCCACATAGCACCTAGAGGCTCATTAGCATATTTATAAAAGTTATTTTTTTAGCAAAACCGCTGCCCCACAAGTGATTATAGTAGGATGGTTGGCCAGAGCAGACACTAGCGGATCGCTAGTGTCTGAGAGCTAATTATGTCATACCAAGTGATAGAAACCCTTTAAAAGATATTTTCTGTCTTTGGCCACATCTTGTGGAACGCAGACCCATTGAAGTCAATGGGTCCGCGTCCGCACCATGATGTTGTGTTCACACAGTTGGTGCTTTGCAGATCTGCGCTTTTTTCAATGCAAAGCACGGGCATGGCAGCGCCATAGCCATGTGAACGTAGCAGCCTAACTTTAAGTCAATTATCCCTTTAAAAGGGGTTTTCTCATCATAGACAATGGGGACATATCGCTAGGATATCCCCCCATTGTCTTATAGGTGCAGTCAGGGCTGGGACAAGGCCATTTGGTGCCCAGGGCGAAGATGGCAAACTGCGCCCCCCCCCCCCCCCCCCCCCCCGTTTTTAAGAAAGAATCAATGTTGTTTCAAAACAAGAATATACTTAAAGCAATAGAACAAAGGACTGTGGGACTTTGAAAGTCACAGACACTATAAAGTTCCCCCCCATCATCATGTGCCAGTATAAAGTCCCCCCCATCATCATGTGCCAGTTTTGTAATAAGCCCCCCCAATGTGCCAGTAACACTATTGTAAAAAAAACAAAAAAAAAAACACTTATACTTACCTAAGTGTCAGCGATGCGATGCAGCCTCTTCCTGTGTCCCATGCTGTAATGTAAGGCTCAGGCGGCACGATGACGTCATTGCGCCGGCCTCTGATAGGCTGCCGGCCTAGTGCCTGCAGCCAGGGGCGTACATAAAAATCACTGGGCCCCATAGCAGGAATCTAAATTGGGCCCCCATTCCCCTTTTATAGCCCCTCCCTTTGTTCCATGAACTATTCTTGCTGCTGCGTTTTATAATTTATGCCATCAGGGCCGGAATGGGATTACAAAACAGCCCTGGCACACAAAAGAGGTATAATAGATGCAGATGTATATTATATACAGCAGTGTACAGTTATGTGAGGTACGCGGTATAATAGATGCAGTGTGTACAGGTATATAGTATATTCCCTAGTGTTCTGATATGTGAGGTACAGGGTATAATAGATGCAGTGTGTACAGGTATATAGTATATACAGCAGTGTACTGATATGTGAGGTACGGGGTATAATATATGCAGTGTATACAGTATATACAGTAGTGTAATATGTGAGGTACGAGGTATAATAGATGCAGTGTGTACAGGTATATAGTAAATACAGCAGTGTATTGACACCTCGTACCTCACATATCAGTACACTGCTGTATATACTATATATCTGTACACACTGCATCTATTATACCTCGTACCTCACATATATAGTATATACAGAAGTGTACTGATATCTGTACACACAGCATCTATTATACCTCATACCTCACATATCAGTGCACTGCGGTATATACTATATATCTGTACATATTGCATGTATAATACTGTGTAATATATGCAGTGTGTGTGCATGTATGTGTGTGTATATATATATATATATATATATATATAAATATACAGAGCAGTGTATTGATGTGACACATAGAAGGTATAATACTGTAGATGCAGTGTTTATAGAAATATGTGGTCAGTTATGCATTATAGTCACTGTGAGGTACATGAGGTAGTGGTAACTGTCTGAAGTAGTATACATGAGTGAGCAATGAGTAAAAACAGGGCATGGAGGGGGGGGGGGGTAAATGATGAAAAGTGGAGGACCTCCTCTTACCTCTCCATTCCAGTCTGTATGGATCAATACAGAGCTGCTTGTGAACTTTTAATACTTGCTGTTAGGGGTTGAAGGACCTGTGATGATGTCATCACAGGTCCTGGCAGATGTACCTTTGAAACCTAGGAACTACACCATTTTTGGTGCAGTTCCTTTGCTAGATTCTGCAGGACCTGTGATGTTGAAGATGATGTCATCACAGGTCCTGGCAGATGCACTGTTCTAACCTGGGAACTACACTTTACACTGTGCAGTTCCCTTACAGGACCTGTGATGACATCATCAAAGGTCCTTTAGCTTTAGAAAGGTAAACAGGAGTAATTAGGGGGCAGGGCCTCTCCTCCACTTCGGTGCCTGCCTGCAGCCTATCAGAGGAAAGGGAAGGGACACGCCTCTCCCTCCCCTGCACCTCCGCTGGCACAGGCAGTTTACAATGGAGATGAGCGCAATGGAAGCGCTCATCTCCCTGTGCCCGGCGGCGGCTGCTCACTTGGGGGGGGGGGTCATTTTAGTTGGGGGGGCACAGCATGATGTAGGGGGGGCCGTGGCCCCCTCTGGCCCCCCCCTGGCGACGCCACTGCTGCTGGCACTTCACCTGTGCCCCCCTCCTGTCCGCAAATGGTAGCGCCCAGGGCACCCGCTCCTTCGGCCCCTGCCTTGTACCGGCCCTGGGTGCAGTTCCCACCACTGGGACCCCACCTATATCGAGAACGGAGCCCTGCAAGGTGGTGGCTGGAGGAGTCCGGTCCGGCCACCACCAAGGGGGCTCCCCATAGAAGTGATATGGGAGCGCACCGCGCATGACCGGCCACCGCTCCCATTCACTTCTATGGGCTCGACAGAAATAGACGAGCCAGCGCTCGGCAATTTTCGCCAGCCCCATAGAAAATGAATACAGGGCAGCTACGCATGCGCAGTGCGCCCTCCTTCACTTTTGGGTCTCCGTTCTCTATATAGGTGCAGGTCCCAGTGGTGGGACCCGCACCTATAAGACAATGGGGGCATATCCTAGCACAGGGATCAGCAACCTCCAGCACTCCAGCTGTGGTGAAACTACGACTCCCAGCATGCTCCATTCAATTCTCTGGGAGTTCTAAGAACAGCCAAGGAGGTGTGCATGCTGGGAGTTGTAGTTTTGCAACAGCTGGAGGGCCGCAGGTTGAGCATGCCTGTCTTATTGGATTAAAATGTATTTTCTCATTGAGATTTTAGTTCTGCCATTGGGCATGGTGGGCGTGCAGGGGTTTGGTGATGTTAGGAAATGGTATTAAGGGTAGGGGGGGCCCAAACTGAACTTTTGCACCAGGGCCCATGAGCCTATAGCTACGCCCCTGTCCTGGCCTCTTCAGGTGGGTCGGCTCCTGTGGAACGCCGCAGGCTGTGCAATGATGTCATTTCGCTGCCTATGCTACAGAAAAGTGCTACAGAAAATGGTTTGCTTGTCCTGCCAGCGCTTTCATTCCCCCCTAGTAAATGTGAGGTGCAAGGCTGCAAGTGCACCTATGTTAATCTGGCCCTGCAAAGGAGACACTGTCTGCAATCGACGATAACGCCAAAGGTAACCACTGGAACTGAGTGGTGAAAATGTGGGAGTAGCATGCTCCTGCTCTAGTAACAGCTTCCTCAGGCTGAGATCGGGGGAGCTATTACATTGCAGTGACAGGCTGGAGCCTACTCACTGCTATATTCCAATACAGGCCTGCATGTGGAATATATTGAATGCTGTATTCTGTATTATATAAAAATCCATTACAGCATAAAAATGGCAATCTAATGATTGCTTATTAATAGTCACCTAGGGTGACTGAAAAAAAGTAAAAAAAGAAAAAGTAGAAAAAAGTTTTTCCAATACAGACATCCATGTGTGGCCCCATAAAAATGAATGGATCCATGTGATATCCACGAAAAATGTGGATCATACCCGAACTGAAAATACGGTATGGTCGTGTGAATGACTTGAAATGCCTCCAAAGTAAGCTTATGTGTTTTATGTGTCTATATCCAACGGGCGCCACCCCCTAGGGCCCTGTATATATAGAACGCGCGTCCCAGATGTAGGAATGCTGAGTGGTGTAATGGTGCAGCCCAAAATGTCCCTTTATGTGTGTCACGGTGCTCCTACCTGGATACGGCTGGACCGCAGGCTTTGGCTCTGAAGCAATAAATAGGGATTTGAAAGAAAGATTGAGTCCAGACCTTGTATGTAGTTGAACAAGCTTAACTTTGCATAAACGTTCTCCAAAACTGTTTACAGACTTTGTCTTGGTCCCAGCAGGCTTTAGCATTAAAACTGGCAGGCAAACTGCTGCTTGGATGTACTGCCAAATTCTCTGAAACGCCTTTGGAGACGGCTTATGGTAGAGAAATGAACATTCATTGCACGGGCAACAGCTCTGGTAGACATTCCTGCAGTCAGCATGCCAACTGCACGCTCCCTCAAACATTGCGACATCTGTGGCATTGTGCTGTGTGATCAAAATGCACATTTCAGAGTGTCCTATTATTGTGGGCAGTCTAAGACACACCTGTGCAATATTCATGCTGTCTAATCAGCACCTTGATATGCCACACCTGTGAGGTGGGATGGATTATCTCAGCAAAGGAGAAGTGCTCACTAATACAGATTTAGACAGATTTGTGAGCAAAATATAGCTATATTCTTGTATACAGGATGTAGTATAATAGTACCAGCACAAAGGTGATGTCACCCATGTAATGGTGCAGGATATAGAAAAAGGGACATTGTCAGAAAGAGGTGGGAACCTGCAATGGAAATTATTAAGCCGAGAGGCAATTTGGATGTTTAAACTCAATACCTGTATCCCCACATGGTCTGATCAGGAAGCAAGATCTGATTTTGCATTATAGGCTGTATTATTGACTGCAACATTGTACTACTTTGTTTTAATTAAGTATTTGTATAGTTGTCAAGGTATTTACTTATTTACTTTGTTATACTGAATGGCAGTGGAGGGGTTAATTGGGATTTCATTCTTTTCGGTATGCACATTTGGTTCGGCTGTTCCCCTCCCACCGTATCTGCTATTTAGTTTAGCTGTTTTTGTTTGTCTCACTATTCTATGACTAAGGCTACTTTCACACTAGCGTTTCTATTTTCCGATATTGAGATCCGTCATAGGGTCTCAATGCCGGAAAAAAACGCTTCCGTTGTGTCCTCATTCATTGTCAATGGGGACAGAACGTAACTGAACAGAATGGAAGGCACCAAAATGCATTCCGTTCCGTTCTCATACCAGAGAGCAAACCGCAGAATGCTGCGGTTTGCTTTCCGTCCTGGGATGCGGAGCAAGACGGATCTGTCATGACCCACAATGCAAGTCAATAGGGACGGATCCGTTTTCTCTGACACAATAGAAAACAGATCCGTCCCCCATTGACTTTCAATGGTGTTCATGACGGATCCGTCTTGGGTATGTTAAAGAGAATACAACCGGATCCGTTCATAACGGATGCAGATGGTTGTATTATCAGTAACGGAAGCGTTTTTTGTTGAGCCATGATGGATCCAGCAAAAACGCTAGTGTGAAAGGTGCAAAGAGGACGCACCCGAAACGCGTCAGAGAGATGATCACTGTCCTCTTTGTATCCATCTGTATGTGAATGATTTTAAAGATGATGGAATAAATATTGGATGTTTTTACGATTACCGGAGACTGGATCTTTTCACTTATCTGCAACACTGGTGCAGTCCTGCATTCTCCGTGCCCCAAGCCGGCAACTGGAACTGCTAGCATAGTATGGGCAGCACGGTGGCTCAGTGATTAGCGCTAGTGCCTTGTAGCGCTGGGATCCTGGGTTCGAATCTGCATGGAGTTTGCATGTTCTCCCTGTGTTGGCGTGGGTTTTCTCCAGGTTCTCCGATTTCCTCCCACACTCCAAAGACATATTGATAGGGACCTTAGATTGAGAGCATAATGTAGTAGCACTATATAAGAGCATAACATAAATATATAGTAGTTATATTCTTGTACATAGGGACAGTATTATAGTAGTTATATTCTTGTACATATGGACAGTATTATAGTAGTTATATTCTTGTACATAGGAGGCAGTATTGTAGTAGTTATATTCTTGTACATAGGAGACAGTATTATAGTAGTTATATTCTTGTACATAGGGGCAGTATTATAGTAGTTATATTCTTGTACATAGAGGGCAGTATTATAGTAGTTATATTCTTGTACCCTGGAGCAATATTATAGTAGTTATATTCTTGTACCCTGGAGCAATATTATAGTAGTTATAGTCTTGTACATAGGAGGCAGTATTATAGTAATTATATTCTTGTATATAGGGGCAGTATTATAGTAGTTATATTCTTGTACATAGGAGGCAGTATTATAGCAGTTATATTCTTGTACATAGAGGGCAGTATTATAGTAGTTATATTCTTGTACATAGGAGGCAGTATTATAGTGGTTATATTCTTGTATATAGAGGACAGTATTATAGTAGTTCTATTCTTGTATATAGGGGCAGTATTATAGTAGTTATATTCTTGTACATAGGGGGCAGTATTATAGTAGTTATATTCTTGTACATGGTGCAGTATTATAGTGGTTATATTCTTGTATATAGAGGACAGTATTATAGTAGTTATATTCTTGTATATAGGGGCAGTATTATAGTAGTTATATTCTTGTACATAGGAGGCAGTATTATAGCAGTTATATTCTTGTACATAGAGGGCAGTATTATAGTAGTTATATTCTTGTACATAGGGGCAGTATTATAGTAGTTATATTCTTGTACATAGAGGGCAGTATTATAGTAGTTATATTCTTGTACCCTGGAGCAATATTATAGTAGTTATATTCTTGTACCCTGGAGCAATATTATAGTAGTTATAGTCTTGTACATAGGAGGCAGTATTATAGTAATTATATTCTTGTATATAGGGGCAGTATTATAGTAGTTATATTCTTGTACATAGGAGGCAGTATTATAGCAGTTATATTCTTGTACATAGAGGGCAGTATTATAGTAGTTATATTCTTGTACATAGGAGGCAGTATTATAGTGGTTATATTCTTGTATATAGAGGACAGTATTATAGTAGTTCTATTCTTGTATGTAGGGGCAGTATTATAGTAGTTATATTCTTGTACATAGGGGGCAGTATTATAGTAGTTATATTCTTGTACATGGTGCAGTATCATAGTGGTTATATTCTTGTATATAGAGGACAGTATTATAGTAGTTATATTCTTGTATATAGGGGCAGTATTATAGTAGTTATATTCTTGTACATAGGAGGCAGTATTATAGCAGTTATATTCTTGTACATAGAGGGCAGTATTATAGTAGTTATATTCTTGTACATAGGAGGCAGTATTATAGTGGTTATATTCTTGTATATAGAGGGCAGTATTATAGTAGTTCTATTCTTGTATATAGGGGCAGTATTATAGTAGTTATATTCTTGTACATAGGGGGCAGTATTATAGTAGTTATATTCTTGTACATGGTGCAGTATTATAGTGGTTATATTCTTGTATATAGAGGACAGTATTATAGTAGTTATATTCTTGTATATAGGGGCAGTATTATAGTAGTTATATTCTTGTACATATGGACAGTATTATAGTAGTTATATTCTTGTACATAGGGGGCAGTATTATAGTAGTTATATTCTTGTACATAGGGGGCAGTATTATAGTAGTTATATTCTTGTACATAGGGGGCAGTATTATAGTAGTTATATTCTTGTACATGGTGCAGTATTATAGTGGTTATATTCTTGTATATAGAGGACAGTATTATAGTAGTTATATTCTTGTATATAGGGGCAGTATTATAGTAGTTATATTCTTGTACATATGGACAGTATTATAGTAGTTATATTCTTGTACATAGGGGGCAGTATTATAGTAGTTATATTCTTGTACATAGGGGGCAGTATTATAGTAGTTATATTCTTGTACATAGGGGGCAGTATTATAGTAGTTATATACTTGTACATAGAGGGCAGTATTATAGTAGTTATATTCTTGTACATAGGAGGCAGTATTATAGTACTTATATTATTGTACCCTGGAGCAGTATTGTAGTAGTTATATTCTTGTACATAGGAGGCAGTATCATAGTAGTTATATTCTTGTACATAGGGGGCAGTATTATAGTAGTTATATACTTGTACATAGAGGGCAGTATTATAGTAGTTATATTCTTGTACATAGGAGGCAGTATTATAGTACTTATATTCTTGTACCCTGGAGCAGTATTATAGTAGTGATATTCTTATACATAGGAGGCAGTATCATAGTAGTTATATTCTTGTACATAGGAGGCAGTATTATAGTAGTTATATTCTTGTACATAGGGGCAGTATTATAGTAGTTATATTCTTGTATATAGAGGCAGTATTATAGTAGTTATATTCTTGTACATATGGCTCAGTATTATAGTAGTTATATTCTTTTACATAGTTACTAGTAATATAGTAGATACATTCTTATACATAGATACTAGTATTGTAATAACTAGATACGTTGTTATACATAGGGGGCATTTAATGATGTATTTTTACTAACAAATCTAGAGTACATCATGTAATTAACAACGATTCTGTCAGCATGGAAGTATTAATTCTATGATTCTTTATATAATAATTTGACTACCTAATAAATGAGAAATGGAGACTATGTTGATTTATAAAGCCCTTCCTCTATACTCTAGCCTGCCATGGGGTTATCTGCTGTGGAATCATCTATCCTCATCTTATGCTCAGTCAGGAAGCATAGTAGAGAACCGTGACGTCACGGCCGCAGGGTACAATGACGTCAGAGCCGCAGCGGGGACGCGCTCACTGCACCTGAGTAGGGGGTTGGACCTGCAAGCGAGGGTTCCCCCTGCGTGACGTCACCAACACAGCTCTGGTTACGCCCCACTGCGTTCAGATTGGTCGAAGGGCAACGAGAGCGCGTACGCTGTCTGGTGGCCCCGCCCCCTCAGGTGACGCACTGGACAGCTGGGCCGCCTGTCTTTCGTGCTCGCTCCCGCGGCTCCGGATCACTTCAAGATGGCGGCGCTAAGCGGGGGATCGGCCGAGGGGCCCTCACTGCTCAACGGGGACCTGGAGTCCGAGGCCGGGAGCCTGAGCGGAGCCGGGGAGATGTCAGCGGCTGGGGGCTATCCGGAGGAGGTGAGGCGGCAGCTTGTGGGAGACGCAGAGGAGAGCACCCCCCTAACCCAGCGGGGACCTGTCTGTCAGATGCTCCACACATACAATGTCCGTGCACGTCGTGACATGGGGGGTACGGAGCACTTGTGTGTCGTGATATGCCAGTGTCGTCACCGGCGAGGATGTGCCCTCAGGATTTCCCTGCCTGTGACATCTCCCATTATATTATGCGTCTCTACAGTGTAGCATTGTGTGTCTCAGATGCTATGGTGACATTGGGGTATTGTCTGCTGTATAGGTCATGACATAATAGGTGTTCATGTGCAGATGTCATGACAGTGTAGTGTGGGTCAGTGCATGTCCTGATATTGAAGTATTGAGAGTCTGTTGACAGTATGTCATGCCATTGTAGCTTTGTGTGTGGGTCATGAGATATATATATGTATAATGTATGTATTTTTGTGTGTGCATGTCATGATACTGCAGTCTCCTCTGATGCTATTGTGCCAGTGATGTTGCTGTTATGTCATATCATGACAGTATTATATTATGCTTCATTTGTCATGACATTAGAATGGGTGACCTGTTATAGTGTCAGTATCCCAATGGTGATATATTAATGTTGTATGTCATGACATGATAGCGTTGTGTGTGTTTGTGACAAGCCTATGTTGTCATGACATTGATTTGTATATGTCATGCCATGAAGGTATAATGCAGGGGATAGAATAACTAATGCCATGTCACGATAAGCTGCTACAGGCATATCGTGACATTGTGGTGTTCTGGCCCCATTATTGTACAGAATGTTATAGTATTCTGAAGCGCCATATATCGTGACATTGTTACACGTTAAGTGCGGTTGTGTTCATGTCATGACATTTTGTATGATATCATGTATTGTGCTCCCCTGCTTTGTCATGCTATTGTATGGAGATGATATTCAGTCCTGGGGCAGAACTGTTAGTTTGAACCCCTATGATGCCCCCCAAAATGCCCAGGCACCACATACAGGACCCTGCTCCCTGGCACCCATGTTGTTCCTGATGCCTGCATGGCCGCCTCTGCATCTCCCCGTCCCATGGATCAAAACATCCGGCGATTTAGGGGGGCGGCCAATAGCGGGCAGTGCTAAGGAGGCTCGTCCCCATTGCAGCCTGCTATTGGCTAAACCTCTGCCAAACAAGCGGGATGTTTTGATCCGTATTTCTGGGAGATGCGGCGGCTGTGTGGGCATCAGGATGTGGTGACTGGGCATTTTGGGGGGCATCATAGAGGTTGGATAACTCCTTTTTTTAAAAATTTGTGAAAATGGCTTTTACAAAGCCCTCGTTTGTCGCTTATAGATCTTTGATCATTCTGTCCTTGGTGTGATGGAAAACTACTCCTTCTGCTGGGGGTGAAGCAGAGCTGCACTGTAAAGCATGGAGAAGAGCCACAGCCATGGACCTCATACTACTTCAGAGGCCAGTTACTGCTGATTTCACACAGTCACTGTTGGGTCAGTGATTGGGGAGCCAAGCCTACATAGAGATCAGGTAGAAGGGAAAGATCTCCAGTTCTGTGGTTTTGGATCCCAATCACTGACCAAACACGGACTGTGTGAAAGAGGCCTAAGGGCTGTTATCTGACCAGTATCCATCCAATCAGACCGATAGTTTGTGTGTGTAAATGGCCATCTGACCAGATAGCTGTCAGATAATCTGTTGGTGTGATACAGCCCTAAGCTGTAGATGCTGATCGTAGCTAAAAATTGTTAATGCTATAGAAAATAAATGGCTTAAGAGCTTGTGCACCTTTTTGCGGAAGGGAGGGGGGTGGGGTTCGCGGTCCGCACCCCCCACCCCTTGGGCAGACCAGTGAAGAGAAGCCTACTTACTTGATGCCTGGTGCTGGCTCCCACAATGTCAGCTTCCCCTTTGCTGCAGCGGTGATCTGCTCTCCTTGCGTCATGTGACATAGGGGGAGCAGGTCACCGCTGTAGCTAGCGATTGGTTGCAGGAGTGTCAAAATGGAAGTCTACATCTTGGGAGCGGATTGGCCGGGAAGCGGGTAAGTATGCGTCTCTTCGCAGGTCTGCTCAACTTGGGGGGTTTGACAACTCTTCTCCCCCCCCCCAAAAAAAAGCAACCCCTTTAAGATGACCCCTATTTAAAGGAGTCCAGCTCGGTAATTAGCTGATCCCGAAACCCCCAAAAGAGTGTTATGTGATATGCAGCCATGGCAGCTCGGTAGGTAGTCCATTGGTATTCTGTAGTGCCAGGTGGTCTGGTGTCGAGGGTCATGATGTCTGCCATTAGTTACCTGATCTGTCCTAATATAACGACTTCTCATTACTACCACTAGCTACCAATCAGAGCACAGCTTTTAGGTTCAAAGCTGCTCTGCAGGAATGAAAGCTGGGCTCTCATTGGATGGTTGTGTACATGAGGCACGTTTTAAGACACGTAGCCTGTCGGCCAGAGCCACAAGTGTCCACCCCATCATCACTAGAATTGAGGGTTGGCGACATTTTACATCTAAATCAGCCGTACATAGGGTCAGCTTTGTGGCCTCCTCTTAGGGTGCACTAATGGCTTCTAAGCTGTGCTTCTCCACTGCAATTCCCAGATGTCAGGGGTTGTTTTACACAGCATATAATTTAGGGATAAGGGTTCAGGATGAGCTAAACGTGGTCGCTTTTTCTAATCACAGCACCACACTTGTCTACAGGTTGTCTGTGGTATTGCAGCCGGGTCCCATTCTGGAGCTGAGCTGCAATACCAGACACAACCATGGACAGGTGTGGCGCTGTGTCTGAAAGAAAGCAGCCATGTCCTGACCACCTGCTTACACCAGACCCTGCACGGTGGTCTGATGAAGCACCTCTACTGCAATGCTGTGTACCCTAGGCTGTCGGGAAGGTGGCTGACTTCTCATGGCAGCCGAGTGGTTGCACAATCTCATCCTACAAGAGTTTTAACCTTTCTAAAACTGTCTGATTTACACGTGTTCTCTTTATTAGTAAATTCGGGGAGAGTGGACCCAGTACCTCCATGTTACCTGGATAGTCCATTCATTTCAGCAGGAATGTGTAATGTTTCACTTCTCCTGTGGTGGCGCTGCAGGCTTCCTGCACTCATTACATCTGATTGTTGGGGAATTTCAGCACTAGACCCTTTTAAAGGGTTCTTCCCATGTTCCTTTATAAAGTTATCCCTTACCCACAGGATACTATTAGATTGGTGGGGGTGCCATGGCTGGGACTCCCACCGATCATGAGAACAGAGGCCCCGTAGACAGTGGAGCCCCCCAACATTTAGGGAGCTGCCACTCCATTTATTTCTATTGGAGTTCCAGAGCTAGCCCAGCGCTGTCCTCTGCTGTTTTCAGGACTCCCATGCCCAACTGGCTGCTCTCCAGGAGGTATGAGGCCCCCGTTCTTGTGATCACTGGGGGGTCCCAGTGGTAGGATCCCCAACAATCTAATAGTTATCACCTATCGGGTGGATAGGGTTGTACTTTCTCTAACCGAATTACCCCTTTAAAGTTGGCAGCGCACGAGCTGAAAATTATCTTCCATCCTGTGGATAGGGAATTACTTTTAACCAGAATACCCCTTTAAGTGTGTAGTGCCAGGAGCCCACTAACCGCTATGACATGAGGGCTGCAGTACTTTTCTGAGAACTGTCCTTCACTGACCACTTTGGCCCGTTTACTGTAAGGCTTTGTCCAAAGTACTGGGTCAGAACATTGCCTGTGCACCCCCTGCCCAAACCAACTCCCCCCCCCCCCCCCTTCCCCCACAAAGTTGCGGTTTACTTGTCCTATCATATTGTTTCCTCAAGGTACGATCAGCAACCCTTAACAATGGTGACCTCAGCGGTGGCGGGCCTGTTCCCCATTGGTGGTTCCAGCTGCCCATTCATTGGGGTTATCATGGCTGTGGGCACATTTCATGAGACAGAATCCTGGTTTTCCTGATGCCTGCATGATTTAGGGGGCAATGGTCTCTTAGGTGACACCTATAGGTGGATGCCCTGGAGGACATCCCGCAGGTAGTGTGTGGGATTGCCCAGTCATTAGTGGAAAGTACATTGATTGGGTATTTTCTGCCGTGTGTTAGTGTACCCTTCCTGATCTTGGCCTATGGCTGCCATTCTCTGGACAATAATAGAGATACAATATTTGCTAATAGTTGTGATTAAGACTTTGACCATGATTGTAATTCTGACGAGTCTTGTACCTCACGCCCAAGGTGCTGGGATCAGAGTGATCCAAAAACACAGCAGCTTTAGAGGTTTTGATCATTGAGCTCTTGAAAAACTGGCTCAGCATGACGTTGGTTCTTGTTCCTATCCATTGCTATGGATTGCTGGGCAGTTACATTGTGTCTGAGGTTTATTTTGGATACAGCTGAGATGTTTTCTTATTCTGCCCTTAGAGGATTAAGAAAATGAATTTGATGAAAATACTTAAATATTACAAATATATTCCCAAATACTTTTTTGTTATAATTGATCATTTTGTTTGTGGAGCAATCAGTAGGAGAAATAAAATGGCCGTCGTCCTATTAGTACACACAAAACCTGTCCTAATCACACAGCAGGACAAGTTACTTCACAACACTGAGCTAAAGAGCTGCCTCATCCTCCTCTCTGCTCTGCCTGTCAGGGGTTATGATCCTGAATACAGTTTAATATGATCTTCAGCTGAATCTCTGTAGGCATGGCGTTCATGAGGAGACATGAAGTACAGAGAGGTCGGAAAGGACAGAGTACGGCAATGTGTGATAAAAGAGAATGGGTACAAAAACTGCTGCCCATTACCACATCCCCACCTCCTCTCTGTACTTCATGTCTCCTCATGAACGCCATGCCTACAGAGATTCAGCTGAATCTCATATTAAACTGCATTCAGGATCATAACCCCTGACAAGCAGAGCAGAGAGGATGACGAGAGAACTCTTTAGCTCAGTATTGTGAAGTAACTTGTCCTGCTGTGTGATTAGGACAGGTTTTGTGTGCACTAATAGGATGGTGGCCATTTTATTTCTCCTAATGATGGCTCCCTAGACACAACTAGCCATTATAACTAATGAAAGGTATTTGGGAATATATTTATAATAAAGTAATATTTAAATATTTTCTTAATTCCCGGAGAACCCCTTTTTTAAAGAGGTGTTCTGTCTCCTGAGACCTCTTTAAGTTGGTCAGAGCTACACTCATGTTTGAGGCTGTACCAGGTGCTGCAGCAACACCTGTTAGGTTTTTATAATATCTTGGTAGCTATAAAATGTTTTTGTGATAGCTTTACAATTTTGAGATCTACAGGTGAAACTCGAAAAATTAGAATATTGTGCAAAGTTCATGTATTTCAGTAATGCAACTTAAAAGGTGAAACTAACAGATGAGACTCATTACATGCAAAGCGAGATATTTCAAGCCTTTATTTGTTATAATTTGGATGATTATGGCTTACAGCTTATAAAACCCCAAAGTCACAATTTTGAGGTCCCCTTTGCTCAGGGGATATGGATTAATTAGATGACTAGAGTGTGACACTTTGAGCCTAGAATATTGAACCTTTTCACAAAAATGTAATTTTAAGCTGCATTAATGCAATTCCTTTTAATTTACATTACTGAAATAAATGGACTTTTGCACGATGTTCTAATTTTTTGAGTTTCACCTGTATAGGTTAGGACACTTGTCTTTTTGGGGACATGTTAAAGCATGGCTTTCCATGAGCTATCAGATTATTACTTTGCAATGAATGCATAAAGTGGATTTGCACCCATGTCGGAGTCGGAGGCAATTTTGGGTACCTGGATTCGGCAAAAAATGAACCGACTGACTCCGACTCCTACTAGATTTAAATGGGAATAAAAAAAAGTTTAAATGTCCCAATTCACAAAAAGTTATAAATTTACCGTATTTTTCGCCCTATAAGACGCACCTAGGTTTTTGAGGAGGAAAATAAGATGGCACGGTTATGGGGGCATCTGTGGATGGCACGGTTATCTTATGTGTCATCCACAGATCCCCCCCATAAGTGTACCTGTGTAGTGAATGGGGGCCGGCATCTGTTTCTGTAATGGCAGCGGGGCCCGGTGCCTGCTTCATTCATAAAGTGGGCAGAGCAGGCGCGTGACGTAGTGAGCTACGCTACGAGCACCCACCCGGCCTCCTGACTGCCAAGAAGTTAGTAGTAAGTAGTACAGCGCTAGATTTAAGATGATTGGAATACTGTAACAATACCCACAAGTTAGATATGATTACCGTATACTACAGTGAGCGGGGCCCGGTGTAGTAGAATACAGTGACTGCATCGGGCCCCGCTGCCATTACAGAAACAGATGCCGGCCCCCAGCACCTCCTCCCTCTCAGCCTATTCACCGGACGGTCGCAGCATTCACCCCATAAGACGCACTGCTATTTTCCCCCCCACTTTTGCGAAAAATACGGTACTTCTCTACTGTAAGAATAAAGGCCAATGCATGCAGTGCGTCACGTTACCGCAAAACGAACACGTTAAGTGACCATGAAGAAGCTTTTCATATACTTCACTATATGGTACGCAACGCACAGTTGTGTTCTGCTGTTACAGGGAACGCAACGCCCATGGTTAATCTAGCCTCTCACTGATATGTTTTTTGCAGAACTAGACACTTGTATAAGTGAAGGGAATGGATAGTCAATAGCTCAAGACTGAAGCTGTAAACCATTGGATAAACTGCTGTCATTCAGCTAAGGCTATAAAACCTTGTAAACTCAGATTGTTAGCTTAAACTCTAAACATGACTATGGGATTCTACTAGGGAAATCATGTTTTACAATAAATGCCCCTTCCTGGATCCTCCCACTGCCCTATCTTCAGCAGAAGATCAGCACACAAAGGAGAAGGCAGCAGCTTCCTAGCCAGTAGTTCTGTGGTAATGACATGTATGTTGCCTTTCTTTCCTTCAAGGAATGTATAAAATACATTCGCGTATTAAATACAGAGGAGTCGGAGTCGGAAGTAGGGATCGACCGATATTGATTTTTTAGGGCCGATACCGATAATTTGTGTACTTTCAGGCCGATAATTTATACCGATATTCTGGGAATTTTCATTTTTGAGAAAAAAAAAAATTCCTACACAAATCTGCTGAAAATTAATATGTTTATTGTTAATGTGTATTTTTTTTGTTTATTGTTAATGTGTATTTTTTTTATTATTTTTTTAAATCTTCTTCATTTATACTTAATATTTTTGTGTTTTTTTTTTTTTACTAACTTTTAGCCCCCTTAGGGACTAGAACCCTTGTCCTATTCACCCTGATAGATCTATCAGGGTCAATAGGAGCTCACACTGTCCCTGCTGTTCTGTGCATAGTGCACACAGCAGCATGGAGCTTATCATGGCAGCCAGGGCTTCAATAGCGTCCTGGCTGCCATGGTAACCGATCGGAGGAGGAGGGGATCCTGTGGCCACTGCCACCAATGAGTAGTACTGGGGGGGGCGCACTGCGCCACCAATGTTTTTACGACTGGGATGGGGGTGGGGGGCGCACTGCGCCACCAATGATTAATACTGGGGGGCTTGGGGGGGGGGGGGGGCGCACTGCGCCACCAATGAAGACAAGTCTCTCAATCATTCATATACAGGAGGCTGGAGCTGGCTGCAGAATCACATAGCCGGCTCCCGACCTCTATGAGCGGTAGCTGCGATCCGCGGCACCTGAGGAGTTAACTACCGCGGACCGCAGCTATCGCTCATAGAGGTCGGGAGCCAGCTATGTGATTCTGCAGCCAGCTCCCGCCTCCTGTATATGAATGAATGAAAGACTCCTCTTCATTGGTGGAGCGGTGGCCTCAGCCCCTCCCCTCCTCTTATGTTCCCTCCTCTCATTGGCGGCAGCGGCAGCAGCAGCACAGGGGGAGGAGACACTGCTTCCTTCTCCCCTGTGCTGCGGAGGGAACACAGAGAGCGCTGTCAGCAGCGTGTTCTGTGTTCCCAATAAGTTATCGGTATATCGGCAAAATAGATGCCGATACCGATAACGTTCAAAATCCTCAATATCGGCCGATAATATCGGCCAAACCGATAATCGGTCGATCCCTAGTCGGAAGTACCAAAAACTGAGGAGTCGGAGCATTTTATCTACCGACTCCACAGCCCTGAAAAATCCTGTGCCGATTGTTGCTCCATTTTTCAGAAACAAGACTTCCCATCCCCACCACTAGAGGGAGCTTGGTGTAGACATTGAACTGGATGCTATGATGGCTTCTGGAATGTTACTGTAAGGTTTATGAAACGCTTGAGAAGTATCATGTATTTCTGTGTAGTGGAAAGTATGACTGCTGGAAGAAATGGGTAAAAATACTGACAACTGATGGATGCCAAATAGTGGAACTTTTACAACTCTCCACTTAGAAAAGCCTCCAATAATGCAGAACCTTCTAAAAGAACATCTTTCCCGCTGTTTCCCTGGACAGTCCATCAAAAATCAGGATTGTTGGCAGATTGAGTTCATAAATGTTTATCATCAGTGACTCCTTAAACGACTTGAGCTGTACATACAAAGTGCAAATACTAGATATTATGTCAGTGGAGAACGTTGGATACTCCTGCCATGTCTGAAGGCACCGAAAAGCTTTTGGGGCTGTATTGTTAACACCGAAATTTGCTTATTTTTCTAAATTTGTACCAAAAAAGAATTATACAATTTACACAGTACTTCTCCAAAACTATTTCTTCTGCGTAAACTAGGCCTCTGTCAGTTCAGTGAAGAAGTGAGAAGAAATGGTGTAGCTCATGAAAGGCAGAAGAGCAAAAAACAAAACAAAACTGGTCATTTGGGTCAAAACAGGTGTAGCAGGGTGGATTAAAAAAAAATAAAAATAAAAAAAAATCGGATTTTTTTTTATATAAAATGCTTTTTGAGGAAAATATATTACCATCCAAAGGTTATTTCATTATGAAATAAAGATTCGTTTTTTAATGATGTAGAATAAGGCTGTATATGTTTAATTTTTTGTTAAATTCCATTAATCCAATCACAATGTCATGCTCTTCCAGAGGTTTTTGTAAGATTACTGGGCAGTTTCTCTGCCTACAAGATATTATCACAGATGCTTGGTTTAATTTTGGAGTTCTCAAAATTGAATTTATAACATGAAGAGTTGAGAAAAAGATCTTAATCCTAACTTCTACAAACCTATAAATACAGAATTTATATATATTTTCTTTAGCCAAATTCATTAACAAACATGGATGTTTAAGCAAATAACATGCTGTAATGTTATTGTTTCTTTTGAATAAATCCTATTTAAATTGTTATTTATTAAGGTAATGATTATTTTTCGCCTTCCTAAGTACAACAGAAAGATTGTCCAAATATGAATCTTTATGTAAAAAAACTATGATTTAAATCAAGCCTTACTGACTAGTGATTTAAATCAAATCCACCCTGGGTGTAAGTAAACCAGACAGAGGGGTTGGGCACATTCTGCCGCCATGTAATTATATGCTTACGGTTTTCATGAGCAGGTGGCAGCCACATTTGCATGTTACAGGTAGTTTGTGGCCCAATTATTCTCCGTTATGAGGCCGCATTCCTTTTCGTATCCATGTTGCTTCCACAGATACTCCCTCAGAGATCAATTGACACTTGGGAGTAAGGCTCGGTTTAGAAGTGCCAACTGCAGGGACTCGTGTCTCCAGTTAGGAGGTTGTGTGTTCAGCTTTAAGGTCTTTTAATAAAAGTCATCATGGGGAAACTTACTGTGTGTGACTGAAATTAGAACTTCTGAAGGCCAATAAGCTGTCTCGATCTAATATGCCACACATATGGGCTCTGTAAAGGCTGTATTTGTCATTCACTATCTATATCCCCTTTGAGGATCAATAGAACCAAGTTGATTGAAGTCTATGTCTTCTGTGGTCAGTCTACTTTGCCTGTCAATCTGACTTGTATTAACCTAGCAGTATGATATACTGTAGTGTTGCATTCTTACTTAAGACATTTTGAGGATACTGTAGACTGCAAAGGAAATCGAGAGGTTCTTCCATATAAAGCTTGAATCTTGCACTTGAAGAAAGACCAGATCAGCATGTCATCTTCTGTGTGCGCTATAGGCCTCATGCACGCGACAGTTGTTTATTGCGTCCGCTAAAAAAAACGGACGCGGCACCCTTTTTTATTTATTTCTTTTTTTTCTTTTTGAGAATCCGGTTTTTTTCACAGATCCCTTGTAATTGCTTATGCTTGTCTGCAAATGTGAAAAAGTAGGACATGCACTATTTTTCTTTTTTTTTTCTTTTTTGGCTGACCCATTGAAATGAATGGGTCCCCATCCTATCCGCAAAAAAAAACGGAACTGAGGCCGAGAAAAACGTTGTGTGCATAAGGCCATAAGATGACACACATCATGAGACGTTGATTGGAAGTAATGTGGGAAAATGAGGAATATGGCAACCAGTAAGGCAAAGTTCTCATCACCGCTAGTTATTTCCATTGTCCTGCTCCATTAGAGGAGCAGAACAATGAAAATAACAGAAATTTTGGATGTGGCACATAATTGAAACCAATGGATCCTTCAACGGAGATGTGAACATCCCCTAAGAGGGTGGAGTATTGATATCGGCGAATCTGGCCTAAATCTTGGTGATGACCATATGAATACTGCCTTTCAATGATGTGTTTGATACCTGCCATTCTTTCCACACATCAGGCTTTTGGTTTCTTCATGTTTAATTGCTTTTTCAAATGAGTGGGATCTTCTCATAAAATGTCTAGAATAAAACAAAACTTGTACGTGATAATTACTGGCTATGTAGTTGAGGAGCAGGAAGAACCCCAAATGAATATAGTCATCAATACTAAATGGCTTATAGTGTTTAGTTCGTCTTGTCCATCTTGGTTTCTTAACCCACCTTAAAGGGATTCTGTCATGAGATTTTACCCCTAAAACCTAAACATATGCTCATGTCCAGACTAATAATAAGAATCTTAAGCTGGCCTTATTAAACCTCACTGTGGCTCTATTTGCCCAAAAAACAGGTTTTTATAACCTGTCAATCACTTACTTAAGGTGCCCAAGGGGAGGACCGTTAATACAGGGTGCCCAGCGCCGCCTTCCCGGTCTTCAGCGCCGCCTTCTACAGCTCAGCGCCGACTCCGCAATCCTCCCCATCCCTCTGCCAGATCCCGCGTCTGTGCACTAGGCTTAGCCTGATGCGCCCGTGCGGACTCCTGGCAGAGGCTTCGTTGAGCGAAGCCTGCATGCGCTGGCCTGATGCGCACTTCGCTCAACGAAGCTGAGCCTAGTGCGCAGGCGTGGGATCTGGCAGAGGGACGGTGAGTATTGCGGAGGCGGCGCTGAGCTGTAGAAAGCGGGGCTAAAGACAGGGAAGGCGGCGCTGGGCACCGGACGGCGAGCGGTGCAGGCGGGCACCCTGTATTAATGGACCTCCCCTTGAGCACCTTAGGTAGGTGATTAACAGGTTATAAAAAACAGTTTTTTTGGGGCAAATAGAGCCACAGTGAGGTTTAATAAGGCTAGCTTAGGATTCTTATTAGTCTGGACATGAGCATATATTTAGGTTATAGGGGTAAAATCTGATGACCGAATCCCTTTAACGTTGTGTCAACCATCAATGGTTTAGTCTCTGAAGCTTTGCATGTTCCCATTGATGGATATTTCCATCAAACTCACGGTAGGTTTTTAGAGCATTACTTAGCTTGCAGGACTCTTTGATATGCAATTGGTGGGTTTCTGGGCTCCTTCAACCCCAGCGATGACACCTTCATATGTCTATGCAGTGTTTGATACACAGTAAAGGTACTCATGCACTTTAGATTACTATCAGGTGAATTCTTGTGTGGCCGACATGTATTTCTTCCACACGTTTGTAGACGTGCCCAACACATTCCTAATGGCAAGAGGGGATGATGATGCTGCTAGTTGTATCTGGAGGAGGCTTATCTGAATGGGTTATGTTGAAATCCAGCATTTTCAATCCTTCTTTTCCCCCGATATCTGCAGTTGGTGGAGTGAAAACATCGAACATACACATTGGATCTTCAGTTTATGTAATGAGTATCGTCACCTTTAAAGCCTGAAACTTTTGATATGTCAGTGACAAATCAAAGGTTTTAAATAGTGGGTGTCTTGCTGAAACGAGGAACAATAAATGCAGACACGGAGGCTCAACGGAAAACCTCTGGTCCTGTCTCTAGTCTGTCTCCAGCAGTGAGGACAGGAGAAGTAGTGCTCTGTGCTTGGGACTTAGCTCTCCGTTTTAGTTATTGGTTGGGGTCTCCGTACTCAGACCCCTACTGATCAAAACCTTTGTCACGATTAGGGCTCATGCACAGGACCATATGTATTTTGTGGGCTGCCAAACACTGATCCGCAAAAAAAACTGACATCCGTATTGCATCCAGTGTTTATTTTTTTCTGAAACCTTGTAAAAATACCTGTGCTTGTCGACAAAATGGACAAGAATAGGACATGTACTATATTATTATTTTTTAATTTTTGCGCAACGTACCATCGGTTACCCGATGAACTAGCAAAACGCTCGTTCATCGGCTAAGGCCTGTTTCACATTTGCATTGCTAATTCTGGTTTTGAGATCCTCTCCTCACCTTTCCAAGAAATAGCCTAAAAAATTATCAAAAAGAAGTATGTACCCCCATAATACCAATAAAAACTACAGGTCACCCTGCAAAAAGCCCTCTTACAGTTCTGTCGATGGAAAAATATATAGTTCTCAGAATATGGTGACACAAGTAATTTTTATTTAATTTTTTTTCTGATTCGCAGGATTAGGTCAACTTTCTTCTGTTCTACCCTACACTTAGGCTACTTTCACACCTGCGTTAGGTGCGAATCCGTCTGGTATCTGCACAGACGGATCCGCACCTATAATGCAAACGCTTAGATCCGTTCAGAACGGATCCGTTTGCATTACCATGAACAAAAAAAAAAATTTTTTTTTTTTGTTCATGATAATGCAAACGGATCCGTTTTGACTTTACATTGAAAGTCAATGGGGGACGGATTCGTTTGAAAATTGAGCCATATTGTGTCAACTTCAAACGGATCCGTCCCCATTGACTTACATTGTAAGTCTGGACGGATCCGTTTGCCTCCGCACGGCCAGGCGGACACCCGAACGCTGCAAGCTGCGTTCAGGGGTCCGCCTGCTGAGCGGAGCGGAGGACAAAGGGTGCCAAATTGATGCATTCGTTCGGGGCCGCTTGTGAGAGCCTTCAAACGGAACTCACAAGCGGAGCCCCGAACGCTAGTGTGAAAGTAGCCTTAGTTTTGTGGTATATTATATGTAACGTTAAATTGACTCTTCCATCATAGAAAGTTGTTTTTTTTTTTTTTCTCTCAATTTTTTGGGAGGTATCTTTTTTATTTCAGCTTATATTTGCCTTTAAAAATGAAATGCAAAATATTGTCCAACTGTAGAAGTTAAGACAAATGATAAGAACGCCGAACTAGATAAGTAATCTATTATCAGTTTACTGCTGCTGTGAATGAAAGATGTTACCTGAAAGGTACTCCTCCTACATCATTGATGCAGACCTGGGGTATGAGTGACTGCTCTATTCTCCTGATAGGCCTGGATAAAGATGTCCACAGAAGAGCATTGGTTGGTGTAGTGTGTGATGCTCTAATTGAGTTGCTACAGGAGGGATCTCATGGCCGCAGTGGTGGTCTGACTGAGCGAGTGAGAGGAAGTTGAAGAATCAAGACGAAGTAGAATTCATGGAGTGACTTCTTAAAATGATATCCAGGAATCCATACACCCGTTTATTAAAAATTACATAGAATATTCACATATAGGTTGTTGAATATGGCTAAAAACAAGCCCTTACAGCTACGTCAACAGAAAATTAAAAAGTTATGGCTTTTTGGAAGGTGGACAGATGAACAACTAAAATATTTTTGCCAAAATTGGCTTGAAGGGGTTAAGTTTCAGTCTGTGTGCTGCTCCCCTTGCAACAGTCATCAAGCATCTGTTGACAGATCTTGTCATGAATTGGCTCCATGGCTGAAGGTCTGTCTGTGGCTCAGTAGCACCTTAATACCCACAAAGTCTGAGTGTTAATACGTGCCGCCCCAGTGCAAATACCAAGTGTCCACATGTCAGTCTGACTGATGGTTCATGAGCCTTTCCATAGTAGTCACACAAGCTGTAAAAAGATCTGTCAGCATCAGGTAACCTGCTTGATGATCGTTTTCTGCCTATTCTAAAACGACCTAACAATAAGAACATTATGTTAATTATATAAAGATATTAGATGATTGTGTAGCCAAAGTTCATCGACCATGGAGCTTCCCTAAAGTTAGAGCTTCCACTCAGAGCTTTTATATTCCTTTGGGTCACCTGGATTTCATCGAGGCTCTCCACCAACTGAGACTGAGTCAGGCCATCCTTAGGTTGGATGATGTCATGTGCCGCACTCTCTATTGACACCCCATCCTTATGGTGTACCGTACAGTGTCCTAATCCACCTTGATGTATAATGTGCAGCTGCGCACGGGCTCTAAATTTAGGATTGGGGATGAAAGCTTTAGGGCCCACAGCACCCCTTTCAGAAGTAATGTCATGCACCCCCAAGAATGGCCATACCCTGTGCATGGATCCTTAGGAAACAGGCGCAGAAGATCCACATAAATTTCCGTGTGGATTAATGTGTTTCTGCATCCAAACCATACCAAAAACTGCAATTTCTAAATGCGGTTTTTGGTGCGGATTTGATGCCGTTTTGACGCAGATCTCTCTCTTCCTTCCTTTGAAAAGGGTGAAATTCACCGCTAAAACTGCAAACCTAATTGACATGATCTTGATTTGGAAATCCGCACGTCGGGTCAGTTTACGGGCAGAAAAAATTTGCAAAGTTTACATAAGTGGTCTAATTTCATATACTTTGCTGGTACTATACTATGTCGCGGTTTTTCCACTTTGGCCCTTAAATGCCCTTAATCTGCTACATGGGCAGGTAATCTTAAAGGGCATCTGACACTGGCTGACCTGTTACATATGCGCTTGGCAGCTGAAGGAATCTGTGTTGGTCCCATGTTCAGATGTGCCGGCATTGCTGAGGAAAATGTTTTAATATATGAAAATAGCCTCTAGGAGCAACGGGGGCGTTGCTGTTACACCTTAAGACTGCTGTGCCCTCTGCACTTTGACAGGGTCATGTGTAATTATGTTTCACTGCCTGGTCAAATTGCAGAGGGGGCAGCAGTTACAGAGAGCTGAGCTTTTATGTGTAATGGCAACGCCCCAGTTGCTCCCAGTGGTTCATTTGCATTAATTAGGCTACTTTCACACTTGCGGCAGGATGGATCCGACAGGCTGTTCACCATGTCGGATCCGTCCTTCCGCTATTTTGCCATGCCGCTAGACCGCCGCTCCGTCCCCATTGACTATAACGGGGGCGGAGCTCCGGTGCAGCACGGCAGTGCACGGCGAGAGCCGCCGGACTAAAGTCGAACATGCAGGACTTTTAGTCCGGCGGCCTTTCGCCATGCTGCGCCGGGGCTCCGCCCCCGTCCCCATTATAGTCAATGGGGACGGTCCGGCGGCACGGCGAAATAGCAGAAGGACGGATCCGTCCTGCCATTAGCAAGAAGCTGGGAGAGAAGTGACAACTGTTGGTGCGATTGTTCGAAAATGGAAGGAGCACAAAATGACCATCAATCGACCTCGCTCTGGGGCTCCACGCAAGATCTCACCTCGTGGGTGTCAATGGTTCTGAGAAAGGTGAAAAAGCATCCTAGAACTACACGGGAGGAGTTAGTTAATGACCTCAAATTAGCAGGGACCACAGTCACCAAGAAAACCATTGGAAACACATACACCGCAATGGATTAAAATCCTGCAGGGCTCGCAAGGTCCCCCTGCTCAGGAAGGCACATGTGCAGGCCCGTCTGAAGTTTGCCAATGAACACCTGAATGATTCAGAGAGTGACTGGGAGAAGGTGCTGTGGTCTGATGAGACCAAAATAGAGCTCTTTGGCATTAACTCAACTCGCTGTGTTTGGAGGAAGAAAAATGCTGCCTATGACCCCCAAAACACCGTCCCCACCGTCAAGCATGGGGTGGAAACATTTTGCTTTGGGGGTGTTTTTCTGCTAAGGGCACAGGACAACTTATTCGCATAAACGGGAAAAATGGACGGAGCCATGTATCGTGAATCCTGAGCGACAACCTCCTTCCCTCTGCCAGGAAACTGAAAATGGGTTGTGGATGGGTGTTCCAGCACGACAATGACCCAAAACATACAGCAAAGGCAACAAAGGAGTGGCTCAAGAAGAAGCACATTAAGGTCATGGAGTGGCCTAGTCAGTCCCCGCACCTTAATCCAATCGAAAACCTATGGAGGGAGCTCAAGCTCAGAGTTGCACAGAGACAGCCTCGAAACCTTAGGGATTTAGAGATGATCTGCAAAGAGGAGTGGACCAACATTCCTCCTAAAATGTGCGCAAACTTGGTCATCAATTACAAGAAACGTTTGACCTCTGTGCTTGCAAACAAGGGTTTTCCTCCAAGTATTAAGTCTTTTTTTGTTAGAGGGTTCAAATACTTATTTCACTCAATGAAATGCAAATCAGTTGCTATCTTTTATTTAAAGTTATTTTTTCGATTTTCCTTTTGATGTGCTATCTGCCACTGTTACAATAAACCTACCATTGAAATGATACTGTTCTGAGACTTTTCATTTCTTTGTCATTGGACAAACTTACAAAATCAGTGAGGGGTCAAATAATTATTTCCCCCACTGTACATAGGTACAAAACTGCTGACAGATGCCCTTTAGAGTCACTGAGTTTTCCAAAAACTTCTGGCAACGACACATCCAACATTTTTATTGGTGGAGGTCTGATTGCTGAGACCCCCACAATCACTGGAACGAGGAGAGACTCTGCAGGAGACGCAGGGAAATCTATGGGCCTCTCTCAGTTCTGTCTTGAGCAGTGAGGAAAGATGGTGCGATACACAATCAGTTCTCTTGTCTATTTCTTGGATTCAGTAGGGATCTCGGCACTCGCACCCTCACCAATGAAGACTTTTGATATGTCTCTGACAAGTGGACAGGCAATTGTTGAGGTTGATCTAGTGGAAGCAGGAAAAATGGACCCGTATAAGGCTATGAGTGACTTTGACAAGCAAAATTGTGATGGCTTGACGACTGGGTCATGGCATCACAAACACGGCAGGGTTCCTCCCAGAATGCAGTGGATAATGCCTACTAAAAGTGGCCCAAGAAAGGACAACTAATGACAGTCATTGACACCCAAGGCTTTTTGATGCATGTGGGCAAGGATCTGCTGCTATTGTCTTGGAGCCAAATACCCGAGTACAACTTCAGAGGTCTTTAGTGGTCAGAGCTATTCTGGCAAGGTGAATCTGCACAAAATAAGGCAGGTGGTTATAAAGTTAGAGCTGATCGGTGTATTCTCCAAGCATAAAGGACATTTCTCACCTGTTGATAAGTCTTGTTCTACTTGGCAGGTGTTATTTAAAAACTATTAATCCCCATGACGCCCACAATGCTGCAGGGCCTGAAACCTGCAGCATGGAACTAGTTTAGCTGGTTAGTCTCATGGGGCCGGTGTGTCTGGATGACCCTAGGAATCTGAAGAACTCGACCATTTCAGCTCACTCATAAAGTTGGCTGCTCGTAATGATTCAGTTCTAGGCATCGGTGGGAGTCCCAGCCGTCAGACCCTCCCTGAACAGATAGCGATGTCCTTTCCTAGTGATCTGTCCTAAATGTCATCACCTTCTCAAAAGGGTTTTCCGGTCCTTTTTTTATTGATGGCCTATATCTTAAGGATAGGCCCTTTAATATCTGATTGGTGGGGTCCAGCACCCTGCTGAGTAGCTGTTCTGCAGCACTGTCTATTGTGTGTAGTGGATGGTGCTGGTTACTGCAGTAATGCTCCCATTAAGGTGACCCTGTTAATCACATATTCATTGCCTATCCTAAAGGACTGGGATACCATTTTAACCACTTGCCTACCACCGCACGACTTTCTACTTCGCTGCGGTAGGCTCTTATCTGTAACCCGAAGTATAAAAGTGTCGGGTCACATTGCGATCTGCCGGTGTCCTGTGATTAGACAGCTGTAGTCACAGGGAGGTGTGCCGTGGCCAGCGGGAGCGGTGTGGTCTTAATACACTCTCGTTGCACTCTGCTACAAGAGTGTATTACATTGAAGTTGAAAGCCGGCATGGAGCGCTGCTTCTTATGTAAGCGCTCCACCTGCTGGCTTTAAAATGAAATGTCAGCCTGCAGGCTGGGAATTAACTTCTTCCTGCCATGACTGTGGCAGAAAGGGGTTAATTCACTTAAGTAAATAAAAAATGACAAAAAAAATGTAAAAGGTATAGCAATAGTAATTAGACTATGTACACACCCATACAAACATCCCGTCCCTTTTTCGTTCATAAAAAATATATATTATATTTATTAGTTTTAGCAATAGTATAGTGAAATTTGTGTAAAATATACAAACATACACACATTTTGTTTATTTAAAAAATCTAGGTATTTGTTTTAGCTATATTTTGTATAGCATGTTTTATTTTTATTTTTTTTCTGCGTAAAATATACAAACGCACGCAATTATTTTTTTAAAAAACCACCTTAATGTCCAGATTTCCCCAAGATGAATACCTTAGGCGTAGAACATTAAAAAAAAAGTCACTTTGAAGGGGCTTGTACCGTTTTGGCGCTGTCCAAGATTTTTCTGGCAGTACGGTGCTATAGAACCAGCAATAGAAAAATAGGCAGCCAAAATGCGCTCCAGTCTTTCGAGGTCTTGCGGCGGGCCCAGCCAGTAGATACATTACATAAATGGCGCTTATTTTCAGAGTACAATAGTACGGTAATGGTTTTAGAAATGTTTTGTCTTTAAACCTTTAATAGTAAAAAATAAATTCATTTATAAAAAAAAAATTCTTTCATAATTTTCAGTGTGTGTGATAGATAGATATAGATAGAATTTTATATATATATATTTTTTTTTTTATAAATTATATATTTTTTTAAAATATTATATACATCTGATGGCACAAAAGAAAGGTCTACGCTAAGGTGTCCCGAGAAAAATATCAAATAAATGTAGGCTGGCTCAGAAATGTAATCAGTTAGATCTAAGCATTGCTACAACAGAAAAACTGGCCTGGTAAGGAAGGGGGATAAACATGTATATTTTTGCAGTTTCTTAGGATATTGTGTATACAGCTCCTATGCAGAACGATGTGGTTTGATTTCAGACCACAAACAAACCCTTATTAATCTGATCCTGCGTTTTATATGCCCATTTATCAATCCCCTTCATGTTAACATGCATTCTGTAGGCTACAGAAAGCATGGGAGAGACAGAGATGGTAGTCTGTAACCATGGAAACGCATAAGTCTGCATAGGAGCTGTAGACACAAAGTAGATTTTTTCTTTTTTTTTTTTTATTGTTGTAGATTAAAAAAAATGTGGATATACCCTTTAAATTCATGTTTTTGTGCCCACAATTTCAGGCACGGACCTATTCAGTTATCCCTGGGGGAAGGCTTTTCTGGCCAGACACTTGCGTTGCAGCATTGTCCAAGTGATGGCCGTCTGTTTATAGATGGACTTGGTCCACCCAAGGAGTGGTCCCTACCTCTCTGACAGGGATGTCTTCTTAAGACAACCCCTCGAAGAGCCTTGAAACGGGACATGGATAGCCACAAATAGGTGACACGACAGCACTTCTGCATACTTTTTCCCCGGGACCATTGCCTTAATAACTCACTACTTGTTGGCTCTCACAAGGATCGGTACCTTTCTCTTAGCCGGACTGGATACGTGTTTGCACGCAATGTACTGAGTTATTGGGGTCTGTGTAAATGCTTCTTCTCTGTCGGGGCTAGTTGCGTGTCTGGACCCCTCAGGATGAGGCTGCTCCGTGATAAATGTGTTTATTGCTTCCCTCCGTTCTGCAGATCTAAACATGGCGAGATGTCTCTTTGGCTTCAGTTTTATTTATATTGACCTTTAATCCTAGTGATTCCTATCGTGCATAACAAAGATCAAGGGTACTTGTCTTTCTACGCACAACTGAACGAACATCTGTGCAAATAGTCTTCTATTAGTGTCCTTCCAAGGCTTTCATATTAAAACTTGTGTTTTAGAAGTGTCGGGAGGGGGAGACTAGTATTTAATTTCCCCTTAAAGCCCCCCACACGCACTTCCACTGATCATCCTAGACAGGGTTCAGTCAAGCAGGAAGGGACACTACCATTTCGGGGGACGGGGGGTTGCAGGGGTTTTGCTCCTGAGGGTTCTTTTTCGGACCAGAATGTAGCTGGAGTCGAGATCAAGAATGTTGATGTGGTGTTTATTAAAAAAAAACACCACAAACTAAGTCTGCAAAGTCGCAATCTAGCTGGAATTAGGGCAGGTTAAGGTGAGAGCTGCATTTACTGTAACCCTTGTGGTCCGTACAGCCACCATCTCCCTGCAGTTATGGCTGCTGTAATGCTTATCTGACCCCGTTCTGCAGTGTCAGTGTCCATAGTGCTGCTCCCGATACGCCACATAGGCTTCGGCCTTCTCCTTGTTTGCAATGCCTCTGTCTTCCCATAGGGAACATGCTTTTTCTGCTCTTTAAGGCTATGTACACCTTCAGAGGCAATTTTTTTTATGATGGCATTTTACTCCTTTTTGGCCAAAAACCATATTTTCATTTGGCCTTTATTAAAAAAAATTGAGCCATTCTGTCACAAAGTGTTAACTGTGTAACTGGTACTTTAACTTTTAGGGTCCATTCAGACGTCTGTAGTGCATTGCGGATCCGCAATACACCCGGCCGGCACCCCCATAGCAATTGCGGACAAGAATAGGACATGACATAGTGTGCTCTCCGCATCCATTCTGTCCCCATAGAGAATGAATGGGTCCGCACCCGTTCCGCAATTTGCGGAACGGATGCGGACCCATTATACAGACCTGTGAATGGAGCCTTACTTTGTGCAGGCATCTAATAAACCTTATTTCTAAGGGCTCTTTCACACTTGCGTTATTGTCTTCCGGCATAGAGTTCCGTCGTCGGGGCTCTATGCCGGAAGAATCCTGATCAGGATTATCCTAATGCATTCTGAATGGAGAGAAATCCGTTCAGGATGCATCAGGATGTCTTCAGTTCCGGAACGGAACGTTTGTTGGCCGGAGAAAATACCGCAGCATGCTGCGCTTTTTGCTCCGGCCAAAAATCCGGAACACTTGCCGCAAGGCCGGATCCGGAATTAATGCCCATTGAAAGGCATTGATCCGGATCCGGCCTGAAGCTAAACGTTGTTTCGGCGCATTGCCGGACCCGACATTTAGCTTTTTCAGAGTGGTTACCATGGCTGCCGGGACGCTAAAGTCCTGACAGCCATGGTAAAGTGTAGCGGGGAGAGGGGGAGCAGCATACTTACCGTCCGTGCGGCTCCCCGGGCGCTCCAGAGTGACGTCAGGGCGCCCCAAGCGCATGGATCACGTGATCGCATGGTACGTCATCCATGCGCATGGGGCGCTCTGACGTCATTCTGGAGCGCCCCGGGAGCCGCACGGACTGTAAGTATACCGCTCCCCTGCTCCCTGCTCCTACTATGGCAACCAGGACTTAATAGCGTCCTGGCTGCCATAGTAACACTGAAAGCATTTGGAAGACGGTTCCGTCTTCAAATGCTTTCAGTACACTTGCGTTTTTCCGGATCCGGCGGGCACCTCTGGCAACGGAAGTGCATGCCGGATCCCAACAACGCAAGTGTGAAAGAGGCCTAAACTAGTCAGAAACACATATTTAAGCCACATTCTTATCAGTTAGATAAGAACTGAATATGTATTATTCAACAGTGAGAGCCAGAACTGATAAGTGCCTGCGCTTCAGATTACCAGGGGATCAAATCATACTATTCAAAAAGGCAATCCTAAAACATAACTTTTATTAGTAATGCAAATAAAATAAGTTGTGTCCACAGATAAAGTGCAAAACAAAATTAACAATTGGGATCAAGGGTGTATGAACCCCCGATTATACAACCATTAGTATCCCAAAAGAAAAAAATAAACAAAGTGCTTGGCGGCACTGATAACCAGCACGTCCTACCAGTACCAAGGGACGGTCATCAGATCCTTCTCCGATTACTTGAGCCGTATCATACCCATCTGAGGGTGATGTCCAACCAACAGGAAGATGGCAGTGATAATACGCTACGTAGGGTCCCTATTGATGCCCTGTGGCTAGCTAACCGCTTCACCCTGATACTAGGAGATTTATGTAGCAGCCTGACCACAGGGCACTCGTCCTGATAAGGGTGACCCCGTCCGGAACCTGTCCCTCAGCAATAAAAATCTGTATGTCCCTATAGACAAAAAACAAATCCTACACGCATGTTTCACTGCCAGGACAACAGCAGTTCATCATGGGAGATGAAACTTTTTTTTGGGAATCAATATATATGAATAGACTACCGATCCCATACAGCAAGTTAAAGATCAGACCTCCAAACAAATGGAGTGTACGTCTGCTGGTAGAGAGGGTACCAAGGTGTGGGACCCCGCCCCCCCAAGGGCAACCTCAAAGATGGGAGGTAAAGAGAGTGCAGGGTGAAGATAAAAATCCCTGCACATGGGACGCCCAGATTTTTATCTTCACCCTGCACTACCTTTACCTCCCATCTTTGAGGTTGCCCTTGGGGCTCCCACCACTTTGGTACCCCTCTCTACCAGCAGACGTACACTCCATTTGTTTGGAGATCTGATCTTTAACTTGCTGTATGTGATCGGTAGTCTATTCATATATATTGATTCCCAAAAATGTTTCATCTCACCTGAGAACAGCTGTTGTCCTGGCAGGAGAAACATGTGTGTAGGAGGTGTTTTTTGTCTATAGGGACATACAGATTTAATTGCTGAGGGACAGGTTCCGGACCGGGGTCGCCCTTATCAGGACGAGTGCCCTGTGGTCAGGCTGCTACATATCTCCTAGTTCAGGGTGAATGCGGTTAGCTAGCCACAGGGCATCAATAGGGACCCTACGTAGCGTATTATCACTGCCATCTTCCTGTTGGTTGGACATCACCCTCAGATGGTTATGATAGGGGTGGGCGAATATAGGCGATATGCAATATAAATTTGGCCACGATATGGATTTTCCGCCTATATCGCCGGACCGCGATAGATCGCGCTCTCTCGCGCGCACCATTTCGCCTTGAGCCGGCCGGCACTGTGGAGGAGAAGAGGGAGTCCCTCCTCCCCACTGTGCGCGGCTGCCGCTTGAACACCAATGAGGACAGAGGAGGAGGGGAGGGACTGTGGCACTAGCGCCACCGATGAATGTGCCGGCCATATCCACAGGCAGGGTCCCCCCCACCCCCCCTCCCATCATTAGTGGCAGTGGGCAGTTCCGATCGAGTCCCAGCAGTGTAATGCTGGGGGCTCCGATCAGTTACCATGGCAGCCAGGAGTCATGCTACTGAAGTCCTGGCTGCGATGGTATGTTAGTGAGCAGCATTATACTCACGTGCGCTGTGGCCGCCGGGCGCTCCTTCTTCTGTCTGTGCGGCGGATTGCTAATGCTTATAGCATTAGCAATGCGCCGCACAGACCTATGAGAAGCGACCGGCGGCCACGGCGCACGTGAGTAAAATGCTGCTCACTAACATACCATCGCAGCCAGGACTTCAGTAGCGTCCTGGCTGCCATGGTAACCGATCAGAGCCCCAGCATTACACTGCTGGGACTCCGATCGCCGGAACTGCCCATTGCCACCATGATGGGGACGGGGGGTAAGGAGGGGGACCCTGTGGCCACTGCCACCAATGATTAATACTGGGGAGGGGGGTGAGTTTGAGTTACCATAGGGGGCAGATCAGAGGCTGGGGGGGGGGTACACATGAGAGGCTGGGGGGCACATGAGAGGCTGGCTGCCATGGTCAGCTCCCTGCTGTTGTGTGCACAAAGCAGCAGGGAGAGTGTAAAGTCCTATTCACCCTAATAGAGCTCTATTAGGGTGAATATGACAAGGGTTCTAGCCCTTAAGGAGGCTAATGGTTATTAAATAAAAAGTAAAAAAAAAGTTTAAACACCCCCCCCAATATAGAAAACAATATATCGCAATATATATCGCATATGCTTAAAATTATATTGCAATATAAATTTTAGGCCATATCGCCCACCCCTAGGTTATGATACGGCTCAATGTAATCGTAGAAGGATCTGATGACCCTCCCTTGGTACTGGTAGGATGTGCTGGTTATCAGTGCCGCCAAGCACTTTGTTTGTTTATTTATTTTTTTCTTTTGGGATACTAATGGTTGTATAATCGGGGGTTCATACACCCTTGATCCCAATTGTTAATTTTGTTTTGCACTTCATCTGTGGACACAACTTATTTTATTTGCATTACTAATGAATGTTCTGTTTTAGAATTGCCTTTTTGAATAGTATTATTAGATAAGAACTGAGCTATAAAGTGTTTATAATGTCAGGGAGCAGAGATAAGGAGCCCGTCAGCTCTCCAAATGACGAAAAAGACAGAAGATCCACAGGCTGCTACTACAGTATCTTAGCTCTGTACAGAAAAAAGGACTCCATATTATTAAGACCAATTAAAAAAAATGTTTTTTTAATTTTTTTTTTAGCTAAAAATTAGTACAACATAATAATAATAAAAAGGTGTACATAGCCTTTTAAAGGTCCAGCTCTGGGACATTCTAGTCTTGCCAGCCTGTGGGTGGCCTTAGCAGGGTATTTAAACCACTTTTTGCTTGTGGGGAGTACCTGAGCAATAGGTACTCTAGAATAGATCGCTAGTTCATGCTATTTTCTTTTCTGACTCTACCTCTGACTGTATTGACCCTGTGCTACCTGCCTGCCTCATCCTTAGGCCTATTAACCACCTTGAACAATCTCTGCCTGCCCTGATCTTGGCCTCTCCATTGACCACGATTTTGCCTGCCCCCTTTGTTGCCACACATCGGTGCAACTTGAACCACCAGGGTCAACTGTCGCTGAACAGAGACTACTCCAAGGGGTAGCTGCCCAGTGGTTTTCCTGCAGCGGAGATGGGGTGGCCAGACGTCCAGTTTTTCTGGCTTCCTATCCTCCGTCCGGCGCAGGGTCTGGATGGAGGCAGGGATGTCCTCCTTTTTCTGTGGCTCCACACTTGGACAGCAGTATTGCGATGTCTGGCCGTGAGCTGCAGCAACAAATTGACTGACCTGAGGCTTTTCTCACCCCCAGTCCCTAGAGGGGGGGGGGGGGGGGGGAGTAAAAGACAGATCTCCATACAGCATTAAAACGAAGTTGTGAGCGAAGCGACTTCGAATCTAGGATCCAAAGCTTGCTTCGCTCATCCCTAATTATAATAGTACTAGACATTATGCTTGTTACAATAACGGGCGCTAGAATTGGCCGATTCAACGCTGTCCACACAGGCCACACCCCGTGTGGCGTATCGCACTGGGCTGGATGGCGGCGGGGGAACTGTGGCAGGATTAGATGTCGGCGGGGGAACTGTGGTCCGCCCATAGGGTGACACCCTGCAGGGAAACTTTTGTGTAGCGCTGTGTCCTGATAGGACGCCATGCATGCCCAGTGCAAAACTGGTGACGCACACATAGACACAGCGCACTCACACAGGGATTTTATTATAGATGGAGGGGGCTGAAAGGGGATTAACAGGCAGCATGAAGGACGAGCAGGAAGATCAGACTTTCCTTCTGTCTTGGTATGGTTTTAGACATTAATCTTTCATGTTATCTCCCTCCGTATCGGTCGTGGAGCATACCTGCTCTTTTATTGTCATATACGACTTGGGAGGCTGCCCTCTTCGATGTTGTAGCCAATGTTTTCCAAAGCAAATGGGATAAAAAAAAAATATAAAAATCTCCCATATACAAATATTCTGCTATTGAAAACAATAGATAAGATACTCTGCGTCTGTAATGACCCGTACTATAAACTTAATACATTATCAGTCACAGTAAACACTATAAAACGGCAATTGTGGTATTGATTTTATTTTTTACAGTCATCTCACCTGCCAAAAAATGAAAAGCATTTAATCAAACATGGTACCGATGAGAACTACAAATTGTCCCGCAAAAAACAAGCCCTCACACAAAATGCTATGGGTCTTAGAATGTGGCCACACAAAAAACAAATGGTGTTTATTTTTTTACACTGAACAATTTAAATTTGTTATAGTCATAATCGTACTGACCCCCGAAGAATAAAAGTTTACATGTTAAACAAAGGTAATGCTGTAAAACAGATCCCCCAAAACAATGTTAAATTGCTGTTTACTTTCTTAAAAGGGGTTGTCCGGGTTCAGAGCTGAACCCGGACATACCCTTTATTTCACCCAGGCAGCCCCCTGAAGGCTAGCATCGGAGCATCTCATGCTCCGATGCGCTCCCTTGCCCTGCGCTAAATCGCGCACGGCAAGGTCTCTTTTGTTTTTAATAACGCACTGCTGGGCGGAAACTTCCGGCTGGCAGTGTGTTCGGTGATGTCACCGGCTCTGATGGGCGGGCTTTAGCACTGCCCTAGCAGTTTTACTGGCTAGAGCAGCGCTAAATCCCGCCCATCAGTGCTGGTGACGTCACCGGGGTTCCTGTCGGCCCCATGGAGAGCCTTGGTACGTTACCGGATCTCCAAAAAATGCCTTTGCCCTGCGCGATTTAGCACAGGGCAAAGAAGAGCATCGGAGCATGAACTGCTCCGATGCTCCTGTCAGGGGGGCTGCCGGGGGGAAAATGGAGGGATGTCCGGGTTCAGCTCTGAATCCGGACAACCCGTTTAGGAGCAGGAGAATGGAAAGGGCGGATTCGGCACATAACTGACGCCGAACGGAGCCCAATGACCTCATAGACTATAATAGGGTCCGTTATGTTTCTGCTCAGAAGAAGATTTTTGAAGCGGACACGAGTCCTGCATGCACAACTATTGTCTCTGCTCTAAAATCTTCTGAGAGGAAACCTAACGGACCCCATTATAGTCTATGGGTCCTTGGGTTCCGTTCGGTTGAGTTATGTGCCGAATCCATCCTTTCCGTTCTGCTCCTATAACAGAGGCAGGAGAACGAAAAGGCTGAACACTGATGAGATTGAAGCCTAAAACATTACTTTTAATATGAATAGGTAAAAATGAAATTTAGAAAAATCACAAAATTGGCCCTCACAAACAAAAATGATAAGCCAAATGTAAATGTATATGTCAAGCACCCTCTCTACGCTCTTTACCCCCTAAATACAGGGAAACGCCCTGATGGGACATTATAGGGTATACCCACCAAGTGTTACTGTTGTTCAACAGTTTTCAAACCAGCAATTGCATCTTAATCCTTCTGTAATTGTATGTAATTAAAAATCTAGCATAGCCACTGAGATATTCAATAAAATGTGTCTGTATAGGACCAGCTGCGTCCCCCCCCCCCCCTTATCTCTTTGTCCTGCTCACTGAGAAGGCCGCACATGCTCAGTTTCATCCTTCATCTGCCTCCTGAGCTGTGATAGGGAGAGCTGAGACACGCCCCCTGAGCTGTGATAGGGAGAGCTGAGACACGCCCCTGAGCTGTGATACGCCCCTGAGCTGCAGCAGAAAATACATTCCCCTTGAGCTTCAATCTAGAAGCAATGAATGGGGAGATCTCTAGATCCATGTGAGGTACAGGGCTGGTTCTAGCTTTGTTAGAAAGAGATTGTCATGTACTATATGATGTCCGATTTTACATTATTCATGGGATAACCCCTTTAAAGGAGTTCACCATTAAAGAGGTTGCTGTCCCATAGACCGCAGCAGCAGAGCAGAAAGAGAAACTGGAGACGGCACATGCGCAGTGATCAGCTGATTATTGGGGGTTCCTGGTTTCGGACCCCCCTCTGATCTTTATGATCTATCCTTAGGATAGGTCATAAATAGAAAAAGCCCAGATAATTTTCTTTGCATCTATATATTATGACTTTAGTACTTCTTTTTTTTTTTTTTTTTTTTTTTTAACATAACAGCTATTGCAGGCGTTTCCACTGCCTGTTCCTGTCAATAAAGTGGTAACGCCCCCATTGCTCCTAGAGGCTCATTTGCATATTTGAAAACTTAATTATTTGCTGTAATGCGGACAAATATGAACATGGGACCAACACAGATGCTTCAGCTGCCAAGCGCACATGCAGCAGGTCAGCCAGTTTTATAGGTACAAATCTGCTGACAGATCCACTTTAAAGTATAACTGTCGTATTTTTTATTTTTTTGGGGATTGTGGTGATTAAGATCACCTTGGTGGCCCTATTTCAACTTTTCACTGTGTATTCAATTACCCCTTTAATTCCACATTTTTGTTCCCTGTACTGCCTATTTTTACCTGTGCTTAAAATAAGGCTGCTAGGCATGGTCCTATAGACGGAGCATGCAGCGTGCAGGCTCACATTACTGACAGCCAGGGACTGTAAGTAAATGATTAAAGCCAGGTCCTCCCCAGCAGCTAACAGTGCCTGGGCTGTGTGCACTTCTCCCTGTCCCTGCGCTTGGCAGACGCTCCCTCACTCAGCAGAGCAGGAGAATGCAGAGTTGGAGCAGCGCAGACCAGGGAAGGGAGATCTGCCGTCTGCTCAGTGTATACATGAAAGCAACATGTGGTAAGAGGACCCCTTTGTGCTGCAGGAGATTAACCCTTTAGGGGGAGGGCTCTGGTTACTGACACTTTTGGGGGGGCTATTGTTACTGGCTAGTGAGGGCAGGTGGGATTAGCCTCAGGGTGAGGGCAGTGGCGGCCATATTAACTGAATAGTGAAATTGCAGTTTTATGCAGACTGGTTGCTAAGGGCTGAATCTTATTAAATATGGGGTAAGTCAGTCTAATAGTAACTGATTCTGGAATATCATGTTATTAGTAACTACATGTATGACAATTGAAATTGGGGTCTAAATGTGACAGTTATCCTTTAAGTGAACAACTGCAGCAGTTTATACGTCAAAGTCTGCCATGTGAACTTTCCCTAAGAGGGTGAATGGTTTAAAGTGGTGTCTCGCGCAGCTTTTTGCGACAGTTTGATTCAGTTTTCTGCACCAAAGTCAGATGTGGATCCAGGAGGCCGGTGGGTTGGAGTGGAATGAGAAATATAAAGGATGGACTTCTCCTTCCTGCTGGATGCACTTCTACAGGGTGGGCCATTTATATGGATACACCTTAATAAAATGGGAATGGTTGGTGATATTAACTTCCTGTTTGTGGCACATTAGTATATGTGAGGGGGGAAACTTTTCAAGATGGGTGGTGACCATGGTGGCCATTTTGAAGTTTGCCATTTTGAATCCAACTTCTGTTTTTTCAGTAGGAAGAGGTTCATGTGACACATGTATTAACTAATGCCTAACTAGGCAGTGAGACCTATCTTGACTCAGGTTAAATTTAAAACTTCACTTTTATTACTATATGTACTAAAACCTGAATATCAATAAATGGGTGAATGTTTGGCTTATCTTTATTAATTGTTCCTACAAACCAAAAAAAACTAAATTAAAATCAGTCCCCACTTTAACAGAGAATTGAAGTAATAGACGATGAGAAGGACGTGGGAGAGTGCACTAACTACCCACCCTCTCTCACTAGGAATACAGGATACTACAGTGTCGCCGTTGGTAGGGCTGTTACTAGCGCTATACTGCTGTCAATTTGGCAGTGTAAAGCAGTAGGGACCAAAAAACATCACCCCACTATCAAGGAAATGCAAATGACACCCATACACACAGCAGATCAGCTAGAGGCTGTATTCCTAGTGAGAGGGTGGGTAGTTAGTGCACTCTCCCACGTCCTTCTCATCGTCTATTACTTCAATTCTCTGAAGTGGGGACTGATTTTAATTTTTAGTTTTTTTTTTGTTTGTAGGAACAATTAATAAAGATAAGCCAAACATTCACCCATTTATTGATATTCAGGTTTTAGTACATATAGTAATAAAAGTGAAGTTTTAAATTTAACCTGAGTCAAGATAGGTCTCACTGCCTAGTTAGGCATTAGTTAATACAGTTGTTAAAATGCCTTACTCAGGTTAGGTCCTAAATATGACTATATCATGTGACACATCAAACCTATTGGAAATTTCACAAGAAAAACAATGGTGTGCTTGGTTTTAATGTAACTTTATTCTTTCATGAGTTATTTACAAGTTTCTGACCACTTATAAAATGTGTTCAATGTGCTTCCCATTGTGTTGGATTGTCAATGCAACCCTCTTCTCCCACTCTTCACACACTGATAGCATTTCTCCTGCAGTGTTGCTAGCACAGGCTTCCAGTATCCGTAGTTTCAGGTGCTGCACATCTCGTATCTTCACAGCATTGACAATTGCCTTCAGATGACCCCAAAGATAAGTCTAAGGGGGTCAGATCAGGAGACCTTGGGGGGGCCATTCAACTGGCCCATGACGACAATCCACTTTCCAGGAAACTGTTCTGACCTGACACCCATAATGTGGTGGTTCACCATCTTGCTGGAAAAACTCAGGGAACGTGCCAGCTTCAGTGCATAAAGAGGGAAACACATCATCATGTAGAAATTTCGCATATCCAGTGGCCTTGAAGTTTCCATTGATGAAGAATGGCCCCACTATCTTTGTACCCCATATACCACACCATACCATCAATTTTTTTGTTCCAACAGTCTTGGAGGGATCTATCCAATGTGGGTTAGTGTCAGACCAATAGCGGTGTTTTGTTTGTTAACTTCACCATTCACATAAAAATTTTGCCTCATCACTGAACAAAATCTTCTGCGTAAACTGAGGGTCCTGTTCCAATTTTGTTTGCCCATTCTGCAAATTCAGTGTGCCGATCTGGGTCATCCTCGTTGAGATGCTGCAGTAGCTGGAGTTTGTAAGGGTGCCATTTGTGAGTAGCTAATATCCGCCGAAGGGATGTTCGACTAATGCCACTCTCCAGTGACATGCAGCGAGTGCTACGCTGTGGGCTCTTGCTGCATGAAGCTAGGACAGCCACTGATGTTTCTTCATTAGAGACAGATTTCATGCGTCCACATTTTGGCAAATCCAACACTGAACCAGTTTTCACGAACTTAGCAAGCAGTTTGCTAACTATAGCATGGGAGATGGGTGGTCTCGTAGGGTGTCTTGCATTGAAATCTGCTGCAATGACCCGGTTACTGCGTTCACCAGACATCAACACAATTTCTATCCGCTCCTCACGTGTTAACCTCGGCGACATGTCAATGGCTGTAAAACAAAGAGAAACTTGTAAATAACTCATGAAAAAATAGTTACATTAAAACCAAGCACACCATTGTTTTTTCTTGTGAAATTTCCAATAAGTTTGATGTGTCACATGACCCTCTTCCTATTGAAAAAACAAAAGTTGGATTCAAAATGGGCCACCATGGTCACCACCCATCTTGAAAAGTTTCCCCCCTCACATATACTAATGTGCCACAAACAGGAAGTTAATATCACCAACTATTCCCATTTTATTAAGGTGTATCCATATAAATGGCCCACCCTGTACTTTGGTTCAAATACTGCCACAAAAAGCTATGTGTGACACCAGCCTTAGAAATCTTTTTTTTTATTTTTTCAAATACCGTATTAGTTCTACTTAATAGAGGTAATTTACCCAATCAGGACATCGGTTACAAAGAAGATCTTTTGCTCTGGAGGACCAGACATGTCCATGCATTATACAGAGGACCATGTAACAAACTTTTCTCATGATTGTGTTCCTTGATTCTTAATCCTTTTTTTCTTTTTCTCTTGCAGATCTGGAATATCAAGCAGATGATTAAGTTAACGCAAGAGCACATTGAAGCCCTCCTCGACAAATTTGGAGGCGAGCACAACCCCCCCTCAATATATGTTGAAGTAAGTTCATGAAGATTGGCATCTTCAGTGCTTCCATATTGTGAAATTGGAGAATTATTTTTCCATAATGTAAGGAGGGGTCATGTTTCTAAGAGTGGTTGATATACCCTATAGAGCCCCCCTTTCTCATGAGCCATTGACAACCTGTGGCTTTTGCCGTGGTGGACTCTGACCGTCCATACATTATATGGATAGCTATTCGTCTCGGTGCCTGTCATGTAATACTGCTTATCCTGGGTTACCCACTGCAGGAAGAATGAGCAGCCAGTGCTTACGTCTCCCATAAAAGTTAGCTGTTTGCTTCAGGTCTCAGGAGCCAAACCCCCCTCCTGAGCACTTGGGCTACTTTCACACTAGCGTTAATATTTTCCGGTATTGAGATCCGTCATAGGGTCTCAATACCGGAAAAAAAACTCTTCAGTTTTCTCCCCATTCATTGTCAATGGGACAAAACGTAACTGAACGGAATACTCCAAATTCATTCAGTTCTGTTCTCATACTGGAGAGCAAACCACAGCATGCTGTGGTTTGCTTTCAGTCCTGGGACGCGGTGCAAGACTGATCTGTCATAACCCACAATGCAAGTCAATGGGGACAGATCCGTTTTCTCCGACGCAATAGAAAACTGATCCGTCCCCCATTTCCTTTCAATGGAGTTCATGATGGATCCGTTTTGGGTATGTTAAAGATAATACAACCGGATCTGTTCATAATGGATGCAGATGGTTGTATTATCAGTAACGGAGGCGTTTTTGCCGGATCCAGCATAATCACTAGTGTGAAAGTAGCCTTAGTAAAACCCTTGTCTGTGATGAGACAGCATCTATGTATTAGGGCACGTTCCATATCAGTGGGGGTTCATCAGTCTGAATATGAAACCCAAGTGCAGTAGTCTGCAACCTGCAACTCAGAGCATTCTGGAAGTTTTAGCTTTGCAGACCAATGCCCTATGGAAGACACACTAAAGGGCCCTTTAGACAGCCTGAGAATTGCATAGATCAGGGCTCGACAAATCCCAGGCGCCAGGTCGCCATGGCGACCAGGAATTTAGTCCTGGCGCTTGGGTATTTGTCAGCCCGTTTTCAAAGGTGCCCGGGCGATGGGTGCGGAGCTGCCGTTCTGTCCCGAGGCAGCACCGTGTGAAACAGCTCCGTCACAGCACACAATAGCAGAGACGCAGGGAGGGGAGGGGCTCGGGAGGAGTGTAATCTGATCCTAGAGTGGAAGCTGCTTCTGCCAGCCCCTCCCCTCCCCGCCCACCAACCAATCAGAGCTGAGGCAAGGCAAGCACCAGCAGCTCTGAGCCGTCTGTACAGGGAGTTAGAATAGAAATGAATCGAATGAGTCACAAGTTAAAGAGGACCTTTCACCGATTCTTACCCTATGAACTAACTTTACAGACATGTGGAGCGGCGCCCGGGGATCTCACTGCACTTACTATTATCCCCGGGCGCCGCGCCGCTCCGTTCTGCCGCTATGCCCTCCGGTATCTCCGTTCCCTAAGTTATGGTAGGCGGAGTCTGCCCTTGTTCTTCTGTAGCGCTGGCCAATCGTATTGCAGAGCTCACAGCCTGGGAGAAAATAACCTCCCAGGCTGTGAGCTCTGCGCTGCGATTGGCCAGCGCTAGAGCAGAACAAGGCAGACTCCGCCTACCATAACTTAGGGACTGGAATCTCCTCCTACTATAACTTAGTGAGCGGAGATACCGGAGGGCATAGCAGGAGAACGGAGCGGCGCCCGGGGATAATAGTAAGTGCAGTGAGATCCCCGGGTGCCGCTCCACATGTCTGTATAGTTAGTTCATAGGGTAAGAATCGGTGAAAGGTCCTCTTTAAAAGAATCTAAAGATCCGACTTATAGAGACTCATTCGATTCATTGAGTTAAAAGAACAGTTTACACTGAGGCTGTGCTGATGCTTTTGCAGCAGTGATGTGACAGTGACAGGACACAGTTCAGATTACAGTGTGAATTAACCCTTTAGGATCAAATTGGCTTCTCAAGGAGATCTATATGTTAAAAGGCATCCCTTCTTCTGTCTCATTCAGTAGCTATAGAACTAAGGGTACTTTCACACTTGCGGCAGGATGGATCCGGCAGGCTGTTCACCCTGTCAGATCCGTCCTTCCGCTGTTTCGCCGGACCGCAGCTCTGTCCCCATTGACTATAATGGGGGCAGAGCTCTGGCGCAGCACGGCAGTGCATGGTAAAAGTGCTGCATGTCCAACTTTTTAGTCCGGCGGCCTCTCACCGCGAACTGCCATGCTGCGCCGGAGCTCCACCCCCGTCCCCATTATAGTCAATAGGGTCCGGGGACGGAGCGGCGGTATATGTAACATGGTATACAGCATTATTGGGGGGGCTCTATGGATAAGTGGGTGGGGCACTATGCGGGCACCTACTGGGGGCTTTATGACGCGGCTCCGCCTGGCTCCTAACTTTTTTAGCTGGCTCCTAGATTCCAAGGAAATTTGTCAAGCCCTGGCATAGATCATCGCTAACGAGCGTTCATAGTAACGCTCATTAGCCATGGTCTGGCGGTGTAAATGTGCCGCTGATTACTAATTGGATTGTTTGTGCGAACACAAAAATCCTTGTTTCCAGACAGCAGATCGTGCTGTGTAAACACTATCTGCTTCCGGGAAACGAGTCGTTATGGGTCAGAGCAATGGCATTAGCGATCGCTCCTCCCCATCTCTGGAGGAGATCGCTGCATGTAAATGCAAATGTCTCCTCCGCTAGCTTCCTTCCCGATTTTCCTCGCCCTTCTTAAACCATTTCATTATGTAACTTGACGGTAACCCTCTGCCTGACTTTGGTTGATAACAGGGCATGATAGATCGCTCTACAATAATGGTGGAGCGGCTGATAGATCTGTAGTACATTTGTTCCCTCAAGATACAATATTCTAGATTCTGGGACAACCATTGTATGTTGAAACCATTGCAGCTAGTCTCCAAAACTGGCCCTATGCATACTTTTGTCAGCCGAACCCGCTGAGAATGGCAAGTTCGGCCGACACACTAATGTGTGTGGGGACCTTCCAACGGAATATTTTCGCCCAATCCTTTTGCTTTCTGGGGTGATAAGCCGTTGTAGCGGCTTTCTCCACTGTCTTCATAGCATACAGAGACTTGGATGTGTATTGGGGGGGATGACCGAGATAGTGGTCGGCCAAATGATTGTTCAGCTGACAGCTATTTAATCTGTATGACCAACTTAGTGACCATGTGCTGTGATCCAAGCCTGGCGTTGGAACCCACAGCGCGTGCATGAGTCTGAATCTCTTGCCGCAGCATTAGAGAGACATTTAGATTCACGCATGCGCTGCAGGTTCTAGCTCCAAGCTAGTTTTGGCACGTGATCCCGTTGTGGCCGCCGCACGGGATCAAAACCTTACTAGATAACTCTTTTGAGGCCTCTTTCAAAAAATACGGATGATATCTGTGTGTGACATCCATGTTGCATATGTGGTTTTTCGTTTCTTTTTGTTTTTTAAGGAGCTACGGAAGAGACGTATGGACGCGGACAGCACATTCATTGAAATGAATGGGTTTGCATCCTACTAGCAAAAAAATGCTGGTAGGATGCGGACCAAAAATACGGTCATATGAATGCACCCAACTCTATGGAAAACTAGTAATTGGTTCCAAAGCTTGAAAATGTCACTCAAGAGATAAGAAAAAAAAAAAAAACAGAACTAAGACAGATAAACCAACTCCTTACATATGGCAAATAGTAGATCATTTTCTATTGAGGACAGGAGCTTCTTCATACAAGATACCAGAAAAATAGTATGGAGCCACCCTTGCCTGATATCAGAAGTTCATCCCGGCACAGACAGATGGCAGTACACGAGATGTAGTACCGCACTGTACTGTAAAGAAAAGCTACTTCACAACCAATACAGGTGTTTCCCCTTAGAAATGGCCATGCTGACTGGTTGTATCTGAGACGTTGTATGTTGTCTAGTTTCACCATACGATGGCCCAGGAAAGACCATTGCAGTTGAATATATTGTATCCTGAGGCCACTGCGTCTTGAGGGGCCACCGTATTTCTTTTAAGTGACTGCTCTTAAACCCTGTTTACCCTACCATTCTCCTCTGGTTTCTTTCTCTGCATTGTGTAAACTCTGGCGCTTCCCAGACAGTTCTGCCTTATCCTTCAACAAGCGGCCTGTTTACTGCTCACCTCCCACCTAGTCCACTGTTTTACCGTGGATTTAAAGGGCCATTACACCTCAAAGCTTTCTAAGAGCATCTGTTCCATAACCCATATGAGAGGTTCTGGATGAGTGACATAAATCATAACTGGGGACAATGGACTTGGCTTTACCATAAATAGAAAGGCAGGCTTCAGGTTTAGTGTCCCCATAAAGGACATTTCGGCTTGTTAGAAGTGTCTTTTGAGAGTCTTTCGCTGCTGGAAACCCTAGATTCCTGTGGGGGAATCTAGCAGTGAATGTTCAACATTCCTGCACCGCCACCACAGGCAAAATGAAGCATTACACAGAGCCAATTCAAGTCTATGGATCGTCTATGTAATGCAGGTCAGGACGGGTCCTCCAGAGAAAGAAATGCCTGTAGCAACCACTTTCCACTCTAACTAAGAGAGAAGATCCCAAACAGAGGACCTCCCTCTATTCTAGGGATTGTCCCACCTTGTAAGGCTACCTTCACACTCGCGTTTTGGCTTTTCCGTTTGTGAGATCCGTTCAGGGTTCTCGCAAGCGGTTCAAAACAGATCAGTTTGCATTCTGAATGGAAAAGGATCCGCTCAGAATGCATCCTAAGAAATAAAGATCTGTAAGAAACTACACATAATTGGCATTTCTATGTCACGACCTATACAGTTAAAAGGGTTTTCCAAGGTTTTTTACTGATGAACTATCCTCTGCATAGGTCATCAGTATCTGATCATTGGGGGTCTGACCCCCCACTGATCAGCTGTTTGAGGAGGCACCATGGCCTTCTCTGTGATTAATAAACACAGCGCCATACATTGTATAGTGGCTGTGCTTGGTATTGCAGCTCAGCTCTGTTCACTTGAATGGCCCACATATACCACGTGATCGATGAACGTGTTGCACTGGCCTAGGAAAATTAGAGTAGGCTGCGTACCCCCCACCGGTTTAGTAAAAAAAAAAAAAACGTTTAAAACCCTTTTAAAGAGTTTTGTCATGAGAAATAACGTTATGTAGCTGCGATGTGCTAATGTCAGCCGTACATACCAGTATGCTTTATAACTCCCTGCCTGCCGCTGTTCTCTTATAATAAAGACTTTTAAAATATGCTAATGAGCCTCTAGGTGCTATTAGGGCATAGCTTCAGCACCTAGAGGCTCGGTCTACGCTCCCTTTGGCACGCCCAGGTCCAGTTAATTGACTGGTGAGTTCTCCTCTTCGTCCAGTAAATCCTGCGCAGTCCCGTTTAGTATTTGGCGCAGTGCGCCTGCACCAAATACTAAATGGGATGGCGCAGGATTTACTGGACGAAGTAAAGGATATCCCCCCATTGTCTGATATGTGCGGGTCCCACCGCTGGGACCCGCACCTACAATGAGAACGGAGCCGGGAAATGAACGGAGGGCGTATTGCGCATGCTCAGCCGCCCTCCATTCATTTCTATGGGGCCACCGAAAATGGCCGAGCGCTGGCTCTGCTATTGCCGTCTGCCCCATAGAAATGAATGGGAGCAGGGGCCGCACATGCTTGGTGCGCTCCCATTCCCTTCCATGGGAGCAGCGCTTGGTGGTGGATGGACCCTGGGAAATCTGGGGTCCTCCAGCCACAGTGCTCCCCGCTTCATTCTCGTTGTAGGTGCGTGTTCCAGCGGTGGGACCCGCACCTTTCAGACAATGGGGGCATATCCTAGCGATATGCCCCCATTGTCTGAGATGAGAATACCCCTTTAAGGGGTTAAAGATAGGATTATTCTTGAAGTCTTTCTCTCCATTTTACCTTGCTACTTTTAGTATTGGCGATGGTTTTGTCATTTCACATTAAATTAACAGGTTATGCTTTAAATTTGTTTTTGCTCCTATCTCAGGCTTATGAAGAGTACACAAGCAAACTTGATGCCCTCCAGCAGAGGGAGCAACAGTTACTGGAGTCAATGGGGAATGGAACGGACTCTTCTTCCTTATCTTCAGAAATGACTCTTTCATCAGTCCCCTCCAGCCTATCTCTAGCACCTTCGTCCTTATCCGTCTTACAGAACCCCTCCGATCTTTCCCGAATGAACCCTAAATCTCCTCAGAAACCTATCGTTAGAGTCTTCCTACCTAACAAGCAGCGCACAGTGGTGAGTGTTCCTCTGCCTTCAAACCTGCTTTCTAGTCATGTGGCCAGGGTAGCAGAGGACCTTGGTCTGGAGAACGCACAGTGCTGTAAGAATAAAACCATGGTGGCCAATCACTAGGGTCCTAAACTGCAGCTCTTGACCATGACTAGCTCCAGTGGATGATGCCACCTCTTCACATTATCCATGTTTGCGGACATGACAAGGTAGTGAGGAATTTGTTTGTCTTTCCAGGTACCAGCTAGATGTGGCGTGACCGTACGGGACAGTCTAAAGAAAGCACTAATGATGCGAGGTCTTATCCCAGAATGCTGTGCGGTGTACAGGATCCAAGATGGGTAAGGGTTTCTATTACAAGCAATTAATTTGCCCAAGGCAGGATGAAAAAACGCAGTGGCCAGATGTTACATTAAAGTCTGTAGTGAAATCTAAAACCTGCTACATACAGAGGCCCAGGATTCCCAGGTCCTGTAGATAAACGTAGACTGACTGCCTTGACCTGCACCAGATTTATCACAGGGGCCCAGGCTTTTTTTTAACCCCAGAATTGTGCTACATTTGTGGTGCAAAAAGTTATCTTGGGCCATAGCCATTTCTTATTAAGCCTCACCCCTTTTGAGTCCGAAAGTCCGAAAAAGAATAGTAAACGTATTTGTGCTACTTTTTAGACAGATTCTAGCTGCAGACAAGTTAGTAAAAAAATGTTTTTTTGGGGTCAGTTAGGACTCCTTTTTTTACGTAACGCAGCATGCATCTTCTGGTATTTTTCCAATGGGTTCATCTATAGAATGTGAAAAGCACCAGAAAAAATGCATAACAAAATAAAAACATTATGTATATAAGTTGCTTGAATTAACGGTCTTGTTTTTTGTAACTACTGTTGAACAACCTAGAAAAAGTGAATAAAGGAGGCCTAATAGAGCGTCTGTCAGCAGATTTGTACCTATGACACTGGCTGACCTGTTACACGTGCACTTGGCAGCTAAAGTCATCTGTGTTGGTTCCATCTTCATATGTGCCCGCATTGCTGAGGAAAATGATGTTTTAGTATATTCAAATGATACTCTGAGCAAAATAGGAGCTGGTTTGGACTCCTGCCATATGTAGATGCCACCTCAGGTTCCCAGACTGATCACAGGCGACCTCCAGGACCCTCATCTATTATACATTTATAATTTATTTTGTAGATAAGCAATGTGTGTCTTTCTTACACATGTATAAAACTTCTACTTTATCTCAACAGGGAAAAGAAGCCTATCGGCTGGGACACGGACATCAGCTGGCTGACCGGGGAGGAGCTGCACGTAGAAGTTCTTGAGAACGTACCCCTCACTACCCATAACTTTGTAGGTACAATGGTGGAATGTGTCATGCATATAATACAGATCAATGGAGGTTTACCATTGAAGTGTCTAATACTGTTTGGTTCTTTGTTGTCTTGGCCTCCTCCTCTCCCTAAATGCTGCCTGCTTATTTCTCCTATAGCCCCCTCCTCCTCCACATAGGTGAAGTGCAGGAAATGCAGCCCTCACTTCACCCTCCTGGAATTTAGGCTAGATCATGACTAGACAAGGTTATTGGCTTTAAAACAAGACTAAGATGGCTGCTGTAGATCAGTTGTGGCCTAAGGCCTCTTTCACACTTGCGTTGTCCGGATCCGGCGTGTACTCCACTTGCCGGAATTACACTCCGGATCCGGAAAAACGCAAGTGTACTGAAAGCATTTGAAGACGGAACCGTCTTCCAAATGCTTTCAGTGTTACTATGGCACCCAGGACGCTATTAAAGTCCTGGTTGCCATAGTAGGAGCGGGGAGCGGGGGAGCGGTATACTTACAGTCCGTGCGGCTCCCGGGGCGCTCCAGAATGACGTCAGAGCGCCCCATGCGCATGATGACGTGATCCATGCGATCACGTGATCCATGCGCTTGGGGCGCCCTGACGTCACTCTGGAGCGCCCGGGGAGCCGCACGGACGGTAAGTACACTGCTCCCCCGCTCCCCGCTACACTTACCATGGCTGTCAGGACTTTAGCGTCCCGGCAGCCATGGTAACCACTCTGAAAAAGCTAAATGTCGGCTCCGGCAATGCGCTGAAACGACGTTTAGCTTAAGGCCGGATCCGGATCAATGCCTTCCAATGGGCATTAATTCGCAAGTGTTCCGGATTTTTGGCCGGAGCAAAAAGCGCAGCATGCTGCGGTATTTTCTCCGGCCAACAAACGTTCCGTACCGGAACTGAAGACATCCTGATGCATCCTGAACGGATTACTCTCCATTCAGAATGCATTAGGATAATCCTGATCAGGATTCTTCCGGCATAGAGCACCGACGACGGAACTCTATGCCGGAAGACAATAACGCAGGTGTGAAAGAGCCCTAAGTAAGTAGGCAATTGTTGGGAAGGAATGCTTCCTTCCCCACAATCGTCTGATGAATTGAGAATTGTAAAGGGGCCTTAAGCCACAGTCGCTCACAACAGTATTGCTCTTTTGAGCTTGAACAAACCCTGCACAGATCACTGGGGGTTAAAGGGAACCTGTCACTTAGAAAACGTACATTAAACCACCCTCATTACCTTACAGATGTCTTCATCTCGTTTCTAAAGTTGATTTCTTTGCTGTCTGACATGCCTAATCGCAAAAAGAAAAAAAAAAATTATTCCCTCCCCCACCTTAGGCGGTATGTGAATTAGGGTCTTGAAGTCAAGGGGCAGTGGCCGTCTTCCTTCAAGTCAAGCTCGTCGTGCCCCCCCTCCCCAAGCGTTTGATTGATAGCCCTTGTTTACTTGTAATGTCTGATTCCAGCCCAAAATCTCGCACATACGCTGTGTCATAGTTACTTCCGCACAGTTTTCCCTGCTGCTGTGGGCTTGATTTCAGCTGCTCAATACGCAGACGGCGCCTCACCAAACATTGAGCCACAAGCACACAGCAGCGGGGAACAAGATGCAGGAATGACGAGGACCTGGAGAGTGCGCGAGATTTCGGGTTGGAATCCAACATGACAAGTAAACAAGGGCCATCAATCAAACTCTTGGGGAGGGGGGCACGGCGAGCTTGACTTGAAGGAAGACGGCCACTGCCCCTTGACTTCAAGATCCTAATTCACATACCGCCTGAGGGGGGGGGAGGGAATACAAGCTCTGGGCAGGAAAAGGGGCCCAGAGCTTGACTTTAAGAGAAAAAGCCACTGCCCCCTTAACTTCAAAACCCTAATTTACAGTCTTTTTGCAGGGATTAGATACATCAGACAGCAAAGATAAAACTAACTTTAGTAACAAGATAAAGGTAACGGGTTCCATTTAAAATATGGTGAGGTGAATATTACAATCTGATCTATTCTTACTCCAGTGCTTCTCGAGTCCCTCACTGGTCTCTACTTCCTGTTCCCTTTCGACACAGGCATGTTACCGCTTAGTCATTGCCTGAGTGGTCACATATCCGTTTCTCGAGGAGCAGCAAAGTACAGAGACTGCTGTTGGACTCGGGAAACATTGGGGCAGAAGTGGAGGGATATGCAAGCCGAATATAATTTTTTTTTATTTTTTTTCAATTGGAAACATTCAGTGTTTTTACAGAACATTTTAATGGGCAGACAACACCTTTTTAAAATGGTTTTCTGTGATCTTAATATTGATGACCTATTAAACACCCAGGACCCACGCTGATCAGCTGTTTCAGAAGGCATCAGAGCTCCTGTGATTGCCGCAGCCTTCTGGCCGCTTACCAAGCACACCACCGTACATTGTATTGCGTTTGTGCTTGGTTTCGCAGCTCTATAGGGCTGAGCTGTGCCTAGGCCATATGACACATGAACGTGTTGTCACTGGCCTAGGGAAAAGTGAGCGTAGGCTACGGCACTCCCAAGAGCGTTGCTGCCTTCTCAAACAGCTGAACAGCGGGTGGGTGTCAGACACTGAGGACAAATCCAGAGGATAGATCTTCAGTATTAAAATCTTGGAAAACCCCTTTAAGGTCAAAATTACAGCAACTGCTACCGCGTTCTATGGAATTCTTTATGGGGACGCTGAAAATAGCCAAGCGCAGGCTCGGCTAAGGTTACTTTCACACCTGCGTTAGGTGCGGATCCGTCTGGTATCTGCACAGACGGATCCGCACCTATAATGCAAACGCTTGTATCCGTTCAGAACGGATCCGTTTGCATTACCATGAACAAATGCAAAATGATAATGCAAACTGATCCGTTCTGACTTACACTGAAAGTCAATGGGAGGTGGGTCAGTTTTCAATTACACCATATTGTGTCAGTGAAAACGGACCCGTCCCCACTGACTTACATTGTAAGTCAGGACGGATCCGTTTGGCTCCGCATCGTCAGGCAAGCAGTGTTTTGGTGTCCGCCTCCAGAGCGGAATGGAGGCTAAACACAGCCAAACTGATGCATTCTCAACGGATCCTTATCCATTCAGAATGCATTGGGGCTGAACTGATCCGTTTTGGGCCGCTTGCGAGAGCCCTGAAACGGATCTCACAGGCGGACCCAGAAACGCCAGTGTGAAAGTAGCCTAATTCTGTCAGGCCCATAGAAGTGAATGAGAGCGGTGGCCGGTCATGCGTGGTGTGCTCCCATTCACTTCTATGGCGAGAGTGCTTGGTGGTGGCTGGACCAGAGTTCTCCAGCCACCACTTTGCAGGCTCTGTTCCCAATATAGGCGCGGGTCCCAGCAGTGGGACCCACACCTATAAGGCACTGGGGGCATATCCTAGCAATATGCCCCAATTATCTGAGATGAGACAACCCCTTTTATTAAATGCTTTGCCTGACTTAACAGCAGTAATGTTGCCTCGGTAGCGGCGTCATGTGGCTGTGTTATCCACTGTCTTTGGGCTGCCATTGAGCTCTACCATATTATTTTTTTTTATTTTTTTTTAAGGTACGGAAAACCTTCTTCACTCTAGCATTCTGTGACTTTTGCCGGAAGCTGCTATTCCAGGGTTTCCGCTGCCAGACATGCGGGTACAAGTTCCACCAGCGATGCAGCACAGAGGTGCCACTCATGTGTGTCAACTACGACCGACTAGAGTAAGTCACTATAAGGAGCATGCTGCTGCCAGTGATGGCTCCAATTTTTTTTTTTCTATTTGTTAGGATGGAAGAGACACTAACAACATCTCGTTTTTAGGTCTCAAATTCTGTGCTGATTCATAGTATCTTTGTAATGGTCAGCGCTCCAAATCGCCTGCATAGACGGTTAAACGGCATTTGTCTCTATGAAACTGGCTGACCTGTTACATGTGCACTTGGCAGCTGAAGGCGTCAGTGTAGGTCCCATGTTCATATGTGCCCGCATTGCTGAGGAAAATGTTTTAATATAAGCAAATGAGACTCTAGGAGCAATGGGGGCGTTGCCATTACACCTAGAGGCTCAACTCTGTCTCTGCAACTGCTGCGCCCTCTGCAGTTTAACACTGCCAGGTGTGATGACCTTTTCAATGCATGGCTCTGTCAATCAAAGTGCAGAGTGCACAGCAGTTGCTGGGAGAGCAGAGCTTCTCGGTGTAAAGGAAACACCCTCTGTTCTCCTAGAGGCTTATTTGCATATACACTGCTCAAAAAAATAAAGGGAACACAAAAATAACACATCCTAGATCTGAATTAATTAAATATTCTTCTGAAATACTTTGTTCTTCACATAGTTAAATGTGCTGACAACAAAATCGCACAAAAATGGAAATCAAATTTTTTAACCCATGGAGCTCTGGATTTGGAGTCACACTCAAAATTAAAGTGGAAAAACACACTACAGGCTGATCCAACTTTGATGTAATGTCCTTAAAACAAGTCAAAATGAGGCTCAGTAGTGTGTGTGGCCTTCACGTGCCTGTATGACCTCCCTACAACGCCTGTGCATGCTCCTGATGAGGTGGCGGACGGTCTCCTGAGGGATCTCCTCCCAGACCTGGACTAAAGCATCTGCCAACTCCTGAACAGTCTGTGGTGCAACGTGACGTTGGATAGAGCGAGACATGATGTCCCAGATGTGCTCAATTGGATTCAGGTCTGGGGAACGGGCGGGCCAGTCCATAGCATCAATGCCTTCGTCTTGCAGGAACTGCTGACACACTCCAGCCACATGAGGTCTAGCATTGTCTTGCATTAGGAGGAAGCCAGGGCCAACCGCTCCAGCATCTGGTCTCACAAGGGGTCTGAGGATCTCATCTCTGTACCTAATGGCAGTCAGGCTACCTCTGGCGAGCACATAGAGGGCTGTGCGGCCCCCCCAAAGACATGCCACCCCACACCATTACTGACCCAATGCGGTCATGCTGGAGGATGTTGCAGGCAGCAGAACGTTCTCTACGGCGTCTCAAGACTCTGTCACGTCTGTCACATGTGCTCAGTGTGAACCTGCTTTCATCTGTGAAGAGCACAGGGCGCCAGTGGCGAATTTGCCAATCTTGGTGTTCTCTGGCAAATGCCAAACGTCCTGCACGGTGTTGGGCTGTAAGCACAACCCCTACCTGTGGACGTTGGGCTTTCATATCACCCTCATGGAGTCTGTTTCTGACCGTTTGAGCAGACACATGCACATTTGTGGCCTGCTGGAGGTCATTTTGCAAGGCTCTGGCAGTGCTCCTCCTGTTCCTCCTTGCACAAAGGCGGAGGTAGCGGTCCTGCTGCTGGGTTGTTGCCCTCCTACGGCCTCCTCCACGTCTCCTGATGTACTGGCCTGTCTCCTGATAGCGCCTCCATGCTCTGGACACTACGCTGACAGACACAGCAAACCTTCTTGCCACAGCTCGCATTGATGTGCCATCCTGGATAAGCTGCACTACCTGAGCCACTTGTGTGGGTTGTAGAATCCGTCTAATGCTACCACTAGAGTGAAAGCACTGCCAGCATTCAAAAGTGACCAAAACATCAGCCAGGAAGCATAGGAACTGAGAAGTGGCCTGTGGTCACCACCTGCAGAACCACTCCTTTATTGGGGGTGTCTTGCTAATTGCCTATAATTTCCACTTGTTGTCTATCCCATTTGCACAACAGCATGTGAAATTGATTGTCACTTAGTGTTGCTTCCTAAGTGGACAGTTTGATTTCACAGAAGTGTGATTGACTTGGAGTTACATTGTGTTGTTTAAGTGTTCCCTTTATTTTTTTGAGCAGTGTCTTAAAGCATTTTTATTAGCAATGCGGGCACATATGAACTTACGACCTACACTGATGCCCTCAGCTGCCAAGTGCACATGCAACAGGTCAGCCAGTTTCGTAGGTAAGTCTGCTGACAGATGCCCTTTAAATGATAGAATTCTGACTGGCTGGTGCTACCACTAGAGGGAGCTTGTAGTAGGTTTCACACACTGTACTGAATAACACTATGGTATGCAGTAAGCTCCTGCACCCCCTAGTGGTGACTAGAGGCAGCCAGAGTTTGAGCACTTACCTCTGTCAATTTAGATGGTGGACAAGCAGAGCCTGGCTGATTCCATGTTAAATTACAATTCAGGATACCCAGGGATTTTCCACAACTTATTTGAGTCTCTTCATTTTGTTTTGTCTCACAGTTTGCTATTTGTCTCAAAGTTCTTTGAACATCACCCAATATCTCAGGATGAAGGTCCTTTTGAGGAGGTCACCCCTGCTGTTGAATGCTACTCAGCCTCACCCCCTCCAGATTTCAGCGGGTAAGGTTTGACCGTGTAATTTTTAGAATATAAGGCATAGACAATTGGCGGATCTACCCTGTCTCCTTTTGGGGGGTCTCGGACCACCATGATTCTGTGTGGCAGCCATCCTCCCTTTCTGCAGCTGCCAGTGTTTATTTTACAAAGTGCTCCTTGCGCATCTTAAATAATTCTGTTGTCTTAAAATAAGGGGCAGCCAAAAAGGCAATGAGCTGAAAATACTGTTACGTCTAATCTGTCACAAGCCTGGCTGCTGTTGTATAATTTGGGATTATTCCTGGCTATCGGCTGAGCTGTGATCTGTTAATAGAGCTGTGTAAATGTTGGATTTTCTCTAATCCTTGTGAAAAAATAATAATAATCTTGTAAACCCGGAGTGTCTGCTTTATTTTCTTGTCACCAAGTTAAAACTGAAATTTCACCTTGACCCCATACTCGTCCCGCAGACTGACTTTGAATATTCCAGAACTGAAGGTCCATCTCGCATGTCTGAAGGGTATAAAGCTGAGCTTAAATGCCTCCATTAATACTGTTTTACAGAGAGACGGGTATGTGAAATTGGAGGCATACAGAAGCACAATATTGCCCATAAACTACTGTGGATGGTGTATTATGGCTCTGTGCAACATGGCATGTAAAGTAGGAGTTGTCTGCTAAAGACGACCTCTGACTAAAAGGGGTCTCCCACTTTGGACCCCACTTTAGGAGCCTGAATGGAGAGCAGACTTGAGCCATCCTTGTGTGACCTGGATGACTAAATTCCAACTACAGCAGCCCTTTTACGCTTGACCATATAACTTAACCCTTAGGCTAATTTCAGACGAGCATGTCCTGTGCAGAAATCCCATTCAGTGTGTGCGCCTTGATTCCCCGTTATGGACGCTGCTCATTTCGCAATGGCACACGGCATTATACAGATTTATAATTTTATATATGCTGGACTTTTACAGAGTTATACTGACAGCATTATGTCAGTTTAATTCAGTAGATACAGGTCATGCAGGGACATTAGAATGCTGTGCGCTGCTGAGAAATGAGCAGTGTCCATAATGGGAAGCCACACTCTCACACGGAATGTGATTACCGCACAGGACGCTCTCGTCTGAAAGAGCCCTTTAGATGAGCGCACACCTAAGATAAGTGTCGGCCAGTCCCAGGATTGCTTGGCTGTATAAAGCCCTGTTCACATCTGCATTCTAACTTGGTATTTTGATCATAACAGAAACCAGCAAGCAGTGCAACTTTCGACTGGTAGACCAACAATGGACCCTGTTGACTTATTTTGGCTTCCTTCATGGTGGCTGTAGTTTTGATGGAAAGAATAGTACTTCATACAGTCTGTCTGTCAAAACTCCTCGGTTCTGCCTACTGTGTATGGGGTCAACGTCACTATGTGTTGTTTCCTGACAGATGTCTGAAAGAAGAATTGGGCTTTTTGATTTTCAGCATGCCCAATCCCCAGAGAAATCTGTCACCTCTGACGGAGGCCAACACCCCCATCACCATCATGGCATTGTTTTTTTTTTTTATGCGTGCAAGTTATAAGTATCGCCAGCGTTAGAACTTTACCAACATTTAAAGGGGTTGTCTAGGAGTTAAATTATATCCTGAGGATAGGTCCTCAGTATTTAATTCCTGGAAAACCCCTTTAAAAATGGAATAATAAAACTCTGCTCTCATTGTTCTGCTTCCCCTTTTGTTTAGTTTGTGGTTTGGTTTTTTGTTGTGCATCTGTGTAGTGTGTAAACTGTGAAGCGATTGATCCCTTTCAGCTGCTGCCGCTCCTGTAATCCCGGCTTGTGTGCACCTGGCTCGGCAGGCTGTGGTTTGTAAAGATCAACTTCAGATGAAATGCAAATTTATTAATGCAAATCTAGATTCAACTCGTGTTGGCCATACATACTCTATACAGGCAATCTCTCTTGTTTTATATTTTTTTTTTTTACACTTTTGTAACTGTAGGAAAACTATGTCGCTTTACAAAAATGTTACAGAACTGTGGGGGAAAAAAAGGCTCCTATGAATATACCATAACTCTAGTGATGACATCAGCGTACAGTGTCCCTATGGGGTCTGTATTTCAGATCCTTAAAGGGTTGGATAGAGATACTAACAAAAAATGCAAATCTCACAGCTTTGAATCCGATGTGCCGAATTTTCAAGCCCTGTCTGTTGGGTTTCTCCTCCGATTTGCAGTTGAGAATTACAGTCCTTAGTTGACAGATCACAAGTAGTGTTTGGGAGGCTCTGGGATATCGGCACATCATGTGCGCAGTCTGTCCTCATGTAGCTCATAGTACAGCTCAGATTTATTTTTCTCTTTCTAGAAAGTTTATAAAAAGTAATAACGGATCACTATTAGGATCCATTCTCTATCCGCATCGGTTCCACAATTTTGCTGAACAGGTGCAGACCCATTCAATTCAATGGGGCTGCAAAAGATGCAGACAGGATTAGGCATTTCTATCATAGGGCTGGCCATATGCAGTCTACAAAATGTGGAACGCACACGGGCCGGTATCCATGTTTTGCGGATCCACAATTTGAGGCTGGTAAAACACTTACAGACATGTGAATGCACCCTTAAGGCTACTTTCTCATTAGCGGCAGGCTGTTCCGATGGGTGAACAGCCTGACTGATCCGTGCTGCCGTTAGTGCACGAGTGCCACCGGAAGTCCGCTCCAGCCCCGTTCACTATAATGGGGATGGGACGGAGGTCCGGCTGCAGCACGGGAAACCTGCCAAGAGGCGGCCGGAATAAAACTACGACAAATATGACGAGAGGTGGCCAGAATAAAACTACGACATGTCGTAGTTTTATTCTGGCCACCTCTTGGCATGTTTTCTATGCTGCTGCTGGACCTCCAGCCTGCCCCCATTATAGTGAATGGGGCCGGAGCGGACTTCTGGCGGCACGCATGCACTAGCGGCAGCACGGATCCGGCAGGCTGTTCACCCGTCGGAACAGCCTGCCGGAGAAGGCTGTCGCTAATGTGAAAGTAGTCTAAAAGGGGTGACCACCATTATTTTAATATCATTCAGCATGAAAAATGTCACTTTTGCACTTTGCTTTCTTACAAAAATGACCCAGTTGTGATGCTCTCTAGTATCATGGTGCCCCCTGGTGTTTAAAAGGGTTCTCTGGGAATTAAGAAAATAAATACTTGAATATTACTTTACTTTATTATAAATATATATCCAAATACCTTTCATTAGTTATAATGGCTCGTTTTGTCTGGGAAGCAATCAGGGGAAATAAAATGGCCATTGTCCTATTAGTACACACAAAACCTGTCCTGATCACACAGCAAGACAAGTTACATCACAACACTGAGCTAAAGAGCTGCCTCATCCTTCTCTCTGCTCTGCTTGTCAGGGATTATGGTGCTGAATCTCTGTGGGAATGGAGTCCATGAGGAGACATGAAGTACAGAGAGGAGGTGGGTATGTGGTAATGAGCAGCAGCTATTGTATGCAGTCTCCATTACCACAGTCTGTCCGTCCCCTCTGTACTTCATGTCTCCTCATGAACTCCATTCCTACAGCGATTCAGCTGAAGATATTAAATGGTGTTCAGGACCATAACCCCCTGACAAGCAGAGAGGAGGATGAAGCGGCTCTTTAGCTCAGTGTTGTGAAGTATCTTGTCCTCCTGGGACAGGTTTTGTGTGTACTAATAGGACGGCGGCCATTATTTCCCCTGATTGCTCGCCAGACAAAACGAGCCATTATAACTAATAAAAGGTATTTGAGAATATGTTTATAATAAAGAAATATTTAAGTATTTTCATTTTCTTAATTCCTAGAGAACCCCTTTTAATCTACATAGCAATGCGCACGTCCACCTGCTGAGGTTCTAGCACATGCTCAGTTCCATCCTTTAACTGCCACCAGCCATATTTACGGTTACCGTAGAAGCTGTGACACAGGAAGGGAGCTGCAGCAGAAAGGACAAGCTTCCTGAGAAAGGACACACACCCCGAGCTGCCAGCTTGAAATAAATCTAGCAGAACAGTTGGAGCACTGTATGCAGAGATCCATGTGAGGTACAGGGCTAGTTCTAAGAAAGAGATTGCCATGTGCAGTATGATGTTGATGTAGAAATGAAAATTGGACCATAGCATAACCCCCTTTTAAAGAGGACCAATCACCTCTTACTTCAGTGACTACTTACGTTCCCCATGAAGGAACACGTCTGAATCCTTATGACGCAGAACGCCGCACTGACATGAATGCATTGGCAACTAGGCATTCCCTTGTCGGTAGACTGAGTCCCTGCACAATCTGACGCTATTGGGCAGTGTGTAGAGACCTCTCCCAACTGAATAGTAATGCCCGTTTGTGACTTTTTTAAATATATTTTCGGGAGGCATAAAAGAGGAAATGCCCAAATGTAGAGTTCTAAGAAACTATTTCTAACTTGCTGGTTTATCGGTAATATGAGTGTTTACAAAAATGGAGGGTGCTGATCACTGCACCTTTAAGGGGTTAAAGGGGATTATATTTGCACGTCTAGATGAAGACACAGCCCTCTTGCTTTTGTTTCCGTATTCTTTCCCCTCCCTGAAACTTTCTTCTGAAGTTTCCTTTCTTTCTGTTCAGCATGAAGCTGTTTGTTTCCCCAGGACAGATGTAACGAAGTGCGGCCATTATGGGGCCGATCAGATTTAGTTTGAATTATTGCAGCAGAGTCCTAATTTATCACAGTGACAGCTCGAGTTCCTGCTCTCGTTATTTCATTAGACGGTGCAACCTGCAAAGCCGTGTCTCATGTTTCACGTTGCTGACAAGAGCCTGTACTCCATTGCAGTCTCTTCCATGCCACAGCGCTCTGTCCTGCTCCATTCTCAGGAGTTAGGACTTCATGCCCCCAGTTTAATTGCATCTTGAGGCTGCTGCTTTACTGCGTCTCGTCCTTGCAGTTTTTAGCGCCAAGGTTAGGGGTTTGTTGTGTGTGGTTTTTTTTTTAATTGGTTTTTTTTTTAGCGCAACTTGCTCTGGGTACAGAGTTTTTCTTCTAGTTTTCCCATAGGTTGCTCCATAGGACTTGAAAGTAGGACGTTTGTTGTCTCGCCAGTGCGACCATGGCAACCCTGTAAATCAATGGCCAATTCATTAAAGGGGTTGCCCGCTTTTTACTATTGATGACCAATCTTCAGGGTAGGTCAGTATCAGTTCGGCGGGGGGGTTCTGACACCAGACACCCCCACTGATTAGCTGTTTGAAGAGAAGGCAGAGGCCGTACGAGTGTTGCCTTCTCTGCTCTGTTTACCTGCTCATCACAGTGGTGAGCAGTGTAATTACAAGTATGGTGTCCCCATAAACTTCTATGGGATGGCTCCTGTCTGTTCAAGTGAATAGGACGAATCCGCCCCATTGAAGTGAATGGGTACGCCATACTTGTAATGACACTGCCCATCACTGCTGCTAGCAGGTAAACAGAGCAGAGAAGGCATCACTCCTAAGACCTCTGCCTCCTCTTCAATCAACTGGTCTGCGGGGGTGCCGGGAGTTGGACCCTCGCCGATCTGATATTGATGACTTATCCTGTGGACAGGTCAGTAATAGTAAAAAGTGGACAACCCATTTTAAATGTTTTTTCCGTGTTTTTAAATATGGATTGCACATCCTTACCAAAAAATCTCCACCAGTCCGCTTCCGGCAAGTGGGTAGGAGCTTAGCTGCAGTAACCTGGGGGCTGCAATTTGGGTTGGTTTGTGAATGTGCAGGTTGTCTGACCCCCCCCCCCAATGGTCTGATATCGATGACCTATCCTGTCTAATATCTGTTAATCCGAAAATATGGGAAATCTGAATAGGAGTATAGTCATGTATAAGTTCTTTGACTTACATGGCAGCTACCTATAGGTGGCAATAGAGATAATACACATTTCTAAATGAGAACTAAATTGCATACTTTTTCCTAATGAGCCTTGCCTGTAAGAGTCCCTTCACTGCAATTGCCTTTTGTAAAAGCAAAGAAAAATAGTGAATGAAACCTAAATAGGATTTCCAGGATTGGGGAAACATGGCTGCTTTTTTTTCCAAAAACTGCGCCACACCTAGCGCAGGTTGTGCCTGGATTTGCAGCTCCGCAATGAGACCGCGCTGCCATACCCCTGATAACCTGTGGACAGGTGTGGCATGGTTTCTGGTAATTGGTAGCTTTTTCTTTTCACCCAGGCACCATTGGTCATGCTAGCCGTGGGTGCGTACATTTTCGTACATTGATATATTTGATGGTTTGGATCCACACATGGAAACTCTCCTCTCTTTGACCACTATGCACCTGTTTTTGTTTCAGTAGTGCAGCCTGAGGCTTTGAGCTTGTAATGTCAAGCAGTCAGATGCGGTGAGATTTTTTTTGTCGGTAAGTCTCCCTTAATAACTCGAAGTCTGTGTGACTATTAAAGGGAACCTGTCCCCTTGAAATTGCAGTGTAATCTGCCAGCAGCATGTTTATAGAGCTGGAGGAGCTGAGCAGATTGATGTATAGTTTTGGGGGAAAAGGGTCAATATAATTTTTACGTCAGTCACTTAAATTCCTGCTAGTTCTGGGCTTTGAAGTCATATCAGTGACTGATGTCCTCCCCTCTTTGACTGTGTGTACAGAGATAGCTGTCAATCACTGATAGGACCGCCTCCTTGACTTCACAGCCCAGAATGTGCAGAAATTTAAATGACTGAAGTACAAATTATATTGAATCTTTTCCCATAAAATTATCTATCAATCTGCTCAGCTCCTCCAGCTCTGTAACCTGCAGCTCAGACACAATGTTCAGTGTGACAGGGTCCCTTTAATGTAGGTACGATATACCTAATATATCCCCTTAAACCCCCACAGATAGGGGTCATTTCCAGTCTTGGTTTCTGAAGGAACTGGTGCATTTCCTTATTTTGTTCTTTAGGTGTCTAAACACAGTAATTTTTTCTTCTTTCCCTTCTAGGGCTCCCAGCCTCCCAAGTAGTTCTCCGTCCAAGTCCATTCCCATTCCCCAGCCATTCCGACCTGCCGATGAAGACCACAGAAACCAATTTGGCCAGCGAGACCGGTCATCATCTGCTCCCAATGTTCACATCAACACCATTGAGCCTGTTAACATTGATGTAAGTGGCCATTGTGGACTGCTGCATTACCCTCAACCAACATTAATTGGTCATGTTGTGACCTTAACCATGACATCTGCTTCGATAAATACATTACATACAATTGGGTGGACAGGTTGGCGTGCTCCGTCACTGGTAATAGCCAGATCCACCATTGAGGGTCCTCAACAGAACAGGGTCTGGTGGCTGTTTTAGAGGGACTTCTCTCATTGGTATCCAGCTCATGATAGGAGATGTGGTTTTGCAACAGCTGAAGAACTACTGGTTGAAGATGGGTGGTGTAATAGATTTAAATGGAGTCCCAGTATTAGAGCCCCTGTGGTTAACTGCTCACTAGGGTTCTGGCAGTATGAAAAATGGTTTATCCAGCAACTTATGTTCAAGGGGTTCTTCATTGTGAACAGTCACTACGTCTTGATTCTTTGAGAATAAGTACATTAATATTGAATAGGATTGATCCTGCCGACAGGTGCTCTTTAAGCCTTACACAGTGCTCATATAAATCAGTGGCTGCTGCTTTGAGAAATGGGCACTGATGGCGACTTTCCCCAGCCAAATTAGATGTTTGTTGGGCGTCTAGGGAGCTGGACCCTCTGTGCTCAGCTAACCACTGCACCTCTGTTTCTGGATTTGCCCCTCAGTCTTATGAAATGCTCAAGAACCTTTTCTAGAACCACATGGAATCCATCTGCCTTTCTTTCACATATCTTATAGGATTTAATCCGCGACCAGGGCCTTCAGCGCAGTGAGGGAGGTAAGTGACCACTTACATCTTCTCGCTGGTAAAAATGTTAGAGGACCTGTCTGCTCTTCTGATATTTCTGTCTGAAAATTTTTCTAAACGCTGAATTCCTCTGGTAATCCTCCTTGAAATCTATGAGTAGTATGACAAGTGGGTGTTACCATTACCCTTTTTTTCTTTTTTTAATAGGGTTTATCTCTATACACTGTTAGACACCAATAATAAATACCTCACAAAGTGAGTGTGAGTGCTAGGCCTAGACGCCAAGTATGAACACCAAAAAGAGAAAAAGGCTAGCACAACTGGCAATAAATATAAACTTTATTATAATATTAGAGAAGAAAATCTCTGACATTTTAATAAAGTTTATATTTATTGCCAGTTGTGCTAGCCTTTTTCTCTTTTTGGTGCTCTATACACTGTTGTGGCATAAGGCAGGCGCCATTGACAAGGACCGGTTGTCACTTTATTCATATATTTCCAGGAGAGAGAACCAAGGGACGGCACAACACAAAGTTGTGAGAGAAGATGTTTCAGAATTACCTAATGAGGAATCAAAGTATTTCCCTAAACCAGATATGTCAGGAGAGAGGACCGTTTCCTCTTTAATTGTAACTAAATCTGTACAACCCATGTGAATTCACCTCCTCATGCATATTCTTCATTAGCTGTTAAATGAATTGTCTTTGTCTGCGTCCTCATGGTCTGATACACATCAGAGGATTTATCATGTAACATTTAATTAGTCTAGGTTCCCAGACTTCCTGCCAGTCACAACCAACATATACCTGCCATTCTGGTCATATTATTTACTATTTAATCCCTTTTAAAGAAATTCCTACATTTCTTTTCTTTTTTTTTTTTTTTTTTTTTTTTTTTTTTTTTATGTTCATTTTTGTTTTATACCCAGTTCCTTAGTTCAGAAGTAGACATTTTTACACCTTATTTCCCCCACAAAATAGACTAGGTGAGCCATCAGGGTATTCTTTTAGCTGTTTCTTCTGTTGCTAGAAAGGCAGGGTGACAGTTGGTGTGGCCACTGTGACACCTCCCTCAGAGGCAGTTTACCAGGGACTGTTACGGTTTTCCCAGACACACAAGGCCGATCTGTCTAGCTAAAGGTCTTGTTGCACAACTAACATTAAGAAATAATTTGACGTTATTAGCAGTGTTGCTAGGCAACAGTGATGCTCCTTGTCTGTCAGGAAGGCATCTTCTTTCCGCCAGGTCAAGGACGGTCTTAAAACTTGTTCAATATGAAATGTGTTTTAGAGTCTTTTATGAAGGAGGCGGATGTGTGGTAGGCTTTCAGAGTCTGGGAAAGCTGGGAGCTGTATGGTGGCCATATCTGTTGTAGCTTGCCCTATCCAAAATCAAATGAAACCAGCAATTGATTGTAAAATTTAAAGGGTGTGTAATATTTGGCGACCAATTTGTCATCATTGCGCCTTAAAGAATAAAATGACCCAACTTTGCAATTGACCTAGATAAAAAATCTCCTAGTGTTTGGCATATACAACTATGTAGACCTAGGTGTCTCCATGGTAACAGACTACAACAAACTATGTGTAGTCTGATCCCATAGTCATGTTTTACTTCCATGTGTACTCTCGACTTTCAGCTTTTCATATGTATGATGGCAAGATCTAGTACGACTGCAGGTCAGTCTGTAGTCCTGGAGACTGATATGGTATCTGTCAGCAGATTTCTCTCCCTCTCTCTCTCTGCGCTCTGCACTTTGACAGGGCCAGGCAGTTTAGATGTTTTCACTGCCTGGCACTGTAAACAAAAAATGTGCAGAAGACGCGGAAGTTGCAGCGAGAGCTGATCGTCTAGGTGTAACGGCAACGCCCTTGTTGCTCCTAGAGGCTCATTTGCATATATTAAAACTTCATTTTTCTCAGCTATGCAGGCACATATGAACATGGGACCAACACAGATGCCTTCAGCTGCCAAGCACACATGTAATAGGTCAGCCAGTGTCATAGGTACAAATCTGCTGACAGATGCCCTTTAAAGGTCTGCATAGAAGTTGTATATACAAAACTGTATTTGCAAAAGTAATAAATTTTTTATTTTTTATGGATTGGACTATTAAAATAAATGCGGACTTGCCCTTAAATTCCGCAAAATGCAGTCTTTTCTAACCCTTTGCTTATACATAACAAAGTAATTGACCCCAATTAAAAACTGTGAATATTAATGTCTGTTTATTGGGAATATTTTGCTAATTATGTCTTAATTCTGCCCTCCCACTCAAACTTCTTCTCCCCCTCCCCCCCCCCTCCCTTTCCACTACTACATTTTAATCCCCTTTTCTACTCTAACCCCCCTCTCCCTATTCTCCATTTTTTGTTTTGCCTTCTTTACGCCTGTGTTTCTCCCGCAGCCCCCCAGGTCCAGCCGGCCCGCTGCCTTCGGAAATACCACTCTCGGAACCCCAGCCCACTCCTCCATTCTCTCCCCAGTGAAATAGTCTTTGATTTTGAGTCTGACCCGGTTTGCAGAGGTAGTTGGGCTGTGTTTTTTTTTTTTTTTAAATAGTATATTTATTTTTTTACTTACCCCCTAAAATTGTTTCCAGTCACCCCCTGATCTAGTGCTGTTTATTCCTCTGCCTCCACATCTTGCACATGTGTGCAGCACACAGGAGATGCTGGATCTTACTTTTCACTGTGTGCACAATCTGTAGTTTTGTGTTTTTAGCCTTTTCTTGTATCCTATACACAGTGTATTATTAGACACACTCCCGCTGTATTCACCTGCATGAGTAATCTGACATTACCACGTTCACCTTTCATTTTACTAGAATGCATTTTCACTTTTTTATTCTGTCACTAACTTTCCGAGTTACTTGTTACCACTGTCGGTATTTCCATTGTGCATACTGGTATGTCCCGTGATGATTTGAATGTTGGACTGTAATGTAGGCTGCATGCCCAGGGGAGCATTACAATCCATAGCCCTTAGGTGCACCTCTATGGACATTTTGGGTTATCCTAAGATGTAGACATCTTATCAGTGGTCCCCAAGCTTCAGTAGGACAATGACCCCAATGTGGAACTCTAAACTGTTTTCTGTACAGATAGCGGGTTTATTCCACAGTCCGGAGTGGGCCCTTGTGGCCAGGTGACGTGTCATCCGTATAGACAGTACACGAATTCTAAACTAGAAATCGAGGACCACCAAGAAATGTATTTGTACTACACCCCACCACAAAGTATAGCTCCTATTATCAGCTGTGCTTACCTGCGCAGCGAATGGTACCCATGCATTGCAAACTGGCTATAGTTACCAGACCTCAGTCCAAGGTGTCCCCGAGATCCCACTAATGAATCCTGTGGTTCTGCAGAACTTTGCCAACCCCTTGTCCTATTGACTAGAGGGATGGCTATTTTACATAGTTCACACCTAGCGCTTGCCCCAGGTAGCATGACCTTCCCATAAAGAGCAGTCTGCCAGCCATGACAGATTCTTGTCTTTTAGTTGCAAAACGTATTTGTCACGAAAAGTTATGCAGCTCTAGAATACACCCTCTGCTTGCTTTTATTGAATTGTACCAGTCTTCATTTGTCTACTGGCTGCAAAACTCACCATGATCACATACTGCTAACACAGCTAGATTGCTCATCACATGATCGGGATGGTCTCTGTTCTCTGACAGCAAGCAAACAAATTGTATGTTATGAAGTTGTTGAACTTTTCGTTGCATCATTTAAAGATACTGCCCAGTCCTACCACAAGGTGGCAGCAACACCTGATGTTAAGCCAGTCTTGCCCTTCCTTGCTGCCAGTTTTATCTAGTAGCTGATCACTGGGGGTCTTCCGCTTAGGATCAATTACTGTCTGCTAGTGACTATCACACATGCAGGTTTAGTAGAACCCCCCCCCCCCTACTCCCTCCTAGTTGTTAATTCATCCTATTTTATATCTTCCTTATCAATTCTTTTTTTATTCTGATTCTTATATTTTTATTCTATGATGACAGGCACAACCCCAGGCTTATCTGCTACCCCTCCAGCTTCCTTGCCCGGATCCCTCACAAATGTTAAGGCTCTCCAAAAATCCCCCGGTCAACAGAGAGAGCGCAAGTCATCTTCTTCCTCCACAGAAGACAGGAGTCGGATGGTGAGTCTGCGTGCAAATGAAAAAAGAAGTGGCCATGTTGTGGTAACCAGTGGGGCTGCTGGACTGATTGGAATCTCTTGTAGAAAACACTTGGACGCAGAGACTCCAGTGACGACTGGGAAATCCCAGATGGGCAGATCACAGTCGGACAACGGATAGGATCTGGTTCCTTTGGGACTGTGTATAAGGGAAAGTGGCATGGTATGTACATGAGGTTTAACAGGTTTACATCTGCACTGGTAGGAATATTTCTGATCCCATTGACTTCTAAATTGGTCCAGTCGATCAGTTTTTATTTTTCAGGGCATGAATAGCGTTATTATTGGATGTCTGTTCTATTTTTTCCTCCATTGTTAAAGGGGTATTCCTGTTGTTGATCATTGGGGGTGCTCTCCTCTAGAACTCCCAACGGTTCTGAGACTGTAGGGCTGTAGTGCTGCCATCCCGTCAGTTAATTTTCGGCACAGCGAAGCTGTGGCCACCTTCTGTGCAGGGAGCTACAGTATGTCACAAGACGCCAAGAGAAGTGAAAAGTAACAGAAGCTGAAGAAAAAGAGCAATGAAAGATGAAAACACGTCGAGAGATGGGGAAATGAAAAGAGAAAAAACATCTAAAATAATTACAATGTGAGGGGAAGGATTCGGGCCAGGCATAGAAATAGTCAGGTCCATAAATATTGGGACATGGACACAATTCTAACATTTTTGGCTCTATACACCACCACAATGGATTTGAAATGAAACGAGCAAGATGTGTTTTAACTGCAGACTGTCAGCTTTTAATTTGGAGGTATTTACATCCAAATCAGGTGAACGGTGTAGGAATTACAACAGTTTGCATATGTGCCTCCCACTTGTTAAGGGACCAAAAGTAATGGGACAATTGGCTTCTCTGCTGTTCCATGGCCAGGTGTGTGTTATTCCCTCATTATCCCAATTACAATGAGCAGATAAAAGGTCCAGAGTTCATTTCAAGTGTGCTATTTGCATTTGGAATCTGTTGCTCTCAACTCTCAAGATGAGATCCAAAGAGCTGTCACCATCAGTAAAGCAAGCCATCATTAGCCTGAAAAAAACACAACAAACCCATCAGAGAAATGGCGAAAACATTAGGCGTGGCCAAAACAACTGTTTGGAACATTCTTAAAAAGAAGGAACGCATCGGTGAGCTCAGCAACACCAAAAGAGCCTGAACACCATGGAAAACCAACTGTGGTGGATGACCGAAGAATTCTTTCCCTGGTGAAGAAATCACTCTTCACAACATTTGGCTAGATCAAGAACACTCTCCAGGAGGTAGGTGTATGTGTGTCAGTCAACAATCAAGAGAAGACTTCACCAGAGTGAATACAGAGGGTTCACCACAAGATGTAAACCATTGGTGAGCCTCAAAAACAGGAAGGCCAGATTAGAGTTTGCCAAACGACATTTAAAAAAGCCTTCACAGTTCTGGAACAACATCCTATGGACAGATGAGACCAAGATCAACCTGTACGAGAGTGATGGGAAGAGAAGAGTATGGAAAAGGAAAGGAACTGCTCATGATCCTAAGCATACCACCTCATCAGTGAAGCATGGTGGTGGTAGTGTCATGGCGTGGGCATGTATGGCTGCCAATGGAACTGGTTCTCTTGTATTTATGGATTGTGTGACTGCTGACAAAAGCAGCAGGATGAATTCTGAAGTCTTTCGGGCAATATTATCTGCTCATATTCAGCCAAATGCTTCAGAACTCATTGGACAGCGCTTCACAGTACAGATGGACAATGACCCAAAGCATACTGCAAAAGCAACCAAAGAGTTTTTTAAGGGAAAGAAGTGGAATGTTATGCAATGGCCAAGTCAATCACCTGACCTGAATCCGATTTGAGCATGTATTTCACTTGCTAAAGACAAAACTGAAGGGAAAATGCCCCAAGAACAAGCAGGAACTGAAGACAGTTGCAGTAGAGGCCTGGCAGAGGATCACCAGGGATGAAACCCAGCGTCTGGTAATGTCTATGCGTTCCAGACTTCAGGCTGTAATTGACTGCAAAGGATTTGGAACCAAGTATTAAAAAGTGAAAGTTTGATTTATGGTTATGTCCCATTACTTTTGGTCCCTTAACAAGTGGGAGGCACATATGCAAACTGTAATTCCTACACCGTTCACCTGATTTGGATGTAAATACCCTCAAATTAAAGCTGACAGTCTGCAGTTAAAGCACATCTTGTTCATTTCAAATCCATTGTGGTGGGGTATAGAGGCAAAAATGTTAGAATTGTGTCGCTGTCCCAATATTTATGGACCTGACTGTAGAAATCACAGGGTCAACAGGAAGTAATCGGCTAATGTAACCAAGAAGCAGGTAAGGGCCCACTCTTGAAAGAGGTCCAGAAGAGCCAGGTGTGCATGACTGCATTTGAGTTGTCACGATGCTCAGCAATGATTGTCTCCATTCCATGCAAGAGATCATCTCACTGAGCCACTGTTCAGTTGAAGGGGAGTCACTCGACTGACAAGATCTTGTAATGATCAATCTGTCAAAAAGTGATGGAGTAGGCCCTTTTTAATCAGAGAGAGGTCCAGGTATAAGCAAGAGCAAAGCCTTCTGGGGGGAGGGGTCACCTATTTGTAGATATTAAATCTGGCCTCCCAGCAAGGATGGATGAGAGAACGAGACCGCCACATGCTGGTGAGGTCAGTACAATTACTCACAGTAAGTGTCAGGGACTGTAGGATATATTCTGTGTAGTATCTGAGGGCAACAATACTGCCAAGAAAGGATTAAGGATTGAAAATCATCTTCTGAGCATGGCAAGCATTAGGCATTTTGTATGTCAGACTGGCAAAACATTTTATCTGGTCTTTGAGAAGCTGATGCTCCCTCCCAAGTCTGAGTGAATGCAGACTTGTTTGCAGATACCCCTAGCAGGCCACCATACAGCAAAGACGTAGCAGGGGAAGGAAGGAAGTGTTATTTGCAGCAAAAGGAATTCAAAGGCAAAGAACGTGGAAAAATCTGTGAAGCAGAGCTGTGTAGACCCCAAGCAAAGCTTAGAAAGAAGGGACGTGGGAGGAATCGGTCATCACCACCTGCCGGATCCTTGGATTATCAGAGGGTTTTCATACCAGGAAAGATTCCTATTGTATAGGGAAATGCTAGGTTGTTAATTAACTAAAGGGCTCATTGGGGCAGACGTATGGAAAATTCTCCATTTAGGTCTAGATTTGTCCCGCTATGGGATGAGGTGGTGCATCAGAAAAGGGAAAATCTGACACAGGTGGTCTATCATCTGGCAAGACCCAAGGTATGGAAGTGGGAACTATTAAGATGAGGCTCTCCAAGCCCACCTATTGTTTGCTGGAGCCTCTTTGGAACTAGTCGATGATTTTGTGCAATAGGGCTGCCTGGTGATAACTGTCAAATTTGTCAAATTCTGTGAGCCTGGAGCTCAAGTTCTTCTTTTTAAAGAAAAAAAAGACTGTGGTATATTAATCGGAATTGTCTGGAATACTGTTCATACATTCAGCCCACCAGAGTTGTGACCGATTTTTATATGCTTTGAGATCCTGTAAGATACGGTGCAAGAGGGACAAGAACTTCAAGGTGCTAAGATCAGAAGGCATGTGTGCTCTGAAATATTTTATGGGCTTCAGCTGCCACTTGAATAGGAATGTACCCAGCAAATGATGCGCCATGGAAGAGGGAAGAGTATTATTTCCCAAAACATTTAGATTCTCTAATAAGAACTAGAAAGACAACTGAAGGATTAGTTAAATACAATAAAAGGTCATCAATATACAAAGCTAAGTCCCCCTGGACCCTACGTACCTAATATGAAAATACATGAAGCATTAAAAAAAAATTTGCGTAACAGAGAAAAGTGAGAAACAAAAGATCTATGAGAAAACTTCATTACTTTTTATGATGTGCATTGTACTAATTTTGGGCTCAATAATTTTTTCACTTGGTCTTCTTTAAAAGTATTGAGCCTTTTTGTCTCAAAGGGTTATCTATTTTTCTAGCTGTGTGCATCCTACTTTCTCTTTGTGCAGGTCCTCTAATAACCTTTTATCTCTAATTTACTAAGAGATCATAAACACTTATTTAAGCCACATTCTTTTCAGTAAGATAAGAACTCAGCTATAATTAGTGTTTATAATGTCAGACAGCAGAGATAAGGAGCCCGCCACCTCCTGGTCTGACAGAGCAGAGAGAAAATTCAGATCCTGCTAGTAGAGCATCTTAGCTGTGTCCAGAGAAAAGGGCTCCATATTTTTAATAAAGACCAATTGGAAGAATGATATTTTTTATTTTTAGCTCATAATGACTACAATGCACTAATAACCCCCCCCCCCCCCCCAAAGGTTTAAGCAGCCTTTAAATAACCATAATAAGTGATTATCAAGAGGAAGAAGGCAATTCTTGCCCTGCACCACTGCCACAATGTAGACTTCAGGTAAACATTGAAGAGCACTTGCACGAGCACAGTGGACCCTTCAAACTGCTAATCAGCAAGGGGGCCGAGGGTTTGACCTCTACTCATCTGGTATTGATGGCCTATCCTGAAGACAGGTGATTAATATTGGGAAACTGGCGTACTTGGTCTCGTCATAGAGGCACACCTGGATGGGCCACTCATCAGAACGTCTGCAAATCACAGAGCAAAACTGACCACGGCACATAGAATAATAACACAAAATCTCAAAAAGTGGTGCAAACTGAATAACATTCCACACTTGGTAAGGTGTCTGTGAAGAGAGGTTGGAAGATAACACAATCCAGCTGTAGGATATGAACTGTTCCTACTTATCTCTTGGCTCATTGTGGGAAGGTACCCTATAAACTAAATGTGGGTGTGAAACAGCCGAGCCTGCAGCAAGGTATACAGCACTAGGTACAAATACAGAGTTGCTGCAAAGCAGAGACATAATTAACAAACCCGTAGTTTGGAGCTAGCATAAACTCCAGTAACATCAGGGAAGCAGGTGACACTACCTCTTAAACTTAGAATTGCAGAATCTTTACAAGAGTAAAGGTGTCAAAGTCAAGATTCGGAAAGTCAGACTACCCCTTAAGGTTCTGCCAGTATCGAGAAGTGATCGCGTTACTGCTGCCTGGCCAGAGGAGGACTTGCAGTGCCCCTTTCTCCACGATTAGGTAGGAAAAGCCACTCTGGGATGGCAACAATGGGCTGATCGAAGACCGATGTAAACGCTGTTATATCCACTGGTGATAACCTCTGCAGACCTGCAACATAAAGGGGTAACCTCAATAATTTGGTATGTTCAGTCCTTGATGCTCAAAGACTGGACAATGGGCTCAGCATTTGACTATCTGGCGAGGTCTTTAAATTTCTGCTCTGTCAAAATGAACAGTCCTTGTTGCAAGCCTGGTGCATGATCTCCTTCACGTGAAAGAAATGAATACAGCATGTCATATCGCGTCAGCGCACCTTAAAGTCCACACATGCAGCACATAAATTGTCCGCTACAGTGCCTCACTGTGCTCCAATACACTTAACGGCACAAAAGCAGAAAAATCTAATCTTGTGGTAGAAGTGTGAGTCAACAGTAAGTACTCAGTCCATCCGGTACATAAAGTGTCTTCCTACTTTTATTGTGATTTGCATATACAACAGCTCACACAGCTTAATCATGCGTTTTGGAGTTTCCTTATCGTATCCTGTGCAACGTAATCATGCTTGTTGGCTCGCACTTCCACAAGTGATATTGGATAACATTGTCCTGCATTTGTGCTGTGAAGTGTATGGCAATCCATATCCAACTGTCTGGCTGGATCAGGGGTTCCGAGCCCCAAGGTGCAACGTGCTTTATCCCTTTTTACTTCAGGAGGTATGCACAAAAGGGTGTTGAAAATACACTGTAGATTAGGAGCAAGGTCTAGAGGGCCTTTCGCGCTAGGGAGCCCCCGAACACAGATGATGTATTGATTTCTGTGTTTGGCATTATGAGCCATGTCAAAGAGCAGTGGAATCTGCTGGTTATGATGCTCTGAGTTGTTGGTGGAGATGAAGCTCTAAGGCTAAATGCACAAAATCGGGATTGTGTGTGGATTTTCTGTGCCAATTTGCATGCAGAAAATCCGCACCATAGTTCATGTACATTGTATTCTATGAGAATTTTTAAAATTTCCATGCACACAATGCAGATTTTTTTTCCGCACGGATTTGGACCTATGATGCGGACTTTAAAATCTGCAGCATGTCGGTTTATTAAATTTTTCCTGTCCGGATTTTCTCCATTCATTTCAATGGGGACAGGAAAATCCGCATGCAAATCCACACCAATTAATGCGGATTTACCGCACGGATTTTAGTGCGGTTTGTCTGAACATGTGCATTTTACTCTTAGAGAACTTGTCTGTGCAGCACCATGTCCAGGCCATGCACCCACGGTGGGGTTTTAAAATAGCATTTTTGTATGGTGTGGATTTTTTTTTTTTCCCATACTGCCCTACAGAGATAACTACAGTAATTAGAGGGGACACGTACTGTCATCTGTGTAAAAAAAAAAAAAAAAAAAATGGCAATAATAAAACCAGGTGCTAAAACGTACTAAATGAGCAATAGTCCCAAAAAAATAAATGCTGATTGTCAGTTTTTTGTTTTTTTTTGGGCCTCTTTGACCCAAAAAATAAACACACCGGGGCTGAAGCGGTGTAAAGGAACCCTTAGAGGCATCTCTTTTTTTTTTTTTTCCATTTGGGGAAAATTGCTGAAGCCATGCTACATGTTTACCCCTGTGTAGGAGAGCTTGTTACAGATTCTGTTAGATTAGGTGTTGACAATAGTCTGATGGACTCCATCATAAGTAAATGCAAACCACAACATCTGAACAGAGCTTTGCCTAAATTGAGTTCACTACTCGGCAAAACTGCTGCCATTCGTTTGGTTTTGCTTCATATTAATTGGGTGGTGTCCACAATGATGATATTTGTAGTGTGTGAAAACCACACTGGCATTTCCCACAATTTTGCTGCTGTAGAATCTTTGGAACGTTTTTACATAGCTGTCTGTGCTGCTTCTCTCTCTGCTGTCCCCTCCTCGGTTCTCTCGGTGACTGCAGCAGGGGAAATATATTGTACACTGCAAATCAAAGTGTGAATGGGGCAGGAAACATTGGAATAATCATAGAGGGCAAATCACGCAAGCTGTAGAATAAGAAGCTAATAGATGTAATAATAGGCTGGGTATCAGTGTACAGAGAGATCAGCTTGAGAATGAAGCTGTGCAGGTACGTGAGAGCGAGTGAAGATGACAGCATCCTGGGCACACAGATCCGTCATGTATTATGGTATGTTCACATAGAGATGTTTACACTAGGATTTTGGCATGTGTTCCACATCAAAATCTGTCAAATCCACAACCCATTGTTTGAAAAGAGATTCTGCGTTGCCATTTGTGTGGAAAACAAGGCATCCTAGCCCTGTTGCGGCCTGAAACTGGGTAACCACAAACATATGTAAAATCATTCTTTTTACTTGTTTCCAGAGCTGTTCATAAAATTTAAAGGGAATCTGTCACCTTCCCCAAGTGCTGAACAGTCCGGATCACAAATTTTTATGTTGATGCTCCACCTCACTCCCATTCCCCTGCTGTGCCACACATAGCGCTGCTGGAATTCATTGAGATAATTCTCCTTGAGTCCTCTATTATACGCACACGGCTCCAAAGTCTTGTCAATGTATTCTAGCATCGGGTTGTGGTAAAACTGGGGGCAGGGAGAGGATCAGCATAGAGGGTAGTAATCAAGGTTCAATGCAGTACTATTTATGTAATACTGCACTTAAAGGGGTTGTCGCATCTCACTAGGAGTATGTTCTGCCATGCTTTTTGTGTAGCTCCCTTTCACTACAATGAAAACGTGAGCTGGGACAGCTCCTCTGATAGTGCTTGGGGTAGGTGACAGATCTTGTGATCAACTGATTGTATCTACATGAATTCCGAAAACATGACAAACTTTTATTATATATATCCGAATAAAAAAGGGAAGTCCTCTCAAATCTGGAACACTAATAATTACGAAATATAGGACCCAAAAAGAAAAACTAAAGAAACCAATTTGATAAAAGGGTGTAAGGTAGGCAAGGCTCATAGAAAGGGGAGGGGTGGAAGAAAGATGCTTTCCCTAATATTTAGTAATTGTCTTTTGGATTTGGGATGACTTCCCTTCTTTTTTTTTTTTGTTTTTTTTTATTCTGGTGACAGATTCCCTTTAAATATTGCGCAACCTGGTGCTTCCTATGCAGTGTACAGTAGGATACCCTATAATACCCAACACACCCACAATTCCTCGCTGTCTAGCTGCTTCCACCTTGTTATAACCATTTCCATTGTTTCCTTTTTTATAGGTGATGTAGCTGTAAAAATGTTGAATGTAACTGCACCGACACCTCAGCAACTACAGGCCTTTAAAAATGAAGTCGGAGTGCTCAGGTTAATATGTCCGGCCTGTAAATCTTATTATGTACTTCACATTATCGAACAGGGTTGTGCGGACCCAGGAGCCATCACTTGGTCCGATGTCAGCAACAGACACTTTATAGCTTTGTTCATGGAAGCTAATGTAGACGTGGAGCTGTCCAAAACCTGCAAAAACGTTGTTCTAGCGGCCAAGTACAGAACTTGGTCTATCCTTTTGCGAATGGACATCCATGTGCTTTCTGCATCCGTATGTCCATTCCACAAAGGATAGAACATGTCCCATTCTTGGCCAAAAAACGCAGACCACGGAGCCATTGAAGTCAATGGATCTGCAAAACAAATGAATGCAACACGGATGGTCATTTTGTATTTTGTGCACCGCAAAATACGTACGGTTGTGTGCATGAGGCCTTAAAGGGAACCTGTCACTGGGATTTTGTGTATAGAGCTGAGGACATGGGCTGCTAGATGGCCGCTAGCACATCCACAATACCCAGTCCCATAGCTCTGTGTGCTTTTATGGTGTAAAAAAACTGATTTGATACATATGCAAATTAACCTGAGATGAGTCCTGGCCCTGACTCATCTCACGTACAGGACAGGAATTTGTATATGGATCAAATAGTGTTTTTTTTTTTTTTACACAATAAAAGCACACAGAGCTATGGGGACTCGGTATTGCGGATGTGCTAGCGGCCATCTAGCAACCCATGTCCTCAGCTCTATACACAAAATCCCGGTGACAGGTTCCCTTTAAAATAACAATTCTATTGCCTTTCTTCTGTTAGTCCACCTGGAAATGTATGGGGGAAAAAGTAATTTTCAGGAGGGACAGCACAATGCAAGATTTTGACAAGATTCTCCAGCTTTGTTTTTTAATATGGAATACAAGTATTTACTGAGACGGCAGGAGTGCTGTCATTTCCTCCTCTCAAGGTCTCTGCTTGCTGTCAGTAAATGGAGAAATGACTATTTACAGCTAGAGACTGAAACCTCATTCTGCTGATGTATAGCTTCAACCACAGTATCATTCAGAGATTTCCAATCACATTTTCAGGACAGATTTTATAGGCATCTGTTTGTTTTCACTGAATGGAAAGAAGCACTTGGAGATGATGACTTGTCCTTACAAGACGTAATGCAGGTTCAGATCACCCAAGCATATGCATGTCTATTCTGGCCAAGCTAAATAGGCCTCTCTTACTGTCAACCCCCCGCATTACGGTTAGCAACTCACGATTCCAGATTAAAGAGGTGTTTTCCCTTGATCCGCTTCCCCCAGCACACAGGTAAACCACCCTATTATCCTCTATACTTTAGGATGCCGCCATAAGCATTTTCCCTAATTTCGGTAATGTAGCCACATTTTGGCTCCAATATTACAGCGATATTACCTGGATCTCCCATGGTTCTGCCAAGAGATCTAGAGATTGCAGCCCTAATATTTGAATGCTAACATGGCTGCATTATGGCCTAACCTGCATAATGCATCTCTGAGGACACCTAGGTAGGTAACCGTAGTTAAGTGGGTTGTCCCTCCCTAAAAATATATATGAATTTACCTGATTAGATCAGGAAAACTAAACAATTTTATAGTTGTAATCATTTAAAAGAAATGCTCCTGTGTTTAGATAATGCTGTTGCGGACTTTTTCTGCCCCCCCTCTGTGTCCAGTGCTGGTGGTCACACATGCTCAGTCGCGTCATGCACAAGATACATAGTGGCTGGGTAATTCCTGCTATGGTGCAGGTTATCACACGGCAAGGGGCTTCTTCTCACCAGCACTGGACACGTTAGGTTCTAAGGGGGAGCTACAATAAGTGAGTGAGTGACGGCAATGGCTCCAGGCAGTAGCATTTTTAACATGTTAACCCCTTGGCAACATCCGCCTTACATGTCCGGTGGCAGTCGGGGTATTAAACGTGGCTTCTGCTCAGGAGCTGAGCTGGCGAATTAGCTGGCAGGTGACTGGTGTCTTGTACTGCAGTTACCTCCACTAGTGTCCATGATTATAAAGAAATGCAATCGTGGACATTTAACCTCTCAGATGCCGTGGTCATTTCCAACCAAAGCACCCAAGTGGTCGTATACCAGGAGTGGGCTACTCCAGGTGACCAAACGGCCTTCCTTTAGGGTGGCTGGAACCATTCGGTTGTTGACACGTGCACAATTCACTTAAGCTGATGCCAGCAGAAGATAGCAGACCGCGCAGGCGCACTTTACCGTACTGCTGGCATTTGTTCAGTTAATGTGGCCACTGTTAGGCTACTTTCACACTCGCGTTTGGTGCGGATCCGTCTTGTATCTGCACAGACGGATCCGCACCAATAATGCAAACGCTTGTATCTGTTCATAACAGATCCGTTTGCATTATTCTTTCCAAAAAAAGTAAGTCAAAACTGATCCGTTTTGACTTACATTGAAAGTCAATGGGGGACTGATCCGTTTTCAATTGCACCATATTGTCAGTGAAAACGGATCCGTCCCCATTGACTTACATTGTGAGTCCGGACCGATCTGTTTGGCTCTGCATCGTCAGGCGGACACAAAAACGCTGCAAGCTGCGTTTTAGTGACTGTCTAAAAAACGCAACGGAGACCAAACACAGCCAAATTGATGCATTCTGAACGGATCCTTATCCATTCAGAATGCATTGGGGCTGAACTGATCCGTTTTGGGCAGCTTGTGAGAGCCCTGAAACGTATCTCATAAGCGGACCCAGAAACGCCAGTGTAAAGTAGCCTTAGCAGAAGATAATAGACTGTGTGGGCACACACAACAGAATTGTGCGCCTGCACAAGATTTGGAGCGAGCGGCAGCATGATGACGTCACCGCAACTAGAAGGTGGAGAGAAGGGGAGGACCCTGCTTCAGCTTTATTACATAGAGCTCCTTGGGCGCTCTTCAACCTAATTGGCTTATTTATAAAAACATGTTTTTGGGGGATCGTGAACATTGTTCTGGACATATAGGTATATTTGAAAAAAGCTATTGGAGCAACAGTGCTGTTACAGTTAGAAACAGTCTAGGGTGGTGACAGATTCCCTTTAATATTTTTTCCATCTTCCCAATACATTGTATGGAATATTAAACGGAAACTACAAGCCCTGATATGTAGACAGTACATGTGATCCTCCTGCAGTAAGGAATAGTCTCAATACTTGCCCAGCTGATCCCTCTTCGCTTCTCCCAACAGGGCTCTGTTTATCCAGTTGCAGCAGTTATGACATGATGACAAAATGTGACCATGGCAGCCAATCCCAGGCTTCTTTGGTTCACTGCTGAGGCCAGAGACTGGTGCAGTGGTCACATGTTGTCGATGTGATGTCACCACTGCAGCCAGGAAAACAGAGTCCTGCTGGGACAACCAGATTAGCCTTGTGGGAGCTGTTAAGTAACAATATATTCTTTATTGCAAGTGGATCACATGTGTTCGGTTTACTCCTGAAACTGGACAACAACTTGAAGTGGTTAAAGGTATAGGCCACTATGTATTCCCAGCTTCTAAGAACAGCACATACATGCACCTAGTAATATTATTATGTAATATTCCTAACTCGTGTTTTATTAGCAGGTCCTCTTAACTCCTTGCTGGGGCTTCAGTCCCACAATAGCTGCTGATGGTGGGGGTCGTGTGACCAGTCCCAACCATCAGCGGCCTCCATTCACTTACATTGGCGGACTGCTCATGCGCTCGTTTCCCTGTCCATTCACAATGTAAGTAAATGAATACCATTGATGGGTTTGACTAGTCACATGACCCTCCATCCGTCATTTTGGGACTGCAGCACCAGTAAGCAGGTAATGGGCCCTGCTAATAAACATGAAATAAGCATCATAGACCATTGGACATATGATGATGGTTTAATTAAACGCACGTTACCTACTGCATGTATGTGCTGTTCCCATTACATGTGCAGCTAGTAATTTATGGTGGCCAACCCTTTTAATATGTTGTTGTGGGACAAGCCCTTTGACTAGTACTGTTAGCCGATTTATTATGTGCAATGGTTTGTACTGATTCTTTGACTCTCTTGCTTTCTAGGAAAACTCGGCATGTAAACATCCTGCTTTTCATGGGATATTCTACCAAACCCCAGTTGGCAATAGTTACCCAGTGGTGCGAGGGCTCCAGCCTCTATCACCACCTTCACATCATCGAGACCAAATTTGAGATGATTAAACTGATTGATATTGCACGGCAGACAGCACAAGGCATGGAGTAAGTGGCTCTGCCAAGATGTCTCCTGTCTCCTCTGTTGGATCTTGTAGTAATTAAGTCCTTCTCTCTTCTCAGCTACTTGCACGCCAAGTCGATCATCCACCGAGATCTGAAAAGCAATAGTATCCTTTCCCCAACATGCCAGGACTTTAAGAGCTCTCGTAGAGTCCTCAGACATATCAGCAGGTTAAATTGGTTTAGTAGCCACAACTCGTACAACTGTCTGTCCTTTAGGAGAGTATTAGCCTCCCCCTTCCAACAAGTGGGGCTATAATTTGACCAGTCATCACTTCGTCTTTATCCTGTTTGGTTTGTATCTCTCCTTAACCCTATACTCTCTCTAGATATTTTTCTTCATGAAGACCTCACAGTAAAGATCGGTGACTTTGGCCTAGCCACAGTGAAGTCTCGGTGGAGCGGCTCTCACCAGTTTGAGCAGTTATCAGGCTCCATTCTGTGGATGGTGAGAATCTTCTCATGTGTAGTAATATTGTCAAAGGTTAGAAAAAGGGTATTTTGTCCCCCAAAGACTGTGCCGCTCTTGTTCATAGGCTGAGTCTAGTATTGCAGGTCATCCACATGTAAGTGAATGCAATACCAAACCCAGACCATGGCCAAAATTGATGCTCTGTCTGGGGAGAAGGAACACATTCCCTTTTTATTATAACAGCGCTCATTTTCAGAAACAGAAACTGCTAATTAATGCTGCTTAACTCTTTAAAGGCAATGCATATGCTTTGAAATACCAGTAGATTTTTTTACAAAAAAAAAAAAATCTACAACTAATATGTACACCTGGGCATCTCCATGGTAACAGACAACAAACAAATTCTGTGTAGTCAGATCTTGCAGTCAAAGTCCATCCTGTCACCTACTTCTGGCTAACCTACCAAACGTACGTTAGCATAAAGTAGGATAATAATGGAAGAAATCATGAGACTGCAGAATTTGTTTGCTGTCTCCTGGCACTTCTGCTGATCAGCTGTTTGAAGAGATTGCAGTGCTGCCTTCTCTTCACTGTGCGATGTAGACCGCGAGCAGGTGTAATTACAGTTCCTCCATCCTCATTCAGTTCAATGGGAAGGAGCAGTTGTTACGTTCTGTCTGCTTCCCATTGAAGTGAACGGGGACAGTGGAGCTGCAATTGCACCCGCAATATGTCAACAATATAGGAACATAGTCTTTAACCGTTTCGCTACTGGAGCGATGGGTAAACATGGCGCCTCCTCACACATTTCAGTAGGCATCATGCGCGGCAGGTCTCTGCTGTTTCAAACAGCAGAGACCTGCGGCTAATTACCGCGACCAACAATAATGCCGATCACGGTAATTTAAAGCCTTTTAGATGGCATGATCAAGTGAGATCACTGCATCTAAATGCGCAAAAACCCGGACACTCGAGCTTCCGGGGGTGTTACCGGCATCCTCTGTGGCCATCCTCGCTGAAGAGGCTGAGAACATTCAAACTGCAATTCTTATTTTAGCCAGGTGGCAGGCCAACATAAGAAATAAGCAATAGACAGTAATAGTTAGTTAGTTTTAAAAATACACGACTGTTCAAAATAAAATAAAAATTGATTTTGCAGGCTCAAATACGAGCTTCAAAATCATTACAAAAAAAACTAAGTTAAATATATAAAAAATATTAAAGTTTAAATCGCCCCCCCTTTCCTTATAATAAAAAAATAGATACCTAAATAACAAAAAATATAAACATCATGGATATCACTGCGATATGTAATTTTTCTAATACGACGAATGGCGTAACAGGAAAGTGTCAAAATGGCCAAGCTGCCATTTTTTCATTGCTTTTCTTAACCCAAAAAAAGTGATCAAAAGTTATGCGAGTCAGAATATGGTGATGTAAAGTTTAAATTTATTTTTATACTATCTAGACCTAAAAAACCTATACATATGGGGTATCGTTTTAATCGTATTGATAGAGAATGAAGGGAATGGGTCAGTTTTGCCTCAAATGGAACGCCGTAGGAACAAAACCCATAAAACGGAGGAATTGCATTTTTCCAATTCCACCCCATTTGGAATTTTTTTACCGCTTCCCACTACATTGTATGCCATAATTAATGGTGGCATTAGAAAGTACAACTTGTCCTGCAAAAAATAAGCCCTCATACATCTATGTAAACGGTAATATAAAAAAGTTATGGCTCAAGGAAGATGTGGAAGAACAATGAAAACGAAAAAAACCTCTGGTATCCTAAGGGTTAAGCACTATGATCAGCACTGCTATGTAAAGTCTGAAGTCTGCATGCTTCTGCTATTACTAACATCTTTTCTTTCTATAGGCCCCTGAGGTGATCAGAATGCAGGACAAGAATCCCTACAGCTTTCAGTCAGATGTCTACGCTTTTGGAATAGTTTTATATGAATTAATGACGGGGCAGCTACCTTATCAGAATATAAATAACCGAGATCAGGTAGGAGTTTACTCTGAGTACTTATCAGGGAAGATTACCTTTGGGATTTAAAACAGACCATGTGACTTTGTAGTAAAATCATTATTCTGTTGCGAGGAAAATGATTGGTAATGCGAAACCTGTAACTCGCAGAGACCCACTGCTAACATCACGCAACACATGCATTCACCACTAGAGGGAGCTAGCTCCCTGCAATGGGACTTGATTAGCTCCAAATGAACACAGTAAGGGTCCATTCACACGTCCGTGTGTGTTTTGTGGATCCGCAAAACACAGACATCGCTGGCACTTAATAGAAAATGCCTATTGTCCGCAATTGCGGACAAGAATAGGACATGTTCTATTTTTTTCGGGATCGGAATTCCAGATCCGGGCAGCACATCGTGCTGCCCCATAGAAATGAATAGGTCCGCAAAATGCGGAACGAAATTGCGGACGTGTGAATGGACCCTAAGGGCTCATGCACACGAACGTGTGCCAACCGTGCTTGTATTGCGGCCCGCAAACAGAGGGTCCGCAATATACGGGCACTGGCCTTCTTTACACCCCATCATTTACTTGAATGCGTACGCAATCCGAAAAGGTGCAGAACAGGGGCACGGAAGCACTACAGAGTGCTTCCGTGGGGTTTCTCTCCGCGCCTCCACACCACAAAAAATACCTGTAGAACATGTTCTACTTTTTGGCGATGCAGTCAGATCAGACCCATTTAAGTTGAATGGGTCTGGATCTGCAGCCGCAGGGCTGTTGCACAGGCAACATATTGTGGTCCTCAATGCATGTAAAGGCCAGGCAACGGCTGTGTGCATGAGCCCTAAATTATTATGTAGCGAGCTCCCTCTAGTGCAGGGATGTCAAACACGTAGCCCTTCAGCTATTGCAAAACTACAATTCCAGCATGCCCTGATAGCTGTAGACTGTCTGGACATGATGGAAGTTGTAGTTTTGCAACAGTTGGAGGGCTACGAGTTTGACATCCCTGCTCTACTGGAACGAGAAATGATTTTATCATTTAACTTGAGCCCCTCTAAATGCACTTTTTTTTAATATAAAGTGGACCTTTTTATTTGTATTGAAATAAGTGAAGATCAGGGAAAAAAATGGCCTTTTTAAAGGAAAAAAAAAATTATTTTGCCATTTTTTTTTTCAGATTATATTCATGGTTGGGAGAGGATATTTATCTCCAGACCTCAGCAAAGTTCGGAGTAATTGTCCAAAAGCAATGAAGAGGCTTATGGCGGACTGTCTAAAGAAGAAGAGAGACGAGCGTCCCTTATTTCCACAGGTAACTGCCGGTTGAGCAGGAAGGTTTTTCTGGTCTGCGTCCTGTTTATAGGATTGATAATCTGAAAGTATTAATGATAACAAAGGTGAGATGAATTAAAGGGACTTATTCTCCATAGGCTGTGCAGTTGAATCAGTCATCTCAAGTTTGCAGAATTCTTTTAATAATAATGGGGGAAATTTATCATAACTAGTCCTGGCAAAAGTGGAGCAGTTTCCCATAACTGGTTGCTAATGTCATTTTCTATATTCTGCACTGACCTGTGGATGGAAGATGTTTTACATATTACTTACTCGTCCCTCGCTCTGCCCTATAACCTGTGGATGGAAGATGTTTTACATAGTACTTACTCGTACCTCGCTCTGCCCTATAACCTGTGGATGGAAGATGTTTTACATAGTACTTACTCCCCCCTCGCTCTGCCCTATAACCTGTGGATGGAAGATGTTTTACATAGTACTTACTCGTCCCTCGCTCTGCCCTATAACCTGTGGATGGAAGATGTTTTACATAGTACTTACTCGTACCTCGCTCTGCCCTATAACCTGTGGATGGAAGATGTTTTACATAGTACTTACTCGTACCTCGCTCTGCCCTATAACCTGTGGATGGAAGATGTTTTACATAGTACTTACTCGTACCTCGCTCTGCCCTATAACCTGTGGATGGAAAATGTTTTACATAGTACTTACTCGTACCTCGCTCTGCCCTATAACCTGTGGATGGAAGATGTTTTACATAGTACTTACTCCCCCCTCGCTCTGCCCTATAACCTGTGGATGGAAGATGTTTTACATAGTACTTACTCGTCCCTCGCTCTGCCCTATAACCTGTGGATGGAAGATGTTTTACATAGTACTTACTCGTCCCTCGCTCTGCCCTATAACCTGTGGATGGAAGATGTTTTACATATTACTTACTCGTACCTCGCTCTGCCCTATAACCTGTGGATGGAAGATGTTTTACATAGTACTTACTCCCCCCTCGCTCTGCCCTATAACCTGTGGATGGAAGATGTTTTACATAGTACTTACTCCCCCCCTCGCTCTGCCCTATAACCTGTGGATGGAAGATGTTTTACATAGTACTTACTCGTACCTCGCTCTGCCCTATAACCTGTGGATGGAAGATGTTTTACATAGTACTTACTCGTACCTCGCTCTGCCCTATAACCTGTGGATGGAAGATGTTTTACATAGTACTTACTCGTACCTCGCTCTGCCCTATAACCTGTGGATGGAAGATGTTTTACATAGTACTTACTCCCCCCTCGCTCTGCCCTATAACCTGTGGATGGAAGATGTTTTACATAGTACTTACTCGTACCTCGCTCTGCCCTATAACCTGTGGATGGAAGATGTTTTGACACAGGTTACTGGCTTTTCTGCCCGGGTCCTGACCAGATGTGGCTGCTTCTTTTCCCGTTAAGCTGCAATCACTACTATGCAGATGATCTGGAAAGGAAGCAGGCCTATCCGGTCGGGGCCCAAGCGTAAGACACCGCATTCTGTGTCGGCGCAGCAGAGACTGCAGCATCAGCAGACAGAGGGAGGGGTAAGTACTATGTAAGAGAGCTTCCTTCCACAGGTTAGGACTGAATAGCAATTAGGTTAAATCAGCGACCTCCACATCACATTCTAAGGATGTTTTCACACATCACATATTCAACATATCTGCTCAACCCTGAACAATCTGTTGCAGAAAGCGAAGGCTAACACTTGGGTTTGTGCTGTAGATTCACATGAGTATTAACCCCATTCATGGGATCTGCGTGAGGGTACTTTCACAGTTGCGGCAGAGTGATCCGGCAAGCAGTTCTGTCCCTGGAACTGCCTTCCGGATCCGTCAAAACATATGCCAACTGATGGCATTTGTAAGACTGATCAGGATCCTGATCTTACAAATGCATTAAAATGCTGGATCCATCTTTCCGGTGTCATCCGGAAAAACGGATCCTATATTTATTTTTAAAAAAAATATATAAAATTCGGTCGGACGGATCCGACATTCCGGTATTTTGAATGCTTGATCCAGCACTAATGCATTCCTATGTAAAAAAATAAAATAAAAATGCCGGATTCGGCATTCCGGCAAGTGTTCCGGATTTTCGGCCGGAGAGAAAACCATAGCATGCTGCGGTTTTATCTTTTTTATGATCAGTCAAAAAAGACTGAACTGAAGACATCCTGAACGGATTGCTCTCCATTCAGAATGAATTAGGATAAAACTGATCAGTTATTTTTCGGTATTGAGCCCCTAGGAAGGAACTCTATGCCGGAAAAGAAAAACGCTAGTGTGAAAGTACCCTTGTACTTGCAGATTTTAAATTTTTTATTTTTTTTTTCCACTGCCACATAGATTTTATTTTATTTTTTTCCTCTTATACATCTGAATGGGGTGTTACCTATCCCATTTATTTGCACTGGAAGCAGAATGTTAGGAGATTTGAAGAGAATTTAGGTGGAATCCACAACTACATTCTCGTGAAATCCTGAACGGGGCCTAAATATCTCACGTCTGTTGCGCCATGGCAATTGGTTGTAGTTGTCTTAGCTATGATTCCCCTAGGCACAGCTTTCCTTTGCACCCTTCGATGGAAGTATGCCCACCACTGGTCTACACAAAATGTAAGCAAGCCTTTTCTGAATAATTACCCTGTTATTGTCTTCCTTAGATTCTTGCCTCCATTGAACTCCTGGCCCGGTCATTGCCAAAAATTCACCGCAGTGCATCTGAGCCGTCGTTAAACAGAGCTGGCTTCCAGACAGAGGACTTCAGTCTGTACGCATGTGCTTCTCCAAAAACACCCATTCAGGCCGGTGGATATGGTGGGTTCACGATACACTGACCATACAAGCCTCAAAGTTCCTCAAGGAAAAGAAAAAATATATCATTACTTGCACCCCCTGCTGGCAGGAATTTGTAAATGTCTGTGTGCCTGTTTGGTGTATTGTTTTGTATGGATAATGTATATTGTATAAATAGAATGTTGTAAGAATATATGTTCTGTAAGATTGCGGTCTTCAGTATTAATGAATATTTTTTCTGTTCTTTTGGGCTTAGATGTGACATAAATAAAATAAAAAAATACTAATTTGGCCAGGGTCACTGCAATTCCACTACTAATTACAACAATTAGAGTTCAAATCATCATCCACTCTTAGGGGGGGTGATTATAGAGTTTGTTCTTTCTTACTGCTTTTTTCCCCAAATCGGCGCGATACCGGTCTACAGGTTGTGTCTGGTATCGCGGCTCAGATCCATAGTACTAAATAGGACAAAGCTGTAGAGCAACACACGCCATGGATAGGTGTGGCAATTAATTTTTTCCTTTTAATGAAAACTGCCATGTTTTTCCAGTCTTGTATAACCCTTTAAAGTGTACCTAGGCATATAAAGTTTTTTTCTTATGTACTTGATCTTTTTTTTTTCATGCGATATTGGCACCTGAAGTTCAGGTACGGACTCCCCTGTGGCCAGTTTGAGCATGGTATAGACTGGAGCATTGCTCCTCCTGCCTGTCCCAGAGCTGCTGTCCTAAAGCCTGGCATTGATGTGCTATGCCAGGCTTTAGCAGAGCGGGCACAAGCATAGAAGTGATGTCCTATGCTGAGCTACTTCCCTACACCATGAAAGGCTTCAGGAAAGTGGGATGAATGGGAGCAGGGCAGGAGATCAGCATAGCGCATTGCTCCTGTTCCCACTCTGCTAAAGCCTGTCCTAGCACTTCACTGCCAGGCTTTTGGAGAGAAGAGCTGGCACAGATAGGGGCAGCAATGTCTATGGAGCTGATGCTTGTACGGCGCTCAGTGTGGCCACAGGGGAATCCATACTTCCATACACAGCAGTGTACAGGAGTAATGATTGTAAAGAGCTATAGGCAGCTGAACGTTTGATGCCTATATTGCATGGAAAACAAAATATGAGAGGTTATTTTAGGGTGTTTACAGTAGGTTTTAATAAACTTTATAATGTTAGGTACACTAAGTTCCCCTCTGAAACCAACACCTTTCCATTTCCTTTTGTAATTCGTACATGGGTACAGGAGAATTAGGTACACATTTGAGACTGGAGTATTCTTAACTTCTAATGCAAGTAACGCTAGTGTATCCAAAGCTCAGCAGGTAGACAGCCTCATTATCCAGTAGAGACAGAGGTCATGAAAGATGGCATGGAGCTCCTTGTGCAAGAGCCAGTACATAGTGCATAGTCCCTTTTGTTTGCCAGAATCGGTGTGCGTGTGTGTTCTCCACTGTACCTTGACATTTAGTAGATGGAAGCCCAAATCTCTGGTATCTATGACAAAGTGCTATAATTGTTACCTGATCTGTAGCGGGTAACCAAAACTTTAACAACCTGAAAGTTTTGCCCGAGCTCTGCTTGGGCTTTGAGAAAAGTACTTAATAATTCAGCCCAAGCAGAGCTCAGGCAGCTGAGTAAGGGTGTCTGCTTTAAAGGCTATATACACCTTTGGGAGCAATTTTTATTTATTTATGCATTGTACTTTATTCTGAGCTAAAAAAATCATTTTTTCAATTGGTCTTTATTAAAAATATAGAATCACTTTTTGTGTACCTAGCTAAGATGCTGTAGTAGCAGCCTGTGGATTTTTTTGTCTTTTCCGTCATCTAGGGAGCAGACTGACTCTCTATCTCTGCTCTCTGACCTCCTAAACACTTATAGCTCAGTTCTTATCTTACTGATAAGAATGTGGCTTAAATAAGTGTTTATGACCTCTTAGTAGTTTAGCGATCAGGGTTATTAGATGACGGCACAAAGTGAAAGTGAGAGTAGGATGCACACTGCTAGAAAAACTGTCCACCCTTTGTGACAGAATGGCTCAATATTTTTAATAAAGACTAATTGAAAAGATGACTTTTAGCCGAAAATTAATAAAATGCAATCCTTAAAGGGGTTTTCCCATCTCGGACAATGGGGGCATATCTCTAGGATATGCCCCCATTGTCTGATAGGTGTGGGTCCCACCGCTGGGGCCCGCACCCACAATGAGAACGGAGCCGGGAAATAAACAGCGCTGGCTCAACTATTGCCGTATGCCCCATAGAAATGTATAGGAGCAGGGGCCGCGCATGCGCGGTGCGCTCCCATTCACTTCTATGGGAGCAGTACTTGGTGGTTCGCTCCCCGCTTCGTTCTCATTGTAGGTGCGTGTCCCAGCGATGGGACACGCACCTATCAGACAATTGTCTGAGATGGGACATTGCGTTAAAGTAAAGAACCGCGCTGCCTGAACAAGGATTTATTTCAAACCGTGCTGAAAGCCCACTGAGTTGATGCAGGATAACAGTGCTTCCCAGCTCTGGATTCCAAACGCACCTCCTGGATTCCTCTGCAGGGCACCAAAAAAATCACACCATAGTGAAGCACTTTAGATACAGGTAAAACAACTTGTGGTTTATACTCACAAACGAGTTAAAATTCATAGCATATATAAAATCCTAGTAGTATCACTCCGCTGCCCGACCCGGGTTTCGCACTCAAGCTTTCACCCCTGACGAAGCTTGAGTGCGAAACCCGGGTCGAGCAGCGGAGTGATACTACTAGGATTTTGTATATGCTATGAATTTTAACTCGTTTGAGTATAATAAACCACAAGTTGTTTTATCTGTATCTGAAGTACTTCACTATGGTGTGATTTTATTTTTTTGGTGCGTTTGGAATCCAGAGCTGGGAAGCACTGTTATCCTGTATCAACTCGGTGGGCTTTCAGCACGGTTGGAAATAATTCCTTGTTCAGGCAGCGCGGTTCTTTACTTTACTTTAATGCATTGGAAATTGGTGTGAATTGACCTGCAGCGCAAGTATTCAATAGTATCTAAAAGAACTACGTGACTGACTTTCTTTTATTAGACATTGAGATGGGACATTGTCTGAGATGGAAATACCCCTCTAACAAAAATTGCCTCCAAAAGTGTACATAACCTTTAACTCTTCATATCTCATATAGGGCTGGTTTTGTTTGCAAGTCTAAGCCTTAAAACAAGAACAGAATCACAGCATTATCTGCTCCCAACCCGATTTCTAACAGCTATATGTCTCGTTATAGGCCCATATCTCTAGCTGCTACCCACCGTGAGATATAAAGAGTTAGAGCAGCCTCCCCTTTCAGTTGGCTGTGGTCTCTGCCATTTTGAAGGAAGGAGGAGGGTGGGGCAGTGGTGCTTTTGACAGCATGCTGTATAGGATAGAAAAAAAATGGGGGGTAAAATGGCAGTGCATTTTATGGGGCGAATGCTGCAATTTTTATATGGCTAACACTGATACATCGCCAGCTGCGATGCTGTGCAGCCTGCGATGTATCGGGGGAGGGAGGAGGGGCTGGAGGCTGCCAACTGCTGGAATCGCGGCAGGGCCTGATGCAGTCAATGTTCTCTATTATACCGGGCCCCGCCGCTTTACAGCAGTATTCATATGTAAACTGTAATCCTTAACCTCTTCTTAACTTTAGTTAAAGTAGCGCTATCCAGTGTACTACTACTTACTATCAAGTTCCCGTAGCAGGGAGAGCGTCCGGCAGCTGTAATGTTACTTGCTCACATCACGCGCCTGCTTCTGTGATGTGAGTGAATGATGTTACAGCTGCTCTGCCTGCTACGGTACAGGAGCATGATAGTAAGTAGTAGTACACTGGATAGCGCTACTTTAACTAACCTTAAGAGGTTAAGGATTACCGTTTACATATGAATACTGCTGTGAGTGGCGGGCCTGGTGTATTGGGGGATACTGTTATAGGGGGGGGAAATCTGTGGATGACCTATATAGCATAACTGTGCCATCCACAGACCCCTCCCCCCTCCTCATAACTGTGCCCTCCACAGAGCCCCCCCCCCCCCCCCCCTCCCCATAACTGTGCCATCCACAGACGACCATTAGTTCAAAAGCACACCTTTTGGTTCAAAATATATATTTTTTTTTCTCAATTTCCTCCTGAAAAACCTAGGTGCGTCTTATGGGCTGGTATATGTACAGTTGCAAGAAAAAGTATGTGAACCCTTTGGAATGATATGGATTTCTTCACAAATTGGTCATAAAATGTGATCTGATCTTCATCTAAGTCACAACAATAGACAATCAATCTGCTTAAATTAATAACACACAAAGAATTAAATGTTACCATGTTTTTATTGAACTCACCATGTAAACCTTTACAGTGCAGGTGGAAAAAGTATGTGAACCCTTGGATTTAATAACTGGTTGAACCTCGTTTGGCAGCAATAACTTCAACCAAACGTTTCCTGTACTTGCAGGTCAGACGTGCACAACGGTCAGGAGTAATTATTGACCATTACTCTTTACAGAACTGTTTCAGTTCAGCAATATTCTTGGGATGTCTGGTGTGAATCGCTTTCTTGAGGTCATGCCACAGCATCTCAATCGGGTTGAGGTCAGGACTCTGACTGGGCCACTCCAGAAGGCGTATTTTCTTCTGTTTTAAGCCATTCTGTTGTTGATTTACTTCTATGCTTTGGGTTGTTGTCCTGTTGCAACACCCATCTTTTGTTAAGCTTCAGCTGGTGGACAGATGGCCTTAAGTTCTCCAGCAAAATATCTTGATAAACTTGGGAATTCATTTTTCCTTCGATGATGGCAATCCGTTCAGGCCCTGACGCAGCAAAGCAGCCCCAAACCATGATGCCCCCACCACCATACTTCACAGTTGGGATGAGGTTTTGATGTTGGTGTGCTGTGCCTCTTTCTCCACACATAGTGTTGTGTGTTTCTTCCAAACAACTCCACTTTGGTTTTATCTGTCCACAGAATATTTTGCCAGTACTGCTGTGGAACATCCAGGTGCTCTTGTGCAAACTGTAAACGTGCAGCAATGTTTTTTTTGGACAGCAGTGGCTTCCTCTGTGGTATCCTCCCATGAAATCCATTCTTGTTTAGTGTTTTACATAGAAACATAGAATGTGTCGACAGATAAGAACCATTTGGCCCATCTAGTCTGCCCAATATACTGAATACTATGAATAGCCCCTGGCTCTATCTTATATGAAGGATGGCCTTATGCCTATCCCATGCATGCTTAAACTCCTTCACTGTATTTGCAGCTACCACTTCTGCAGGAAGGCTATTCCATGCATCCACTACTCTCTCAGTAAAGTAATACTGCCTAATATTACTTTTAAACCTTTGCCCCTCTAATTTAAAACTATGTCCTCTTGTAGCAGTTTTTCTTCTTTTAAATATTCTCTCCTCTTTTACCTTGTTGATTCCCTTTATGTATTTAAAAGTTTCTATCATATCCCCTCTGTCTCGTCTTTCTTCCAAGCTATACATGTTAAGGTCCTTTTTAACCTTTCCTGGTAAGTTTTATCCTTCAATCCATGTACCAGTTTAGTAGCTCTTCTCTGAATTCTCTCCAACGTATCAATATCCTTTTGGAGATATGGTCTCCAGTACTGAGCACAATACTCCAAATGAGGTCGCACTAGTGCTCTGTAGAGCGGCATGAGCACCTCCCTCTTTCTACTGGTATCGTAGATTCGCTAACAGGGATGTTAGCATATGCCAGAGGCTTTTGTAAGTCTTTAGCTGACACTCTAGGATTCTTATTCACCTCATTGAGCAGTCTGCGCTGTGCTCTTGCAGTCATCTTTACAGGACGGCCACTCCTAGGGAGAGTAGAAGCAGTGCTGAACTTTCTCCATTTATAGACAATTTGTCTTACCGTGGACTGATGAACAGCAAGGCTTTTGGAGATACTTTTATAACCCTTTCCAGCTTTATGCAAGTCAACAATTCTTAATTGTAGGTTTTCTAAGAGCTCTTTTGTGTGAGACCTCATTCACATCAGGCAATGCTTCTTGTGAAAAGCAAACCCAGAACTGGTGTGTGTTTTTTATAGGGCAGTGCAGCTGTAACAAACACCTCCAATCTCATCTCATTGATTGGACTCCAGTTGGCTGACACCTCACTCCAATTAGCTCTTGGAGATGTCATTAGTCTAGGGGTTCACATACTTTTTCCACCTGCACTGTGAATGTTTACATGGTGTGTTCAATAAAAACATGGTAACATTTAATTCTTTGTGTGTTATTAGTTTAAGCAGACTGTGATTGTCTATTGTTGTGACTTAGATGAAGATCAGATCACATTTTATGACCAATTTGTGGAGAAACCCATATCATTCCAAAGGGTTCACATACTTTTTCTTGGAACTGTATATAATTTGACAATCTAACTGTAGTGACCCACAGAATAAAGTTATTATTTATACCACACAGTGAACGCTGTAAAAATAAATCTGACAAGATAATGGTAAAATTGCTGTTTTATCGACCCCCCCCCCCCCCCCCAAAAAAAAAAAGTAAGTTTTACTTAATGCACTATATATACCCCAAAATATTTAAAACAAAATAAGCCCTGTAACTCATCCTGCAAAATGTAAGGTCTTGTATAGCTAAATTGAACTGTAGTGCAGGAGGTGAAAAAGGTTACTGGTCCTTCAGGATAAAATTAGTTGTCACTAGGGGGTTGAAAATGCCCTTATGTCCCCTGAGCTGCGCTCCAACTATATTTACATCAAACATAAAATTAAAAATAGGAAATTTTCTGCAGGGTTTTTTGAGTTTTCATGTGAGTTTTCATAACACAAGACACTTGAGGTAGAACTGCAGTTATTTGAGATCTGCTTCCTACTTTGTGATTGGCAGTGGTACCGCAGCAATACTAGTGAGGTCTATTGAAGTGAGCCTGATTATTGACAAGTCCCATTTTATGGCATTTCCACTGGGCTTATGACCCTTTTGCGGATTCAGATCAACTACCAATGGCTGCTTTTCTCTTCAGTGTAGAGGTGGTTGCAGTTGGCTATCTCCATTGAAGTCTATGGATGGGGGCAGAGTTGTTATGGAAATGGCAGCGCAGGTAGTGATCCACCTCTGGGACCCTCACATATGAGGTGTTTACAGCACATAATGACTGCCCAGGAAGAGAATGCCCAGGTCAACACAGTGGTCTATTTTTTTTTTTATTTTTTTTTTTTTTTGTAATTAGTAAAAATAATAATTCTCAAACTCCTTTTGTAACCCTTCAGTTTTAACCTTTTGTATAGACTGTTTTACACCTCTCGGAGTCTGAATATCTGTTGTCTTTATATGTCTCTGTATTCTTCGTGCTTGCACTAACCTGTCTAGCTTGTGGTTACTACAAGCATCAGACCTGTTCTGCTTTTTTAATAAACTTGATTTCTTTTGTACTCCCTCTGCAGGAGAATTTACAGCCTTCAAGTAACGGCACAGTCAGCACAAGCACCTCTGTTACTACTTTAAGTCTCGTGTTCCTCTAGTTTCTTAGCACTGGGACTACTTTACAAAACATGCAGATAATGCACCCATATTGTAAGAGGGAGCAGCATGAACCATCAAAGGAAAAATAAATGGGGGGAGGGGGATAGGGACCAGCTGAAACACCTGTGTTCCTCTAGGGAGTGGCCCAGCACTGCTCTTCAGCACGCCCCTACTGGTGTACACACTGCTGAGGAGAGGCCTAGTCTTGGCAACGAGAAGGCGGATCTTCTTTATTGCAGAGATTCCTTTTGTTTAAAATACTAACACCGATTCCCTCCCATTCTTTGTGGATCTTGCTCCAATCATGATGGGGACTGCCTGCTAGGAATCCTTTTTGTCTTTTGGGAAATAAAATGCTGGATCTCCATATCCCCACACAAGTAATTGCCTACTAGTATGGTACAAGTTCACCCATTCATACGGTTACACATCAGCTAGACCAGCAATTAGTCCTTCAACTGATTAAGATCTAAGTCATGGCACCATAAGGCCACAAAGTGAATATAGCTGAGCTGCAATACTAGATACAGCCCATGGACAAGGGTGGTACTGTTCCCCGGAGGCAAAAAAAAATTAAAAATAATTTTTTCTAATCTCCAACAAATTCATTAATTATTAGATTTCATTTGGAATCATTAAGCTGCTTCCTCAACCCACCCTTCTGTTTACTTAAAGTAATAATGCTTCCAATCAACTATCTTCAAAATTGATCTGGGGCCCCACACATTGTTCTTTCTAAAACTGTGGAGCCTGCCAACAAAACTCCCAGATTATTCATTCTCCAATTGGTGTCACTTGATGGCATCACTGATATGTTCTCATGAGGGATAAGCAGAGTTGTCCAGATCTTTTTTTATTATAAGGCCTCTTGCACACAAACGTTGTGCATCTGTTTTGTGCATAGGGGACCGCAATTTGCGGTCCCTAATGCATGGGCAACGTCTGTGCGGCAGCCGGGACGGATCGAGACCCATTCAACTTGAATGCGTCCGTGATCCGCCCGCACCCCAAAAATATAGAAGAAGTTCTATTCTTTTTTTCTATGCGGAGGCACGGACAGAAACACCACGGAAGCACTCGGTAGTGCTTCCATGGGGTTCCGATCCATGCTTCCATTCCGCATCTCCGTGATTGCGGACCCATTCAAGAGTGCACACGGGCCGGTTATACGGCCACGGGCACACAACGTTCGTGTGCAAGAGGCCTAACTCGTGGTCTGGAAGATCATGTAATAGTTTACTACTGTATGGAATGGAGATTCTGCATTTTATTTGGTCTAACACTTTATAAAAGAATGGATTGAACATTTTTGCATTAATGTCCATTTAGTTTTTTTTCCTTCAAAAAGGGTCTGGGAGGAGTCTGTGGCCAACCTTCTCTTCTCTATTCTGCTCTGGTATTTCATTCCTTTTGCCGAGGCCTTGCATGGACTGAAACTGAACTGTTTTTGTTTCTGGACTTTTTGGAATTTAATTTATTTCCTACAAGGTTAATGGGTGGCACCCAAAAAAAAACAGAGTTTTACATATCTTGCTGCGCAAAACATGATCACAATAAACTCCACTGCCACTTATGTTCTTTTCCTGGTCAGCAGCACTGCTTCTCTGTCTTGTGCTGTTACTTTGGAATCTCTAAAAGTTGGACCCTGCTAGAGTAAATCATGTAATTCCCGCTTCAGTCCATAATTCAACCAACAGGAAAATGTTTTGGCTTGGTGAATTTCACCTGTAAAAGACTGGCCAGATTTTAGCGCGTGTGAGCGCACGTTTGTGAGTGTTCACGCTACTGGTATTAATGTTACAACTAAATGTTTATACTCCAAAGCCTAAACCAGTAGCTGCTGACGAGGTCATATTTTATTTTATTTTATTTTTGTACAGTTAGTTTTTTGATTTTTTTTTTTTTCTTTTCATTTTTATTAATTGCTATTTATTTAATTTATTTTGCTATGTAAATGTGGAATGCTTTGGAGTTTGGCCAGAGTTTTGTAAATGAAAACTAGACCAGTGGCTTGTGTAATGAACTACCGACCCCCCGCCTCCCCTTCCACACCGTGCTGTGGCCATGACATAAACTCACCCAGTAACTTATGTACATATCTTTTTTTAAATATTCAGATATTCACTACATTGAAACACATTTTAGGAAGAAGAATCTATTTTTTGTTGTTGTATTTAATCCACCAAAACGCCAGATTATTATTATTTTTTTCAATACCAAATTGTTGGATGAGTTCACATAATTTTTTTTATTTTCCAAACCCCTCTGAAAATTTAGGATCTTTTTGTTCTGTATAATTCAACATTGGGGATGTGTTCAGATGTTTTTTTTTTGTTTTTTTTTTTTGTTTTTTGTCTTGCTAATAAAATATTAGTAGATGGGCTCATATTCTATTTATTTTGTTTCTCTTTATTCCCCCGCCCCCCCCATCTCCAAAATCTATCCTTCTGTAGAGAGACTGGTTTCAACTGTTTTATTTGGTGGTGCACCGAAACATTTGCCTAATGGCTAGTGTCATTACCAGACAGTGATGTTTGATATAAGAAGCATAGCCAAAAGACTAGGCTTGAAAATTGGCTCAGTGCAACTATATAATTGACCCTATGGTTCAAATAGTCTATAGGTACTATAGATCAAATCTACAGTTAAAGTACATCTCTTTATTCACTAAGGTTCGGGGGGGGGGGGGGGGGGGGGAATCTAACATACTAAAAATTTCCATCTGTTTGGTCATTCTTATATACTTATTTGGTTGGTTGTTTTTTTTTTTGTTTTGTTGGACAGTCCTGTAGATTTGAAACCAGAATTTTTAATTTAAAATTGTACATTTCTCTGGAAATTCTGTATGAATTTTTTTTTTTTTTATAATTTTAAATTCAAACATTTTGCAATCATATCCCCTAGGCTTCATGGAATAAATAACAAGTTCTACAGTCTTCTTCCTGTGTGTATCTACATATAGCACGTCTCCAGCACTGGGGCTTGTATCAGAAGGTTCCAACAGTAGTACTGATGATGATAATAATAATGCACCCATATAAACCTAATGCTATGTTGCTGTACATAACTGTCAGTCACTGACTTACAGTGCACATTCAGGTTGGAACTACCGTGGGTGGGGGGGGATCTGTAAAAAAGTGGTGTGTAAATTATAATAAAGACCATATTTCCAAATGTTTACACTGTGTCCATTACCCCACAGTTTAAAGCGCACTCTTCTCGAAGCTGAAGTTTTTTGCTTATATCATTTCATGAATTAATATATTTTTTCAGGTATAGGTTCTTTTCATTCAGCAAACATCTAACAATAAACATTCCAGATGGATTCTTGTGCTTTTGTACGTTCTTTGCTTAATTTTTTTTTTTCACATTTTTTTATTTTTGGTATATTTCTTTTTCTTAGTTATGTCCTTTCCTATTACAATCTGCTAGATTTTTTGTGAAAAAAAATAAAAATAACTGCTACCAAGCTGACTTACCCCTTCTCTGCTGTCGGCACAGAGTAAATCAGGTAAAAGAGTGGTTGCTATATAAATACTGCCTAACAACCTTTTATATTTTCTAAGCCTGTTATATGGGGTTGTCAAGTATTGCAACCAATTTTTCCCACTTATTGCACTGAACTAAAAGCGGAGAAGGGCCAAGAAAAGCCACAACTGCAGATTTTTATCTGTTAGGGCTTGTTCACATTTGTGTTGGCTCTGTTCGGATCCTCCGTTGCAGATTCCATTAAAAATACTGGACAAAAAAGTCCTTCATGCAGGACTTTTTTTGTCCGGATAAGAAAAACAGGATTTCGAACGGAAACTGAATGCACTTCATTGTAGTCAATGGAGTCTGTTCAGCTGCACTTGGTCAGTTATGTGCCCGATCCAGCACTCATTATTTCCATGGTTTTACTCCTCTAACAAAGCTAAACATTGGAAATAAACAACGTTGCTGTGAACCCGGCCTCACTCCCAAATTATTTTAAATGTGTCATATTCTGCAAAATAAAAGTGGAGAACCATTCGTTAGTGTTCCTCTAATCTGTACCCAAATGCAATTTATAGCAGTTTATCCACTACCACCTAAGCCCATGATGCTTTGCTTAACCGAGGGAATGAGAAGAGAAAAATTTGTAGTAAAAATTTTTGGGATTAATCCAAAATGTATGCAAAAAGCTTGTAGAAAGGTGGAGATATAATTGTAGTTGAAAGTGACCTGTGCCGTTCTGTTAAATCCAAGCTATTATTCTATGTTATCAGTCATTTCAGGCCTCATGCACACAACCATATTTTCAGTCCACATCTGACCCGTGGCCGTGCAGCAAACTATAGAACATGTCCTATTCTTGTCCATTATGCGGACAAGAATAGGCATTTCCACAGTGGGGCCCGCTATTAAAGTGCAGGATGCACACGGACTGGATCTGTATTTTGCAAATCAACGATTTGCAGACCGCAAAAAGGATATGGTCATTTGCAGGAGGTCTAACTAGGGAGAGGCTAGATTATAATGTCTGCCACCCTGATCCAGAAACATTGGGAATTAGTAGAGACCATAGGTACCATAGACCTCTCATGTGGTCATGAACGATAATTGTTATACCTCTGGTCAGCTTCTCTTCTCCTATGTAAGCCTAAGTAATACCAGCTCTTGGGCAGCAGCCTGGCATTGATCACTAGTATTCGTTGTACCGCAAGCAACTGCAAAGAAGTTGTTACATCTTTTGGTTTTCTTTACTTTTCTAGTACAATTGTAAAATGTGCATAGGGTGTGGTCTGGAGTTCCTAATAATTTTTGAAACCATTTTGGTTGGTATGGATTGTTACATAATTTTGTATGTTCTCATTGTTCTGTGTACATTTGGCCTTCTGTATCATAAATGGTCTCAGGGAGAAGCACCTTTATTGCTCACAACAACCAAGTAGAATTTGGATTAGCAACAAGGGTTGAAAAAAAAGACCCGTTTTCTTTTATCCTTGATGCCCATTCACACATTTTTCTTGTATTTTATACGTCTACATTACCATCACTTTCTATTGCGTCCATTAAGCTGTACTAGTGATTGACCATGCTCTGACTTTAATATATGTTGGAAATTTTGAACATTTTGTCTTTGGAATGTATTTGGCCCTATAGAATCCTTTAATTTATACTCCTTTTATTCCTAATATTGTGTGTTTAGGAAAGCTGGATGACAACTAATATGGCTGCCTTTACCTACTGGTCCATGCAAGAGCTAATTATTATTTAGGCTCTGAAATTAGAATAGGGCATATAATCACTGCATAGCAAGATAGATTTTCTTTCCGGAAGTCTGTTTATGTTCTAGCAGTCATATTGCTTATAACCCAGCTTTCCCAGCAACAGAAATAAGGACATTTCATGAAATGTTTACTGTTGATTCATTGTAATTTTTTTTGTTTTATGAGGAAAAGTTCTTAAAAGCACCTTGACGTGGGGGAGGTAACCCTTGTTACCATTATTTTACCATTATTTTTTTTATATCAATGTAAAATATGTGTATATAGTTTTCTCTGTTCATACAGTGAAGTTTTAGTTTAGCACATTACTACAGCAAGTGCAATAATTTGCAAAAAAAAAAACTGTGAACAATTAAACATTCATGTGCACCATCACCATTGCTGTCCATTCTTTCTCATTTCATGTAATAGAATTTTTTAAGAATTTTTTTTCTTTTTTTGTTTAATTTGCTAGAGTTTTGAACGTCAAGGTCAAACGTTTATTAGAAAGCGTTAGAAATCCAATCTAAGCAAATAGAGTAATCTGAATCGCAAGTCTCTTAATTTCATAGCAAAGCTATATTGGTGTTCTTTAAATTGTCACTGTCGTTTCTGCAAACTTTTGCATTAATCAATACAACAGATGCATTTATAATATATCTTTTCAGAGAAGAATGTTTCTTTGTCCCCCACTCCCTCCTAAACTAACATTTTCTGCTGAGTCCATCTTGAGCAAAAAGAGGACTTTCAGCTCACTGAAGGATCGTATTACATGCTGCCCATGAAAGACTGAGAAGAGGTGAATAGCAATAAGCTTCAGTGAGAGAGAAAAGACAGACGCATGCTGCCCATAGATGGCTGTGCGGAGAGGAGAAAGAATGCTGATATTGTGAGCAAAATGCATTTTTCTCTGATTAGATATATTATAAACTTTCTTTTATTCACATGTACAAATGATTTTACGCAAAATTTGTAGGAATGATTGTGACAATTTAACATTTGTATTTATACTGTGCAGTAGTACTGTTTTAGTCTTATGTAACAGATGAGTCTGCCATTGATCACCAGGGTCCAGCTGCAACAGGTATCTCAGCAAGCCCCCCTTCCCCCCCCCCCCCCCCCTCCCCCCACAAAAAACAAAATCTTTGTCCTGGAGAGCTTAAAGGCTATGTACACCTTTTTGGAGGCAATTTTTTTTTATTATTGCATTGTACATATTTTGAGCTAAAATATTTTTTATTAAAAATATGGAATCCTTTTTTGTGTACATAGCTGCCTGTGGATTTTTTTTGTCTTTTCCGTCATCTGGTGAGCATTTATCTCTGCTCTCACATTATAAACACTCATCAAAGCTCAATCCTTATCTTACTGATAAGAATGTGGCTTAAATAAGTGTCTATGACCTCTTAGTATTTTAGAGATGAGGGTTATTTGATGACAGACACAAAGTGAAAGTACCAGTCATGTAGCTAGAGAAACAGTTAACCCTTTGTGACAGAATGGCTCGATATTTTTAATAACGGCCAATTTAAAATATGATTTTTAGCCAAAAATGAGTAAAATGCAATCATAAACAAAAATTGCCTCCACAGGTGTTCATAGCCTTTTAACTGATACAACCTGACTACATGTGACTGTAGTCAAAATCCACTAGTTCAAGGATATTAGACTTAAAGGAGTTTTCCTATCGCAGACAATGGGGGCATATCGCTAGGATATGCCCCCATTGTCTGATAGGTGCAGGTCCAACCTCTGGGACCCGCACCTACATTGAGAATGGAGTGGGAAAAGGTGGTGGTGGGCGCATGTGCAACCCCCCTCTTTCCTTAGTTTCTATGGGGCCACAAAAAAACTGTCCGTCCCATGGAAATGAATGGGAACGGTGTCTGCGCAAGCGTGGTGCTATCCCATTCACTTGTATGGGGAGAGCACTTGGTGGTGGCACCCCCGGAAACCTCTGGGGTCCTCCAGCCACCAGTCTCCCCGATCCGTTCTCGGCATAGGTGCAGGTCCCAGAGGTGGGTCCTAGCGATATGCCCCCATTGTGTGTGATGGGAATACCCCTTTAAGCTTAACATTATTCAAGTTTCACATTTGAGCTAAAATCTTCCTCTGCCAAAACAACACGCTGGAGTTCATCATATCTAGCATAGCCAGACACTACCTTTCCCTGATGGAACCCATTGACTATAATGGGGTCTGGTGGGAACCAGCCCGTTTCTGGCATTAGTGCTGGGATTTGGATGGACAAAAACTGTTGCTAGCAGTGCTCCAGCCCTTTCCGGCTATGCTGGATACGATGAACTCCATCAAGATGTTCCTGTGCTGAAACAACCTGCCGGAAGATTTTAGCACTCATGTGAAAGTAGCCTAAAAAGTATGTATGTTTTCCCAAAAACAGCGCTACATTGTCCACGGTTCCTGTTTAGTATTGCAGCTCAGCCGAAATCGGGAATAAACCTGCATAATAGTTATGTAAGATATATTACAAAATGGCATAGTATGGGCTTATCATAATATGGATGCCGATATGCAACCGCCTAAGGATATTTCAGTTAAAGGGGGAAAAAAAAAACATCCTGAACAGTTGAATAAGGCTAGGTCTACACGACGACATTTGTCGCGCGACATTTTGTTGCACCAATGTCGCGCGACAATTTTTATAATGGCAGTCTATGATGTCGCACTGCAACATGCGACATGCTGCGACTGCGACGCAACAGTCGCAGAAAATCCATCGAGATGGATTTTTCTGCGACTGTTGCGTCGCAGTCGCAGCATGTCGCATGTTGCAGTGCGACACCATAGACTGCCATTATAAAAATTGTCGCGCGACATACGTTGCGCCCTATTGAGTCGCGCAACAAATGTCGTCGTGTAGACCTAGCCTAATTGATACCTTCCTATATAATCTTCATATAACTTTCAGCTGAAATATTAATTTTAGCTACAAAAAGTGTGTATGTTTGGAAATTGGAAAACACAATGGGGCAGATTTACTAACCATATAAATGGCGTAAACTTTGGCACTGCACCAAATTTATCACAGTGGCTCATGCTAGATGTGGTTGGTGCATTGCTAGACTCTTTTGTCTAACTTTATATGAATTAATGGTTGGCTAAATGGCAACCTCCATGGCAAGCTATGCACAGTGGATTTTTATAAAACTAGATGCACCAAATTGCAAAACAAAAAGGGCCAGTTTGCACCAAAAATGCACCAATTTGTACCAAGTTTTGATACAATTTATGGCAAGTTCTAGGTGTACTCGTTAGTATAATGAATATTGCCATTAAAGGGAACAATACAATGTAAGTGTATTATTTAAAGGGTTGTTCAGCAGCAGAAAAAACTGCTTATAAAATGTAACAAATTTAACTTACAAATATAGGTATATATATAAAATCTGCTGGGATTTCAGATTCCTTTACCCACCATCCTGACCTGGACCCTCTGTTCTGTGTTTTATTCTGGCACAAGCTCAGTCAATGAGGTTAAAGAGGGCTGTGTGTCTGGCTGAGCAGTAGCTAAGCAGCAACCATTACAGCTGATGCAGAGCAAGAATATTACTAACAGCTTTATTAGAATGACGTCAGAATTGGAAGTTCCAGGACCAAACCAGGGACTGAGTAAATTTGAAAAAGTAAAATAGTAAGTTCAGTTTTTTAATCTCATAAACTTTTTTTTTTTTTTACATTTCAAAACAAGATTTTTCAACCTAATATCGGAGGAAAGAGTCTGTTCTTATGAGAAACAAAAATAGACTGAACAGAATACATTTTTTATGTTTTTAATTTATTCATTCATTGGGAATGCAAACATAATAAAATTAAGTACTTTGTAAGGTACCTTTTGTATAGTGGCAGTTTCTTTTTTGGGGTGGGTTGGGGAGTTTTTAATGTTTTATTATAGTATATGTATGTTGTATTTCTATGCCAAGGCTATATGATCTGAGAAGAGGTACTAAGCTACGAGGAGTTCAGTTTGTGAAATGTTTTGGGAGTAAATCTACAAGTAATGGAAATAGGGACTGCAGTAGGGTATTGGATTTTTTTCTTGGCTACAAAAAAAATAAAAAAATAATAATTATTATATATATATATATATATATATATATATATATATATATATATATATATATATATATAATTTTTTTTTTTATGGAGACTGAGGTTCTCATTAAATATATTTGTCCAGGTGGTTGGCCCTTTTCTCTGCAAAGACATTTTTGCATGTCCTTGTAGAGTTTTCAGCTACATGCTAATCATGCATCTGTAAGACAGTGCAGTAGGGTTCACTAAAGAGAAGAGAGGGACTTTTTTTTACCACCCCGCCTTCTCCATCAATGTGCACTTTGTATACAGATCAGGAAGTGGCAATGCCACTCCCTGAAAAGAGCCTAGCCATGTGATAGCTAGGGGCCGTGTATCTGTATGAGCTGTTGGGTCATAGCAGAGCCATTTCAGCTATGCAGTGAGGTTGATGAGCCTTGTAGAGCCTCTCTGGGGGGAAGGGGGGGGGGGCTGTATTTCCTCTGTAGCTGTGGCTAATACTGTATGTCAGCCCTAGTTACAGAAGAAAGCAATAAAAATAAATATTGTATGGCAATATGGGGTGGGGTGCACAAAGTAAAAAAATAGACATAATAAAAAATAAAAAAAAACACCACATATTCCACTCTAAAGCTTATAGCCCCTATAACCATAAATCCCTAATGTCCAAATGGGGACATAATTTAAAAAAGTAAAAAAAAAGAAAAGTAAAATAAATAAAAATGACCTTTTAGATCACTGAAAAAAGCGCAAAATTATTTACAAGCTGTAAATGGGTTATGGCTTGAAAAGATGCATGTACTAAAAAAGCTAAAATATGTCTTGTCAGGAAGGGGGTAAAGACGGATTTGTTTTGAACACCATTGAAAGTCAAATCCGTTTTCTATTGTACCACATTGCGTCATAGAAAACAGATCCCTCCCCATTGACTTACATTGTGTGTCAGAACGGATCAGTTTGGCTCAGTATCGTCAGACGGACACCAAGCAGCACTGCAAGCGGCGTTTTGGTGTCCGCCTCCAAAGCGGAATGGAGATGGAACTGATGCATTCTGAGCGGATCCTTTTCCATTAAGAATGCATTAAGGGCAAAACTGATCCGTTTTGGACCTCTTGTGAGATCCGTTCAGGGCTCTCACAAACGGAAAGCCAAACTGCCAGTGTGAAAGTAGCCTTAATTAGTAATTGATATTATATGTGCTCCAGGGGTGTTTCTTAGGAGCACATCCCAAAACGATAGGCTTATATACGCTGGCTCAGCAGTAAACTGCCCCTTGATATTACTTTGTAATAAAGTTAGTTCTGTAAGTACTGGAACCTTATATTAGTCCTTAGCGCCCAATAATATGCCCCGTCATTAAAACTAATCAATGCATGATAATATGCGGCTCAATATATACAGTAATACAATTACCACATAGTGTCTGAATAACACCACCATACTGTTTTTATATAAAAATCACTATACAAAGATGAACAGCACAGCTATACAATGACCATATAGTGGTGGATATAGCGGAGGCGTTCCTGGGATCATACTTGTGATTACTAGGACAAGACTACAATGACAATCACTTCATGACTTGAATCTGCAGAGTTTGCTGCAGCTTTGAGTTTCTAGCACCATCGCCACCTATTTCTCATTTCTCGCCCATATTCATTGGGGGACACAGAAACCGTGGGTATAGCTATGTCCTCTAGGAGGCGTTGACACTAGTAAAAGCTGTTAGCTCCTCCCCGGCAGCTATACCCCCTCCAGCCTGGAGAGAGAGCTTCAGTTTTTTCTAGTGTCAATAGGAGACAAGACCTCCCTGCTCTGCACGGCTCTCCTGAAGATTTTTTATTTTAGTTTATTTTTTCCCTTCTTTTTCAGATGGGAAAACAGTGGACGCCTCGCCTCCCTGTTCTCCCGGGGTCGAGTTGCGCCAGTGGCGGTCACCCACACTGCTGCCTCCCCCACAGAAGACAAGGTGGACCAGGGCAGCCTCGCTCTCCTGCATCCCGCCAGCCAAAGGGTCACCTATCCAAGCCCCCCTTTTCCAGCGTCCTGCCACTACGGTGCCAGTAGCTGAAGGGGTGACCCTGCTGGATCAGAGGAGGGGGTGAAGATGGCGGCAAGACAGAAGATGAGGTGAGTACACGGGACTAGGTGAGTATTAACCCCTCCCTCCCTTCCTCTCCCCTGGGGTTTCTCTGGCATAGTTTTTCCCCTGCCCTCAGGGTTAACTAGGGGGAAACAGCAGGCAATACAGCTCTCATAGCTGTGTGGGTAAATGCATTGCCTCTGATGCGAAAGGTCGTGAGTTCGAATCCCAGGAATACATTTTTTGCCAGGGGCCATTATTATCAAGACCCCTATAACAGTCCCTCTCACTCCCCCCTAGGCCGGTAGACGATTAAGAGGGGGTTAATGTGGTTAAAGGCGGAATAGGGCGAGATGGCGCTGCGGGGTACAGTGTACACATCAGCGGGACGGAGAGGAACGCACAGCTCCTGCTCCCCACTATCGCTCCCCATCTCCATATTCCGACCCTGTCAGGAGCGGGCGCCAACGAATGAAAGTAAAATCGCGGACGCCTCGTGCGTCGCTTACTTCACCACCACGACTCCGGGTAGTCTTTCCTCTTGGGGGACTCAACCAATTGGCGGGGAAATCCTGCTGCATCCCCCCCCCCCCCGTAGTACCGGCAGTTTCTGTTCCCCCCCCGGGGGCGCTCTAGGTGCTGGAACTTCTTCCCTTGGCTGTCCGGCAGTGCTCCGGGTGGCCATGTATTTACTGGGCCGCGTTTTTTTTGCGGCAGACTGGGCCGCAACTGTTCGGGGGAGGGGGGGGGGGGGGGGGGCTGGCGCGAAATTCTCCCGCCTAGCTGTTCCCCTCCCCCAGAGCTAGCTGAGCACCGCCCCTGCTCTCATTTAACCCTTTCTGGCCAACCACTTCATTCGGCTGGCCCTGGGTATTACAGAAAAATCGGCCGTGCACCGCGGTGTTCAGACCACTCCTTTCTCTGCCCGACCCGCTCTAACGCCCCAGTGAGTCCGGCCAGTCTGAATGGCCGGCGCAGCATTGAGGATTTAACCCCTTCCTGCCTTTGGGGGGGGGCAGCACGCTCTGAAAAGCCGTGCAGCGGCTTGCTTGCGCCACAGCCTTCGTCCCCATTCACCTGCTGAGCCGGTCTGAGACTGCCTTAAGAGGAACTCGCATAGTTCCCTTCATTACCATTCTTGGGCCAGCACCTATCTGGGGCTCTTTCCTGGGTACACTGTACGTGTAACCCCTTCCTGCCTCTTGTCATTGAGGCCTTCTTCCTAGTTTTTAAAATAATAATAAAGGAAATGTGCGTCCATATGGGTCCCCCTCCTCAGCCGCAGGGCCACCCCGGTCTGTGTGGTCCCACACTGGGCCCGTGCCCTGTCTCTAGTAGAGGGGAAACTCGCATAGTTCCCAATTGCCCTCCGGGGCCGTTTGGTTGATGATTCTCCACCTGCGCAATCCAGTGACGGACCACTGCAGGATCCCAGTCTGCCCTCCGGGGCCGTTTGGTTGATGATTATCCACCTGCGCAATCCAGTTACTGACCACTGCAGGATCCCAACCCGTCCTCCGGGGCCGTTTGGTTGATGATTATCCACCTGCGCAATCCAGTGACGGACCACTGCAGGATCCCAATCTGTCCTCCAGGGCCGTTTGGTTAATAATTCTCCACCTGCGCAATCCAGTGACTGACCACTGCAGGATCCCAACCTGTCCTCCGGGGCCGTTTGGTTGATGATTCTCCTCCTGCGCAATCCAGTGACTGACCACTGCAGGATCCCAACCTGTCCTCCGGGGCCGTTTGGTTGATGATTATCCACCTGCGCAATCCAATGACTGATCACTGCAGGATTCCAACCCGTCCTCCGGGGCCGTTTGGTTGATGATTCTCCTCCTGCGCAATCCAGTGACTGACCACTGCAGGATCACAATCTGTCCTCCGGGGCCGTTTGGTTGTTAATTTTCCACCTGTTCAATACAGCGGAGAACCTCTGGAATTCCCAATCCACCCTCCGGGGTCGTTTGGTTGATAATTCTTCACCTTCATAAATCACGTGGAGGACAGCTGAAGTATTCCAAACCCACCCTCCGGGTCGTTTGGTTGATAGTTCTCTACCTACGCAATTCAGTGAAGGATCTCCGCAGGTTCCCAATCCGTCCTCCGGGGCCGTTTGGTTGATAATTCTCCACCGGCGCCATACAGTGGGGAACCTCTGGAATTCCCAATCCGCCCTCCGGGGCCGTTTGGTTGATAATTCTCCACCAGCGTATATTTAATAAGGGACCTCTGACATTCCCAGTCCACCCTCCTGGGTCGTTTGGTTGATAATTCCTCACCTGAGCAACTCCAGTGGGAGACATCTGGAACTTCCCAATCCACCCTCCCGGGTCGTTTGGTTGATGATTCTCAACCGGCGCAATTTTATACAGGACCTCTGTTCCCATTCCACTCCCTGGGGAGTTTGGTTGCTAAGCCTCCACCTACGCAGTCCGCATCTGCCAGGGGCGAGGTTTTGAGGGGCAGACCTGCACGCTGGCGGTCCACAGCAGGTCATCTTCTCGAATATCTCCACACCCCCACCCTTTATCTCCGGGTCACTCTCTGGTGCACCCTCTCTCACAGGAGCTGGTCGCCTGGGGGGGGGGGGGGGGGTGGAGAATCACTGATTCAGATCCTGGCTTGAATCCGAAGCAATCTCCTGATTGCGTCTACGGTGGCCAGCAGCACTTGTCATAGGCATTACCCCCTTCTTAGGCGGGGTAATTGCACTACTTTGGGATACAGTACTGACCTTATACATTGTTCCCTGTCATAGGTGGACTAAGGGAGGTAACACTGATTTCAGTGCCGGACATATACATTCCCCCTTCTGTAGGTGGCGGAATTGCTTCTCCGTTGGATTCAGTACCTGCCGTATTTCATTAGCTCCTTCCTCGAGTGGCGGGTTGACATTATCACCGGTTACAATGTGTACTGTGCGCTCTACCCCCCTAGTTAGGCGCTAATTGCACTCTCAAGGGGGACAGGACTTGCCATATGCACTAGTTCTCGCCGTGGGCATTAACCCCCCCCCTTCTTAGGTGGGGTATTTTCTTTACCACTGGCTTCAGTACCCCGTACGCATTCCACATTACATAGGTAGGGTAATTGCACCACCATTGGATACGGTCCAAATGTCGCGCTATCCTCCCATAGGCGGAGTGTTGCACATCACGGTGCTTCCTGCCTGCCTTACCCCCTTTCGCAAGTGATCCATTAGCGGGGGAATAACTGAATATCTTCAAATACGGCAATTCAACAGTCGGTACTCGTCGGTGCCCGGTACTTTTATTCTGGTGCTATATGAGGCTGCCAGTGGATACGGTGGCTATTCTCATTGTGTTCTTTGGTGCTGATTTTTGGCCATGATTATAACTCCTCTGTCTTCTCAGGTGGTTTACTAGCAACTCTTGTGTCCTAGAGACTCCCATCTCCATGGGTCTTCATTGTTCCAGTTGGTCATGATATTGTCCACATTAGTAGTAGTGCGTACACCATTGCACATATATGTTGTGTACGTTCCAGCGAGTCGAATGCTCACTGACTGTATTCTCTATCCACCACTCCTCCTTCTCGCTCTACTTCAACTGGGGCATTATGGTACGTGGCTTCTACGGATAGTCTCAGGCCTCCCCCTGTTTTTTGCGCCGACGGGCGAGCACTGGCTATTACTGTGGGTGCGGTATTGCATACCACTACATACCTGAGCTCTGTCTGTTCAGTTTTTTGTCAGTGCTGGAGTCTTCTGCATCTGAAATCCTTGGCTACTTCTGTATAGCGCCAGTCTGTCGGGAAATGGGCTTGGACCTAGCCTATTCTTCCCCTGTCTCTTTTCTTCTCTGGATTATGATTCATAGACACCCCGCATGCCTTGGTAGTTCCTATGTTACTACCTTCCCTCATCTGCATCTGCACGGGGTATTCTTTTCGTGGCCTTCCATTCCAGGCACGCTCTGGTTCCGACTGGAGGGTTGTGGCGCCCTCCACATCCCTCCTTCTATGGGGACTCCTTCCATTGGTCTGGGTGTACTAACGGTATCCACACGAAAGCTCTCCACCTTCTCTCCCAAGCAGGAGTTCTGAAGACATATGACATGGATGCCCTGATATCTCCTTGGTGTGAGTTCTCCCTCCTAAGGCTACTTTCACACCTGCGTTCAGGTGTCCGCTCGTGAGCTCCGTTTGAAGGGGCTCATGAGCGGTCCCGAACGCAGCCGTCCAGCCCTGATGCATTCTCAGTGGAGGCGGATCCACTGAGAATGCATCCGTCTGGCGGCGTTCAGCCTCCGCTCCGCTCAGTGAGCGGACACCTGAACGCTGCTTGCAGCGTTCGGGTGTCCGCCTGGCCGTGCGGATCCGTCCAGACTTACAATGTAAGTCAATGGGGACGGATCCGCTTGAAGATGACACCATATGACTAAATCTTCAAGCGGATCCGTCCCCCATTGACTTTCAATGTAAAGTCTGAACGGATCCGCTCAGGCTACTTTCAGACTTAGACATTTTTCTAAGTTATAATGCAGACGGATCCGTTCTGAACGGATGCAAACGTCTGCATTATAGGAGCGGATCCATCTGATGAAACATCAGACGGACCCGCTCCGAACGCTAGTGTGAAAGTAGCCTTATTTGTTTCTTCTCTCCTACCCAGGGTTCTGCGGAGGATTAGATGGAGGGAATTCCGACAAATTCTAGTCGCTCCGGATTGGCCCCGTCGCACGGGTACGCCGATCTCGTTCTCCTTCTGGAGATGTCCCTTGTCATTGCCACTTAGGGACGACCTTCTTTTAGGTTCCGGTCTTACATCGGCAGTTATGGTCTTGGTTGACGGTGTGGCTTCCCCTAGTGCCCATGGTAACCCTCCTTCAGGGAGTGGCACGTATGATTCCTCCGTACCGTCCTTTACCGCCTTGGGATCTGAATGTCATTCTCTCAGAGTTCCAGTCTTCTCCCTTTGAGCCCTTGGGGAGATATCTCTCCGGCTCCTGTCCTAGAAGGTAGTTTTTTCTTGTGGATCTCACATCCATCAGACAGGTGTTTCGAGTTGGCGGCGCTCTCTTGCAGAGAACCCTTCCTGGGTCTTCTCAATGATAAGGCGTTTCTCCGGCCCATTCCTTTTTTCTCCTGAAGGTGGTCGCTGTCTTCCACATCATTGTAAAGATTGTCCTTCCTTCCCTGTCCCTCTCCTTCACTCCTTAGGGCAGGGAGTTATGTCAATATTGGCAGCCTCCAGTCCCTTCTGGTGTACGGAACACCTTTTTTGTCACCCGGAGGTTCCACGAAAAGGAATGGCGGCCTCTGAGGTGGCAATTGCACAATGGATTCGGTCTGCTGATGCTGTACCTTTTCCGCATCGGTGCAGGGTTCCGCCCTTAGTTGGCACAACTCGCTCCATTGAGCGGTGGACGCTTCCTGGGCTCTGAGGCTTCGCGTCTCGGCTGCTCAGTTGTGTAACGCGGCTACCGGTCCTCCTTACACACATTCACAAGTTTTTTCCAGGTGCATTCTTATGCATCGGCGGCCGCTGCTTAGCCCGCAAGGTCTTGCAGGCGGCGGTTTCTTAGCTGCCAGCAGGGATGCTTGCTTCCATGGGTCTGTGGTTTTTCCCTCCCCTGTGGACTGCTCTTGAACGTCCCACGGTTTCTGTGTCCCCCAATGAATATGGGCGAGAAAAGGAGATTTTTGTATAACTTAGCAGTAAAATCTCTTTCTCGCTCTTCATTGGGGGACACAGCACCCACCCAGTATTGTCGTTTGGCCACTGTGTGGCAGTTGCTGGTTAGAACCCTGTGGGGTCTTTTGGCATGGTTGGTGCTCCATGTTTTTTCGTTGGTTGGCTTGCTTCTCCTACTGCTTCTCACAAACTGAAGCTCTCTCTCCAGGCTGGAGGGGGTATAGCTGCCGGGGGAGGAGCTAACAGCTTTTACTAGTGTCAACGCCTCCTAGAGGACATAGCTATACCCACGGTTTCTGTGTCCCCCAATGAAGAGCGAGAAAGAGATTTTACTGGTAAGTTATACAAAAATCTCCTTTTTCTACCCACATTTCCCATCCTGAAGTCCCTGTACCATCCTACTACCCAAAGTTACATAGTAACAGAGGGGGATATTTATCAAACTGGTGTAAAGTAAAACTGGCTTAGTTGCCCATCGTAACCAATCAGATTCCACCTTTCATTTTTCACAGCTCCTTTGGAGAAAGGCAAAAAACCCTCATGAGGTAGAAGCCAATTGTCCTCATTTTAGGGGAAATATTTCCCAACTCCAATCAGGCAATCGGAATAAGGACCCTTTCACACGTGCGAGTTTTCCACTCGGGCGTGATGCGTGAAGTGAACGCATAGCACCCGCACTGAATCCTGACCTATTCATTTCAATGGGTCTGTGTACATGAGTTTTTTTTTTTTCCTGCAACAGTTCTGTGTTGCATGAGAATCACAGCATGTTCTACTGTATATTGCTTTTTTCACGTAGCCCTGGTCCCATAGAAGTAAATGGGGCTTCAGTGAAAAACCCATTGCATCCAGCTAGCGTGGTTGCTCGGAGATGTTTGTGGAAAAAAATAAACAACTGAACACAATCTCAAAGAAAACTGACTTGCTTTCAAAATGGTGCAAGTTTCACTGGACGCATCCTGAGCCAATCCATATAGTTCATGTGAAAGAGGCCTAAGGCTGGGTTCACACGGGCGTTGCGGGAAAAGATGCGGGAACATGCGAGATTTTTCCCCGCGAGTGCAAAGCGTTTTAATGCGTTTTGCACGCGCGTGAGAAAAATCGGCATGTTTGGTACCCAGACCCGAACCCTGACTTCTTCACAGAAGTTTGGGTTAGGTGTTCTGTAGATTTTATGATTTTCCCTTATAACATGGTTGTAAGGGGAAATAATAGCATTCTTCATACAGAATGCTTAGTAAAATAGTGCTGGAGGGGTTAAAAAAATAAATAAAAATTAACTCACCTTAATCCACTTGTTCGCGCAGCCCGGCTTCTCTTCTTTCTTCTTCTTTGAGGAAAAGGACCTGTGGTGACGCCACTGTGCTCATCACATGGTCCATCACATGATCCATCACCATGGTGAGGGACCATGTGATGAGTGCAGTGACATCACCACAGGTCCTTTTCCTCCTGGACAGCAAAGAAGAAGACACAAGAGAAGGCGGGCTGCGCAAACAAGTGGATGATCCAGAGGGGGGGCAACGGGCCACAGGGAGATGAGCGCTTCCATTGTGGAAGCGCTCATCTCCATAGTCATATGTATCGCCATCCTCAGGACAGCGATATAGAAGGCTGTGCGGAGGAGCAGAGGAGAGGTGTGTCCCTTCCCTGTTCCTCTGATGGGCTCCAGGCACTAGGCCGGCAGCCTATTAGAGGCCGGCGCAGGCGGCACGATGACGTCATTGCGCTGCCTGAGCCGTACAGTGCGGGATACAGGCCGGAAGAGGCCTGCATCGCATCGCTGCCAAGGAGATAAGTATAAGTGTTTATTTTTTTTTTTTATACATACAATACTTTTACTGGCACATTTGGGGGGGGCTGTTATTACTGGCACATGATTGGGGGGAGTGCTTTTATTACTGGCACATGATGGGGGGGCTGTTATTACTGGCACATGATTGGGGGCACATGATTGGGGGCACATTATGGTGGGTACTATGGGGTCACCTACTGGGTATTTTATACTTGCAAATTATGGGGGACACTAAGGGCATCTACTGGGGCATTTTATACTGGTACATTATGGGGTGCACTAGGAGGAAGGAGGGAGAGGAGCACTATGGGGGCACTGTATAGGGGTATTTTATACTGCCACATTATTAGGGCACTATGGGGACATTAGCTCAAATGGGGGGAATTACAAGGGGGTATTTTTTGCACTGTCACTTTATAAGGAGAATTAATTCTACTGGGGGGGCATTATAGTGGGCTTTATTACTCCCACATGGTAGGACCCCCTAGTAGCAGCACCAGCCTCTCCCTGCTCTGCTATCCCTCTGCCCCTTCTCCAAATCCTTAATATGAAATCTTTCTCATTAGGATAAAGCACATCAGCTCCACCGAGCCCCCGGCCAAGTGTTGAAGTGGTGTCAGAGATCCCCAAGGGCCAAGCCAAGTAATTGTAAGTCTTCATGTGAAATATGTTTGTTATACACATATAGCATACACTATGCCACCCAATATACATTATACCTCTACACTGTGTAGTCTGTTCTATAAGCACCATTCTTTTGTGGCGGCGGACAGAAAATAATCTGGAAGTGCCCCTCCCGAGACCAGGCTCTGGATCCGCCACTGGGATGAGGTGAGTTAAATATTATTATTTTTTTTTAACCCCTCCAGCCCTATTTTACTTAGCATTCTGTATTAAGAATGCTATTATTTTCCTTTATAACCATGTTATAAGGGAAAATAATAATGATCGGGTCCCCATCCCGATTGTCTCCTAGCAACCATGCGTTAAAATCGCACCGCATCCGCACTTGCTTGCGGATGCATGCGATTTTTACGCAGCCCCATTCACTTCTATGGGGTCTGCGTTGCGTGAAAAATGCACAATATAGAGCATGCTGCGATTTTCACTCAACGCACAAGTGATGCGTGAAAATCACCATTCATGTGCACAGCCCCATAGAAATGAATGGGTCCGGATTCAGTGCGGGTGCAATGCGTTCAACTCACGCATTGCACCCGCACGGAAATCTCTCCTGTGTAAAAGGGGCCTGACTCCCTGGATCAACGACCTTTCTCCAGAAATCTAATAACTATCACCTGTAATATTATCATCCTCTAAAAATGCATCTAGGCCCCTCTTGAACTTTTTTAGGGAGTTTCACCATCACAACATCTTCTGGCAGAAAGTTACGTAGTCTCACTGCTCTTACAGTAAAGAATCCTCTATGTATAGTGATGGAGAAACCTTCTTTCCTCTAGGCACAGAGGATGTCCCCTTGTCATGGTCACAGTCCTGGGTATAAATAAATAATGGGAGAGATCTCTGTACTAATAGTTATTAGATCTTCACTTAGATGTATTTTTTCTTAAGTGAATAACCCTAATTTTGATCATCTTTCTTGGTACTGTAGTCCACCCATTTCATATATCCATTTAGTTGCCATCCTCTGAACCCTCTCCAGCTCTGCTACATTTGTCTTGTTCACAGGAGCCCAGAACAGTACACAGTACTCCATGTGTGGTCTGACTAGTGGCAGGACTATGTTCTTATCATGTGCATCTATGCCCCATAATATTATAGGCCTTGGCAGCAGCTGCCCGACACTGGTTTCTACAGTTAAGTTTGCTGTCCACTAAAATTCATAGGTCCTTTTCCGTGTCAGTGTTGCCCAGTGTTTTACCATTTAGTATGTACGGGTGACTTGCATTTTTCCTTCCCATGTGTAGAATAGAGCCCAATACTAAGTACTTACTGTTTAAGGGGTTGTCCACTTTCTGGTTACTGTTGACCAATGTGTTTGAGATGATTATATGGCACTTACTAATATAGTCTTTGTTGAAATTCTGCACCATTTTCTATATTTTCTAAGTACACAAAGCCTTTTGTGCTGTCCACACAGAGTTCCTGTCCATAAGATGTCCGCTTATGGAGGGTCATGTGACCAGGCAAATCAGTTCATGTGATGCCTCCTCCGTTCAAATACACTGCACCTGTCATTTGGACTTGTTCTTTTGAGAGTTTAGAGCAGGTGCAGTGTGTTTGAATAGAAGAGATGTCACATGGAGGTGATTTACCTGCTCACATGACCCTCCGTCGACAGCCATCTTATGGACAGGACCTCTGTGTGGACAGCATAAAAGACTTTGTAAACAAGGGGACATATCTGATAAAATATAGAAAATGGTGCGGAATTTCAATGAAGACTATATTAGCAAGTGTCATATAATCATCTCACAAACACATTGGTCAACAGTAACCAGAAAGTGGACAACCCCTTTAATAACCACCTTGTATTGTCTATCACTAAGACAGTTACTTACCCACATACAGACATTTTCTCCCAGTCTGAGCATTCTCATTTTATATACTGTCATGGTCTTACCTTCTTGCTGTTCTCCTTCGTTTGACATGTGCTGGCGGCCATCTTGGTTTCTGGGTTTCTTGTAGCCTTCCACCCTGCGGCTCCTCCTTCCCACTGGGAGGAGCTGGATGCCTAGCTCATATATATAGGAGGTCTGTGGCTTCAGTTCCTTGCTTGGTCCTCCTGTGTTCACATGCTTCTAAGACTGCTGCTGCTTCTGGTTCCTGATCCTGGTTTCGTCTGACTACCCTGCTGGTTCCTGATCCTGGCTTCGTCTGACTACCCTGCTGGTTCCTGATCCTGGCTTCGTCTGACTACCCTGCTGGTTCCTGATCCTGGCTTCGTCTGACTACCCTTCTGGTTCCTGATCTCTGGCCTCTCAAAGACTCTGCTTCGGTTTCACCATTCGTTTGGACTTTTGCTTCACAGCTTTATTTTCAATAAAGCCTTCTTATTTTCACTTATCTCTTGTTGTACGTCTGGTTCATGGTTCCGTGACATTAGGACCAAGCCATGAGTTCTGACGGTACAGGGCCATCCTCGCTACCCATGCTGGTTGCCAGACTTGATCAGCAGGATCACCTGTTGGGTCGGTTCGCTGTGGCGTTGCAAACCCTGCTTGAACGCACGGCTCATTTCGCTCCCGTTGCCGATGGGTCGGTTGTCGCTCCCACTGCCGCTCCGGTTGTTGCGCCAGAGTCTACCCCGACACCTGTTGTTGCGCCTGCGGTGTTTCGGGGTATGACCGGTTCTGCCCCTCTTCCACAGCGCTTTGGGGGAGAGCCAACTCAGTGCCGAGGTTTCCTTAACCAGGTGGGCATTTATTTCGAGTTGCTGCCACATGCCTTTCCTACTGAGAGATCAAAGGTGGGCTTCTTGATCTCGCTGCTCTCGGACAAGGCCTTGGCCTGGGCCAGCCCTTTATGGGAGAACAACAATCCGGTGGTTGCCGAGTTTTCCGGTTTTGTTGCTTCTCTTCGGAAGGTATTCGATGTGCCGGCTCGTGCTGCCTCTGCTGCGAAGCTCCTTATGTCCATCAGACAGGGTTCACGATCCGTAGCTGAATACGCCATTGAGTTTCGTACCCTGGCAGCAGAGGTGGGCTGGAATAATGAGGCTCTGGTCGCTGCTTTCTCTCATGGCCTCTCGGATGCCTTGAAGGATGAGGTTGCAGCTAAGGACCTACCAGTGGAGCTCGAGTCTCTTATTTCTTTCCTGATTTTGATTGACACCAGACTCAGGGAGAGACCTTCCTTTAAGGAGAGCCTGCGGAGGTCTTCTAACAGATTGGCGCCTACGTTTGCTGTCCCGCCCGTGCCTCCCTCTCCTCCCACGCCTCCTGGGGATGACTTGTCTGGGGGTGAACCCATGCAGCTGGGGTTTGCTCGCCTGTCCGAGGGGGAGAGGGTACTCCGGAGACGCGAGGGTCGATGCATGTACTGTGGTCTCGGTGGGCATTTTCGGTTGGCATGTCCGAACCGTCCAGGAAACGCTCGTACCTGAGATCCTGTCGGGGGCAGATCTTGGGTGGAGTCTCCTTGTCCCCGGTTTCCCGTGTTGACAAACCACTGATCACTGTTGTCCTCTCCTGGGTCGGGGGCTCGGTGACGACCCAGGCGTTGGTGGACTCGGGTGCTGGTGGTTTGTTCATTGATAGTGTGTTCGCTGCCGCCAATTCCATTCCTCTGCAGGCTCGAGGTTCCCCACTGGCTCTTGAGGCGATAGACGGCAGACCCCTTCTGTCGTCACACGTGACTCATGAGACCCTTCCAGTGGGGATAGCCATTGGTGCCGTTCACAGAGAGTCGGTCTGTCTCCAGGTTATTTCGTCTCCACACTACTCGGTGGTCTTGGGGTACCCCTGGCTCCAGAAACATAATCCGACTTTCGATTGGAGATCGGCCGAGATCCTCTCGTGGTCACCGCAGTGTGGGACTAGTTGCATCCATGGGTCTGTCAAGTTGCTGTGTACTTCCTCGGACTCTCTGTTGCCTCCTGAATACGAGGAGTACCGGGATGTATTCGATAAGGTGCGCGCGGTTGCCCTACCTCCGCACCGCCCATACGATTGTGCCATAGAGTTACAACCTGGTGCCGTTCCTCCTCGTGGCAAGGTCTATCCACTGTCGGTAGCGGAGAATGCGGCCATGGAGGAGTACGTGAGGGAGGCGCTTTCACGCGGACACATTCGCAAATCCTCGTCCCCGGCAGGGGCTGGATTTTTCTTTGTGAAAAAGAAGGGCGGTGAGTTGAGGCCTTGCATCGATTACAGGGGTCTCAATCGCATCACGATCAAGAACGTTTACCCGATACCCTTGATTTCCGAGCTGTTCGATCGCCTTAAAGGGGCCACGGTCTTTACCAAACTCGACCTGAGGGCGGCATATAACCTGGTAAGGATCAAGGCGGGTGATGAGTGGAAGACCGCGTTTAACACCAGGACCGGTCATTATGAATCCTTGGTTATGCCCTTTGGGTTGTGCAATGCGCCCGCAGTCTTTCAGGAATTCATCAACGATGTTTTCCGTGACCTGTTGCAGCAGTGTGTGGTGGTCTATTTGGATGACATCTTGGTATATTCTGAATCCATGGAGGCCCACATTCTGGATGTCAGACGAGTGTTGCAACGGTTACGAGAGAACAAGCTGTTCGGTAAGCTTGAGAAATGCGAATTTCACCGATCCCAGGTAACCTTCTTAGGTTACATCATTTCCGCTGAGGGGTTCTCCATGGATCCTGAGAAGGTTTCGGCTGTCTTACAGTGGCCCCAGCCCAGTGGTCTTCGTTCCCTGCAGCGCTTTTTGGGCTTCGCCAATTATTATCGGAAGTTCATCAGGGACTTTTCCATGCTGGCCAACCCTCTCACGGATCTGACCAGGAAGGGCAGTAATTCCCAGGTCTGGCCGCTCGAGGCCATCCGAGCTTTTGAGGCCCTAAAGTCCGCTTTTGTGTCGGCTCCGATTCTGTCGCATCCCAACCCTGGGTTGCCCTTTGTCCTCGAGGTGGACGCGTCTGAGACGGGAGTAGGCGCCCTTCTGTCTCAGCGTAGAACACCAGAGGGTCCTCTGCTTCCTTGTGGGTTTTACTCCCGGAAACTGTCTTCCGCGGAGTGCAACTATCAGATTGGTGACAGGGAGTTATTGGCCATCGTGCAGGCCCTTAAAGAATGGAGGCACTTGCTCGAGGGTTCGGTGGTTCCGGTTCTCATCCTGACGGACCATAAGAATCTGACCTACCTTTCTGAGGCTAAGAGATTGACACCACGTCAGGCCAGATGGGCTCTGTTCTTGTCGCGTTTTAATTACGTGGTCTCCTACCTACCCGGTTCCAAGAACATCAGGGCGGATGCCCTATCACGGCAGTACTCCGAGCTGTCCAGGGAGGAGTCGATTCCGACTTCGGTCATACCTCCGAATCAGATCCTGGCCGCCATTCGCACCAGCCTGACCTCTCCCCTGGGTGAGCAGATTTTGGCGGCTCAATCTGGTGCTCCCTCTGGGAGACCCAACGGCAGATGTTTTGTGCCTGAGGAGTTGCGCACTCGGTTGTTGCGAACCTACCATAACTCCAAGACCGCGGGGCATCCTGGAAAGAATCAGCTGTCCTGGGCTGTTTCACGTCTGTTCTGGTGGCCTTCCCTACGTTCCGACATCGCCGCATATGTAGCGGCATGCTCCGTTTGTGCCCAGAGTAAGTCCCCTCGGCACCTTCCGTTGGGCCTTCTGCAACCCATAGCCACCGGGGAGCGCCCATGGTCACACCTGGGGATGGATTTCATTGTGGACCTCCCTGCATCCCGAGGCCATACGGTCATTCTCATGATTGTGGATCGGTTTTCCAAAATGTGCCACTGTGTTCCTCTCAAGAAGTTACCCTCTGCACAAGAGTTGGCCACGATTTTTGCCAGGGAGGTCTTCCGGTTGCACGGTTTGCCCAAGGAGATTGTGTCGGATCGGGGGAGTCAGTTTGTGTCCAGGTTCTGGCGCGCCTTTTGCTCCCAGTTGGGGATTCATCTCTCCTTCTCCTCGGCCTACCACCCTCAGTCCAATGGGGCCGCAGAACGATCCAATCAGGCCTTGGAGCAATTCCTTCGTTGCTATGTCTCCGATCACCAAGACAATTGGGTTGACCTTCTGCCTTGGGCTGAGTTTGCCAGGAACACGGCGGTGAACTCTTCCTCTGGGACGTCTCCCTTCATGGCCAATTATGGGTTCCAACCTGCCGTGTTACCGGAGGTATTCTCTCCCCAGGATATTCCGGTGGTGGAGGATCACCTTTCCGTCCTACGTGCTTCTTGGGTACAGATCCAGAAGTCCCTTGAGGCCTCTGCGCAGCGCCAGAGACTCCAGGCTGATCGCAGACGAGCGCCTGCTCCTTCCTACCAGGTCGGAGACCGTGTATGGTTGTCCACCCGCAACCTCAACCTTCGAGTGCCCACTCCCAAGCTGGCGCCTCGCTTTGTTGGTCCCTTCCGAGTGCTTCGCAGGGTAAACCCGGTAGCCTATGCCCTTGCGCTTCCTCCTGGCATGCGGATCTCTAACGTGTTTCATGTCTCCCTGTTGAAGCCACTGGTGTGTAATCGTTTCACTTCCTCGGTTCCTCGGCCTCGTCCGGTCCGAGTGGGCAATCATGAGGAGTATGAGGTGAGCAATATCCTGGACTCACGCCTGGTCCGCGGTCGGGTGCAGTTTTTGGTCCATTGGCGTGGTTATGGTCCAGAGGAGCGTTCCTGGGTTCCCTCCGCAGATGTCCATGCTCCTGCCTTGCTCCGAGCCTTCCACGCACGCTTCCCTCAGAAACCGTTTTTTGCTCCGCGGAGGAGGGGCCCTTGAGGGGGAGGTACTGTCATGGTCTTACCTTCTTGCTGTTCTCCTTCGTTTGACATGTGCTGGCGGCCATCTTGGTTTCTGGGTTTCTTGTAGCCTTCCACCCTGCGGCTCCTCCTTCCCACTGGGAGGAGCTGGATGCCTAGCTCATATATATAGGAGGTCTGTGGCTTCAGTTCCTTGCTTGGTCCTCCTGTGTTCACATGCTTCTAAGACTGCTGCTGCTTCTGGTTCCTGATCCTGGTTTCGTCTGACTACCCTGCTGGTTCCTGATCCTGGCTTCGTCTGACTACCCTGCTGGTTCCTGATCCTGGCTTCGTCTGACTACCCTTCTGGTTCCTGATCTCTGGCCTCTCAAAGACTCTGCTTCGGTTTCACCATTCGTTTGGACTTTTGCTTCACAGCTTTATTTTCAATAAAGCCTTCTTATTTTCACTTATCTCTTGTTGTACGTCTGGTTCATGGTTCCGTGACATATACTAACCTTTTATGTGGCACAATATCAAATGCTTTGGAGAAGTCAAGATATGACATCCAATGACTCACCCTGGTCCAGTCTAGAACTTACACTAATTATATCAGTTTCCATAAGGAGGTGACATGACCGATGCCTAAACCCATGCTGATACGGTGTTATACACTTATTTTCATTCATGAACAAGCGAAAGGAAGCAGCACTCCATTGCAACCAGAATTTTTATTCACCCAATGACAATGACATCGACATTGGGTACATAAACATCCTTGTTCCACTGGAATTCTTTCGCTTGTTTATGGGCTGGTGAGAGTTTTAGTTGGGTCTCCTGCACCCACTATCTACTTTGACCACAGTGCTGCTTCATTTTCTACTTTAACTTATTTTCATTGAGCTAGTACAGGATAACATCTCTTAGAAAAACCGTTAAGCAAGTTACTCACAACAGAAGTTAGCCCTCTTTCACACGAGCGTGACGGATTAGGTCCGGATGCGTTCTGGGTGCGTTCAGTGAAACTCGCACTATTTTGCAGGCAAGTTCAGTGAGTTTTGTCTGCGATTGCGTTCAGTTGTTCCGTTTTTTCCGCGCGGGTGATATGCGTTTTGATGCGTTTTTCACGCGCGTGATAAAAAAACGGAAGGTTTACAAACAACATCTCTTAGCAACCATCAGTGAAAAACGCATTGCACCCGCACTTGCTTGCGGATGCAATGCGTTTTTCACGCAGCCCCATTCACTTCTATGGGGCCAGGGCTGCGTGAAAAACGCAGAATATAGAACATGCTGCTATTTTTACGCAACGCAGAACTGATGCGTGAAAAACAACGCTCATGTACACAGACCTATTGAAATTCATGGGTAAGGATTCAGTGCGGGTGCTATGCGTTCACGTCACGCATTGCACCCGCGCGGAAAACCTGCTCATGTAAAAGGGGCCTTAGACTTACTCACCCAGAGTTTCTCCATTCCTACAGAGATTCATCTCTATTCAGGATCATAATCCTGACACATGACATGCTGTCTCCATCTTTTGTGGTCCCACTGAAATGAATGGGTTCGCATCCATTCCTCAAAACTGCAGACCCATAAATACAGTCATGTAAATGTAGCCTAAGTATTTTCATTTGTATTTTAATCATTCCCAGGGAACCCCTTTAAGTATCAAAAATAAGGGTCTGTCTCTATTACATGACTTAATTCCCTTAGAATCTGGGGGTGTATGCCATCTGGATGAGGTAATTTGTATATTTTAATCCCTTTATGATGCTGGTGCACTTGTGGCCTTGTCTGACCCAGGAATATTTAATGGGGAGTTTATTTTGACACTGCATTTTATCTGAAATTTACTTTTTCTCAGTGAATACAGGTCATCAGTACACATTTCTGTTTATTAGAATTTTTTTTATTTTTTTAAATATGTATACTAGCATAAAAGCTAAGCCAAAATTCGTGTTTGCTTTTGAATCCTTTAGATTAACAGGTGTTTTGCGCTGTGTCTGTTCCCAACATTTTCTTTTTCCAATACACCAGCACCATTAAATGGGTTGTTTGGTTTGGAAAGTCAATTTTTTATTAGACTGGTTCAACAACAATTCACCATGATCTATGAGGGAACATGGCAGCAAGTGTTCAATTGCCATGTAGCACCAACACAAGGTCAATGAAGCATTTTACAGTTCATAGTTGTAATAAATGGGCTGTCTGGGTAATGTACAGATGGGCTGTGTCTTCCAGGGAGAGAGAGATGCCCTTTGTTAGCACTCAAGAATAAAGGGGTGTCGGGTAGGGTAGCACGGCTACACAGCATGTATCCCTCTTGAGCCCTGCCCAAAATGAGTTGTCCCCTAATGAATATGTACATCAATCAAACATAACATTCAAACCTCCTCTGTTGAGTAGGTAGTCCTCATTCTGCCAAAATGTCTCTTACACATCGAGGCCTGGACTCCACAAGACCTCTGAAGGTATGCTGCGGTATCTGGCACAAAGATACTGCAAGGTGGAACTTCCATAGGTCAGAATTGTTTTTCAAATCTTACAGATCATTTGGACTGAGATCTTGAAATTTTGGAAGCCGAGACAACTAGGGATGAGCGGACCCGTGGATGTTTGGGTTCGCCGGGTTCAGCTGAACTTCGAGTCAAAGTTCGGGTTCGGGACCTGAACTTGACCCGAACCCGAACCTCATTGAAGTCAATGAGGACCCGAACTTTGGTGCACTAAAATGGCTTTAAAATAGTCGTAGTAAGGGCTAGAGGGCTGCAAAATGTGGGTAAGAGCAGAGGGCTGCAAACAAATGTGGATAGGGAAATGACTTAAAATAACAGAATAAAAAAAAAAGTAAAATAATAATCTTGAACTAGGAGGCGGAGGTCAAAGTGGAGTATTAGGTTGAGGAGGCGGTGGACGTGGCAGTGTAGATGGAAGTGGTGGTGGTGGAGGAGGTAGATAACTTTTTTGTTTTTTTCCTTTATTTATTTATTTTTTATAAATTTGTCACCCACTGAACTAACAGACGGATTAGGCTACTTTCACACTACCGTTCGGGACTCCGCTTGTGAGCTCCGCTTGAAGGGGCTCACAAGCGGCCCCGAACGCATCCGTCCAGCCCTAATGCATTCTGAGTGGACGCGGATCCGCTCAGAATGCATCAGTCTGGCAGTGTTTAGCCTCCGCTCCGCTCAGCAGGCGGACACCCGAACGCAGCTTGCAGCGTTCGGGTGTCCGCCTGGCCGTGCGGAGGCAAACGGATCCGTCCAGACTTACAATGTAAGTCAATGGGGACGGATCCGTTTGAAGTTGACACTATATGGCTCAATTTTCAAACAGATCCGTCCCCCATTGACTTTCAATGTAAAGTCTGGACGGATCCGTCTGAAGCTACTTTCAGACTTAGAATTTTTTCTACAATATAATGCAGACGGATCCGTTCTGAACGGATCCCAAGTCTGCATTATATGAGCGGATCCGTCTGGGCAGACCCCAGACGGATCCGCTCTGAACGGTAGTGTGAAAGTAGCCTTAACTATATTAATTTCCCTGTCATGGATGCAGTGCAGGTGTACCTCACACCAAAAATGGGTATATGTCACTCACTGAACTAACAGACAAATGAACTATTATATTTTTATGTCAGGGGTACAAGGATGGTGCATTGCACCCACAAAAAGTCACTATAGATCACCCACAGAATTAACAGCCAGATTAATTATTATATTTCTGTGTCAGGGGTGCAAAGATGGCGCATTGCACCCACAAAAAATTGCTATAGGTCACCCACAGAATTAACAGCCAGATTCATTATTATTTTCTGTGTCAGGGGTGCAAACCTGGTTTATTGCATCCACAAAAAAATCACTATAGGTCACCCACAGAATAAATAGCAGATGAGATTCCTAACACTCTCCCTCTCTTCAGCTGCCTGCTTCCTGTCCCTGCACTACTCAGAGCTGATCTCGCCATCCACTATAGCAGGGATCAGCAACCTCCGGCACTCCAGCTGTTGTGAAACGGCAATTTCCAGCATGTTCCATTCATTTTTAGGAGAGTTCTTAAAAGAGCAGAGCAAGTATGCATGCTGGGAGTTGTAGTTTCACAACAGCTGGAGCGCCGGAGGTTACCTACCCCTGCACTATAGCTTTGAAGGTGAGACTACCATCATTTTATAGACAATCATCTTGGTTATCTGATAAATTGGGCTTGCAACTATTTAGCATACTCACATATAGCTCAGCATTGAGACCACCATCGATCCTGGTCAAGTATTCAACGCCTTTGGCTATGAAACAACCCCATATCATCAGGCTTCCACCACCGAATTTGACAGTTCCTTCAATTTCTCTATCCGTTAGCCCCCTTTTCCCTTGTTTCTTCAAGACCCATATGAACCCATCAGAGTCCAGTCTATTTACATTCGTCTCATTGCTCCAAATCACCCATTTCCAATTTTCTACTTTGCTGCGATATGTCCCGATTGTCTGATAGGTGCGGGTCCAACCTCTGAAATGAAGCCAGCAAAGTGGTGGCCAGCAGTGCCGGCTCCGGCCACCACTAATCGTTCCTATTGGCAGCCCAAAAAAGCCGAGCAGCGCACTGTTCTATTTTTGGAATCCCCATAGAAATTAATTGGGGCACACCGTGCTTGCACGGGCACAGTTTTCACTCACTTTTATGTGGCCAGCGCTTGGCTATTTTCGGTGGCCCAATAGAAATGAATGTAGGAAAACCGCGCATGCGCAGTGCCGTCCTCTTACACTTTGCCAACTGGATTTACGAGGTACAGGTCCTAGAGGTGGCGCACCCATAAGACAATGGGGGCATATCCTAGTGATATGCCTCCATTGTCTGCGATGGGAAAACCCCTTTAATCCCATCTCACCTTAGTAAGGACAATATAAGACAACCCCTTTAGGCCCCATTCACACATCCGCAATTTAGTTCCGCATTTTGTGGAATGGAATTGCGGACCCATTCATTTCTATGGGTCTGCATTTCCGTTCTCGAAAAAAATAGAACATGTCCTATTCTTGTCCGCAATTGCAGACAAGAATAGACATATTCTATTAGTGCAGGCGATGTGCGGTCCGCAAAATGTGAAACGCACATTGCAGTGTCCATGTTTTGCGGATCCGTGGATCCGCAAAACACGTTACGGACGTGTGAATGGACCTTTAAGGTGAGAGTTAGTTGGATGTAGCTCTCTAATCTAATTCAGTGGATCAATATTTACTTACCTGACAGCCCTGGATTAATTACATTGGCAGCTCTGATTTGGAACATCTGTTTGAATGTAATAGTTGTCTCTTGTCGTCTTTTATCGCCTTATGATACATTGCTGCATGCGTACGGATGCTTTGATATATGAACCCATTGTACTCTTAAATATTCTGCTTTCTATAAAACAGATATTTTGTTCATTGTTTGTGTATTCCTTTTTTTTCTCATTTTTTCTGTAAAACAAGCTCCCCTTATTTGGGGTATACATTCTAGCAGTTTTTGATACTATTCTTGAAATGAAAATTCAATAAAAAGTTTTGAAACAAAAGTCCCTCAGATCCCCATGCTTACCAGTTTTTTCTGCTTCTAATGCATGGGAGGACTGATGCTGAACTCCTTTCTCTTCACTATGTAAAAACACTGCATTGTCACACAGCCACCGTTGATTCTCCCTAATTTTGGCTTCTAGTAAATTGTAACTGCATAAGTTCCTATCCACTGAGCTCCCCCTAGTGGTGGCTGCAGGCAGCCAGCTTTATTATAAATGGGAAAAGAGAGATTTATCATTGTATTTTGACAGTTTTTGCCATATTGAAAAATATGGTGGTCAGAATGAGTATCATATTTATTAAGCACCTGTTCCACTTTTTCCTATCAAGTGGTGGGAGACTTTTTTATAAAAATATTTTTAATATAAATTTCTTAGGCTTCTAAAAAAAACTAACATAAATTTGTCAGGAATTTGGAGCATTGCACTTTGCATTGCCTGGGAGTGATTGTCGCACACATACTGAGAAACTGTATGGAGCAGGGGGATCCATGCTACGTTTTGCTATGGGGCCCTATGAGGTGTAATGCTGTTTTTGGAAGAAAGCAGCCATATTTTCCTGATCCTGGACATCCCCTTTAATTGTGTCTACAAAGACTAGAGACATATACCAGTGGTGATCGGTGTTAGCAGTGTCACTGACAGGGACGTTGTTTGGGTCTCAAAAGATCCGGGGCCCAAGCCCCAATGAATATGGCCCAACTCTCTAAGTCAACCAACTGCCCCCCCCCATTGCAAATACTAGCACTGAAGACATTTTACTGTACTTGCTATACAGCAGCACATAACTCTCACATCCAGTACCTCTCAGGTGACGTCTCCTCTAATGTAGATCTTCTCTGTCATCATATTCTCCATTCAGTTCGTACAACTTCTCTGCGCCGCCTCGTCTCTGCAGAGTGTGACACACGGACATCTTAGCTTCGTTACATTTCTATCTTCATCCCCCAACCTGGAGCAGTGTTATCCTGTTGCTCGCTGTGCTCCCCAATACCCCCAAATACTATTCTGAAGAATAATGAGCGCCAGACAGATAATCTTCCCCATAGTAATAGTAATGCTCATAGTCCCACCAATAGTAATTCCCTTCTAGAATGCCCTCATTAGTAATACTGCCTCCTACAGTGCCCCCAACCGTGACAATGCTTCCCAAAAGTGCCTCCATTAGTAGAAGAGCCCTCCAGTATTCATAATACCTTCACAGAGCCCCCAGTAGAAATACAGACCCCTCAGTACTAATAAGGCCCCCATAGTGCTCTTAGTAGAAATAAGGCAGATCTATATGTCCCTCCTTTAGAGCCCCCAGTAGTAAGGACGTCTAGTGCACCCAGTATTTATATCGCCCCCTACTGTTATAATGCCTCTACAGTGCCCCCAGTATTTATAATGATGCTCCCATACTTTTTCTCACTCTTAGGCCGAATGCACACGGCCGTGTTCCGCGGCCGAGAGCGGTCCGTGGTATGCTGGTCTGGATTCCTGTTCAGAGCAGGAGCGAACGGCGTCATTGGTTGCTATGACGCTGTGCGCTTCATGCCGCCACTGCACTACAGTAATACACTCGTATGATCTATACCAGTGTATTACTGTACAGCAGCGGCGGCATGAAGCGCACGGCGTCATAGCAACCAATGACGCCGTGCGCTCCTGCTCTGAACAGAAATCCAGCCCGGCATACCACGGACCGTTCTCAGCCGCGGAACACGCCCGTGTGCATTCGGCCTTAGGCTAACAACAATGGGAAGTAAATACGATTTTCAGGAGGGAACCCAGTAGCAAATTCTGACTTTTACAGTTAATCCATTTTCTCCAGTCTAAATACATCCACAATTCTGTACTGTATTTTTTTATTTTTCCATACTTTCCCTCATACAGCCATAGAGAGAAATAATTAAATTCTGCCTGCCTAGAGCCATGACTAGGAGCCGCTTAACCCCTTAAGGACCGGGCTCATTTTCACCTTAAGGACTTGGCCATTTTTTGCAAATCTGACCAGTGTCACTTTAAGTGCTCATAACTTTAAAACGCTTTGACTTACCCAGGCCGTTCTGAGATTGTTTTTTCGTCACATATTGTACTTCATGACACTGCTAAAACTGGGTCAAAAAAGTTAATTTTTTTGCATAAAAAAAATCAAATTTTTACCAAAAATTTTGAAAAATTAGCAAATTTCAAAGTTTCAGTTTCTCTACTTCTGTAATACATAGTAATACCCCCAAAAATTGTGATGACTTTACATTCCCCATATGTCTACTTCATGTTTGTAGCATTTTGGGAATGATATTTTATTTTTTGGGGATGTTACAAGGCTCCGAAGTTTAGAAGCAAATTTTGAAATGGACCAGTTCAGGTTTGAAGTCATATTGTGAGGCTTAGATAATAGAAACCTCCCAGAAATGACCCCATTCTAGAAACTACACCCCTCAAGGTATTCAAAACAGTTTTTTCAAACTTTATTAACCCTTTAGGTCTTCCACAAGAGTTAATGGCAGATGGAGAAACAATTTTGAAATTTCTATTTTTTGGAAAATTTTCCAATATAATCAATTTTTTCCAGGAGTAAAACAAGGGTTAACTGCCAAACAACACTCAAAATGGGTTGCCCTGATTCTGTAGTTTGCAAAAACACCCCATATGTGGTCGTAAACTACTGTTTGGCTGAACGGTAGCACATAGAAGGAAGGGAACACCATATGGGTTTTGGAAGGCAGATTTGGCAGGACTGGTTTTGTTTATACCATGTCCCATTTGAAGCCCCCTGTTGCACCCCTAGAATAGAAATTTTAAAAAAGTGACTCCATCTAAGAAAGTACACCCCTCAAGGTATTCAAAACTGGGTTTACAAACTTTGTTAACCCTTTAGGTGTTCCACAAGAGTTAACCACCTCCGGACCGCCTAACGCACAGACTGGTCCGGAAGGTGGTTGATTCATTCCTCCTGGACGCGCCGGCACGTCATCTCGCGAGACGCGAGATTTCCTGTGAACGCGCGCACACAGGCACGGAAGGTAAGCGAGTGGATCTTCAGCCTGCCAGCGGCGATCGTTCGCTGGCAGGCTGGAGATGTGATTTTTTTAACCCCTAACAGGTATATTAGACGCTGTTATGATAACAGCATCTAATATACCTGCTACCTGGTCCTCTGGTGGTCCCTTTTGTTTGGATCGACCACCAGAGGACACAGGTAGCTCAGTAAAGTAGCACCAAACACCACTACACTACACTACACCCCCCCTGTCACTTATTAACCCCTTATGAACCACTGATCACCCCTGATCACCCCATATAGACTCCCTGATCACCCCCCTGTCATTGATCACCCCCCTGTAAGGCTCCATTCAGAGGTCCGTATGGATTTTACAGATCCACTGATAGATGGATCGGATCCGCAAAACACATACGGACGTCTGAATGGAGCCTTACAGGGGAGTGATCAATGACGGAGGTGATCACCCCATATAGACTCCCTGATCACCCCCCTGTCATTGATCACCCCCCTGTAAGGCTGCATTCAGATGTCCGTATGATTTTTACAGATCCACTGATACATGGATCGGATCCGCAAAACACATACGGACATCTGAATAGAGCCTTACAGGGGGGTGATCACCCCATATAGACTCCCTGATCACCCCCCTGTCATTGATCACCCCCCTGTCATTGATCACCCCCCTGTAAGGCTGCATTCAGATGTCCGTATGATTTTTACGGATCCACTGATACATGGATCGGATCCGCAAAACACATACGGACATCTGAATGGAGCCTTATAGGGGGGTGATCAATGACAGGGGGGTGATCACCCCATATAGACTCCCTGATCACCCCCCTGTCATTGATCACCCCCCTGTAAGGGTCCATTCAGACATTTTTTTGGCCCAAGTTAGCGGAAATTATTATTTTTTTTTCTTACAAAGTCTCATATTCCACTAACTTGTGTCAAAAAATAAAATCTCACATGAACTCACCATACCTCTCACGGAATCCAAATGCGTAAAATTTTTTAGACATTTATATTCCAGACTTCTTCTCACGCTTTAGGGCCCCTAGAATGCCAGGGCAGTATAAATACCCCACATGTGACCCCATTTCGGAAAGAAGACACCCCAAGGTATTCTGTGAGGGGCATATTGAGTCCATGAAAGATTGAAATTTTTGTCCCAAGTTAGCGGAAAGGGAGACTGTGAGAAAAAAAATATATCAATTTCCGCTAACTTGTGCCAAAAAAAAATAATTTCTATGAACTCGCCATGCCCCTCATTGAATACCTTGGGGTGTCTTCTTTCCAAAATGGGGTCACATGTGGGGTATTTATACTGCCCTGGCATTCTAGGGGGCCTAAAGCGTGAGAAGAAGTCTGGGATCCAAATGTCTAAAAATGCCCTCATAAAATGAATGTGGGCCCCTTTGCGCATCTAGGCTGCAAAAAAGTGTCACACATGTGGTATCGCCGTACTCAGGAGAAGTTGGGCAATGTGTTTTGGGGTGTCATTTTACATATACCCATGCTGGGTGAGATAAATATCTCAAATGCCAACTTTGTATAAAAAATGGGAAAAGTTGTCTTTTGCCGAGATATTTCTCTCACCCAGCATAAGTATATGTAAAAAGACACCCCAAAACACATTGCCCAACTTCTCCTGAATACGGCGATACCACATGTGTGACACTTTTTTGCAGCCTAGGTGGGCAAAGGGGCCCACATTCCAAAGAGCACCTTTCGGATTTCACCGGCCATTTTTTACAGATTTTGATCTCAAACTACTTACCACACATTTGGGCCCCTAGAATGCCAGGGCAGTATAACTACCCCACAAGTGACCCCATTTTGGAAAGAAGACACCCCAAGGTATTCGCTGATGGGCATAGTGAGTTCATAGAAGTTTTTATTTTTTGTCACAAGTTAGTGGAATATGAGACTTTGTAAGAAAAAAAAAAAATCATCATTTTCCGCTGACTTGTGACAAAAAATAAAAAGTTCTATGAACTCACTATGCCCATCAGCGAATACCTTAGGGTGTCTACTTTCCGAAATGGGGTCATTTGTGGGGTGTTTGTACTGTCTGGCCATTGTAGAACCTCAGGAAACATGATAGGTGCTCAGAAAGTCAGAGCTGCTTCAAAAAGTGGAAATTCACATTTTTGTACCATAGTTTGTAAACGCTATAACTTTTACCCAAACCATTTTTTTTTTACCCAAACATTTTTTTTATCAAAGACATGTAGAACAATAAATTTAGAGAAAAATTTATATATGGATGTCGTTTTTTTTGCAAAATTTTACAACTGAAAGTGAAAAATGTCATTTTTTTGCAAAAAAATCGTTAAATTTAGATTAATAACAAAAAAAGTAAAAATGTCAGCAGCAATGAAATACCACCAAAAGAAAGCTCTATTAGTGAGAAGAAAAGGAGGTAAAATTCATTTGGGTGGTAAGTTGCATGACCGAGCAATAAACGGTGAAAGTAGTGTAGGTCAGAAGTGTAAAAAGTGGCCTGGTCATTAAGGGTGTTTAAGCTAAGGGGGCTGAGGTGGTTAATGGCAGATGGAGAAACAATTTAGAAATTTCTATTTTTTGGAAAATTTTCCATTTTAACCCTTACTTTATTACTGGAAAAAATGGGTTAACAGCCAAACAAAACTCAAAATGGGTTGCCCTGATTCTGTAGTTTGCAGAAACACCCCATATGTGGTCGTAAACTACTATTTGGCTAAACGGCAGGACATAGAAGAAGGGGAACACCATATGGTTTTTGGAAGGCAGATTTTGCTGAACTGGTTTATTTACACCATGTACCCTTTCAAGCCCCCTGATGCACCCCTAGAGTAGAAACTCCATAAAAGTGACCCCATCTAGGAAACTACGGGATAAGGTGGTTGTTGTTTTGGGACTATTTTTGGGGTAAATTTGATTTTTGGTTGCTCTATATTACTCTATTTTGAGGCAATGTAACAAAAAAATTAAATTCAAAAATTGTTTCTACATTCGCTATTTAGTTTTGTGGAACACCTAAAGGGTTAACATAGTTTGTAAAGTAACTTTTGAATACCTTGAGGGGTGTAGTTTCTTAGATGGGGTCACTTTTTTGGAGATTCTAGTCTAGGCTTCATCAGGGGGGGCTTCTAATGGGACATGGTGTAAAAAAAAAAACTGTCCATCAAAATCTGCCTTCCAGAAACCGTATGGAGTTCCCTTCGTTCTATGCCCTGCCGTGCGGCTATATAGCCATTTACGACCACATATGGGGTGTTTCTGCAAACTACAGAATCGGGGCAATAAATATTTAGTTTTGTTTGGCTGTTAACCCTTGCTTTATTACCGGCAAAATGGATTCAAATTGAAATTTTGCCCAAAAATGGGTGTTTTGGCACAGTTTTTATTTTATATTTTTAACACCGTTCAGCCGAGGCGTTTGGTCAAAAGTTATTTTTATAGCGACGACTTTTACGCACGCGACGATGCCCAATATGTATGGCTCTCAGACTTTGGAGACACTAAGCAGGCATCCTGAAACTGCGGCCCTCCAGATGTTGTAAAACTACAATTCCCACCATGCCCTGCTGATGGCTGTAGGTTGTCTGGGCATGCTGGGAGTTATAGTTTTACAACATCTGGAGGGCCGCAGTTTGAGGATGCCTGCACTAAAACTAATATTTTTTGGGGAAAGAAAAATTGTTTCCGTGTCTCCAAAGTCTGAGAGCCATAGTGTTTTATGTTCTCTAGTGGACTGTTGGGGATTATAAAAATTTAGTACTCCATGGAAGTGTGATACTCCCTGAAGCAATTGATAACGCAGAGGCCCGGATGATCGGGGCATGTGTCACATTGAGTAGTGCTGTCCTTCCGTATCCCCCTCTTGTGACACACTCTGCACTTTTTTTGGGTTCGTCCCTTCTTTCCAGTATGGGGGACCACACCTGGAAAGTGTTGGCCAGGGACGATCCGGGCGCCTCCAGTTCCCGAGGTACTCCGGCCTGCTCTTTCCCGGTCCGAAAAGATCAGGTCCTTGAGGACTGCCTCATAGAATTGGAGGAATGTCCCTGTGCTGCCAGCGCTTCGGGATAGTACAAAAGAGTTGTACATGGTAACCTGTACCAAGTAGACCGCAACTTTTTTGTACCATGCCCGGGTTTTGCGCATGGCGTTATATGGCGTGAGGACTTGATCAGAGAGATCAACTCCTCCCATATACCGATTGTAGTCGATGATACAATCGGGCTTGAGGACCGTTGCCGCGGTACCTCGCACAGAGACTGGGGTGGTGCTGTTACCGTGGATTGTGGACAGCATAAGGACATCCCTCTTGTCCTTATACCTGACCAGCAACAGGTTTCCACTGGTAAGTGCACGGGTCTCACCCCTGGGGATAGGTACCTGGAGGGGGTAGGCAGGGAGGCCGCGTTGATTTTTCCGCACGGTCCCACAAGCGAACGTGGATCTGGCGGCAAGGGACCTGAACAAGGGAATGCTGGTATAAAAGTTATCCACGTACAAGTGGTAACCATTATCCAGCAGTGGGTACAGAAGGTCCCACACGAGTTTCCCGCTAACACCCAGAGTGGGGGGACATTCTGGGGGTTGAATACGGGAATCTCGCCCCTCGTACACACGAAATTTGTAAGTGTACCCTGAGGTACTCTCACAAATTTTGTATAGCTTCACGCCATACCTCGCCCGCTTTGTGGGAATATATTGGCGGAAACTGAGTCTCCCCTTGAACGCAACGAGAGACTCATCAACCGCGACCTCCCTTCCAGGTACGTAGGTGTTAAGGAAATTATCCAGCTTTTATGAAAGTGGATATAAAATTCATAAGATGTTTTCATTTTCTCTGTATACGTGATACAATGTGGTGACATTTGGAAAAGAACAAGCATAAGCTAAAAAACCTATAGAGTGAACTGTGTGTGTTAAGATAAGATAAGGTTTGTACGTACTACTAAGCAAAAATATGCATCTCTTGCTAGAAAATCTAAACTCATTAGTTAACACATTTTTGCTAAAGTGAAACTGGTAAAATGCTAACCAATCAATAGATGGATTCAAAAGCCATTATTGAAATGTCTGTAAACCAATCATGTTTTACTTTGAGGGGTTACACCATTTTGAACTGTGTATAAATAAAGGCTGCAGGAAATCTTATGTTGGGATCCTGACAAGGTTTTGAACTAAACTCAGACTTCTGTCATTTTCCTCCGTCGACGTCATTCACCTGAACATGAGGCAACGATCATCACGTGGCTGACCCTTGGCCTGCCACAACATTTTCTGGTGGAGAATGCGGGCACTACAACAACGCTCCTAGCTGCAGATCGCGATACGGAGACCAGGACCCAGGAAGACCGCGGTAAGTAACCCATTGTGTTACTACCTGTCTCCTGAGCTCTGCTCGCTGTTCTGCAGTGTGGTGTGTAAACGTGGTGCCTGTACCGTGTTCTGGTGAATGAATTATTTCCCCTATATGTGCAAAACTGTCTTTAGGCGTATGAATGCACGAATGTGTGAGTGGCTGAGATAAGCTGAATCTTGGAGGGGGTCTGACCCTGCTCCTCCTGAGCCAAGCTGAAAGTCTAGAGCTCGCTGACTGGCTTGTCCGGTCCCTGACTCTGGAGGCCTCTGGTTCTGGTGGAGAAAGGGTTGACAGACCTATCCTGGAGGAGGCTGTGAGAAGTGGCAGTGTATAAAAGCTGTCCAGTAGGATTGGATAGGGGCCCTCCAGTTCCTTGTTGGTACCTGAAAAGGCGCCTGAGGTCAGGGGTTGTTTCAATGTTATGTCATACTGTGTGGTTTCACATGTACTGAGTGCCTGCTGATATTGTGTGAGGAAGAATTACTGCATAGTTGCCAATTCCTGTGCTGTATAGTGTATACATGCGTGGGTATTATGATACCAGTTTGGATTGGGTGGTTGCAGTTATAATCATTTGGATTGCAGTATTTGTTTGCTTCCTGTGCCAAAGAAAGAACGTAGAGGGGTTTAAGGGGTTTCCAGCGAGTAACCCCAGAGAGGACGTGTGAATTACTCTGTGTGAGGGCAAGACTATATTGTAGTATTGCCAGACCAGTGGATCAGTGCTGCCTCGGAAGTGTGCCCACAGCACCACTGGTAGTAGAAAAAGTGGTGCCGCCTCGGAAGTGTGTCCACGGCACCACTAGTAGTGCCGCCTCGGAAGTGTGTCCACGGCACTACTGATAGTGCTGCCTCGGAAGTGTGTCCACAGCACTGTTGTAATTCACCAGGTGTGCGCGTACCTGGATAGTGAATTACAAGGAGCCACCCACGGGATGGGGGCTACACAGAGTAAGCGTTCCTCTGAGAAGGGAGCAGAGAAATGGGTCTCTGCAATTGATATTATGCAATGTGCAAAGGGCACTGAAGCAACCAAAGACTGTAGACAAATGCTAAAGAAATTGGGAGCAGGTGTGAATGGAACATTGGATGAACCAGTATGGCAGAAATTTCTCACTAATTTTAAGGGGTGGTTGGAAGACCATAACAAATATGACCAGGCCACAATGTGGTATGATGTAGCCCAGGGAATGACTTTGACTGCCCATAAGGCAAAAGACACTGACAAAAGGGACTATGTATGAAATATGGGATGAAATTAAATTGCCAACAAAAGAATTAAACATCCCTTCTGAAGTACGGTGTATTATCCCCCATAAACCACAAAAAGCTCTCCCTCCCACAGCACCACCTCCATATAAAATCCCGGACGGGTGGACTTGTCCTAATTGTGGACAACAGAACCCAGACTCAAGAGAGAGATGCTCAGCCTGTGGGAGGCCCAAGCCACACTCTCGTGTGGGCTTATACCCATTAGTCAATAAAACCCTCCCCACAGTAAAAGCTGGGCAACTGGAAACACATGATTATGAGGTTTATAGGCCATGGACTCCTAGTGAGTTGCTGGCTATGTGTAACACTTTGCCAGACCCCCGTACTGTCCCCAGTACTTTCCTTCGTAAATTGGAAAGTATCCAGACCGCATATAAAGCCACTTGGCGGATCTGGAGAGTCTTCTAGAGACTAAAGGAGGGGAAGTACTTAAGAATCAAATGATGGCAAAGGCCCCTGGTACTGTCCCTGTGGATAAGGCCACAGACCAGTCAGGCCAGGAATTTATCATGGCCCTTAAACCCTGGGTAAAAGAGCAACAGGACAATCAGACTGACACTTTTATGATGCAAACACAAGACGCTAAGCAGACTGTAGCTGACTATGCCACAGCTTTAGAACAGCTCTGGCTTGACTATGGGTATGAGACAGGAGACAGTAAGGACATGAGACTACTAAAACATACATTCATGTCTGGATTAAAAGCACCCATACAGGATGCTGTAAAGAAGGCTCGCCCTGATTGGCGGACCTGCCAGTTCCCTGACCTAGTGGCCATAGCAAAGGGGGCTGAGCTAGACTTGCAAAATAAAAAAAGAAGCCAATAATGGCTAACCAACCTTTAAACCTAAGGGCAGGTTCCAGGAAAGGGTACCAGGTGGGGATCAGTCTCCACGTAACTGGGACCAAGTAACATGCTGGAATTGTGGGAAAAAAGGGCATTACTCAGTCAAATGTCCCCGGAGAGGTCAGGCTACTGCCCGGACCTCTCAATGAAGTGACGGCAATCCTGTGAGTTCCCTCAACGTTAGCTACCCCCTTGACGCAACCCCAGGTCCACAACTAATCATCACATCCACATGTGAGGACACGGGGAATTCAATTGAATTTTTGGTAGACACAGGAGCAGCCCATACCCTAATACAAGAAAAATATGTGCCTGAGGAGCTTATCTCCTCATATTACATCTACTGTCAAGGGGTTGAGGGAACAACTGTTAAACTCCCACTAACAAAGACTGTTAAACTTAACATTCATGATGCCTTATCTATTGTCACACGTGTGTTGGTAAGCTCAGATATATTTTCTCTACTGCTCTACACTCTGTGTTGCAGTCCTGGCAGCCGGCCTATCCGGACACTGTTCTTTTACAATATATTGATGATCTGTTACTTTGTTGTCACAGCTCAGAACAGTGTAATGAAGAGACTTTATCTTTGCTTATTTTCCTTGCTGAAAATGGTTGTAAAGCCTCCAAAGAGAAGCTGCAACTTTGTAAATCTACTGTGATTTTCCTAGGTCACTGTATTTCTCCAGGTACTAAACACCTCACAACTGAGAGGGTTACTGCTATACAGCAGCACCCCCTGCCAAGTACTCCAAGGGCTCTGCGTGCCTTTATTGGACTTGTCAGTTACTGTCGCCCCTGGATTAAGGATTGCTCTCAGATGATGCAGCCACTATATGACTGCCTCAAAGGAGAGACCTTTGAACTAACATCAGGAGCTGTGAGTGCATTTCATGCATTAAAACTCACTCTCACCACAACACCAGCATTGGGCATCCCCAATTACAAACAAAATTTCACATTGTATTGTCATGAGCAAGGGGGATTTGCCTCAGGTGTACTGACGCAGAAACACGGGGACCGTATGCGGCCCATTGCATACTATTCTACCAGTTTGGATTGTATTGACACACCACCAAACTGAAACATTTGTCCAGAATCACAAAATATGAGATGACACTACTCAGTCCCCACATTACCTTACAGCGATGTACTGTTCTCAATCCAGCTACTTTGATGCCGGTGGATTTAGAAGAGGAGGGGGGAGTGGGAGTAGTAGAAATGTCTGATCCAGTTGCAAATCATAACTGTCATGAATTGATGATTGCAGAAACAAAAGGGTTATCAAATGTTACTGAAACACCATTAACTATTCCTGATGCTGAGTATTTTAGTATTTTGTAGATGGCTCCAGATGGTGGAATGATGAACAAGGACACTTTGTCACCGGGTATGCGGTAATCCAGGATGGTAAGGTAATCATACAAAACCCACTCCCATCTTATGCGTCTGCACAGGAGGTGGAGTTGAAGGCACTCACTGACGCATGTACAATGGGTAAGGGACTGAGAATAAATTGTTACACTGATTCCAGGTATGCTTTCGGGGTAGCACATGACTTTGGTGTTATCTGGAAAACTAGGGGATTTCTGACTTCATCGGGCAAACCAATCAAAAATTCAGAAGCAGTACAGAGCCTCATAGAGGCCCTAGAGCTGCCCACAGAGGTAGCCATTGTTAAAGTGCCAGCCCATGTGAAGCAAGATGATCCGCTAGCTGTGGGAAATGCTCAAGCAGACCAAGCAGCCGGTCTGCCGCTCCTGACATTATTTTTTTCCAACTATGCCAGATTTGTCGCTCTTGCAGGAATTACAGGCCCAGATAACGCCTCAAGACAAAAAGGTATGGATGGAGGCGGGGGCTACGAAGACAGGAGAGCTCTGGCAGGTAAATGGCAGAACATGTTTGCCTCGGAGTTTGTATCCGATGATGGCCAATTTAGCACATGGCCCTACTCATTTGTCGAAAGGAGATATGAGCGCACTAGTGTTAGAACATTGGTTTGCACCTGGAATTCAGACCCTCTTTGAAAAGTTTGTTCAGGGTTGTCGTACATGTGCCAGACATAACCCTGGGAGGTTTGTAAAGACCCCCAAGAAACACACTCCCAAACCCTTGTACCCGTTTCAAAGAAAACAGGTGGATTACATACAGCTACCCAAGGTGAGCACATATGAGTATGTTCTTGTAGCCATTGATGTATTCTCAGGCTGGCCAGAAGCCTGGCCAGTAAGTACGGCTACAGCCAAAAATACTGCTAAGAAAATATTGTCAGAGGTAGTCTGCAGATATGGGATTCCAGAAGTGATAGAATCAGACAGAGGTACCCACTTCACTGGGGAGACAATGGGACACATGCTGAAGACCCTAGGGATCGCACAAGCTCTACATTCTCAACAGTATGGAGTCACTATAGTGGTGGTCCCAGATGGAATCACTCATGTTGTACGGTTACTGCGTTTATTACTTTCTGTTCTGTATTAAGTAGCTCTAGGTCCTAAGTGGAAGTTCGGATGGAGACGTATCTTTGGCAGGAAGGAAGTGTCCATCCCAGGTTTCCCATCACTGAAGTGTCCATAACGTTGACTAGAGGAGGATGGAGGTGGACTTTCAAGGCGGTTCCAGGCCTACTCCATATTGGTCAAGGGATATGCCATGATTGACAGCACTGTCCAACCAAGAGACAGCAATGCCCAAGATGATGTTCATCTTCCTGATTCTACAACAGAGGACCACAGCTACACAGAAACTTTTAGGCTTACTGCTGATGCTCCTAGCAGGTATAGCTGACCTACCAGCTCCTAGAGATTCCAACACAGGAGCAGAAGAAGGTGTATCCAGAACTATGGACAATGATGCATGGAACAACAATGCTGCACCTACATCCACTTAGTGTGTTTGTGTGTTGTATGTGGTTTTAATAAAATGTATGCTTAATCAAATGACAACTACTAGACAGACTGGAATCGATGCTTGCATCGCATGGTCTATGCAGCTTATCTGTATACTCTGTGAAGTACGGGCTGTCTAAGGGGTCATTTGTTTGTCCAGGCAGGTTAGTAGCAAGACACACACATGATACAATTAAGCCTTCAGAACAAAATGTCTACCACGTGAACAGAAAAATTGAAAAAAAGGAGGGAAATGTTAAGGAAATTATCCAGCTTTTATGAAAGTGGATATAAAATTCATAAGATGTTTTCATTTTCTCTGTATACGTGATACAATGTGGTGACATTTGGAAAAGAACAAGCATAAGCTAAAAAACCTATAGAGTGAACTGTGTGTGTTAAGATAAGATAAGGTTTGTACGTACTACTAAGCAAAAATATGCATCTCTTGCTAGAAAATCTAAACTCATTAGTTAACACATTTTTGCTAAAGTGAAACTGGTAAAATGCTAACCAATCAATAGATGGATTCAAAAGCCATTATTGAAATGTCTGTAAACCAATCATGTTTTACTTTGAGGGGTTACACCCTTTTGAACTGTGTATAAATAAAGGCTGCAGGAAATCTTATGTTGGGATCCTGACAAGGTTTTGAACTAAACTCAGACTTCTGTCATTTTCCTCCGTCGACGTCATTCACCTGAACATGAGGCAACGATCATCACGTGGCTGACCCTTGGCCTGCCACAACATAGGCCTCCATGAATTTGGCCCCAAAGTGATCGATGACCGGCCGTAGCTTATACAGCCGGTCATAGGCAGGATCACCTCGGTGACGTGTCATGACCATACAGTGCGGTCTGGTATAGGACGTCCCCACTCCAGTATTGCCTGACACTGGGTTTTTGGACTAGACCAGTGGTCGGCAAGCCGCGGCTAGCGAGCCACATGCAGCTTTTTTTTTATCCTTGAATGCGGCTCTTTGGTGCGGGCTGGCGGGTGGGCCGCTCAAGCTTGCAAAATGTCCGTCATGCGCCTCCTGCCCCGTCTGTCTGCTCCTTCCACTTTATGAATGAAGCAGGCAGGCGGGGCAGGAGGCGCATGACGGAGGGTGAGATGTCACGCTGCGCACAGCAGCAGAAGGGCGGGCAGCGGCGGACTTTCTGCGGAACACCGGCCATGTGAGGAGTGGTGAAGAGGCCGCTGCTCAGGTCCAGGAGGAGCGCAATGTCCTGCAGCAGAAAGGTAGGAGCTGCCCCCGGTGTGTGCACAGCGCCAGGCACTGCACCGGCCCCGCCGCAAGTGTCCCTGCCTCCTCCCTTCCCCCCACTAATACATTACTTTACTTACTGGAGGGCACTTATGGGGGATATCTGTGGAGGGCACTTATATAGCATCTTATGCTATATATGTGTCATCCACAGATATCCCCCATAGGTGCGTCATCCACAGATATCCCCCATAGGTGCGTCATCCACAGATATCCCCCATAGGTGCGTCATCCACAGATATCCCCCATAGGTGCGTCATCCACAGATATCCCCCATAAGTGCGTCATCCACAGATATCCCCCATAATTGCGCCCTCCACAGATATCCCCCATAAGTGCGCCCTCCACAGATATCCCCCATAAGTGCGCCCTCCACAGATATCCCCCATAAGTGCGTCATCCACATTACATCCACATCTGCAGACAAGTTTAATAAAAGTAAAAAATGATAAAGATAAAATGAAATAATAATCAAGATCCAAATAAAAGAAAGTACATATAAAAGTATGTAAAAACACACTCTGGGCTCATGCCCACGAATGTAAGGGCGCCGTGCCTGTGCTCTGGACCGCAAATAGCGGTCCGTCCGCAATGCACGGACACAGACCATGGGGCAGCTGCATGAGGATCGCGGACCCATTCACTTGAATGGGGTTCGCGATCCGCATCCGACTGCCCGCACCGCAAAAAAGTAGCGCATGCTGAAGTGAATGGGTCCATGATGCAGGCTGCACACGGCCGTGTGCAGCCCGCATCATGGACCCATTCACTTCAATGGGTCCAGGATCGGGGATATGAGTGCTACAGTGTGCTTCTGTGGTGCTTCTGGCTGTGCCTCCGCACCGCGAAAAAGTAGTGCATGCGCTACTTTTTTGCGGTGCGGAGGCACAGCCAGAAGCACCACGGAAGCACTCTGTAGCACTCATATTCCGGATCCTGGACCCATTGAAGTGAATGGGTCCTTGATGCGGGCTGCACACGGCCAGTGCCCGTGTATTGCGGACCCGCCGTATGCGACCTGCAATATGGCAACGGCGGGCACACGGTCGTGTGCATGAGCCCTAAAAGTCCTCACTGGTACTGTTGACGCAATATTTTAGGTTTTAAAAATGTGGCTCTCCAAAGAAATTTCAATCGTGGTTTTGGCGATATTTGGCTCAGTTGAAAAAAAAGTTTGCCCACCACTGGACTAGACCCATATGCAGCACGAGGCCCCAAAATGTCCTCATTTCGGCTGCACTGACCGGCGTCCAGCCACCGGGTCTAGCCAAAACTGAGCCGGGGTTTTGAGCGACGAACTGTTGGGCGTACAGATTCGTCTGCTCCACTATCAAATTCACCAGTGGGTTACTGAAAAAAAAACTAAAATAGTCTATTTCAGTAAACCCCACTGTGGGAATCTGGATTCCAGGATTGCCAGCAAAATCCGGAATCTCAGGCTCAAAGTCCACTGGGGGACACCAACTAAGTTCATCGGCAGGGGGCTCCGGTGGACTTATTTGGTGGGCCGGGAAACCAGTACGAACCCCAGGGCGGCTCGTACTAGGGTGGGCCACAGGATCCCTAGCATGTGGGGCCCCTGGCTCCGCCTGGCGGCGTCTCCGCCGCCTTGGTGGCTCATCGTCATCCGATGATGATGAGGAGGATGCGGATGATAAAAGGAATGTGGGGTCATCCTCATTCTCACTGGGGCTCTCAGAGTCGGAGGCAATCTGGGCGTATGCCTCCTCGGCCGAGAACATCCGGCGGGCCATGGGTGTGTGTGCGTGTAGGTGTGCGTGTGCGTAAACCTTTATTATATGTGCGTGTGTGTGGGGGCAACGGGTGTTCGCGTACTAAAAAAGGCAAAAAAAGGGCAAGTGTTAGGAAAAAAAAAAGTTAATACTTGCTGATCAGCGGTACAACGCTGATCAGCGGTGGGGCGGGCGATGCGCTAACAGTGGACGGACGCTAAAAAGTGCCGGCCAGTCAGCGCAAGCAGAAAAAAAAGAAGTGGTGGTGAGGGGGGGGGGGGGGGGGGGGGGGGGGGGATGGCAAGTGAAAGGGGGGTTCTGGGTTAGGGTTAGATGGATAGATAGAAGTTTGGAATAAAAGTACTTTTTCTTTTTTTTTTCCTAACTTACTTTTCCCTTCTTTCCCTGCCTAACGGTGCCTCTCCCTCACTGACCCTAACCTACCTGGGTGGCGATGGGTGCAGGAGGGTGATGGATGCCGATTAGGGGGACGCAGGAGCTGGTGCTGGACGATGCTGCACAGTCAGGATGCTGGACAGGAAGAGGAGGGGAGAGAGGAGCGCAGGAAGTTTGAATCTCGCGCCTCTCTCCCCCCTGCACCAATCAGCACCCTGGACAGCGGCGTTCAGCACCAGGGCCAGCACCGCCTCTCCAAATCCTCGGACTGCAATAGGTGGTGTATAATTACGCCACCGATCGCAGTCTTTTTCCAGTTCATCGGGTCACAGGACACCCGAATGGACCAGAAACGCAGAAAACCGCAGGTCTGAATTGACCTGCGGTTTTCTGCGATCGCCGATACGGGGCGGTCAAATGACTCCCCCCTGCGTTGTTATGGGATGCCGGCTGAATGATTTCAGCCGGCGTCCCGTTCCGATTAACCCCCGCGGCGCCAGAATTCCGATTTTAAGTCAGGACGTACCGGTACGTCCTGGGTCCTTAAGGACTCGGGAAATAGGGCGTACCGGTACGTCCTATGCCCTTAAGGGGTTAAAGCACATATCAGCAGGATCAACCCTTATCACACCACTGTTAGGCTACTTTCACACTGGCGTTTTGGCTTTCCGTTTGTGAGATCCGTTCAGGGCTCTTAGAAGCGGTCCAAAATGGATCAGTTTTGTCCTAATCCATTCTGAATGGAAAAGGATCCGCTTAGAATGCATCAGTTTGCCTCCGTTCTGCCTCCATTCCGCTTTGGAGGCGGACACCAAAACGCTGCCTGCAGCATTTTTCTGTCCGTCCTGGGATGCGGAGCCAAAGGGATCCGTCCTATTCAGCAATTTAGACAGCACTCTAGATTTTGCTTAGATGATTTTTATTTGCTTAGCCGGACATAGTGGTCCTTTTGATAACAACGTTTCGGGCAGAGAGAATGCCCTTCATCAGGCTAGTCATTTACACATAGAAATGTGAATGGCCGGTATGATCCGTCCTGACACACAATGTAAGTCAATCGGGACAGATCTGTTTTCTCTGACAATAAAAAAACGGATCCGTCCTCCATTGACTTTCAAAGGTGTTCATGATGGATCCATCATGGCTATAGAAGACATGATACAACCGGATCCTTTCATGACGGATGCATGCGGTTGTATTATTGTAACGGAAGCGTTTTTGCAGATCCATGACGGATCCGCAAAAAACGCTAATGTGAAAGTAGTCTTATGCAGATCAGTTGCAGATCATACGCAAATAAGCAGTTAAGTGCACCAAGGGTGGGCCAAAGCCAATCTGTGCACCCTTGCTCCTCCTGCTTCCTTGGCTGGCTCTTCCCACTTCTTAATTAACAGGGTCAGATTTCAGCTTTGTCATCTAATCTGACCGTATTGATTAGGAAGGAGAGGGAGGGGCTGGCAGGCAAAGCAGGAGGGCCAAGGGTGCACAGAGTGGCTTCTGTGCACTTAACTCCTCAATTGCATATGGATTAAAAAAGTACTTTTTCTCAAGAATGAAGCAACCGATCTGTATAACAAAGGTATGCTTTTAATCAGCAGGATCAGTCCTAATGGGAATTATACCTGACTAAATAGTATTGATCCTGCTGACAGAAACATATTATAGAGTTCAGTGAGAGCTGTATAAATCTGTCCTTGGTGGTCTCCCCCTAGTGGAAGCAAATGGCAAAAAGACTAAGTAATTCCATATGCTGTATACTGAACATTACCATAAACCTTTAGGCAAACAGTGTATTCAGCGAGTACAGAATATTAATAGTAGAGAACAAGATGCAAAGATAAGCCGCACTCACCATTCGTGTTCACGCTTCTTTATTGTAGGATATGTTGCGGGGGCAGACTCACATGGAGTATCAATCCACAGCGACGGCCGTTTCGCAGTGCGACCGCTTCCTCCGGCTGTTTGATCCACTCTGGGAATCGAGTGTGCGCTGGTTTATAGCATCATGTGGGGGAGGGTCAGCTGACCCATCACTCATTAACCCTTGACGCTCCACCACCTGCGCACACCTGAAACACAGGTGCATCGATACATCAGTGCAGGTTTCAATTTAAAAACAATACTGACATAAATGAAACAATGGTTACACAAAGTGACACAAGGTCTGTGAATAGTATCTACACACATGGAAGGGTACATAAATATATATGAAAGGGATGCAAAAATTAATGCAATAATATATAAATACAAAAACGTATAAATATATATACACAGTGACTAAAGATAATCCAAGGTATATTCATAAGAGAATCATATTCACATAGCGTCCTATTCAATGAATGCTGCCAAATCATTGCGTTCGTTTAAGCCTAAACAACCTGTGGTATCCGTTTTAATAATATACCGAGCTTCCTTCTGGAGCAGGGTACGGTGTCTATCACCTCCCTGAATTAGTGGGGGGACATGTTCTAGGCCCGCAAATCGCAAGACATTTGCGTCTCCCCATGTTGGCACCGTACATGCTCAATTAGGCGGGTACGTCCCTTGCCTGTTTTAATTGAGTTACGATGTTCTCATACCCGCTCCATTAAGGACCTCTTGGTTTTCCCTATATAAAAGGATCCACATACACAGATTAATACATAGACTACGTGCGTCGTTCTACAGTTGATGAATTGATGTACACAATGTTCCAGACCTCCAAAGAAAAAATGGCGGCCTCTAAACACGTATCCGCACAGGGAGCAGTCACCACAGCGATAGTTGCCAACCGGCTTACCGAGTGACAACCAATCGCGCGGTTTCTGCTCGCTGTAGCGGCTGCGCACCAGAATGTCCCTAAACGTGCAACACCGTTTGAAGGCTAATATGGGTTTCTGATCTGTGAATTCACCCAAATCATCCTCTGCCTTTAAGATTTCCCAGTTATTTTATATTGTTTTCTTAATATAGTCTGCCATAGGACTGTACTTAAACACGAACACAAATCTGTCCTTTTTCTCTGCACCACTATCCATCCCACTTTCTCTTTTCCTGCGTTTCATTAGTGATCGTTGTGTGTGGGTTTTAGCCCTCTCTAGGGCTGTATCTAACTGCTCTGGTGGATATCCGCGCTGGATCAATCTGTTCCTCAGTTCATCCGCCTGTCTCAGGAATATTGTATCCTGACTATTAATACGTCTGAGTCTTAAAAACTGTCCATAAGGGACTGATTTAGTTACGCTACGTGGATGATAGCTCCCATGGTGCAGCAGGGTGTTTGTGGCAGTGGGTTTGCGATACCCTTCGGTATATAAGGCACCATCTTCTACAACATCACGAACGTCTAAGAACTCGATGGTCGTACCCCCAAAATTGAGGGTGATCATCATGTTCATGTCATTTGTGTCGTTAAGATGTGCCACAAAATGCTCACACTGCTCCTGTGTTCCCGACCACACCATGAAGATATCATCCACGTAGCGCAAGAACAGACGTATGTGACTGAGGAAGGGGTTAGGCGTTGAGAATATATACCTATCTTCAAATCTGCCCAGGAATATATTCGCAAAGGTACATGAGACAGGTGTCCCCATGGCTGTTACAAAGATCTGCCTATACCACTGGTCATTGAAGAGAAACGTATTGTTCTCTAAAATGAACAAAAGTGATTCTTCTACAAATTCACTGAACTGAAGGCTCCTTCCCAAATGTTCAATGAGTTCAAGGACTGCGTTTACACCTCCATGTTGTGGAATCCGGGTGTAAAGATTGACCACATCCAGGGACACCAAACTCCAACCCTCCTGCCACTGGAAACCATCAAGGGCCAGGAGGAAGTCGTTGGTGTCACCGAGATACGTGGGAAACCTAAATAGAACAGGACGCAGTAACCAATCCAGGTACCTCGACAAGGGTTCAGTCACTGACCCAACCCCCGCCACAATAGGACGTCCAGGGGGATGGGTCAGTGACTTGTGCACCTTAGGGAGAAAATACCAAGAGGGTTTATTCGGGAAGGAAGGAACCAATTTGTCAATGGTAGATCCATGGAGGACACCTGCCTCAATGTACCTCTGCAACAGGTCCACCAATTTGGACCTAATCTCGGGAATGGGATCAGAGAGTAATTTCTCATATGTCGAACCATCATTTAACTGTCTTTCCGCCTCAGTGGCATAAAAATCACGTGACATAACAACAACATTACCCCCCTTGTCCGCCGGCTTGATAATGAGGTCTGAGTTACGCAGCCATTGTATGGCGGTGAGTTGCCTCTTGTACCCTTCCATGTGTGTAGATACTATTCACAGATTTTGTATCACTTTGTGTAACCATTGTTTCATTATGTCAGTATTGTTTTTAAATTGAAACCTGCACTGATGTATCGATGCACCTGTGTTTCAGGTGTGCGCAGGTGGTGGAGCGTCAAGGGTTAATGAGTGATGGGTCAGCTGACCCTCCCCCACATGATGCTATAAACCAGCGCACACTCGATTCCCAGAGTGGATCAAACAGCCGGAGGAAGCGGTCGCACCGCGAAACGGCCGTCGCTGTGGATTGATACTCCATGTGAGTCTGCCCCCGTAACATACCCTTCAATAAAGAAGCGTGAACACGAATGGTGAGTGCGGCTTATCTTTGCATCTTGTTCTCCATTTCATTCTGTTCAAGCCTTGCACTCCGATTTCTTGGATGGTCGGATTAGGCCAGGATTGTGTTCCTTAAATCCCCAGGTGGGAGGACGGTGCCCTCAGTATCTCTTGTTATGTACAGAATATTAATACACAGCTCAATTTAACCTTCACACTTGGCCAGATATCATTATTGGCACTGATTACTGAAGGACGACTGGTTAATGTGTAATAATCCACCAGGTCTGGTGGGTATAAACCACCTGGAGCTCAGATCCGCAGGCAGCACCTCTACCGCCCAAGATTCTTTCAGGACAAGAGTGCCCCCCTCCAGCCTTGTCATCATGCCGGTGATTCTGGGCCTGCTACTGTGGATCACTGTGGTTTCTGCAGATCCTCCAGGTAATGATCATGCCTCTTCTATGCTCCCTACATAGCAACAATAATAACAGTATAATCAACAGTATCCCAATTTCAACAGGAAGTGATCCCTTTACACACTGCAGATATGCGATGGATGTTCCATCATGGAATTACAGGAAGGAAATCCACATGTCAATTTATGATGCTGATTTCCACCTTTGCAATGCATAGTGTAAGATGCGTGACCTATCTGCATGCAACACATGCCGGTTTTTCCACAGATTTGGTGTGAAATTCTGCAGCGGAAAATCCACTTCCTATGGCCGCACCCTTGAGGTTGTACACGTGCCGTTTACGGTAGCTGTATTTTGCATACCTCCCAACTTTTGAAAATCGCAAAGAGGGGCAATATGTGCGGCATGCGTCACAATTTTTTTTATACTAGGCCACGCCTCTTACTCCACCCAAAGTATAATTACTGACTCCGTCAGAACTGCAGCAGCCGGGGATCGGTTAGGCGAGTATAAGTTCCTTTATGTTTTTTACAGTATTCGGAGCCCCTGGGACAATTTTTTTTTTCTTGCACTTTAATATTCATTTAAATATCAGTACATAAATCTTCAGATTATAGATATTTTAAGGTCAAAATTATCACCAAATAATGAAGTTATGGCCTACTATACAGGTAGAAACAATGCAGACACTTTAATAAGGAGAAATTTAGTAAATGTATGAATGCACATTTATGCGTTATTTTCCCAGGTCAAAAAGAGGGACATTTAAGGATCAAAGAGGGACACTTGGGAGGCAAGATTTTGCAGTGTGATAAAACAGTCCATATGGGCTCACAGATAATTTTTGGGAAATTGAATTCACTGTTGCTGATGCCCTGATTTTGGGATCAATTAGGGAATATATTAGGGAATTATTATTTATGCAGTTTCCTAATATATGAGTAGGTTTATCTCAAGTATATTCTCTATGTCTTTGTTGGATGCTGTGGTGGAACCAGTGTTTGCTACCAATGCAGTTGGAGAGTCCTGCACAGGGTTCATCCAGGACTAGTCCCCCTGACTTCAAGCACTCTATAGTAGCCCCGCATATATATTCAGCTTGATTGGAAGCAGTTACTAACCCCTAGGAATTTTCGACTTTTTCAACATTGATGTTGCATTGTTATATCTCCATGACTTTGCTGCAAATCACTGGGGATCCCAAAGAGTGCTATTTATCACAATGAATATGATGAACTTTCTTTATTTCCTTTAGAACCATGGGCCAATGACTTAGATCAAGTTCTTCACTATGAGTGTCAGAGTCATCAAAGCATCAACTTAATTATCAGGTAATAAAACATAGATGTTCTCTGTGCAGATTGTCCTGGGGGTTAGCTACGGTGAAAAGCTGGTAGAACATGTGCCCTAAGTGCTGGGTGCCAGAGGGGTTGCCAACAAGTCACTCTGCCTCACCAGGGTATTTGCATACAAAACTGGGGCAGAACACTACAGTATTTCTTTCCCCAACTTTTAGGGATGTAACTTGAATTCAAAGGATCCCAAGGCGTGTTTAAGAATTGGACCCCCAACCTTCAGCGTCCAATGCCCCATGCAGTTACGATGGCTTTTGTTACAAATATGGATAGGTGGATTTGCTGGGTGCAACCCCTCAGGAACTGTAGTAGAGCCCTCCTTCTAGATTTATTCATATACCATTATCAACCACTGTAATCATTCTAAAATATTATCTGAATGCTGCCAAAAAAATTGTTAACACCCACTTACAGTATACTTTCCTCCAGTGTCCATGACAATAAACGTGAGGATCGTGTCTGGGATTTTGCCTGTCAGGATACCTTTAATGAACCAAGATCCTGTTACTGGACAGGTTATGTCAATGACTTTGACCAGGAGTTCACGTTTGCCTGTCCATTTGGAAGTGTTCTAAGTGGAATGGATAGTTACCATGATAATCGAAAAGAAGACAGGAGGTAAAAGCAATGTTATCCAATTGAATGGGTTCATAGTTGAACTTGAAACACATGACTGCTCCTACTTTTTATTTTAAAAAAAATTCACGTATATATTTCTATGATCAAGTAGTGAAATACATTAGCCTTGATTCTTATTTTGGGGTAAAATAATTCTAAGATAACTTAGAGGGGAGGACTCCCCTGCATAACAGAAATTGGACGGATACGTTTTGCAGCCCATAGACTTCTATTATGACGGAATTAATAACGGAATGCCTCTAAAGGCATTCCGTTATGCTTTCTGTCATAGAATTGCGCTATGGTCCGTGGTAACGGAATCCATAACGCAATTCACCTTTTACCAACAAACAAAGTGTGATCAAATTAAAAAATATGAAATTCGCTCATCTCTACTTATGACTAATCACCTCCACTCGTTAGTTACCTACATGCAGGAATAACGCTGGCTATGTTTTGGAAGCCACTTTCCAGCCTACTTTCCAATCTCCTGTCTGCTTCTGACATGAGACCCATAGAGCACTGCCATTTAATATCTTTCTGTTATGTGCTCGTACTACATACATTACGGGGTATTCCCATTGATGCCTTTCACTATATAAGTGTATTGTCCAATACAAATGATGCCACTATATCAGGCCCAAATAGTACTGCCACACCATGACCACATACATTATTACCGCCATATAATACTGTCAGCAATATTACTGCCAAATATACATCACAAGTGAATACATTTTAAATTAATGGTACGCAGTTCACATCATTCAGTATCCCCCCCCCCTTTTTTTATTTATTCTATAAACACTTCTTTAAGCCATGACTTGTACTAGCGGAGCGATCTCTCTAAACATCTTTGGATCTTTCCTTTCCAAGCAGTCTTGTTCCTAACCTATACAAGTTCCCCATACTTTTTCTACCCCCAGGTCTATGTCTGTTGCTGCCCTAATAGTGCCCCTAAATACTGTACTTCAGAAATAATGGTGTTGTAACTATGGTTAGCCCCCAGAAAATAGTGCCACTTCGGCAGCATCCCTGAAAACAATGGTGCCAGTTAGGTAGAGCTCTAAATAGTGCAGTAATAGAGCACCACACAGAATAGTGATCTTCTCTGTGCCCCCGAAAAGTAATTGCACCCCCTTGAGGTTCCACACAGTAATATAACTCCTCTTAGTGCCCTACACACAGTAAAAAATGGCCACCTTTGTGTCTCCTAAAAGTAATAATGATCCCCACATGACAAGAAATCATCCTGTACATCTTCCTGGCATCTAATAAGGGGACGGTTGAGCTGAACCGTTTGTAACTCTGAACGACAGTCTTATAAAATGTGCATCTGAACTGTATTGCCGTGTCTGTAGCATCCCAGTAAAGTTAACTAGGCACCTCTGTTCAGTTCACATGTCCCCTAGTGTTTGCTATGCCTTATTTTTTATCGATACATTACCATATATTGATTTGCAGGTAGTGGGCCTTTAACTGTGACTGACATGACATAGAACATGCATGAGGACAACAAACTCTATAGCTGCTTAGGCTTTATACAAGGAAAGAGCCGTACTATATTTGTTGCCACCGTGAGCACCTCATGAAAGGAGCTAGTAAAGAAGTCTCCCTGGTCTCTGAGTGCAGTTGCTTCTGGCCAATGAGTCATGCTTATTCATGAGATGTTGATGGGTGATAAGCTGGCACGCTATTTGTCTTGACCTAAGCTAGGCTGCAGCCTAATTTGAACCAGCCTAATTGGAGGAAGCCTCTTTTCCAGAAGTGTCCCAAAATATACTGCAAACAGTTCCAGACTGTTTCCTGAACAGCACCTGTACCTTGGTGTGACCCTAGACAATTCTGCTGTGTGACTATAGACTGCTGTTCCCACCCATAGCAGCCCGACAAATTCCAAAATTGTGACCTGCTTTGAGATGTTGTTGAGAATGTAACCAATATACAGTTTCCCTGCCAGAGACTGTAACTAGAGATGAGCGAATTTCATGTTATGAAATTCGTTCCCGCTTCTCTTTAGTGGTAAAAGCAGAATTGCGTTATGGATTCTGTTACCACGGACCATAACGCAATTCTATGACGGAATGCATAACTGAATGCCTTTAGAAGCATTCTGGAACCATTATACTGTGTGCCCCCCCAAAAAACTGTAACCGTTATGATATGTGCATCCCAGAAATTGTAGCAATTATGCTGTGTGCCCCCCCCCCAGAAACTGCAACCATTATGCTGTGTGCCCCCCAGAAACTGTAACCATTCGGCTGTGTGCCCCCCAGAAACTGTAACCATTACGATGTGTGCCCCCCAGAAACTGTAACTGTTTTTCCTTGTGTTCGTCTAAAAATCGAGACTGCTAAGGTCTGTGCTTGTAAAAAGACTGTAACTTCCAAGCCTTGTACCATGTATGTAATTAATAAGCTTAAGTGCCTTGTATTTAAAGGGACAAAGACTTGTAAAAAAAAAATTGCCAGGGGGCCCACACACGGTGAGTGTTTTTCTTTTTCTATTTACACTTGGTCAATGTCCAGGTTTAAGTCCCTGGGGATTGGAAGCAGCAGGGACCTGAGTCATGGCGCTGGAACTGGGACACTCAAATCAGGTGAGTGTTCTTTTGGGGTCATTTATCAAACTGGTGTAAAGTAGAACTGGCTTAGTTGCCCATCGCAACGGATCAGATTCCACCTTTCATTTTCCAAATAAGATGTCAAAAATGAAGGGTGGACTCTGATTGGTTGCTATAGGCAACTAAGCCTGTTCTACTTTACACCTGTTTGATAAATGATCCCATTTGTTTTTGTTTTTTTTTACATCATGTTCACCATGGACAATTTTTATTAGTTTTGGACAATCTTTTTAACCATCAAGTGTTGTGCCCCTTGATGGAGTAAACTTTAATTCCAGCTCATTGCTACGTGCCTGCCTGTTACTTCTGCTCCATCCTTGAGTGGGGTCCAGACCTAAGGGTCAAGGAACAGACACAAAAGTGACACTCTTACAGTCTTGTAGGTAGCTGGCCTAAAGGGCTTGTGGCCTTTGGAAGAGAGAACAGGTCATTGAGCCTTCGGTACCCTGCTCTACCGTAGGTTATCATTGAATAGTTGCAATTGTACAGTTGAAAGAGGAATCTGGGCCAAAAGTCCTGGATGCTCGCTGCTAGCAACATCTCTGCTTATTTCGGAATATGGGTGCAGCTCTGAGCTCAAGGAGCAGCACCAAAGTCATGTCTATGTCATAAGTGGATTCCTGAATATTAAGTTTAAAAGATGATGAAAATAATTTTCTAGATGGAGATTCCTCTGCTGTCAAGGAGAGACGGCTGTTCAACATAACTGCGAGTGGAGCGGCTACGTTAATGACTTTGACATGTACCTAAGATGGGATGCACCTCCAAACCATTACCTAGTTGGGGCTCACAGTTACAATGACAACAGCAAAGAGTAAGTACATGCACACGGGATATCATCTTTATTTAGAATTTTGATTAGAGTACTGTAGATGCTGGCATTTTCTTGCATTTGTTATTTAACCCCTTACTTTTTGTGTTTTTCATCTCCACATTTGAAAAGCCATAACTTTTATTTTATTTTTAAATCAGCATAGCTTTATGGTGTACATGTATAACTTTTAACCACCTCAGCCCCCCTAGCTTAAACACCCTTAATGACCAGGCCACTTTTTACACTTCTGACCTACACTACTTTCATCATTTATTGCTCGGTCATGCAACTTACCACCCAAATGAATTTTACCCCTTTTCTTCTCACTAATAGAGCTTTCATTTGGTGGTATTTCATTGCTGCTGACATTTTTACTTTTTTTGTTATTAATCAAAATTTAACGATATTTTTTTTTTTAAAAAAAAGACATTTTTCACTTTCAATTGTAAAATTTTGCAAAAAAAACGACATCCATATATAAATTTTTCTCTAAATTTATTGTTCTACATGTCTTTAATAAAAACAATGTTTGGGTATAAAAAATGGTTTGGGTAAAAGTTATAGCGTTTACAAACTATGGTACAAAAATGTGAATTTCCGCTTTTTGAAGCAGCTCTGACTTTCTGAGCACCTGTCATGTTTCCTGAGGTTCTACAATGGCCAGACAGTACAAACACCCCACAAATGACCCCATTTCGGAAAGTAGACACCCTAAGGTATTCGCTGATGGGCATAGTGAGTTCATAGAACTTTTTTTTTTTTGTCACAAGTTAGCGGAAAATTATGATTTTTTTTTTTCTTACAAAGTCTCATATTCCACTAACTTGTGACAAAAAATAAAAACTTCTATGAACTCACTATGCCCATCAGCGAATACCTTGGGGTGTCTTCTTTCCAAAATGGGGTCACTTGTGGGGTAGTTATACTGCCCTGGCATTCTAGGGGCCCAAATGTGTGGTAAGTAGTTTGAAATCAAAATCTGTAAAAAATGGCCGGTGAAATCCGAAAGGTGCTCTTTGGAATGTGGGCCCCTTTGCCCACCTAGGCTGCAAAAAAGTGTCACACATGTGGTATCTCCGTACTCAGGAGAAGTTGGCCAATGTGTTTTGGGGTGTCATTTTACATATACCCATGCTTGGTGAGAGAAATATCTTGGCAAAAGACAACTTTTCCCATTTTTTTATACAAAGTTGGCATTTGACCAAGATATTTATCTCACCCAGCATGGGTATATGTAAAATGACACCCCAAAACACATTGCCCAACTTCTCCTGAGTACGGAGATACCACATGTGTGACACTTTTTTGCAGCCTAGGTGGGCAAAGGGGCCCACATTCCAAAGAGCACCTTTCGGATTTCACCGGCCATTTTTTACAGATTTTGATTTCAAACTACTTACCACACATTTGGGCCCCTATAATGCCAGGGCAGTATAACTACCCCACAAGTGACCCCATTTTCGAAAGAAGACACCCCAAGGTATTCCGTTAGCGGAAAATGATGATTTTTTTATTTTATTTTTTTTCTTACAAAGTCTCATATTCCACTAACTTGTGACAAAAAATAAAAACTTCCATTAACTCACTATGCCCATCAGCGAATACCTTTGGGTGTCTTCTTTCCAAAATGGGGTCACTTGTGGGGTAGTTATACTGCCCTGGCATTCTAGGGGCCCAAATGTGTGGTAAGTAGGTAAATGACCTGTGAAATCCGAAAGGTGCTCTTTGGAATGTGGGCCCCTTTGCCCACCTAGGCTGCAAAAAAGTGTCACACGTGGTATCGCCATATTCAGGAGAAGTTGGGCAATGTGTTTTGGGGTGTCTTTTTACATATACTCATGCTGGGTGAGAGAAATATCTCGGCAAAAGACAACTTTTCCAATTTTTTATACAAAGTTGGCATTTGACCAAGATATTTATCTCACCCAGCATGGGTATATGTAAAATGACACCCCAAAACACATTGCCCAACTTCTCCTGAGTACGGCGATACCACATGTGTGACACTTTTTTGCAGCCTAGATGCGCAAAGGGGCCCACATTCCTTTTATGAGGGCATTTTTAGACATTTGGATCCCAGACTTCTTCTCACGCTTTAGGGCCCCTAAAATGCCAGGGCAGTATAAATACCCCACATTTTGGAAAGAAGACACCCCAAGGTATTCAATGAGGGGCATGGCGAGTTCATAGATTTATTTTTTTTGGCACAAGTTAGCGGAAATTGTTTTTTATATTTTTTTTCTCACAAAGTCTCCCTTTCTGCTAACTTGGGACAAAAATATCAATCTTTCATGGACTCAATATGCCCCTCACGGAATACCTTGGGGTGTCTTCTTTCCGAAATGGGGTCACATGTGGGGTATTTATACTGCCCTGGCATTCTAGGGGCCCTAAAGCGTGAGAAGAAGTCTGGAATATAAATGTCTAAAAAATTTTACGCATTTGGATTCCGTGAGGGGTATGGTGAGTTCATGTGAGATTTTATTTTTTGACACAAGTTAGTGGAATATGAGACTTTGTAAGAAAAAATATATATATTTCCGCTAACTTGGGCCAAAAAAATGTCTGAATGGAGCCTTACAGGGGGGTGATCAATGACAGGGGGGTGATCAATGACAGGGGGGTGATCAGGGAGTCTATATGGGGTGATCACCCCCCTGTCATTGATCACCCCCCTGTAAGGCTGCATTCAGATGTCCGTATGTGTTTTGCGGATCCGATCCATGTATCCGTGGATCCGTAAAAAACATACGGACATCTGAATGCAGCCTTACAGGGGGGTGAGCAATGACAGGGGGGTGATCAGGGAGTCTATATGGGGTGATCACCCCCCTGTAAGGCTGCATTCAGATGTCCGTATGTGTTTTGAGGATCCGATCCATGTATCCGTGGATCCGTAAAAAATATACGGACATCTGAATGCAGCCTTACAGGGGGGTGAGCAATGACAGGGGGTGATCAGGGAGTCTATATGGGGTGATCACCCCCCTGTCATTGATCACCCCCCTGTAAGGCTGCATTCAGATGTCCGTATGTGTTTTGCGGATCCGATCCATGTATCAGTGGATCCGTAAAAATCATACGGACGTCTGAATGCAGCCTTACAGGGGGGTGAGCAATGACAGGGGGGTGATCAATGACAGGGGGGTGATCAGGGAGTCTATATGGGGTGATCACCCCCGTCATTGATCACCCCCCTGTAAGGCTCCATTCAGATGTCCGTATGTGTTTTGCGGATCCAATCCATGTATCAGTGGATCCGTAAAAATCATACGGACGTCTGAATGGAGCCTTACAGGGGGGTGATCAATGACAGGGGGGTGATCAGGGAGTCTATATGGGGTGATCACCCCCCTGTAAGGCTGCATTCAGATGTCCGTATGTGTTTTGCGGATCCGATCCATGTATCAGTGGATCCGTAAAAATCATACGGACGTCTGAATGCAGCCTTACAGGGGGGTGATCAATGACAGGGGGGTGATCAGGGAGTCTATATGGGGTGATCACCCCCCTGTCATTGATCACCCCCCTGTAAGGCTCTATTCAGATGTCCGTATGTGTTTTGCGGATCCGATCCATGTATCAGTGGATCCGTAAAAATCATACGGACGTCTGAATGGAGCCTGACAGGGGGGTGATCAGGGAGTCTATATGGGGTGATCAGGGGATAATAAGGGGTTAATAAGTGACAGGGAGGGGTGTAGTGTAGTGTGGTGCTTGGTGCTACATATTACTGAGCTACCTGTGTCCTCTGGTGGTCGATCCAAACAAAAGGGACCACCAGAGGACCAGGTAGCAGGTATATTAGACGCTGTTATCAAAACAGCGTCTAATATACCTGTTAGGGGTTAAAAAAATCGCATCTCCAGCCTGCCAGCGAACGATCGCCGCTGGCAGGCTGGATATCCACTCGCTTACCTTCCGATCCTGTGAACGCGTGCGCCTGTGTGCGCGCTTTTCACAGGAAATCTCGCGTCTCGCGAGAGGACGCGTATATGCGTCCAGGAGGAATCAATCAACCACCTCCAGGACGAGTCGCTGCGTTCGGCGGTCCGGAGGTGGTTAAACATTGTTTGGTTGACAGTAATTTTTGGGTTTTTTCGGTGTTCACTGTGTGGTAAAAATGTGTGAAATTTATTCTGTGGGTCAGCAGAATTATGGACATACCATTTGTCATGTTTTACGACTTGGCAACCAATCAGATTCCACCTTTCATTTTTCACCGCCCCTTTGGAAAATGAAAGGTGGAATCTGATTGGTTGCTATGGGCAACTGAGCCAGTTCTACTTTACTTTACACCAGGTTGGTAAATCTCCCCCATTGGCTTATTTTTTTTTTAAAGTTGCTTTGTGTTGCTGTATTCTGACACCCGTAATGTCTGCTGACAGAAGAGATGCTATTTTTTTTACAGGAAGAGCTATTTTTTTTTATTGATACTATGCAACCTTTTAAAAAAACAAACTTTCGGTAAGTTTTATTTTTTGTGAATGGGAGATTTTTTTTTTATGGCATTCACCACACATGATAAATACCATGATATTTTAATATTTCGGATGCGGCAAAATCATTATGTTTCGCTTCTTAAATATACATTGTCTGTCTAAATAGATAGATAGTTACAGTGTCTTGAAAAAGTATTTATACCCCTTGAACTTTTCCACATCTTTTCATGTTACACCCACAAACGTAAATGTACGTTATTGTGATTTTATGTGATAGACCAACACAAAATAGCAAGCATGTGTGAAGTGAAAAGAAAATGATACATGGTTTTCAAAAGTTTTAAATCAATAAAACTCTACAAAAAAAATAAAAATCCCAATAAAATACATTTAGGCCCCTTTCACACGAGCGAGTTTTCCGCGCGGGTCCAATGCGTGACATGAACACATTGCACCCGCACTGAATCCTGACCCATTCATTTCAATGGGTCTGTGTACATGAGCGTTGTTTTTCGCGCATCAGTTCTGCGTTGCGGAAAAATTGCAGCATGTTCTATATTCTGCGTTTTTCACGCAGCGCTGGCCCCATAGAAGTGAATGGGGTGCATGAAAAACGCATTGCATCCGCAAGCAGGTGCGGATACAATGCGTTTTTCACTAATGGTTGCTAAGAGATGTTGTTTGTAAACCTTCAGTTTTTTTAACACATCAAAACGCATTGCACCCGCGCGGAAAAAAACTGAACGCAATCGCAGACAAAACTGACTGAACTTGCTTGCAAAATGATGCGAATTTCCCTGAACGCATCCGGAGCCAATCCGTCACGCTCGTGTGAAAGAGGCCTAAGGTTTGTGGGTGTACAGTGAAAAAATGTGGAAAAGTTCAAGGGGTATGAATACTTTTTCAAGGCACTGTGTGTGTATGTTTCTATCTAATATATCTGCATTATTGCTTTCCGGTAGCCTGTTCTGGCAGTGAAGCCCGCCAGATCTCTTTATAGTCAATGTTGCTGGTGGACATGCAGTAATATGGCGTTACACCTCACATCCACTCCCTCTCACTCTCAGCTGCTGGGACCATCACTGATCAGGAGAACAGATGTCCTGTACTCCTGCTTGAGAATGTTCACTGCTTCATTTAATCCTTGCCAAAATCAGGAGAGTACATAGGTTGGCTGTTTTCAGCAGGCCCATAGAGATTGAATGCAGTTACATGTTCGACCACTGCTCCATTCAAACAGGAAAGATGGGATTGTTCTCATGAGTAGGGTTATTGGCTACGCTCGGGTCCACTACCCCATCATTTAGCTAACTAACCTTCCCCATTTCCTCTCCCAATAACCACACACAGCCACTGTTTGGATTAAATCGGCCACAGCAGCCGTCTTTTATTAAATAATATAAATAACATGAATAAACATAACACTTGATATAACAATGACATATATATATAAATATATACATGTCTAACTGACGAGGGAGGTCCTAGAAGCCGCCTAACTGCACCTTAAACGACCACAAACCACCACGGCAATTCCATCTTGCCCCCAGCCGCGTACCACAAGCTCGGGGACACCAACTGACGGACGCCATACCAAGCCAACCAGGTGCCCCAACTCTGAGAGTCCAGCCCCACCATTGAGGCCCTCTCATTCACCGTTACCATCCAGTAGCCCCAGCTTCTATGACCTCCCCCCGCCACGACTGCTGCGACAAACGCAACACTTAACGACACACTCCGTCCACCACCCCTTGTCCTTTTTTTTTTTTTTTTTTTTTTTTTTTATACATTTATTTATTTATAAAATACACATTTTTTTTTTTTTTTTTTTTTTTATATGCATCCCCTCTATAATATACCGTTGCCGCCCTGAAACATCCAAGTACACACTACGGGAGGGAGGGAGGGAGATGCTGGCTCTCTGCTCCTAAAATGGCGGGCGCTGACCTGCCTCACCACTACTTCAGCCTGCCGCTCCCCGCCCCTTTCTAGCTCCTCCCCCTTTTTCCTGCACTCATCCACTTAACCCTTACCTTCCCTGACCCTTGCTCACAAAACCCCTCATGCCGGCCTCCCCTGAAGCGTGCCGCTTCGTCCGGCCTCACTTGAGTAGGGTTATTGGCTACGCTCGGGTCCACTACCCCATCATTTAGCTAACTAACCTTCCCCATTTCCTCTCCCAATAACCACACACAGCCACTGTTTGGATTAAATCGGCCACAGCAGCCGTCTTTTATTAAATAATATAAATAACATGAATAAACATAACACTTGATATAACAATGACATATATATATAAATATATACATGTCTAACTGACGAGGGAGGTCCTAGAAGCCGCCTAACTGCACCTTAAACGACCACAAACCACCACGGCAATTCCATCTTGCCCCCAGCCGCGTACCACAAGCTCGGGGACACCAACTGACGGACGCCATACCAAGCCAACCAGGTGCCCCAACTCTGAGAGTCCAGCCCCACCATTGAGGCCCTCTCATTCACCGTTACCATCCAGTAGCCCCAGCTTCTATGACCTCCCCCCGCCAACAACGCGCAGCTTGACAGCCCTTAAGCTCGCGCGTTCCGCCACACCCGGAGGGCTGTTTCAATACCTCCCTGCAAGTCCAGTGACCACAAATCAATGCCCACCGCATTGAGGTGGACTCCATCCTGTCTCCAAAAGCCTCCTGTTCCTGCTTCCAACTCGGGGTGCCTCACCACCACCGCCCCATGTTTGGCACAGAACCGCCCAATCACCCTGTTCAGCTTAATCCTAGCCTTATTCAGCCTTTCAACCGATCTCGCCTCCCTCCAGACCTTCCTGGGGACAATATCCGACCACACAGTGACAACTGACGGGAAGAGGGACCACAAACGCAAAAAATCAAAACGTATATCCCTGATCAACTCTCTGCAAGGTCGGACCCCTAGGTCATTTCCCCCAACATGCAACACCAAGATATCTGGGACTCTATCTAACCTGGCTTGCCGATGAACCTCCTGCAAAACACTACCCCACACCATACCTCTGCGTCCGATCCATCTTACTATGGCTGTCCCCCGATCAAACCCCAGCTGCCGCCCATTCTGCCGAACATCCGCTCGTAATGCCCCCCAGAACACGAACGAATGGCCCAGGATCCAAACTAATAACGGGGCATCACCTGAAAAAAGAACGAGACAAACATGGTTAGACACAGCCTTAAACTGCCCCTAAACGCACATACAGCCGAAAACGCTCCGACTCCCACCTCCCAATACGCTTAATCACTTCATCTCGCACCCCCAAGCGAGCAGCCTCCGTGGCAGCACCTATCCTGAAGGAATGACCCGTAAACTTGCCAGAGTCCATTCCTAGATTACGCAAACATTTCTTGAATACCGCTATAAATTGAAATCGCGATAAAAAGGAGCCATCCTCATGTCTGAGAATCGGGCCTGCCGCGACCCCTGCCCTTCCTTGAAAATCACGCAAACACCGTACTGGACACACTAGACATCCCGGCACCTCAAACAATGAGACTAAATGACCCCTCCCCTCCTGATCCGTCTTTGAAAATCTCAGATAAATCAGCACCCTGTCGTCATATAACGTTACATCCTCACTCCTCAGACCCCCTTCCCGCTGCACACTTGCACACACTAACTCCCCTAAACGAAAGGCTCCGAAAAAAGCCAGAGCAAAGGCTAGTCTAAATAAGCTCACCTCCCAAGCCGAGCGACACACTCCAGCTACCTGCTCCCCTAACTGTAACAATAACGAAAAGGACACCGGTAGGCGGGAATCTTTGACACGCTGAAACCTTCTATAACCCTTCAAAATTTGTCGGACCAAAAAAGACTTAGTAATGTCCGGGGAATTCCGCAACTTGAATCCGAAAGCCAAGCCCGCCATGCAACCATTGATCTTGGCAACCGACCAACCTTGATCCTTCACGTGGCCAATGAACAGTAACAACGGAATTTCCCCGTCCAGTACCTCGACCCCTAGGTCATTACACCACTGCTGCCACCTACTCCAAGCCCTATCGTACATCCTCCACGTGCCTTCACTCAATGATGCCTGCAACAGACAAGCTACGGTACCTCCAGGATCTCCCACAACGACTCTGGACACACCAATCCGACCTGACTCGCCTCCGGGGCCAGCTGGCGAAACCGCTCCCACTGAAAACGAGAAAGTGCGTCAGCTATACAGTTAGAGGAACCAGGCACATGCACCGCAAACACCCAAGCATTAAGGGACAAGCACCGGAGAACCAACTGCTGCAATAGGCAAATAACTGGGGGGGAAGAAGCCGTTACACTGTTGATGGCTTGCACAACTCCCAAGTTGTCACAATGGAAACGAACCTTCTTGTGCCGAAACTTCTCCCCCCAGAGCGTGACTGCCAACACAATGGGGAAGAGTTCCAACAATGCCACGTTTTTTACCCACCCTTTTCGTACCCAGGACTCAGGCCACCGACCCGCACACCACTGCCCTTCACAGTACGCCCCAAAACCCGCTCCACCCGCAGCATCCGTAAACAATTCGAAATCAAACGCATCAACCACCCCCCCCATAACTAATGCTCTGCCATTAAACTGTTTTAAAAAGGAATCCCAAACTTTCAAATCCCCTTTCAACTCACTGCCTAGTCTAATAAAATGGTGGGGAGACACCACCCCTCCTGTCGCCGAAGCCAACCTCCTACTAAAAATGCGGCCCATAGGTAGGATTCTGCATGCAAAATTTAATTTGCCCAACAAAGACTGCAGGTCCCGCAGACGAATCTTTTTTGCTGCCAATGCCGCCGCCACCTCTGTTCTTAAATCTGACACTTTGTCTACTGGTAGCCTACACTCCATCCGCTGTGTATCTATGACAATACCCAAAAAGCTTAGCTCAGTAGCCGGCCCCACCGTTTTGTCCACCGCTAACGGGACTCCAAAACACTCAAAAACAGACTGTAATGTGGATAACAACAACGAACAAACCCTAGATCCCCCCGGCCCCAAACACAGGAAATCATCCAAATAATGAATGACAGAGTGACAACCTGATTCCTGAACCACCACCCACTCCAGAAAAGAACTAAAACGCTCAAAATATGCACACGATATTGAACAGCCCATTGGCAAACACCTATCCACAAAATATGCGCCATTCCAAAAACAACCCAGTAAATACAAACTATCCGGGTGAACTGGCAACAACCGAAATGCCGCTTCAATGTCACATTTTGCCAACAGGGTACCCGGACCCAGCTTCCTTACCCATTCCACAGCCGCATCAAAGGAAGCATAAACCACAGAACAAAGTTCCGGGTCAATGCCCTCATTGACCGACGCACCCTTAGGGAATGATAAATGGTGGATGAGCCTAAATTTATTAGGCTCCTTCTTAGGGATCAAACCCAAAGGGGAAACTCGCAAGTTACTGATGGGTGATGTAACAAACGGACCATCCATCCTCCCTAGGGAAACCTCTTTAGCTAACTTTCCTGTCACTATGTCCGGGAACTGCAATGCCGAGCGCAAATTCTTCCGCTTCTCTAAGACTGGTAACGGGTGTGAAGGTATATGAAAACCGAACTTAAACCCTGAATACAAAAATTCAGCTAACTCCTGGTTCGGATATCTATTTAGATGCCCCACCATCCTTTCCACTCGCACTGGGGTCTGCCCCTTTTGCAAAACTATCCCCCCCCCTTTGTCTACCCCCTCTAAAACATCTGCTAGCCCCATGGCCCCCGCCACACACGGAACATTCATGCCTAAATTTGCATTTTTGGCCGAATTTGCAACTTCCCTCATTGAAAAGGAAGCAGTATCCTCTTCCAACTGGGGGCGTCCCTGTACCTTGCTGTACCCCAACCCCTGCCTCACTCCGAAAGGACTGACCACTCCTGCCTGGCGCTGTCACCCTCATCCATAACGCAATGTCCTTATGGTCCCATCTCATATTAGGACGGACTGCTTTCCTCTGACGAAACTGCTCGTCATACCGTAACCACCCGGAACCCCCATACACTCTATAGGCTTCCCCAATAGCATCCAGATAGCAAAATAAAGGGGAACAGCATTCCGGACTCTTCTCCCCAATCACACTTGCCAAAATAGCAAAGGCCTGTAGCCAATTACTAAATGACCTAGGGATAAGGCGATAGCGACGCTTATCATCATCCTCCTTTCTTACTCCGTCCTTTTTTACCACATCAAGGTTGAACCGCTCCAACGGAAGCAGCGAAAAAATTTCTATATACTCTCCCTTCCAAATTTTCTCACGCACCTCCGTTTTCAAATGCGCTCCCAGGGGACCCTCAAAGCAAACATACACCTCCCCTTTTGCGGCGTCATCTAATCTGGGCCTATCCTCCTCACCTCCCGCCTGCGTCTGCACTGACACTGATTCGGCTACACCTGTGCTATTGGCCACTGCTACATTACTATTGTTAGCGGTCGCCGGTACATTGCTATTTTCTGCCCCCAACCCCCACGCTGCTAAGGGGGTAGCCCCCATTGCCCCCCTATCCTGACTAACCCCAGCTAAACCACACAGCAAGCGCCCCAAACCACCGATAATAGCACTATTGCTCCCCCCCGCCCCAGGCGCCACATTAAATATAGATAACAGTGTTCCCAGTGATGTCTCACCTAACTGCCCGGGTGCTGTGAACCCGGCAGCCGCAGGTCCTGATTCCTGACGGACGACTCCTGGATCCACGACGTTCCTTTGATGGGTACTTGCGCTGTTCGACGGCAGCACCCCAGGCGGATCACTGCTGGGTGCGTTAGGAATGGCTCTGGGACGCACTCTGTCTTCCACGGTGTCAGGACCAGTAGCAAACTGTCCGCCCTCAGGAAATGGCCTGCGCAACTCCCTGTCCTCCATATAAGCATCTGCACGCCTGTCTTCATGCCCAAGAGGCCTGCTCTGGGGCGGGGAGCCGTCCAGAACAGCCTCGTCCTCCTCCTCTGTAAGAAGCGCATCATGGCAAGGCCTGCGCCCGTCCCTGGCACCTACAGGCGCAGCCTCGTGTGCCACTGAAAGGGGCTCATCCTGTAAGGGCCTGCGCCGGGCCGCCCTGGCCGACCGCGCAGCCCCGCTGCTGCCTCTGCTGCCACTACCTCTCCCACGCTGAGCAGGCCTCCGACTCCTGGGGACAGGAGGGGATCCTGCAGAACCAGGTCCTGACTCCCCTGTTGCTGCCGCGATGGGCTGAGGGGGAGGCCCCACAGCCTCTGGAGGGTCCCGCCGGACATATGGATTCCTCCCACGCCGGGAGGTCGCAGTAGCCTTAGAATGCTCCCGGCGTGGAGGGTCCCTTGTGGGGCTCCTGACACGGCGCCGGACCCGGGGGGGTAAATCAGGGCTCAGGCGCGCCGGCGGCCGTACCCGCCGCGGCCGTGTAGCTGCTGGAGTAGGGCTAGACGTACCCACCTCCGCCCCCCCTAGCAATGCGGTCACCTGCTGCTCCAGCCAGTCGCTGCCCCTGGTGTCCGCCGCTTCCCTCAAGCGCCGCAGCATCACCTCCACTGCTTCTGCCATTGCTGAATCCGATGCTGCAGTTCAGAAGATGCTGGCTCTCTGCTCCTAAAATGGCGGGCGCTGACCTGCCTCACCACTACTTCAGCCTGCCGCTCCCCGCCCCTTTCTAGCTCCTCCCCCTTTTTCCTGCACTCATCCACTTAACCCTTACCTTCCCTGACCCTTGCTCACAAAACCCCTCATGCCGGCCTCCCCTGAAGCGTGCCGCTTCGTCCGGCCTCACTTGATCGGTGGGGGTCCAGGCAGGCGATAAGTGTCAATCTTGGTACAACCACTTTAAAGAGATGGCCTCAAGTGGACAGTCACACATTTTGTTTTGCAGGGGATGGTAGCATTACATGACTTTCAAGAAGAAGCACAGTTACATGGACCTTCAGAAAAAGCTAAACTACATAACTCCCTAGAGAGAGCTCAGTCACATACCACATCACCAGGATCATTTCTGGTACTGATATGGCATGAGATTGCAATAGCTTCACTGTGTGATGATGCCACCTTCCTGCCACACTAATTATGCCTTCTGTAAGACAGAACAAATGATACTAATGCTTGCAGAGCTGAGTACTCGGCAGTATAGGGCAGGGGAGATAGGCACCACATGGAGGTTCACTAATGGCTTCCAGTTGCACATCCCTGGTAACAGGGCTCAAAACAGTGCCTCACAGAACCACGATATGCCGTTCATGCCATTATGTAGTAATAAGGACCCATGGAGGGTCCCTGCAAAGACAAATATTGTTATCATAATATTTTTTTTTTTCTTTGCTTGACTATCCCTCTGATCTTGTTTGTAGGGACCGGCGCTGGAGCTACTACTCATGTGAGAAGAACTAAACCAAATCAACATCACATCAGAGCGTCTCCTGTGTTATGTTCTTATTACCATTGTGATACTGCCCGTACCCTGTATATGCCCTATTTTGTAGTACTGTCTTGGACTTGTGTGCTTGAGAGACAAAATCTGCTATAATCTGGATAAATTGACATCTTAACCCTTTCAGCCCTTGAGTATTTTTCGTTTTTGTGTTTACGTTTCTTTTTTACTCCCTGCCTTTCTGTGGCCATAACTTTTTTTTTATTTTTCTGTTCACATAGCCGTATGGGACTTGTATTTTGCAGGACAAGCTGCATTTTCTAATTCCACCATTTAATATTGCATACGATACAGTGGGAAGCTGGAAAAAAAATTCAAACGGGATTCCGCAACGGTTTTCTGGGTTGAGTTTTTACAGCGTTCGTTACACGGGAAAAATGACCAGTTACTTTCATTTTCCAGGTCAGTATAATTACAGTGATACCACATATGTATAGTTTTTCTTGCATTTTTATACTGAAAAAAAACATGCAAAATTTTTTTTTTCTTTTTATTGCCATATTCTGACACCTATAACTTTTTTGTAGTTATGTGTATGAAACTGTTTGGGGGCTAATTTTTTAGCGGGGGCGATCTGTGCTTTTCATTGATACCATTTTAGAGTGTATACAACATTTTGATCATTTTTTTATTTATTTTTTTGTGGGAAGAGAAGCAACCAAAAAACGTTGAATCAGCCATTCTGACTTTCATTTCCATTTTGCTATTTTTCACATGTATTTTCCATACATTTTTTTTATGTTTTTTATTTTCATTTTGGGAAAAGGGGGGTGATTTGAATTTTTAGATTTTTTATTTTTAAAAACCTTTTTTTACACCTTTATTTTCTGTATTTTACTCCTGACCTTCCTAGAGCCATAACTTTTTTATTTGTCTATTCACATGTCCTGTAAAAATCAAACCCTCATACAGCTAAGTCATACTTTGTAATGGAACCATTTAATATTGCATACAATGTAGTGGGAAGCTGTACAGAAAATGGAGTGGAATTGGAGGGAAAAAAAGCAATTCCGTCACAGTTTTATGGATTTCATCTTTACAGTATTTCCTATGCAGTAAAACTGACCCATTCCTCTCATTCTCTGGGAGAGTACAATTAGAGTGATACCACATTTGTATACTTTTTCTTGTGTTTTAACCCCTTCGCTACCAGCGACGTACATGTAAGGAGCTGGAGCGATGGGCAGATATGGCCATGGCCAGCGGGTTTCCTCTGTTTCAAATAGCAGAGACCCATGACTAATGACCGCGACCAGCAATACTGCTGATCGTGGCCATTAAAGCCTTTAGATGCCGTGATCAAGTGTGATCACAGCATCTAAATGGTGAAAAACCTGCGCTTCATACCAGCATCCTCTGCTGCCAAATGAGTATGCTGGTAATTGATTTCAATACGCTGGGTCTCTCTGAAGAGACTCAGGGTATTGAAGCTGCAATTCTTATTTCGGCCAGCAGGTCAACATAAGAAATGAGCAATATGGATATATAATAAACATAACGGTACAGAATAAAAAAAAAGTTCAGCGTTTTGTAGCCTCAAATACAAGCTTTAAAAAAAGTTAAAAAAACTGTTAAAAAAATATTTTAAAAATTTAAAAGTATACATTTAAATCACCCCCCTTTCCGTACATAACATAACACATAAATAACAAAAAATATAAACATTATGGGCATTACCGCATCCGAAAAAGCCCATAAAAATATTTTTCCAATATGGTGAATGGCGTAAGGATAAAGGGGTTATATTGTCCGATTCGCCATTTTTTCATTGCTTCTCTTCCCCAAATTTATTTTACAAAATGTGATCAAAAAGTCACACATACTCCAAAATGGTATAAATAAAAACGACAAATTGTCCCACATAAAATGAGCCCCCACACAGCTCAGTAGATATAACCAAGTTATTGGGGTCAGAATATGGTGATGTAAAAAAATATATTTTTCAAAGTTTAAATTTATTTTTTCACTATTTAGACATAAAAAACCTATACACATGTGGTATTGTTGTAATCATACTGACCCATAGAATGAAGGGCACAGGTCAGTTTTGCTGCAGAGGGAACGTCATAGGAGAAAAAACAATAAAACAGTGGAGGAATTGTTTTTTTTTTTCCAATTCCACACCAATTGGAATTTTTTCCCCGCTTCCCTCTACATTGTATGCCAAATTAAATTGTGGCATAAGAATGTATAACTTGTCCCGCAAAAAATAAGCCCTCATATAAATTTGTGAATGGAAAAATAAAGTTATGGCTCAAGGAAGATAGGGAAGAAAAATGAAAACGCAAAAATGAAAAAACCTCCGGTATCCTAAGGGTCAATACTAAAATATATATAAACATTTGAATAAAACTGAATTTTGCTTTACATCGCCATATTCTGACCGCCAAAACTTTTTTATATTTACGTCTATGGAGCTATTTTTGCGCAGTGATCTGTAGTTTTTATTGATCCCATTATGGAGTGTATGTGACTTTTTGATCACTTTTTATTCAATTTTTTTCAGGAGGTAAAGTGCCAAAAAATGGTGAATCAGCCATTTGACTTTTTCTCTTATGTCGTTTGATATATGGGATAAATATTTTTCTATTTTAATAGTACAGACATTTTGGGACTTTGGGGTGCAAATCATGTTTATTTTTTATTTTTTTTATTTTTATTATGAAAAAGAGGGTTATTTTAATTGTTAAAATATTTTTAAAAAGTTTAAAACTTTTTTAATACATATTAATTTCTTTTATTTAACACATATCAATTTAGATTGCTTGTCCCTTACACTGCAATTAATTAAGTGTTCTTGCATAGCAAGACCACTTAATGTTATCTCACATATATATTATTCTTATTATTCTTATTATAGCCAAATTTGCCACCCTAACTCCTCCCACAGTTTTTACACCACATAGACAAAAATTTACCAAAACGTGCAGATTGTTCCCGATCGGATTGCTATTACTTTGTGGAGCGATCCCACCCCCGGGGCCCCCGTGGCGGGCCCCGGAAGCCCCCTTTTTTCCCATAGACTTTGACAGGGTACATTTTCAAATCGCTCCCACTCGCCAGGCTTTCACGCTAAAGTCACCAAACTTGGGTCACTTAGTCATGGGATCAACCCGAAAATTTTTGGCACATTTCAGGGACCCCGAAAAGTGGGCGGGGCCACACAGAACCAATCAAAATCTCCCCATTGACTGTAATGAGACGTTTAAATTGCTACTCCTCCCACATTTTTAGGAGTACAAATTCCAAACTTTGCAGACTTGGTCGGCACCCACCCGAGTACCTTACTTGTGCTTTGTTAACCGAACCCACCCTCCGGGCCCCTGGGGCGGGCCCCCAAAATCCACGTTTTTCCCATTGACTTTGACAGGGAAAATTTTCAAATCGCTCCCAGTCGCACAGATTTGAAATTAAAGTCACCAAACTTGGGTCACTTAGTCATGGGGTCAACCTCAAAATTTCTGTCACATTTTGGGGACATTAAAAAGGGGGCGGAGCTACAAACAACCAATCAGATTTTCCCTATTGACTTCAATGAGAAAATTTTTAATTGCTGCCATTTCAACAATGTTAATGGCAGGGTTGTTAAACTTAATATATTCGGTTAATAGGTGACTAGAATTCAAATGTTTAAAAGTGGGCGGAGTCTACAACGGCCAATCAAATTTCAGCCATATGTTTTCATGGGAAAATTTAAAACTGCCGCTGCTCTTAGAGGGTCAATGGCAAAGTCACTAAACTTGGAACAGTTGGTCAATGGGTGACTGGGATTCAAATTTTAAAAAGTGGGCGGAGCCTAAAATAGCCAATCAAATTTCAGCCATTTAACTTAGACCACCAGGTGACCCCCCCCCCCCCGGACTACTAGGTGACCCGCCCTAGCCCTTCGGTGCACCTGCCCTAGCCCTTAGGTGCACCTACTCCGACCCTTAGGTGCAACCACCCCAACGATTAGGTGCACCCACACCGACCCTTAGGTGCACCCACCCCGACTTTAAGGTGCAACCACCCCGACCCTTAGGTGCACCCACTCCCACCCTTAGGTGCAACCACCCCAACGATTAGGTGTACCCACCCCGACTTTTAGGTGCAACCACCCCGACTTTTAGGTGCAACCACCCCGACCCTTAGGTGCACCCACTCCGACCCTTAGGTGCAACCACCACAACGATTAGGTTACCCAGTTACTCCGCCCACTCCAGTTGTAAGCTACTGGTGGAGGCAAGAACACTTCACACAATTTCCCCAGAAATTGTACCTTTTCTAGTTAATATTGAAATGTTAGGAAGTTGCACTATTTTCTTATGGAGCACTGCCATCAGCATGGCTCAATAGGAAGGACCTCTCTATTAGGGCTCGTTCACACGACCGTATGACTTTTTCAGTGCTTTGCGGGCTGTTTTTAACGGATCTGTTTTTCAGGTTTTTGTTTCAGTAGTGTTTCCGGTTCCGTTTTTCCGTATGGCATATACAGTATACAGTAATTACATAGAAAAAATTGGGCTGGGCATAACATTTTCAATAGATTTTTCCGCAAAAACGGAACTGATACGGAAGACCTACGGAGTACATTCCGTATGTGTTCCGGTTTTTTGTTGCGGACCCATTGACTTGAATGGAGCCACGGAACGTGATTTGCGGGCAATAATAGGACATGTTCTATCTTTGAACGGAAAAACGGAAATACAGAAACGGAATGCATACAGAGTACATCCTTTTTTTTTTTTGTGGAACCATTGAAATTAATGGTTCTGTATACGGACCGTATACGGAACAAAAATATGTTCGTGTGAACGAGCCCTTAGCCTGGAATTCTTGAAAAAGATCCAGGGTATTAGAGATACTGAACCTCCACACGTGGACGCCATTTGGGCCCCATTGTGATCCTGGGGAAAGCAGTCTCAGATGGCATAATCACAATTGACAGTCGCAAACCTTAGCGCTGGGACTCTGATGATTTAAAACAGCAGAAACCTAGTGGCCATGGTGCACTTACAAATGCCATATTTAAAGACCTGACCAGTGGCATACATGTAGGAAGAGATATAGGATACAGAATTAAAAAAATAATAATAATTTCTTTGCTCCTTAGGCTATAATTTTTCTGTCATCAGAAGGGCTTATCTTTGTAGTGATAGGGGTCCATGCCCAAAAGGATGTTGCTGGTGATCCGTGGATGCCGACATCCAGGGCCGGCCTTTGGGGTGTGCGGGCTGTGCGGCCGCACAGGGCGCCATAGTAACAGGGGCGCTGGGCGGCCGACAGCTCGCAATGTAATCTGCGGCAGGCGAGGCTGCACTTGTGTTCTCCCTCGGGGCGCCCCCTCCATCTCCCTCTCCCCTGTCTGACCTGCCTGCTGCCCCCGCCGCTGCCAATAAGAAGAGAGGCAGGAGGAGGAGGGGAGGGGCTGTGGCCACTGCGCCACCAATGAAAAAAACTGACCTGAAATACAAATACAGGAGGCGGGTGCTGGAATCAAATAGCCGGCACCCGACCTCTGTGACAGGGAGCTGCGATCAGCTGCAGTTGAGTTAACCCTTCAGGTGCGGTACCTAAGGGGTTAACTGCCGCTGATCGCAGCTCCCTGTCACAAAGGTCGGGTGCCGGCTATTTTAATCCGGCACCCGCCTCCTGTATTTGTATAAGAAACGTTGGTGGCACAGTGCGCCCCCCCCCCCCCCAACACCCCAGTATAAGAAACGGTGGCACAGTGCGCCCCCCCCCCCCCAACACCCCAGTATAAGAAACTGTGGCACAGTGCGGCCCCCCCCCAACACCCCAGTATAAGAAACGGTGGCACAGTGCGGCCCCCCCCCCCAACACCCCAGTATAAGAAACGGTGGCACAGTGCGGCCCCCCCCCCAACACCCCAGTATAAGAAACATTGGTGGCACAGTGGGAAGTGCCAGTGAGGGTTAAAAAATAATTTAAAAAAATTAACTCACCTCCTCCAGTTGATCGCATAGCTGCCGGTCTCCTGTTTTCTTCAGGACCTGTGGTGACGTCACTGAGCTCATCACATGACCCATTACCATGGTGATGGATCATGTGATGAGCACAGTGATGTCACCACAGGTCCTTTGACAGGTCATGAAGAAAGAACAGAAGACGATCAATTGGAGGAGGTGAGTTAATTATTTTTTAACCCTCATTGGCACTGCCCACTGCGCCACCAATGTTTATTATATTGAGGGGGGGCGCACTGCACCACCAATGTTTATTATATTGGGGGGGGGCGCACTGCGCCACCAATGTTTATTATATTGGGGGGGGCGCACTGCGCCACCAATGTTTATTATACTGGGGTGTTGGGGGGGGCGCACTGCGCCACCAATGTTTATTATATTGGGGGGGCGCACTGCGCCACCAATGTTTATTATGTTGGGGGGGCGCACTGCGCCACCAATGTTTATTATATTGGGGGGGCGCACTGCGCACAACGATGGGTTAGGGAAATTTCACAGCAGAGTGCGCATGCGCTGGGAGCCTCGCCGGCGGTTAGGGTAGGGAAAAATTATGGGCCAGTGCACAGGTGCGGTGATCGGATGGATGTTCTCAGCTGGACACCGGCCGACACTGCGCATGCGCTGGGAGCCTCACCAGCGGTTAGGGTAGGGAAAAAGCACTGGCCCGTACGTAATTTTTCCCTTCCCTAACCGCTGGTGAGGCTCCTGGCGCATGCGCACTCTGCTGTGAAACTTCCCTAACCTGTCGTTGTGCGCCTGCGCGGCGCTGCACACCTCCTCACGTCATGTCCGGTGCGACTGGAAGTGACGAGGGTAGGGAAATCTCACGAAGTAGGGAAGTATAACATTACACCGGCCTTTGGGGTGTGTGGGCTGGTAACTACTTGGTTGGATAGTCAGCCAGCCTATGCCATGATGCCAGCAACAAGCAGTGTTTTTTTTTTTTTTTTGGGGGGGGGGGGGCGCCACAAGGTTAGCTCGCACAGGGCGCCTGAACACCTAAGGCCGGCCCTGCCGACATCACCCCACTGATGCCCGGCGGGCTTGGGTGCCGGACTGTGTGTCTGCTTGTTAAATGTTTTAGGTCTCTTTTGGCCTCCTGCCTGCTGTTCTCTGCTCTAGTATGGTGTGTGCAATCTCCTAGCTCTTAATGGACCAGTGCACTGCCTAATCAGTGCCCAGCCAATGACCTCCTTTCTTAGGTTATTTAAGGGCACTTAGACAACACTCTTAGGACTAGCCCTAAGTTAATATGTTAGAAAGACCAGCACTCCGTTTTGCTGAGCTGAAAACTTCTTTATTCGTCACCCATGTGACGTACGTTTCGGCATAGAATTTGCCTTTCTCAAATACAGGTGATGGTAGCTCAATACAACATATGCAATGCACCATTTAAATACACCTTTTGAATAACCCGCCCCTCATCATGTGAGCGGTCATGTGGCTGTAATTGAAGGCATACGCCCCCAGCCACATGACCAGTCACCTGATCGCGGCGTCATGTTGCTATGTAACTCAGTATAAACAAAACTCAATCAATGGAAAAGAAACAAGATACGGCAGAGTATGTATCTACATTCATACATTACTACAGCGTCTGAGTTATCAATGATCCATTATAGAACCAAATACAAACAAACCTATTATAATACATATATATTCTTTCAAGTAAACTGCTCAATGAATATTCTTTATTGAGGCCTTTGGGGGCAAGCGTCTCGAGTCGATGGATCCAATATGCTTCACGCTGGTGGAGCATCTGGATACGGTTTCCTCCACGTCTTGGTAGGGTCACTTCCTCTATAATTTGGAAATGTAATTGTGAGATGTGATGTTTTTAACGGATCCGAGTAAGAGCAATGGCCAATAAACACTGGCATATTTTACAAAGATCATATCCAACAATTCAGGAATATAGGGAGTTACCTATGATGTGTTATAAACGCAATAACAACATTAGAGATAAGATCATCCGGGCGGATATAGGTAGTGACAGGACGTCTCTGCGACAGCTCACTTTCTCCACAGTCAGAAAGGGAACATTTCCATGTCTGAACTGTGTTCATTGCTCCAATGTCATTAAAGGCTCCAACATATCACACCCACACACAGGACAACAAATCCCAGTACGGGGTCACTTTACCTGTGACAGTAGCTTTGTTATCTACTTACTAAAATGTCCGTGTGGGTTGTGCCATGTTGGAGAAACAACAATGCGTATTAAAGATAGAGTGGGAAAACACAAATCCACAATCAGGAAAGAGAATATTTTGCTGCCTATTCCTCAACATTTCATTGAGAAAAAACATCATCTCACAATTACGTTTCCAAATTATAGAGGAAGTGACCCTACCAAGACGTGGAGGAAACCGTATCCAGATGCTCCACCAGCGTGAAGCATATTGGATCCATCGACTCGAGACACTTGCCCCCAAAGGCCTCAATAAAGAATATTCATTGAGCAGTTTCACTTGAAAGAATATATATGTATTATAATAGGTTTGTTTGTATTTGGTTCTATAATGGATCATTGATAACTCAGACGCTGTAGTAATGTATGAATGTAGATACATACTCTGCCGTATCTTGTTTCTTTTCCATTGATTGAGTTTTGTTTATACTGAGTTACATAGCAACATGACGCCGCGATCAGGTGACTGGTCATGTGGCTGGGGGCGTATGCCTTCAATTACAGCCACATGACCGCTCACATGATGAGGGGCGGGTTATTCAAAAGGTGTATTTAAATGGTGCATTGCATATGTTGTATTGAGCTACCATCACCTGTATTTGAGAAAGGCAAATTCTATGCCGAAACCTACGTCACATGGGTGACGAATAAAGAAGTTTTCAGCTCAGCAAAACGGAGTGCTGGTCTTTCTAACATATTACTAGAGGGATCCGACCTACTGACCGTGCACCCGGACCTTAACAGAGCGCAGTGCCGTCCAATTGTTTGTTTCAATAGCCCTAAGTTAAATCTGTTCAGTGATAAAGTGGGAGCACATCCGTTGTATTACAGTCTTTTTGTGAGTTGGGAAAGTGGGGAAAGATGAGAGGGAGTCAAGTAGTTAAGAGAGAATTAGCTAGAGGCCGTATAATCCAAGGGGTCTACAACTCCAAAATTGCTTTTGGGACATATTCCCATCTACAGAGTTCCTCTAACCAATAGATTTGTTGCATTGTATTGAGCCACATAGGAATATTTGAGGTTCTGTGCTATTCCCTCTAAGCTGAATTTGGACAGCCATAAATTAGTAGAGATTGTAATTCAATAATGTACAGGTCTTTGAGGGTAAATTCAATAAGGCCAATATGGGTGTAGGCTTAATATCAGTGAAACAGATAATGTGGTTTACCACCTCTCACAGTTCAGCCAAATATGAAACTGAGAACCTTGGTTGTGGCCACATCTCCAACACGTGAATCTAGAAACATTCTGTCAACATCGGGTGTGCAGTACTATCTGGTGACAAGCTTAACAGTTTTCCTGGATTCTTGAAAACCCATGTGAGTGTCCCAATATAGTTTTGACTTTGGAATAGGAAAAGCAATTTATTTAAAGAAGAACTCCCGCCAAAATTTTTATTCTCTGACCTGTTAGAAAGGTACATGTAGTATCCCCCATGATTCCTTTCAATGTCTGGACTACATATTTGTCTCAGCAGCTGCACTTACCCTCTTTTCCTCAGCTCAAATAGTTTCAATCGCGATCTCAGACCATGCACCCTGCATAGCGACTTGTCACTATACCAACTCCCTAGAGGAGAATGGATTTGGAGACTTAACAAATCATTGCTTGACACAAAAGATAAACAGACATATATTAGACAACATCTCAACTCCTTTTTTTAAAATAATACCTCCCCACAAACCTCACCCTCAATGCTATTGGAATCACATGAGGCCTATATATGAGGAGTACTAGTCGCAGTGGGTTCCCGGGTCAAAAGAGAGGCAGAGGAGAATAGATTCGATACTAGACCAAATATCTACAATAGAAAAGCTTAACAAGTTCTCTTACTCTCAAGCGAAACAATCAGAACTGACAGCCCTAAGACAACAACTCAAACACATCCTAGACCTGAGATAGCTAAACAGAAACTCCACTTAACATAAACTATATGCGCATGGACACCCGCCAATTAAATACACCGGGTAGTAATAAAGTGAAAGGAGCCCTAACACATTTTGCAAAATCCGATACCCAAATAATAGAACTACAGCTCCAATTATAAGTACAAAAATTCTCTTTATTAAAGGATTTCTATCACTTGGTATGACATAATTAGCTGTCAGACACTACCGATCCGCTAGTGTCTGCTCTGGCCAACCATCCTACTATAATCACTTGTGGGGCAGCGGTTTTGCTAAAAAACTAACTTTTATAAATATGCTAATGAGCCTCTAGGTGCTATGTGGGCGTCATTAGCACCTAGAGGCTCCGTCTACCTTCATACACAGCCGCCGCCCAGCGCGTCCCTCCAGCCCGCCCATGTCCTCCTCCGTGTGACGCAGCGGCCGAATTCTCGCGCATGCGCCGTGCGCGGCTGTATTCGGCGCATTTGAGATGTGAGCTCGGAGCGGTCAGACATTCAATGCGCATGCGCCGAATACATCCGCGCATGCGCATTGAATGTCTGACCGCTCCGAGCTCAGACATCTCAAATGCGCCGAATACAGCCGCGCACGGCGCATGCGCGAGAATTCGGCCGCTGCGTCACACGGAGGAGGACATGGGCGGGCTGGAGGGACGCGCTGGGCGGCGGCTGTGTATGAAGGTAGACGGAGCCTCTAGGTGCTAATGACGCCCACATAGCACCTAGAGGCTCATTAGCATATTTATAAAAGTTAGTTTTTTAGCAAAACCGCTGCCCCACAAGTGATTATAGTAGGATGGTTGGCCAGAGCAGACACTAGCAGATCGGTAGTGTCTGACAGCTAATTATGTCATACCAAGTGATAGAAACCCTTTAAAGGGCTTCTGTCACCCCACTAAACAGTTTTTTTTTTTTGTGTACTTATAATCCCTATCATGCGATATTGCCATACCTTATGTTATTAATAATTTTCGTTCAGTAGATTTTGCAAAAAACGTACTTTTATGATATGCTAATTACCTTTCTACCAGCAAGAAGGGAGTCTACTTGCTGGTAGCAGCCGCAGAAAACCGCCCCCTCCTCTTGTTGATTGACAGGGCCAGCCGCGATCTCCTCCTCCGGCGGCCCTGTCGGCATTTCAAAAATCGTATTTTAAAGGGGTTGTCTCACTTCCGCAAATGGTATTTATCATGTAGACAAAGTAATTACTAGGCACTTACTAATGTATTGTGATCGTCCATATTGCATACTTAGGGTGGGTTCAAACTAGCGTTAGGGATTCCGTTATAACATGGTTATAACGGAAAATAACTGAATCCATAAGACGGAAGGACGGATCCGTTCTTCTGCCCATAGACTTGTATTATGACAGAATGCAAAACGTAAGCCTTTAAAAGGCATTCTGTTTGCTTTCCGTCCTTATAGAAGTCTATGGGAAAGCATAACGGATCCGTCCTTCCGTCTTACATTTTGCATTCTGTCTGGGCATTCCGTTATTTTCCGTTATAGCCATGTTATAATGGAAAGCCATAACGGAATCCCTATCGCTAGTGTGAACCCACCCTTACCAACAAATCAGGGCATATAAGCCACTTATGGGTGGGGTTTGCTTTAGCCCCACTCGGGACATCTTGAATTTGCTGGGACGGTCTCTTTTTCAACATATGATATTGCATCCTTGCTGGCTTGATTCATTTTCCCATCACATTATACACTGCTCACTTCCATGTTTACCACCCTGTAATCCAGCAGCAGTGGCCGTGCTTGCACACTATAAGGCCTCATGCACGCTCATGTTCTGGTCCGCATCCGAGCCGCAGTTTTTGCGGCTCGGGTGCGGACCCTTCACGTCAATGGGGCCGCAAAAGATGCGGTCAGCACTCAGTGTGCTGTCCGTATCCGTTGCTCCGTTCCGTGGCCCCGCAAAAAAAATATAACATGTCCTATTCTTGTCCGTTTTGCGGACAAGAATAGGCATTTCTACAATGGCCCATCTGTTCCGTTCCACAAATTTTGGAAGGCACACGACGGCTTCCGTGTTTTGCGGATCCGCAATTTGCGGACCACAAAAAACAGAACGGTCGTGTGCATTAGGCCTAAGAAAGGGCACCAGTCCCTCTGGTGGCCAAAACTGCAGGAGTGCGCTTAGACTGATGCTTTTGTTTTTCCATTGTGGGTGGTCGTAACCCCGTTCCTGGGTGGTCGTAACCATGGAAACGAGCAGCGTTTAATGTTATGGAAAAATGAATCCAACCAGCAAAGGAGTAACGGAAATAATGCAGTAGAACAATAGATGCAAACATAACAAATGGACTAAGCCCTCACTAAAATCTGAGGCTCTTAGCCAATATATTTTGATCAAAACACATCTGTGCCCCCCCTACCCAGCGCCACGGTGGTCTCAGGTCAGACAGGTCCTACTCTATACCTTATGAAACAAAAATACAAAAGTCAGTCCTGTGTCCAAACACGGACAATTAATTGCGCTGCTGGTTCCGGTGTAGTGTGGTAGGCAATTCACACTGGATTGTCAGATAATAGGGATTTGGAAACCGCTCTGCTTGAGAATATACCATCCTGTTCACAGGTGAATGAAACTGGGCACCTGCCTCTATCCTCCTCACCCAAAGGATCCGATCCTCCACAGACCACCTCCTCTACAGGGTTAAGAAAATCGGCAAATAGTGTAGCACCCTCTTAAAAGTTGGTTAAAAAGGTTTTATTCTACTTACAAAACGGTAGTAGACAAAAGGCATGTAACAAAGGTAAAACCATCACGTTCCTGCCCGACCCGGGTTTCGCTCACTGGCTTCCTCAGGGGCGACAACTGCGCATGTCCACAGTGGGGCCCTTTAAATAGCCCAGCTTCCCAGATTATAGGAGCCGATGTTCATCCAAATCATAATAAAATATCGCTTAAACAAACAGTGTTATCACAGAGTTCCCAAAACATATAAAATACACATAATAACAATAATCGTCGAATATATTTGGAAAATATATTCGACGATTATTGTTATTATGTGTATTTTATATGTTTTGGGAACTCTGTGATAACACTGTTTGTTTAAGCGATATTTTATTATGATTTGGATGCCATTGGGCATCTATGTTCAGAAGCGCAGACCCTGCACATATAGTGTGTTGCTCCTAGTTACCTCTGTGTGCATCAGCAACCAATGAGAGGAGCACACACACCTTTATGTACCACCTAATCAAGGTCGCCTATTAGATAGGTGGGGCAAAAGTGCACATAAATGCTACTCCCAGGATAGAAGCGCATTCACACCTGAAGGTGACATTCCTTCAAGACAAATTAAAAAAATCAGGAAAAAAAAAAAAAAAGATACAAAACATCCTGCACGATATGATAGTAAATATGCGGTTGTGCATGGCTACATTTATAAAATCACCAAAAATAATGCACTAAGGGTACTTTTACACTAGCGTTTTTCTTTTCCGGCATAGAGTTCCGTCCTAGGGGCTCTATATCGGAAAATAACTGAACAGTTTTATCCCCATGCATTCTGAATGGAGAGCAATCCGTTCAGGATGCATCAGGAAGTCTTCAGTTCAGTCATTTTGACTGATCAGCATGCTACGGTTTTATCTCTGGCCAAAAAAACTGAACACTTGCCTGAATGCTGGCATTCCGGCATTTATTTTCCATAGGAATGTATTAGTGCCGGATCCGGCATTCAAAATACTGGAATGACAGAACCGTCCTTCTGGTCTGCACATGCGCAGACCGAAAAAAAATGTGAAAAAAAAAATGCCGGATCCGTTTTTCCGGATGACACCGGAAAGACAGATCCGACATTTCAATGCATTTGTAAGACGGATTAGGATCCTGATCTGTCTTACAAATGCCATCAGTTGACATACGTTTTTGTACGGAACTGCTTGCCGGATCACTCTGCCGCAAGTGTGAAAGTACCCTAAAACAGTAGATGCAAACATAATATATGGTCTATCTGTCCTCACCTACCCAGCGCCACATTGGTCTCAGGTCAGGCAGGTCCTGCTCTACCTATGCCCTATGCATCTATATTCAAGAGAGCACACTTCAGGTGTGAACGCGCTTCTATCCTGGGAGTAGCATTCATGTGCACTTTTGCCCCACCTATCTAATAAGCGACCTTGATTAGGTGGTACATATAGGTGTGTGTGTGCTCCTCCTCTCATTGCTTGCTGGATGCACATAGAGGTGACTAGGAGCAGCACACCATATGTGCAGAGTCTGATGCACAACTGCATAGGTAGGTATAGAGTAGGACCTGCCTGAACTGAGACCACCGTGGCGCTGGGTAGGTGGGCACAGATGTGTTTTGATCAAAATATATTGGCTAAGAGTCTCAGATTTTATCATTAGAGGGAGAGCTTAGTCCATATGGTATGTTTGCAGCTACTGTTTTAGTGCATTATTTTCTGTGATTTTATAAATGTAGCCATGCACATCCGCATATTTACTATCATATCGTGCAGGATGTTTTGTATCTTTTTTCCGTGATTTTTTTTCAAACAGCAAAGGAGGTGATATGGGCAATCACAATACATTAGTAAGTGCCTTGTATTTACTTTCTCTACATGATAAATGCCACTTACTGAAGTGAGACACCCCTTTAAGCCTGTAAATACCACCTGAAAGAGGCCATTACAAAATGTGATACATAGTAGCCAAATAGTATACTATAAAATATCTTGCTTCCCAAGAGTTGGACTATTGAGATCATCAATACCGTCATAAAAGACATTCCAACAATTGAACAAGACATTAAGGCTAGGGCTACACTGACATTTGTCGCACAACAATTTTTATAATGGTAGTCTATTGTGTCGCACTGCGACATGCTGCGACTGCAACACGACAGTTGCAAAAAAAACATTCAAGATGGATTTTTCTGTGACTGTCGCAGTGCGACACCACAGACTACCATTATAAAAAAAAATTGTTTTGCGACATATGTTGCAGTGTAGTTGTGTCGCGCGACACATGTCGTTGTATGGCCCTAGACTTTATAGTGGGTGTGCATTTATTATTCATGGGGGCAATATATACTTTTGTTCCCAGCAGCATGAGTGTCCGTATATGTACACATGAAGGTGTGTACATATAGGTTATTTTAACTGATTTCAGTATCTTTGGTTCTCAATCCATTATAATCTATTACATTTTATTAATGTTACATTTATTGTCTGTGTCTGTGATGTTATCAAAAGGCAGAGGATCTTTATTGATCCTTTGTCCTTTGAAGTGGCCAAAACTGGACATAATTGTCCAGTTGTTGGTCTCTCCCTCCTGCAGGCACATATCAGGGGCGGGGGCACCCGTGATTAGGGGGGCAATATGCTGGCCGCATTATAAATCTATATCTATATGGATGCTTGGGGCACATCCATATACATATATAAACCTGGGGCACATTATATAAATATATATACAGATGTATGCAATAATTACAACCAGACATACCTGCCCATACTGGCCAATATATACATGGCCATACAGGGAATATATATCCCTATTGGCCATATAAGGGGCCCATATACACACTACAGCAGGAAAACCAGTTTCTAGCTAGTTAGGATTTCATACAGGAATGGCCCTATGCCTGTTAAAGTAACCATTGCCTCTGACCCTGCTGACATCAGCCCTGCCCATGGCAGCCATCTTTTCTCATAGTTCAGCAGCACATCTTATCCTCCTCACATCCAAACTATTGGCATCCCTGTTACATTCAGCATACCTCCCAAATAACCAAGATCTGGCGGGAAGTCCCAGATTTCAGTCGGTGTCCCATGGCTCCAAGACATCTGAGGTATGTCCTGCTCTCAACTGTCTCTGTGTCCTTAGGAGACAGTTGATTGCAATGGTGAAGCAGGGAGCTGTCTGCCCCCTGCTTCACTATTCATCTCAACTGCCAGCGCTCCCCAGCAGACACGATACGGTCTGGTGTGTTGTGTAAGGGTACTTTCACACTTGCGTTGCTGGATTCCAGCAGTTGTATGCAAACGGACACCATTTGTAGACGGGTCCGGATGCGGATCCGTCTCACAAATGCATTGAAATACCGGATCCGTCTCACCGGTTGTCATCCGGAAAAACGGATCCGATATTTATCTTTCACATTTTTAAAGGTCTGTTCATGCGCAGACCGCAAAACCGGATCAGTGTTTCCAGAACACTTGAGGCTGGATCCGGCACTAATGTATTTCAATGTAAAATAATGCCGGCATTCTGGCAAGTGTTCCGGAATTTTGGATGGAGATAATACCGCAGCATGCTGCGGTATTTTCTCCATCCAAAAACCGTACAGTGACTGAACTGAAGACATCCTGATGCATCCTGAACGGATTGCTCTCCATTCAGAATGCATTAGGATAAAACTGATCAGTTCAGTTTAATGCAAGTGTGAAAGTAGCCTAAACGTATCATGGCTGCTGGATCATCGGGTGAACGCCTAGGTGAGTATTTAGTGTACGGAGGGGGGGGGGGGCACTACTGAAAGGGGGGCATAACTACTGTGAAAGAGGCACAATGTGGGCCTTAGTAATGTGATAGGGCACTGAAGGATTCTATTACAGTCCAAAGCCTATTTTTTATATAAGCTTATATTACATCATGTTCTATACATTAATATATTACGCAACCAGGGACACGTAGCAGGTGAAAGTCCATATGACTAAGAGGTTTTTGCTCGCATGTTATGGATAGCCTTGGACTCTGGTAGAAGATAAGATAACTAGCTGGCTAAAAACATGTGTTACTGTTTAACTTAAACATCATGTCATTTAGGACTATATATGTCTCACGAGATCAATAAATTCTCTGAGTGATTTTGGACTGCACAGAAGCGTGTCTTGCATCATTATCACTCTCTCTGGCGTCAGATATAGGAATCAAATCAAGCTGAATACCGAAGTCTTGTACCTGGGGTACAATATAAGGGAAAGATAAGAATATTTCCTTACAATTTGAGGGCTCGTCCGGAATTGAGAAGGTCATCCTCATGTTTGGTAAGAAGAGACACTGATTTTTGTCCTTTAGGCCATTCCAGGGGCACTGACCACGTCTCGATTCAAGTAAGTACATAAGGGACCCTTAGATAGACTTCAAAGTACTGTGTCAGGGATACAGTAAGCATAACTCAGGGAGTTTTTGCCTTAGAATTCAGGGAATCCAGTAACAAGGAAAGTGCACTTCAGAGGGTTCAGGGAGCCCCGTAAAAAATCTGCTCCGGGAACAGAAAGGATTCAGGGAATCCAGTAACAAGGAAAGTGCACTTCAGAGGGTTCAGGGAGCCCCGTAAAAGACCTGTTCAGGGAACAGAAGGTTTAACAGCTTGATTTGATTTTTAATAAAGATAATTGTAGAAGTTTTGCATGATAAGTTGTTTGATAATTGTAGAAGTTTTGCATGATAAGTTTTTTTGTCTAACACAGTTATATAAGAGGAAGTGACAGGCTGGGTCGTAAGTGTACAGCTGTCGTCCCAAGACTAACATTCTGTGTTTTGAATTCTTTTTGTAAGAAAATAAGTTTTAATAATGGGTATTCAAAAATCTAAGATAGAATACCCTAAACCAGAACCAGGAGAAACATGTAAACAATATGTTGCCCGAGTCAGTCCTACAAATTATTACCTTGTTAACCCATGGGTAGATAATTTGGCAGAGTGGACAGAGGCAATGGAAGCAGTAGACCCCTTTCCCAGGGAAGGAGACAATAGCATATATCACATGGACATGGTCAAGGGTCTATGCTTAGGCGACACTGCCGCCTGACCGTATTTTGAACCTGACCTTTCATGGGATATGGATTATATGCAGAAAGGAGATAGAAAAACACATGATAGAGGTATTTAAACAAAAGTCTTCACTCCCAGTAGCCGTAGCATGTAAGCAAAAACCCTCAGAAAGCGTTATTGATTTCTGGAGATTTGTGGATTGCTGGAAATTGGAGGCAGGGCTACCGGTTCTCCAGAATGACAGTCTAATTATTTCCACATTTATTAACAATCTATCTGATAGGCTAATGCTTACAGTTAAACAGAACGTCTCCACGTGGACTTCAGACAGCATCAGTTAATGGATAAGTATTGTATGTATCTAGTGTGAGTATAGAGATCCACTTCCCCCGCCTTCACACAAACACATTCCTGAGATAAGGGAAGCGGGCAGGGAATCATGCAGAGTAAGTAATGTGTAATATATTATACAAGATGAAGAATTGTTCGGTCATTTTCTTCCCCAAGCAGTGTTATGTGGGAATCCAGCTTTTAACAAAATGACTGTATGACTATAACATGTATATTGTCTTCTTATAAGAGTTGATTAATCACAGAGTGAAAACCAGAAGACATTGGAAAACGCAGCAACAAACTGTGTGTGGTCTGGATATCTGTTTCCAGGAAAGCTGTGTTTGTCTGTGCTGCAAGTTTTGGAATGAAACAAAGAAATTGTTTGACTGTGTTGGAAGATACATGATTCAGTGGAATGTGAATGGGTATGGCTTTGAGTTGTAGTGGAGTTAAAAAATATAAGAAGCCTGAGAGATGTTTTTAGCAGAGCTGTGGGTGCAATTCAGTTTTTATGTATGAGGGCGAGGTTATGAGCTGTTTTAAGTACATGAAAAAGTATGTGAATGTGTATGGAATATGGTATTTGTTTTTATATAATATGCGCATTGAGAATTTTATTTTTATTTATTTTTTTGGAAGTTTTTGGTTTTTATTGGTGCCAACAGCATTGATCAAGCTGTACATTTTTTTTATTGAAGTCAATGAAAATTTTTTATGGGCCCTTTGTGTGTTCATGTCTGTATTGTCAGATCTGTTTGTTTCAATGTTTGAAGTTACGTGTTACATGTTAAGTGTTGTGCTAAGCATCAGAGCTCTGTTCTTATGGACAGCTGGCATACTACTGACAGACAAAAAGGAGGACCACAGCGTCCGACTAAAAGGGGTGGACTCAGATGACTAAGAGTGGGAGGAAGGAAGTGTGAGCCTTCTATGTGAATTAATGGGGTTTTGACAAAACCTTTCAAAACTGACTCACTACCACTCGAGACCATGGACAGGGAATACATCACAGATCATGTATTTAGCATTATATTAGATTGCCCAGTCAGCCTATTAGGGAGAGATTTGTTCATTAAGCTTGACTTTCAGGTATCAGCAAAGAATCAGGACATAAGAGTACACTCAGGTCTCATTCCAATCTCTACACCAGTGCCACTGATTCTTGCAAACATACAGGACCACCCAGAACTTAATAACAATAACCCTGCATTATGGTCTTCAAATGAATATGACACAGGATTCATAGATTGCACACCTTACACAGCTACTGCGAAACCAGGTGTCATCTCAGTGTTCCAGAAACAATACCCGCTGTCAAAAGAGAAACTTGATGGACTTAGACCAATGATAGAAGAATTCCTACAAAAGGGAATCCTGGAAGAGGTGATTTCACCCTACAGCACGCCCGTGAATCCAGTGACAAAGGCAGATGGTGCTACCTGCTTTGTACAGGATTTAAGGGCCATCAACAACATCATTGTGCCTATAGCCCCTGTTGTACCTGATGTCACTCAATTATTATCTGCCATTCCAGCAGACCCTGTTTGGTTCAGTGTGATAGATCTGAAAAATGCATTCTTTTCTATCCCAGTTGATAAGATAACCAGACTACTTTTTGCTTTTTCCTTTGACGGACGTCAACTGACCTGGTGCAGACCCCAGGGATATGCTGATTCACCTGTAGTGTACAGCATAGTCCTCCAAGCCACGTTAAAACCATGGTACCCCCCCAAGGTTCTGTGCTGCTGCAATATGTCGATGATTTGTTACTGTGTAGCATGTCAGCGGAGGCCAGCATTCAGGATGGTTTATCACTGTTAAAATGGTTGTCAGGATGTGGTCACAAAGTGGCACTTAAGAAAATACAATGGTGTAAAATGCAGGTTGAATACTTGGGCTTTGTCCTCACAAAAGGTGAAAGGAGAATCGGCGCAGAAAAAGTCCAGTCTATTGCGGGCCTGGTCACCCCGCACACCAGGAAGGAAATGTTATCTTTCCTTGGTATGATAAATTATTGTAGACAATGGATTCCTGATTGCTCCTATTATGACAATGTTTTGAGGCAAGCCACTCTGGACGGAAATCCAGATTTGATTAAATGGTCTTCTGAAATGTACAATGCATTTGATTATCTGAAATGTTTACTCATGTCGAGTCCAGGGCTGGGCCTCCCTGACTATAAATATGCCCTTCCACATGTTTGCATGCCAAAATTGTAAAACCATGGCGGGTGTACTGACATAAGAAAACGGAGGCAAGTTGCATCCTTGTGTATTTTTCTCAAAGGTAATGCCCACCCCTGTTCAAGGGATGCCGGCATGTCTGTGTTCTCTTGCAGCCTGTGCTATGATGGTAGAGTTGGCAACTCCTTTCACAATGTGACATTACACCATTTTGCACACCACTCATGATGTTGTAGGCCTTCTCAAGGGCATCCACACTCAACACAGCAGGCAGCTGAGCTCATTGCACTCACTAGAGCATGTATTCTACATGCTGATAGACCTGTCACCATCTATACTGAGAGTAGGTACACACATGGGGTAGTGTGGGACCATGGTATGATTTGGCAGAGGAGAGGATTCACGGCAGCAGATGATAAGGATCATGTCTCACAGGGCAATGAGCTGGCAGATAAGGTGGCGAAATGAGTGGCCAAATGCAACCCCACAGGTCCGTGTAACCATTGGGAGATGCCATGTCTGGCACCTCTAACCCCTGAGATGTTGCAAATACTTACTGATCTTCAGTGGTATGCCACTGAACAGGAACAGCAAGACTGGTGTTATCCAGTATTGCAGAAAAATCCTAAGATAGAATTAGAATTAGTCTGCAAAGAGGGGAAGTTATGCATTCCCCCAACACAGTGCTTCCATCTTAATAGCACATTTCCACGGAGTAGGACATAACAGCATTGAAATCCTTATGGGTAGGCCCTTTCCAACTCCTTTGGCAAGTCACCCCCTAGTGGTACAGGAAGGCGACATAGACCAGATTAGGGAAGACTATGTCACCAAATTGATACAGGTACTTAACAAAACTGAGGAAAAAAGTTGATTGTAAGTCTCCCTCTTTTCCACAGGAACCCACCCATACAGGGTGGGGGATGAGGTGGTGGTCGAAACACTGAAGAAAGGAAGAGCTCAAGGTGATTTCGTATATGGCCCACCTACTACTGTGGTTTCAGTAACCAGAACAGCTGTGCTGACTGAACAATCTCCAATTTGGATCCACGCCACCCGAGTGAAGCTTGTTAGAGAAAGAGAGGAGGCAGGAACGGAGGCAGACAGCCTTGGCCTTGAAGAAGGACAGGAGGTACTAACGGGGGCAGACAGCCCTGACCTCCAACGAGGCCCAGAGGTACTAACGGAGGCAGACAGCCTTGACCTCGAAGAAGATACAGAAGGGGTACTAACGGAGGCAGACAGCCTTGACCCCCAACGAGATGACGCAGTCGGGAAATTCCCCAAGATGGCTGAAATGTAGTGCCTTGATAATTGCAGTCCCCACCCCAGTAGATGTATGGACAGGGCTCCTACGTTCCCAATCGAATGACACAGATTTGCAGGATCATGATGTTAAATATGGATATGTAAATCCTTATCATGCTCGTTATAACTGTCCTACATATGAGACTCTGCAAAGTAATATGATAGAAATCTAGAAAGTTGTAAAAAGATAGTATCAGGAAAAAATATGCAATGTAATATTACAAAAAAAACAGTACCATCCCTAGACAAACATGTACCTCTACCAGCAGGATGAGTATTGGCCTGTGGAAATACTAGTCACACATATATACCGGCCAATATTACAGAGGGACCCTGTACAATAGCTAGGTTGACATTAGCAATGATACCACTATTCCCAGCAATGCAGACACGACACACGAGAGACACTTCCCTACAGTTAACAGAAAATTGTGATTATAATGTGAATCTCCTCTCTAGAGCAGAATACATGAGTTAAGGGGTATCTTTGATAGGAGTACCAGGGTTGGCCATATATAACCACAGGACAATATCAAAACTTGCCTGTTGTATGGTAAAACAGATAGATGTCACTAGTGCAGTTCTGCAAGATATGCTGCTGGATATACAATCATATAAAAAGGCTATCTTGCAGAATAGGGCAACTATTGACTATTTATTGCTCCAACATGGTGTAGGATGCTCAGTGTTCCAGGGATGTGTTGTTTCAATTTATCAGATCACTCCCGTGGAATAAAAGATAAAATAGGCCAACTAGAAGAGATGATAAAACATATAAAACAAGATGTTGACCAAGGTTGGTGGGACTGGGTTTTTGGCTGGATACCTGACTTTGGTCAAATAAGATATGTTTTAGGAGTGGCACTTGCCGTGGTCGCTGCAATAGTGTGTCTCTGCTGTTGTCTACAGTGTGTGCCCTCCCTTCTTACCATATGTAAAAATGTGGCCGAAAGAGGGGTACACCCAACATTCCTCTATACTCCGGTAGAGGTAGAAGAGGCAAACACAACCCCAACAAAGTCAAACTAAGGAAAAACTAGAAAGGAACAAAATGAAAAACCCACATTATATAGATATATGTAAATAGGTTTTAAGAGGGGGTTGAAGGATTCTATTACAGTCCAAATCATATTTTTTTATATAAGCTTATATTACATCATGTTCTATACATTAATATATTACGCAAGCAGGGACACATAGCAGGTGAAAGTCCATATGACTAAGAGGTTTTTGCTTGCATGTTATGGATAGCCTTGGACTCTGGTAGAAGATAAGATAACTAGCTGGCTAAAAACATGTGTTACTGTTTAACTTAAACATCATGTCATTTAGGACTATATATGTCTCACGAGATCAATAAATTCTCAGAGTGATTTTGGACTGCACAGAAGCGTGTCTTGCATCATTATCACTCTCTCTGGCTTCAGATATAGGAATCAAATCAAGCTGAATAACGAAGTCTTGTACCTGGGGTACAATATAAGGGAAAGATAAGAATATTTCCTTACAGGCACATTATGGGCGTAACTATGAAAGTGGCACAATGTGTGCATAACGACTGTGTGGGGCACAAAAAGGGAATAATTACCATTTAGGCCTCATGCACATGACCGTTGTTTTAGTCCGCATCCGAGTCACAGTTTTTGCAGCTCGGATGCGGACCCATTCACTTTAGGCCTCATGCACACGACCGTTGTTCCGTTCCGCAAAATGGGGTTCCGTTGTTCCGTTTCCGTGTGTCTTCCTTTATTTTTGGAGGACCACCAGACATAAAGGAATGTAAAAAAAAGTCTAAGACAGGTTTGCCATGCAAATGATAGGAAAAAAAACGGACGTGGATGACAATCTTGTGTGCCTCCGCGTTTTTTAGCGGTCCCATTGACTTGAATGGGGCCGCAAACAGTTTTCCGCGAAAATAGGACAGGTTATATTTTTTTGACGGACTGGAACCACGGTACACAGACGCAGATGGCAAACGGTGCATCAGCCGAGTTTTCAACGGACCCATTAAAAATCAATGGGTCCTCAGAAAATCACGAAAAACGGCGCAATGGACACGGAATAAAACGGTCGTGTGTATGAGGCCTAAATGAGACCGCAAAAGATGCGGACATCACTCTGTGTGCTTGATGCAAATCGTAGTGTAGAAGCAGCACTGTGCGGTCTCATGATAATGCGTATGATTCAATGCAACAGCCTCACCATAGGCCCTTGATCCATTAGGCCATAGTATACATGGAAGAAAGAAGATGGCTCCGGCAGCATTCCGCAATATCAAATGAACTTTAATAGTAACCTCAAGACACAAAACAGCAACGTTTCGACTAAAGAACAGTCTTTGTCAAGCCTAATGACATCAATACTAATAAGCATATATATACCCCCCACATAAAACATACGCCTCGTTACATCATCAATACAAATCAATGTATGATAGGATACACATGTCCACATTCTAACTTACAGCTGGTGATATAACCGCCACACTCGTGTTGTTCGCCACGGCGTTCTCATGTCTGTGTTGCGCAGCCGTGTCTCAATCCATTAGCATATCCGGATGTGTCATACGTCACCATGATAACCGGCGGCGCATGTGTCTCTGGCCAATAAGCTACCGAAAGTAACCGCTGACGTCACAGACTGTGCGTCCACCCTGTGAACTTCTTTCAAAAGCACACGTCCGTGCGTCAGCGTCGTGGATCACATGGGACCAGCAGCCAATAACAGCACAGCGCAAACACCGGTGTCATGGTAACGATGACGCCTCTACCAATACAACTTCCTATACCGATAACAAAAATAATTTATATTTACAACAAGCAGGTATGTATGCGATCAGACATACTGTGGGGCCCTTGCCCTCAGCCGTGATCACCTGATTATTGAAGAGCATCAATACAGATTGCACGTAACCATGCATAGGACAGTGGTGGAAATTACATATATCGCAACAGGTATGGTAAACAGCAGCCATACATAGCCAAAATGTGAATGTTATACCATACATACATATCCAATGCATACATAGATCATCATATTGACCCATTGTCATATGGATTGGGGATGAATCCCCCGGGGATGTGTTACATATATATTAAAAACATGATGTCCCTATACCTAGAGGACAAAGCAGTTACCAATATCAATCAATGGATGAGACATTGAATTCTATATTCAGGCCAAAAGGTTGTAGGGACCTAAGGGTATGGATCCATTTAAGTTCCTTCTTCCTCAGGATTCCCTTCCTGTCCCCGCCCCTTCTCAAATATCCTACGCTATCAATCGCCCAAAATCTCAATTGATTTATGGAATGTTTGCATTCAATGAAATGTTTTGCAACCGGTTTGTCGAGTGCACCTGTTCTTATTGTGCTTTTATGTTTATTAATTCTTTCCCTCAATTCCATCGTGGTCTCCCCCACATAGATCAAACTACATGGGCACTGTATCATGTACACCACATCAGTGGATTTACATGTATAGTGACCTTTGATCTTAAACCGTTTACCACTGTATGGGTGTGTAAAACCATCACCTTTCATGATGCCACCGCAGTTGCAACAAGAAAGGCAAGGGAAATTACCACACCTCAGTGGTGCCAATCTTTTCTGTCTCTCAATGTCCTTACCCCCTATGTCAGCCTTTACTAATCTATTGCGTAGATTAGCGCTCCGTTTGTATGCCATCATTGGGGGAACTGAAAATTCAGTGACTGCAGGCAATCCTTTCTGCAGGATCTGCCATTCCTGTCTTAGGATGGTGGCAATATTGCCGCTATCACTACCGAAGATGGATACAAATGGAATCCGAGGGGTCTCCTGCTTTTGTGGTTTCCTTGTAAAGGTGGAACTACGTTCCATAGATACAATCTTTTGTTTGGTACGGTTGATCAATTTGGTGGGATAACCTCTCTTGCTGAACTTATTACACATTTCATCCACTCTAAATCCAAAGAGGGTGTCATCCGATACGATACGACGTACCCTAAGTAATTGACTCCACGGTAGGGAATTTACCATATTCTGAGGATGGCTACTGTCATACATTACCAAGGTATTACTATCTGTAGGTTTTTGGAAAAGATCAGTACAGATCTTTCCATCGCGCACCTGAATTCGGACATCCAGGAACTGCAGCTCACGGGCTGAATGCATCACGGTGAACCGCAGGTCCCGGACCCCAGAATTCAGGTGTGCATGAAATTCATCCAACCCTGCTACAGTGCCCGTCCAGATCAAGAAAATGTCGTCGATGTAGCGCCACCAGCACAGAACTCTCTCAGAAAATATGGAGCGATACACGAGCCGATCCTCGACCTCCGCCATGAAGATGTTTGCGTAGGTGGGGGCCACATTGGACCCCATCGCCACACCCCGCTTTTGCTGGTAGAAGGTGTCCCCGAAGAGGAAATAATTCCTCCTCAGGACCACCTCCAGGAGGGCGAGGATCAGCCGGCGCGCCCCAGGAGAGAGTTCCGTGCTGGCCAGGGCCACATCGATGACATTTAGGCCATAGGAGTGATCAATGGATGTATACAGGGATACAACATCAAAACTCACAAGCAAAAACTCCGCCGGCAAGTCAAGTGATCTCAGCTTTGACAGGAAATGGCCAGTATCCCTGACATAGGAGGGAGCCGTGGTCGCGTGGATCCGCAACACCTCATCTAAAAAGATGGATATAGGATTATAGATGGAGCCCCTGCCCGACACTATAGGTCGGCCAGGGGGATCCACAAGACTCTTGTGGATCTTTGGTAATACATATATCACAGGGGTGATCGGATGGCTCACACGCAAAAAGCTATTTAACTCATCATCAATGATTCCTTGGCCGAGAGCCTCATCCAATAACACCCCTATGATATCTGCTATATCCCACTTTGGATCCTTACTCATCATCTCATAAACATTACCATCTCCTACCTGTCTTTTGATCTCATCAACATATTTACAGGTATCCATCACGACCACGGCACCCCCCTTGTCAGCTGGCTTGATCGTCAATTGTTTATTATGTTCCAGTTCAAGAACAGCCCGTCTTTCATCTTGAGACAGGTTGTGTTTGAACTTATGGGTTCCCTCCACCCTCAATTGATCGATACGTTTCCTGACAAAACCGATGTATGTTTCAACCACATGATTGTTCTGTGGTGGAACAAAATGACTTTTATTACGTAAATCGAAGTTTTTAGAAGACAAGATATTGGTAGGCACATCAGGTTGACTGACAGGTACATCAATATTTCTAGAAGAAAAAAAGGCTTTCAATCTCAAACGCCTGTAAATATGTTGATGAGATCAAAAGACAGGTAGGAGATGGTAATGTTTATGAGATGATGAGTAAGGATCCAAAGTGGGATATAGCAGATATCATAGGGGTGTTATTGGATGAGGCTCTCGGCCAAGGAATCATTGATGATGAGTTAAATAGCTTTTTGCGTGTGAGCCATCCGATCACCCCTGTGATATATGTATTACCAAAGATCCACAAGAGTCTTGTGGATCCCCCTGGCCGACCTATAGTGTCGGGCAGGGGCTCCATCTATAATCCTATATCCATCTTTTTAGATAAGGTGTTGCGGATCCACGCGACCACGGCTCCCTCCTATGTCAGGGATACTGGCCATTTCCTGTCAAAGCTGAGATCACTTGACTTGCCGGCGGAGTTTTTGCTTGTGAGTTTTGATGTTGTATCCCTTGTATCCATTGATCACTCCTATTGCCTAAATGTCGTCGATGTGGCCCTGGCCAGCACGGAACTCTCTCCTGGGGCGCGCCGGCTGATCCTCGCCCTCCTGGAGGTGGTCCTGAGGAGGAATTATTTCCTCTTCGGGGACACCTTCTACCAGCAAAAGTGGGGGGGGGCGATGGGGTCCAATGTGGCCCCCACCTACGCAAACATCTTCATGGCGGAGGTCGAGGATCGGCTCGTGTATCGCTCCATATTTTCTGAGAGAGTTCTGTGCTGGTGGCGCTACATCGACGACATTTTCTTGATCTGGACGAGCACTGTATCAGGGTTGGATGAATTTCATGCACACCTGAATTCTGGGGTCCGGGACCTGCGGTTCACCGTGATGCATTCAGCCCGTGAGCTGCAGTTCCTGGACGTCCGAATTCAGGTGCGCGATGGAAAGATCTGTACTGATCTTTTCCAAAAACCTACAGATAGTAATACCTTGTTAATGTATGACAGTAGCCATCCTCAGAATATGGTAAATTCCCTACCGTGGAGTCAATTACTTAGGGTACGTCGTATCGTATCGGATGACACCCTCTTTGGATTTAGAGTGGATGAAATGTGTAATAAGTTCAGCAAGAGAGGTTATCCCACCAAATTGATCAACCGTACCAAACAAAAGATTGTATCTATGGAACGTAGTTCCACCTTTACAAGGAAACCACAAAAGCAGGAGACCCCTCGGATTCCATTTGTATCCATCTTCGGTAGTGATAGCGGCAATATTGCCACCATCCTAAGACAGGAATGGCAGATCCTGCAGAAAGGATTGCCTGCAGTCACTGAATTTTCAGTTCCCCCAATGATGGCATACAAACGGAGCGCTAATCTACGCGATAGATTAGTAAAGGCTGACATAGGGGGTAAGGACATTGAGAGACAGAAAAGATTGGCACCACTGAGGTGTGGTAATTTCCCTTGCCTTTCTTGTTACAACTGCGGTGGCATCATGAAAGGTGATGGTTTTACACACCCATACAGTGGTAAACGGTTTAAGATCAAAGGTCACTATACATGTAAATCCACTGATGTGGTGTACATGATACAGTGCCCATGTAGTTTGATCTATGTGGGGGAGACCACGATGGAATTGAGGGAAAGAATTAATAAACATAAAAGCACAATAAGAACAGGTGCACTCGACAAACCGGTTGCAAAACATTTCATTGAATGCAAACATTCCATAAATCAATTGAGATTTTGGGCGATTGATAGCGTAGGATATTTGAGAAGGGGCGGGGACAGGAAGGGAATCCTGAGGAAGAAGGAACTTAAATGGATCCATACCCTTAGGTCCCTACAACCTTTTGGCCTGAATATAGAATTCAATGTCTCATCCATTGATTGATATTGGTAACTGCTTTGTCCTCTAGGTATAGGGACATCATGTTTTTAATATATATGTAACACATCCCCGGGGGATTCATCCCCAATCCATATGACAATGGGTCAATATGATGATCTATGTATGTATTGGATATGTATGTATGGTATACCATTCACATTTTGGCTATGTATGGCTGCTGTTTACCATACCTGTTGCGATATATGTAATTTCCACCACTGTCCTATGCATGGTTACGTGCAATCTGTATTGATGCTCTTCAATAATCAGGTGATCACGGCTGAGGGCAAGGGCCCCACAGTATGTCTGATCGCATACATACCTGCTTGTTGTAAATATAAATTATTTTTGTTATCGGTATAGGAAGTTGTATTGGTAGAGGCGTCATCGTTACCATGACACCGGTGTTTGCGCTGTGCTTTTATTGGCTGCTGGTCCCATGTGATCCACGACGCTGACGCACGGACGTGTGCTTTTGAAAGAAGTTCACAGGGTGGACGGACAGTCTGTGACGTCAGCGGTTACCTTCGGTAGCTTATTGGCCAGAGACACATGCGCCGCCGGTTACCATGGTGACGTATGACACATCCGGATATGCTAATGGATTGAGACACGGCTGCGCAACACAGACATGAGAACGCCGTGGCGAACAACACGAGTGTGGCGGTTATATCACCAGCTGTAAGTTAGAATGTGGACATGTGTATCCTATCATACATTGATTTGTATTGATGATGTAACGGGGCGTATGTTTTATGTGGGGGGTATATATACAGTGGCGGAAATAATTATTTGACCCCTCACTGATTTTGTAAGTTTGTCCAATGACAAAGAAATGAAAAGTCTCAGAACAGTATCATTTCAATGGTAGGTTTATTGTAACAGTGGCAGATAGCACATCAAAAGGAAAATCGAAAAAATAACTTTAAATAAAAGATAGCAACTGATTTGCATTTCATTGAGTGAAATAAGTATTTGAACCCCTACCAACCATTAAGAGTTCTGGCTCCCACAGAGTGGTTAGACACTTCTACTCAATTAGTCACCCTCATTAAGGACACCTGTCTTAACTAGTCACCTGTATAAAAGACACCTGTCCACAGAATCAATCAATCAAGCAGACTCCAAACTCTCCAACATGGGAAAGACCAAAGAGCTGTCCAAGGATGTCAGAGACAAAATTGTAGACCTGCACAAGGCTGGAATGGGCTACAAAACCATTAGCAAGAAGCTGGGAGAGAAGGTGACAACTGTTGGTGCGATTGTTCGAAAATGGAAGGAGCACAAAATGACCATCAATCGACCTCGCTCTGGGGCTCCACGCAAGATCTCACCTCGTGGGGTGTCAATGGTTCTGAGAAAGGTGAAAAAGCATCCTAGAACTACACGGGAGGAGTTAGTTAATGACCTCAAATTAGCAGGGACCACAGTCACCAAGAAAACCATTGGAAACACATTACACCGCAATGGATTAAAATCCTGCAGGGCTCGCAAGGTCCCCCTGCTCAGGAAGGCACATGTGCAGGCCCGTCTGAAGTTTGCCAATGAACACCTGAATGATTCAGAGAGTGACTGGGAGAAGGTGCTGTGGTCTGATGAGACCAAAATAGAGCTCTTTGGCATTAACTCAACTCGCTGTGTTTGGAGGAAGAAAAATGCTGCCTATGACCCCCAAAACACCGTCCCCACCGTCAAGCATGGGGGTGGAAACATTTTGCTTTGGGGGTGTTTTTCTGCTAAGGGCACAGGACAACTTATTCGCATAAACGGGAAAATGGACGGAGCCATGTATCGTGAAATCCTGAGCGACAACCTCCTTCCCTCTGCCAGGAAACTGAAAATGGGTCGTGGATGGGTGTTCCAGCACGACAATGACCCAAAACATACAGCAAAGGCAACAAAGGAGTGGCTCAAGAAGAAGCACATTAAGGTCATGGAGTGGCCTAGTCAGTCTCCGGACCTTAATCCAATCGAAAACCTATGGAGGGAGCTCAAGCTCAGAGTTGCACAGAGACAGCCTCGAAACCTTAGGGATTTAGAGATGATCTGCAAAGAGGAGTGGACCAACATTCCTCCTAAAATGTGCGCAAACTTGGTCATCAATTACAAGAAACGTTTGACCTCTGTGCTTGCAAACAAGGGTTTTTCCACCAAGTATTAAGTCTTTTTTTGTTAGAGGGTTCAAATACTTATTTCACTCAATGAAATGCAAATCAGTTGCTATCTTTTATTTAAAGTTATTTTTTCGATTTTCCTTTTGATGTGCTATCTGCCACTGTTACAATAAACCTACCATTGAAATGATACTGTTCTGAGACTTTTCATTTCTTTGTCATTGGACAAACTTACAAAATCAGTGAGGGGTCAAATAATTATTTCCGCCACTGTATGCCTATTAGTATTGATGTCATTAGGCTTGACAAAGACTGTTCTTCAGTTGAAACGTTGCTGTTTTGTGTCTTGAGGTTACTATTAAAGTTCATTTGATATTGCGGAATGCTGCCGGAGCCATCTTCTTTCTTCCATCACTCTGTGTGCTGTCCACATCCGTTGCTCCGTTCCGTGGCCCCGCAAAAAAATATAGCCTGTCCTATTCTTGTCCGTTTTGCTGAGAAGAATAGGCAGTTATATCAATGGCTGTCCATGCCGTTCCGCAAATTGCGGAACGCACACGGACGCCATCCGTGTTTTGCGGACCGCAAAACGCACAACGGCCGTGTGCATGAGTCCTTAGGTTCACAACTGGTTCCAATTGGATATGTATAAATAGACATTGGGCAGATTTAGAGACGTGGCTTAGAATTTAAAAAACTGCTGCTATTGTCCATTAGCAGCAACTTTTCAAAAGTTGGGAGGTATGCATTTAGAACGTTAGCAAACCTTGCAGAATTGTATATTCATGCATGTTCATATGCTGTACTGAATGTATACTGTATTTCATGCTCCTGTTGTACTGTAATCCTGACTTAGACCTCTCATCCAGTTAAGCCAGTACTCTCTGCTCCACACTGATGAGGGGCAATCATCCTGCAGATGAGATGCTGGCTTATTTAATATCTGAGTCATGTCTCCAGGTCTATTTAAAGGGTCGAGCATTGACTTATAGGATAGCTTCCTTACATCAGGTAGCATTCAGAGGCAGAGCTTGTTAAGAGCTCATTTGCATCCCTTTCTTTACTGCATATTGCCATGTGCTCATTCACTACAGTAAGTGCATTCCTTATAATAAAAGTTGAAGCTGGATTTACCGCAGTGTGAATGAATTATTAGGAGGGAGATTAGTTACCCGTCTACTATATATTTTTTACATATAGTTGTGTATAAAATTGATTTGTCCAATCAGAAGGGCTTATGCAAATGAAGAAAACCTGCTGGTTGGACAAATCAGTTCTGTCATCTCTATAACATACCTACCGTTCAGCCGCACCCTGAGTATAAGTAGTTAAACCTGCCCTGTGGATTTTGAACCTCAGGAACTGCAGTTTTGTTTCTTTCTTCCTCTGTCAGCCATGGCGTCTGCTAATCTGAGAGCTGAGCTGGACTGCTCCATCTGTCTGCACACCTATACAGATCCTGTAATGCTGAGATGTGGACATAACTTCTGCCGGGTCTGCATTGATCGTGTACTGGATACACAGGACGAGTCTGGGGTTTATACCTGTCCTGAATGCAGAGAAGAGTTTCAGGAGCGGCCTGCACTGATGAGGAACTTTGCTCTGCGTAACATTATGGAGAATTTATTGGTTACTCAACATAAAGAGACGGAAACCGGGATCTTCTGCACTTATTGTGTGGACTCTCCTGTACCTGCTGTTAAATCCTGTCTACACTGTGAGGCTTCTCTGTGTGAGAAACACCTGAGAGTTCACAGCAAGTCATCAGAACATGTCTTATCTGACCCCAGCACTTCCCTGGAGAACAGGAAATGTTCTGTCCATAAGAAGATCCTGGAGTATTACTGCACCGAGGACTCTGCTTGTATCTGTGTGTCCTGCAGTTTGGCCGGAGAACATCAGGGACATCGGGTGGAGATGCTGGATGAGGCCTCTGAGAAGAAGAAAGGGAAACTGAGAAATATTTTCCAGAAACTGACCAGAAAGCGAGAGGAGACTGAGGAAAGAGTCCAGAACCTGGAGGAACGCTGGAGAAAAGCACAAGAAAAAGCATCTGGAGAAGCAGAGAGAGTCACTGCCCTGTTTACAGACATCAGGAGACAACTGGACGACCTGAAGAAGAGGGTCCTGAACGAGATCTCCAGGCAGGAAATGGAAGAATCACTCTCATTCTCTTCTCGGATCCAGAAGCTGGAAATAAAGAAGGACGAGCTGTCCAGGAAGATGAGACACATTGAGGAGATATGTAACATGACTGATCCACTGACTGTCTTACAGGAACCAGATACAGGTGACTTGTGTGATCCTGAGGAGGAATGAGGTGATGAAGACATAAATAGATGTCTCCATGATGTACAGTAGGTGATCTGGATGTGGCTGTGATCTCAGACAAATTACACACATTAGGTGACATAATAAGAGATATAAGGAGAGGGATCTATATGGAGGGTCCTGCAGACATATTACTGGATGTAAACACAGCTGGTAATAATGTCCTTATATCAGACGACCTGAAAACTGCAACCTGGACACAAAATAATCAGAAACGTCCAGGAAGAGCAGAGAGATTCCAGTATAGTCAGGTGATGAGCAGCAGGAGATTTACCTCAGGGCGACATTACTGGGATGTGGAGAGCAGTGGACCAGTGATGTGGATGGTGGGGATGTGTTATCCCAGTATAGACAGGAGGGGAGATCAGTCATACATTGGATATAATAATAACAAGTCCTGGAGTTTGAGGAGGTATAGTAATAATCAGTATTCAGTGATACATGACGGTAAAGAGATCCAGTTATCTGACAAGATCTCCAGTAATAGAGTCAGGATATGTCTGGACTATGAGGCCAGGCAGCTGTCCTTTTATGAGCTGTGTGACCCCATCAGACACTTACACACCTTCACTGCCGCCTTCACCGAGCCCCTTCATGCTGCATTGTATGTATGGAGCGGTTCTATAAAGATATCAGGGGGGAGCAGAAACTGGGAGCAACCTTCATAACCTTTGAAATCTGCCCAGAGACTGGTGACATTACAGAGAGCGCCATGATAAGGATAGATAGGATAAATGACCAGGTCAGGTTACATCTGGGCTCTCTCAGTTTTACACCTGATATAATGATTTTCAGGGATTGCACATAATAACCAATGTATAGACTATAAGGCTCCTTGCAAATGAGCGTGTCTGGATGTTTTGGGAATGCGTTCAGTGAAAGATGAGCGATTTCGCAGGCAAAGATCGCGTTCAGTTTTTATCGTGCGAGTGCAATGCGTTTTGCACGCGCGTGATGAAAAACGGAAAGTATTCAAACAACATCTCTTACCAACTGAAAGGATTTGGGCCTTTCTGGACCTCTACGACCACCTTGGTTTGATGTCACTGACGTCAGGAGAGATGTTTCTCAGTTGGCAATAACCAACACGCACACAGGCAATCACTGAGAAACACTCTGATTTTATTATGCTATTGCTTGGCCTCATATAGGCAACAGAAAAGTTTGCACAACAGCGTTAAACCAATCATAAAATGATAAACATTGACGCCCATACAGATACAATTGGAACATCCCTTTTATGGGTATGTAATACGTCACATATAAGAACGTACGTTGTTGTGCCGAATGACCCTGAGTGAATTAGAACATTTGTTCTAATTCTGGGAGATTCCCAGAATCTGTCCTGAGACAGATAAGTGAACCTAACTCACAGGGGGGGGATGTGAAGTGCGTAGGTGAGATATTATAACAATTCTGTACATCATAGAGAAGACAACATGGAGTCACATTTGCCTTCACCAACCATCTGTGAAAAACACACTTGCTTGCAGATGTGATGCGATTTTCGCACAGCTCTATTCACTTCTGTGGGGCCAGCGTTGCGTAAAAAACGCAGAATATAGAACATGCTGCGATTTTCACGCAACACAAGTAATGCGTGAAAAACATCACTCATGTACACAGCCCCATTTAAATAAATGGGTCCGGATTCCGTGCGGGCGCAATGCGTTCACATCACACATTACACCCGCGTAGAATACTCGCTCGTGTGAAAGGGGCCTAAGGGTCGCTACACACAGGAATTTGCACTGGTGTGTTTTCTACCATAAACAATACTCTATAGACACCGCATACAGCTATTTCCATACCAATTTTTTATTTTATTTTTTTATAAATGACTGCGTGAGCCAGGTTTTTCCCCTATAGAGCTATCCAGAAAAAACAGCAAAGGTTTCCGCATGGTGCATTTTTCAAAAAACACCAGAGAGCCAAAACACAGCACCTAATTAATATAAATGGAGCAAAAAAACCTTTGTATAGTATAACCTGCATTTCATATTTCCCTTCATATTTACCTTCACCTCACATTTGAAGCTGGTGTTTTACCTAAATACACCAAAAACAGCAGGTGCAAAAAACTCCACTAAAAACTCAAACATACAAAAAAAAAAAAACAGTTTAAACTTATGTATGAACCTTTTAAGGCCCCTTGCAGACGAGCGTTCCTCCCGCAGCGAGTCCGCATCGCAGCACCCTGCCTGACCTCCCCTCGCTGTCGGAAGTCACATAGCATTATATTGATTTATGATGCAATGTAACCCTTACAGTTCTTGAATGTACTGGATAACACAGGCAGCATTATGAAAGTGTTATCCAGTACATTCCAGAACTGTAAGGGTTACATAGCATTATATTGATTTATGATGCTATGTTGTCGGGTGGTAATAATTCAATTAAGAATTATTAATTATAATTATAAAAATAATTAATCATAAAAAAAAATAATTTATAAAATTTGTCATAAATTCTTAAAATCATGACCTGGTGAATTGTAGACAACCTAATTGATACAATTCACATCTGAGTCCGACTATTTCTTCAGATAAAGAAGTTCTTTTTGACGTGAGATGACGTTAATGATAAAATGTAGGTCTGCATTATACAATAATACACAGGTATTATAAAACTATGCAGATTTATTGGTTACAAGATTATAAACATACATAAGTAAATAAACACAATGATACATGCAAATGAATATATATAGCGTTAATATAAAGCATTACAAGCTTAACAATACATGTGAGTGGAAATAACTTGTCACATGATAACCAAGCTATTATTAGGTTAGGATATCAAAGTAGGAACATAAGTTATATACATTACTTCTGTTCAGAGAAAACCTCATGATATCAAGATGGGCATGTCTAATCCTAGACATCAATATAGAATGCTAAATACATTCTGCCCCCCCTAACCAACTACACATCACATGACTTCAAGATGGGCAAATCCATCCAAGGATATAACTTAGAAGAGATAACTGTATCCTTCCGCCCCATCCTGGACTATTTTCACACATATAACTTTGGTAAGACTATTAAGACAAATAACAGGGATCTAGGATCTTAAATGGAAAGGATTTGAAACAAGTCCTTCCTGTGGGAATCCATCACTTAGCTTGGTGAAGAATGTTCTATCATATATATATATATATATATATATATAATATATATATATATATATATATATATATATACAGGGTGGGCCATTTATATGGATACACCTTAATAAAATGGGAATGGTTGGTGATATTAACTTCCTGTTTGTGGCACATTAGTATATGTGAGGGGGGAAACTTTTCAAGATGGGTGGTGACCATGACGGCCATTTTGAAGTCGGCCATTTTGAATCCAACTTTAGTTTTTTCAATAGGAAGAGGGTCATGTGACACATCAAACTTATTGAAAATTTCACAAGAAAAATAATGGTTTTAACGTAACTTTATTCTTTCATAAGTTATTTACAAGTTTCTGACCACTTATAAAATGTGTTCAATGTGCGTCCCATTGTGTTGGATTGTCAATGCAAACCTCTTCTCCAACTCTTCACACACTGATAGCAACACCGCAGGAGAAATGCTAGCACAGGCTTCGAGTATCCGTAGTTTCAGGTGCTGCACATCTCGTATCTTCACAGCATAGACGATTGCCTTCAGATGATACGAGATGTGCAGCATCTGAAACTACGGATACTGGAAGCCTGTGCTAGCATTTCTCCTGCGGTGTTGCTATCAGTGTGTGAAGAGTGGGAGAATTGCCAATCCAACACAATGGGCAGCACATTGAACACATTTTATAAGTGGTCAGAAACTTGTAAATAACTCATGAAAGAATAAAGTTACGTTAAAACCAAGCACACCATTGTTTTTCTTGTGAAATTCCTAATAAGTTTGATGTGTCACATGACCCTCTTCCTATTGAAAAAACAAAAGTTGGATTCAAAATGGCCGACTTCAAAATGGCCGTCATGGTCACCACCCATCTTGAAAGTTTCCCCCCTCACATATACTAATGTGCCACAAACAGGAAGTCAATATCACCAACCATTCCCATTTTATTAAGGTGTATCCATATAAATGGCCCACCCTGTATATATATAAGCAATTATATAATGCTTTTCTAGATTATGAGTCTAGATTCTTCTGCAGGTAGAATGAAGCCTCACAATATCCTTAGACTACATCTCAATATGGAGATGATCAATTAATTTAATTATTTATTTATTCGCCAATCTAGATGGTATAATTTCACCCACACTATCAAATTAGTCTTAATAAAATGAAATATCATTTTCTGTGTCTCTTACCAAGCCCTAGTAGGAATCTCACTTCTGCTCCTAGGAAAGCTGGGTGGTCCATCATAGCACATCTCACCATGGCTTTCACCTTGATAGCCCTCAACTTCTCCTCTCCTTTTTCTTTTCTCTCTTTTTTTTTTTTCTTCTCTTTTCTGTGTATGGCTTATGATCCTAAACTTATCGGTTAGACACACCTTCTTAGTTTGGAACTTTCCAATCATTGTCGGATGGGCGTGACCATTTATAAAATGTGACATCATAACCCTACCCAGAATGCACTTTTGCTACTGTTGTAATGTCACCTACTGATACCTAGGCGGCACTGCTGTATAAGCTATCTGCATCATAGTATAAAGGGTTAACTTATGTAAGTCTGAATATACATTTTGACCTTAGAAGCTTTAATTCAAAGCCATAGGGATTAATTCTGACACTTGTAGCAATTAGAGACAGACCTCTAGATGTCTCTCTGAACGTTTCTCACACTTAATTTATGGATCGTAAATGGCCTTGTTTTCTCACAGAGATATCAGTACCTCCTCTGTCATACCAAAGATGTGATTAATTGTTCCAAAACACACATCTTCACAGACACTCTTCTAATGAGAAATATATACAATATACTGGATACATGTTGTCTTCGTAACATATAACAATATAATATAAACAAATATATATATGTCCTACTGATTGTCTTATGCTAAGGACTAACTAAGGCTCAATAAATGAATACACACATATTATATATTTTGCTTCATTAATAAATATCTAATTGTATAGGTAATTATCACCAGCTGCATAGAGCTCATCTTTATCTCCCGTCATAAATTTAAAAGTAAACAAGGAGCATCTTCTCAGACTGGTATATTCATGGGAAGGATAACACTGAAGAGTATAAACCTTTGTGTGACCTTAATTTGGCCTACTCAAGACATACAAAATTGTAACTATAGTCGAGCATGGCTATTAAAGGAAATAAACATCCATCTTGACTAGAATGAATTGGATATCACTGCATTTACCTATGAAAAGGCACAACAATGTGACCCCCGGCAGCGCTGTGAGGTCAGGCCAGGTGCTGCGATGCGGACTCGCTGTGGGAGGAACGCTTGTCTGCAAGGGGCCTAAATAAACACTGGGAATCTTCATTATTATATATAGAGGGCTGATGAAAGATTGAATCTATAAAATACCTACAGCTGGGAGTCTTAGGCCTCTTTCACACGGGCGAGATTTCCGCACAGGTGCAATGCGTGAGGTGAACGCATTGCACCCGCACTGAATCGGGACCCATTCACTCCAATGGGGCTGTGCACATGAGCGGTGATTTTTTTCACGCATCACTTGTGCGTTGTGGGAAAATCGCAGCATGTTCTATATTGTGCGTTTTTCACCAATGCAGGCCCCATAGAAGTGAATGGGACTGCGTGAAAATCGCAAGCATCCGCAAGCAAGTGCGGATACGGTGCGATTTTCACGCATGGTTGCTAAGGAGACTATCAGGATGGGGACCCGATCATTATTATTTTCCCTTATAACATGGTTATAAGGGAAAATAATAGCATTCTGAATACAGAATGCTTAGTAAAATAGGGCTGGAGGGGTTAAAAAAAAATTAAAATAAATTTAAAGGGAACCTGTCACCTCTACTATGCTACCCTCACTGAGCGTTTCTAAATGTTCATTGTGTTACACTAAACATATAAATTGCACTTTTAATTTCCTTTGCAGATGAATTCAATAAGTATTATGCATTTTTGTACTTCCCGCCTTTTATACAAATTAACATAAGAGTTTGCGGCAGGACGGATCCGACATGCTGTTCACTATGTCGGATCCGTCCTTCCGCTATTTCGCCGTGCCGCTGGACCGCCGCTCCGTCCCCATTGACTATAATGGGGACGGGGGCGGAGCTCTGGCGCAGCATGGCGGTGCACAGCGAAAGCCGCCGGACTAAAAAGTCAGACATGCAGGACTTTTTAGTCCGGCGGCTTTCGCCGTGCTGCGCCGGAGCTCCGCCCCCGTCCCCATTATAGTCAATGGGGACGGAGCGGCGGCACGGCGAAATAGCGGAAGGACGGATCCGACATGGTGAACAGCATGTCGGATCTGTCCTGCCGCAAGTGTGAAAGAGCCCTTACTTGTGTGACCAGAGAAGAGTCATATTTTCAAGTGCTGACTCCTCTCTCAGGTTAATTTGCATATGTATCAAATAGTTTTTTTTATCACAATAAAAGCGCACAGAGCTATGGAGACTGGGGTGACCACATTTCCTAACTGCCATTCAGGGACACTTACTTTCACAAGTGCATTTCGTCAAACGTATACTTGAGACTGGCAAAAACATATCTGCCTGTGCATTTTTCTGTATTTCTGCACACATTAAGGCCTAGTTCACACGATCGTTTTTTTTTTGCGAGTGTACGGGCCGTTTTTTTGTGTTCCGTATACGGAACCATTTATTTCAATGGTTCCGCATTAAAAACGGAATGTGTTCCGTAAGCATTTCGTTTCCGTATTTCCGTTTTTACTTTCCGTTGAAAGATAGAACATGTCCTATTATTGCTCGCAAATCACGTTCCGTGGCTCCATTCAAGTCAATGGGTCCGCAAAAAAAAAACAACACATACGGAAATGCATCCATATGTCTTCCGCATCCGTTCCGTTTTTGCGGAACCATCTATTGAAAATGTTATGCCCAGCCCAATTTTTCTATGTAATTACTGTATACTGTATATGCCATACTGAAAAACGAAACGGAAACACAATGGAACTCAAAAACGGAACAACAGATCCGTGAAAAACGGACCGCAAAAAACTATAAAGCCATACGTTCGTGTGAACTAGGCCTAACTGGCTAAACCAAAAAACTGTCATGTTAGCATTTAATAACGAACTAAAACACAATCACAGCAGGTCTCAACTAGCACACGCAAGTAAATGTACAAAAACCAAGTAACATATAAAACCAGATTCAAAGCATGGATGGCAAGGCGGATTACTGTATACTGTACATAAAATGTATGGAGGTTACACCATGCCGGACAATACAGGGAGTGCAGAATTATTAGGCAAGTTGTATTTTTGAGGATTAATTTTATTATTGAACAACAACCATGTTCTCAATGAACCCAAAAAATTCATTAATATCAAAGCTGAATATTTTTGGAAGTAGTTTTTAGTTTGTTTTTAGTTTTAGCTATTTTAGGGGGATATCTGTGTGTGCAGGTGACTATTACTGTGCATAATTATTAGGAAACTTAACAAAAAACAAATATATACCCATTTCAATTATTTATTTTTACCAGTGAAACCAATATAACATCTCAACATTCACAAATATACATTTCTGACATTCAAAAACAAAACAAAAACAAATCAGTGACCAATATAGCCACCTTTCTTTGCAAGGACACTCAAAAGCCTGCCATCCATGAATTCTGTCAGTGTTTTGATCTGTTCACCATCAACATTGCGTGCAGCAGCAACCACAGCCTCCCAGACACTGTTCAGAGAGGTGTACTGTTTTCCCTCCTTGTAAATCTCACATTTGATGATGGACCACAGGTTCTCAATGGGGTTCAGATCAGGTGAACAAGGAGGCCATGTCATTAGATTTTCTTCTTTTATACCCTTTCTTGCCAGCCACGCTGTGGAGTACTTGGACGCGTGTGATGGAGCATTGTCCTGCATGAAAATCATGTTTTTCTTGAAGGATGCAGACTTCTTCCTGTACCACTGCTTGAAGAAGGTGTCTTCCAGAAACTGGCAGTAGGACTGAGAGTTGAGCTTGACTCCATCCTCAACCCGAAAAGGCCCCACAAGCTCATCTTTGATGATACCAGCCCAAACCAGTACTCCCCCTCCACCTTGCTGGCGTCTGAGTCGGACTGGAGCTCTCTGCCCTTTACTAATCCAGCCACGGGCCCATCCATCTGGCCCATCAAGACTCACTCTCATTTCATCAGTCCATAAAACCTTAGAAAAATCAGTCTTGAGATATTTCTTGGCCCAGTCTTGACGTTTCAGCTTGTGTGTCTTGTTCAGTGGTGGTCGTCTTTCAGCCTTTCTTACCTTGGCCATGTCTCTGAGTATTGCACACCTTGTGCTTTTGGGCACTCCAGTGATGTTGCAGCTCTGAAATATGGCCAAACTGGTGGCAAGTGGCATCTTGGTAGCTGCACGCTTGACTTTTCTCAGTTCATGGGCAGTTATTTTGCGCCTTGGTTTTTCCACACGCTTCTTGCGACCCTGTTGACTATTTTGAATGAAACGCTTGATTGTTCGATGATCACGCTTCAGAAGCTTTGCAATTTTAAGAGTGCTGCATCCCTCTGCAAGATATCTCACTATTTTTGACTTTTCTGAGCCTGTCAAGTCCTTCTTTTGACCCATTTTGCCAAAGGAAAGGAAGTTGCCTAATAATTATGCACACCTAATATAGGGTGTTGATGTCATTAGACCACACCCCTTCTCATTACAGAGATGCACATCACCTAATATGCTTAATTGGTAGTAGGCTTTCGAGCCTATACAGCTTGGAGTAAGACAACATGCATAAAGAGGATGATGTGGTCAAAATACTCATTTGCCTAATAATTCTGCACGCAGTGTATAACCTTTGTGCCATGCTGTACAATAAACAGTATAACCCCTACACAGTGTAGAGGTATACTGTATATTGTGTGGCAGTATAACATAAACATATTTTATATGAAAACTTACAATTAGGGGGCGTGGCCTAGCCTGCAAGGCGTGAGGAAGCAAGGTTCAAGTGCTCCTCCAAAATCCTGACTAATACCCTTTGAACACCCAGCAAATAAGGGGTTAATCAAGCTCTCACCGACATCACTAAAGACCCTCAAGACCTGGGGACATACCGCACTATCCGGATCGCGGCGGACCGGGTTCCAGCCTGAGGACGTAGACAGCGCAGGGGTGAGCATGAAGGGCTGTGGAGCGATGAAGGAGTGAAGGCTGTTTCACACGAGCGGATGCCGTGCATGACATCCGCTCCGTGAATGACAGCCAAGACCCGATGCAGACTGCAGAAGCACGGAGCATTAACATGACTGATAATGCTCCGTGCCTCTCTGTGATCTCTTTTTACTACGAAATCACGGTGACAACTTTATCTCACTGTGATTTCGTAGTAAAGAGATCACAGAGAGGCACGGAGCATTATCAATCATGTTAATGCTCCGTGCTTCTGCAGTCTGCATCGGGTCTTGGCTGTCACTGCACCGGGAGTGACCAGCTTGAGGTGCGCTGAGGAAGGTGCTGAAGTGACGCCAGCGGCAGAAGCGGAGAAGGTGCCGCGTGGTGTGCGCCATCTTGGTGTGTCGGAACTCTCACACTTAAGCGGTCGGCTGGAGCAGAGCAGTGGGGGAAGTGTGGGTGAGTGCCTCTCCCTTGTCAGCACTCCCAGTACAAGTCCGTGTGTGACTCTCCCCATAGAGAATCATTTGCCTGGGCACTGTGGTGGCGGCTGGATGATCCCCTGGATAGAAATAGTGCATCTATAGAGTGGGGCTGATTTACTTACCTCCCTGCAGGGTGGAGGGGAAATTGATAGCTGTCTAATCCACAAATCTCACCGATATCAGGGTGATAAGCCTGCAGAAGTGCCTTACTTGAATTAACCATTTCAGAATCTGTGGACTGTTTCTATGGGCCGTAAAACCTCCTCTGTGGCTCCATCATCTGTTAAAATATATATGGATGCCATGAGTCAAACAGAGCAAGGCAGTGAGGAGTCTCATGCCCCAGTGGCATCTGCTGAAGCGTCACAAATTATGAAAGCCATAGCGGCTTGTCAAGCTGCTCTTACGTCAAAAATAGATAATCTCCAATCTGATCTGAGCTGTTTACGGCATGATTTTGATAAAATACGTGAAAGAACGTCGGCAGAGGAGCAAAGTAGCTGTCTATATTGAGAGTGTTTTTGAGTGGGTGTGCATGTGTGAGTGATTGTTCTTTCATCAGCCGGAGGCTTTGGTTGCTTTTTTTCTGGTGGGCAGAATGGCGTTAATTAAACTACTTTCCTGGAACGTTATGGGACACATCCAGCGTCAGGACGCAGTGCACATAGACGTGCACTATGACCTTTCAGCCCCACACTGTGTCCTGACACATCCAGCGTCAGGACGCAGTGCACGTAGACGTGCACTATGACCTGACGCTGTGCGGTGTGAGGTGACAATATAGTGCGGCAGGAAGAAGAACAGGGAGGGTAAGTGAATCTGCCAAGAGGCAGCGCCGTACGGAGCTGGAGAGGTAAGTTTATTTGTTTATCTTAAATACAGTATCTGATCTGATGTCTGATTGGGGCTGATCTGAGGCTAAAGGAGGGTGGGGAGGGTCTGATGGGGGTCTGATCTGAGGCTTGGGAGGGTCTGATCTGAGGCTGGGGGTGTCTGATCTGAGGCTGGGGTTTGATAGGGGTCTGATCTGAGACTAGGGGGGCTGATGGGGGCTGATCTGAGGCTGGGGAGGGTCTGATGGGGGCTGATCTGAGGCTAGGGAGGGTATTATGAAGGTCTGATCTGAGGCTGGGGGGTCTTATAGGGGCTGATCTGACCCTGGGGGGTCTGATGGGGGCTGATCTGAGGCTGGGCGTCTGATCCGGGTCTGGTCTGAGGCTGGGGGTCTGATGGGAGTCTGATCTGAAGCTAGGAAGGGTCTGATTGGGGTCTAATCTGAGGCTTAGAGGTCTGATGGGAGTCTGATCTGAGGCTGATGTAGGCCTGGGGGGTCTGATAGGAGGCTGATTTCAGGCTGATGGAGGTGGGGGCAGATATTTTGCTGAGAAAGGGACAAAGGCAGGGACAGTTGCGAAGAAAGAGGCAGGGAGAGTGAAAGCTGGGTGAACCCCTCTCTGGACCCCCTGGGTTTAGCTTCCTGCCATTAATGTTAAATAAGTAACATTCTGAACTTAAAAATTAGACTGCTATGTGTGGTCAATATGGCGCCTGTATTGTATGTAATATACTGTATATATATAGTGCAGGCGCTATTTTGTGCTGCAAAAATACAGCCCTCTAGATTATTTTAATTGAAGTGCAATTTCTGTAACTTATCCCTAAGTCAATTATATGTTTGACCAAATACAGCAGTAAAAATTTTTTATTGAGAATTTTGTATGGCCCCCGAATGATGTTACAAATATCCAAATGGCCCTTGGCAGCAAAATGGTTCCCCACCGCTGCCCTAGGGGATCAGTATATTTTGTCACTTATTATTGGAGTAAATTGTCAAGTCTAGTTACTTGGCGTTATAGATATGTTGCCTCAACAATAAGATCAAGAGATCTTTAGTGTTTAACTATCTAAAGAAGTATAATCCAGATATTGTGTTACTGCAAGAAACGCATCTTCAAGGGAGGAAAGTACTCGCTTTGCGACGTCCTTGGGTAGGTCCTACGTATCATGCAGTGTACTCGAACCATGCTAGGGGGGGGGGTTTCAATTCTAATTGCTAAGAGTCTTCCGTTTCAGATAATCTCTGTACAATTAGATCCTCAGGGCAGATATGTGATTTTGCATGCTAGTGTCAGAGGGTTGCAATATTTAATTGTGGGACTTTATATCCCACCACCATTCCGCAGAGCAGTCCTAGACATGATTATAGCTAAGATAGTAATGTTTCCAGTGTTGCCCTGCATTATTATGGGTCACTATAATGCCACTCTGGATCCAATATGGGACAGATTGAATCCTCAGGCCCCACACAACAATGCGCTTTCATGTTGGGCTGATACCTATAATCTGATTGAGACGTGGCGGTACCTACATCCTGCAGATACGCAGTTCTCGTGCTACTCTGCTTCTACTGGTTCATTGTCCCGTATAGACTTAACCTTTATCAGTAAAGATTTATCTCCCTATGTCAGGTCTAGTGACTATCTGCCGAGAGGTGTCTCGGATCATGCCCCCTCCTTCTGATTTTGTCCCAACCATTGGCTTCAGCAGTTAAACAATGGCGGTTGAACCCCATGTGGTTGGATGTTTTGCCAGTGGTGAGTGAATGTCTAGACACCATGGGGAACTATTGGAGGGAAAATGAGGGGTCTATAAATCCCCTAGTAAAATGGGATGCCTTTAAATCAGTGGTGAGGGGAACATTGATTTCTGCAATAGCGACACAGGAAAAAATTGAATATCAAACGAACGAAATTAGAGAGGGAACTGATAGTGAGAGGTTGTACATACTAGATCCTTGTAGTGAGAACCAGACTGTCTGGCTAGATGCACAGTGTAGGTTTAACCGCTTGCCGTCACGGTAACGCCGATAGGCGTCCGGACGGCAGCGCTCTCAGGTCTCAGTGATGCCTATAGTCGTAATCTCATGAGACCTGAGATTTCCTGTGAACGCGCGTTCACAGGATTGCGCAGTTCACAAGTTGAACTACAGCCTGCCAGCGCTGATCATTGGCTGGCAGGCTGTAGATTTTTAAAATAACCAATCAAATAGGTATATCAGACACTATATTGTAAATGGCGTCTGATATACCTGCTACCTGCTCCTCTGGTGGTCGCTTTTGCTTGGATCGACCACCAGAGGACACAGGCAGCTCTGTAAGTAGCACCAATCACCACACTACACTACACCCCCCTGTCACTTATTAACCTCTTATTAACCCCTGATCACCCCATATAGACTCCCTGATCACCCCCCTGTAAGGGTCCCTTATCACCGCCAGTTAGCTACTTGTTAGGTCAGGGGCGTAGCTATAGGGGGTGCAGAGGTAGCAGTCGCTACCGGGCCCAGGAGCCTGAGGGGGCACAAAGACACTTGTGCCACATAAGACACTGGCATTATAGAAAGTGCATACTGGTCAATTTACACCTCTGGCTGGAGGGAAGGGGTTAGGTTAAGGATTTGGCATGAGGGGGTGCCCTTTCAATGTTTGCCTCAGGCAGCAGGAAGGCTACGTGCTCCCCTGCCCCTTGCCAACAAGCACTGAGGGACGGGGGCCCAAGCTGAACTCTTGCACCAGGGCCCATGAGCTTTTAGCTACGCCCCTGTGTTAGGTAGTTAGCGCCCAGCCCACCGCAGTCACTGATTAGTCGCTGATTAGCGTCATTGCTGTCGCTAATCAGCACTAGTACTATATAGTATCTGTAAGTGATCAAGACTGATCGCAATCAGATCTAGATCAGTACATTAGGGTCACCTTAGGCTCTACAAAAAACGCAGTGTTCGCCCGATCAGGCCTGATCTTGTGCCCACACTTGCGTTCAGTCCGCCCCACCGCAGTGGCAGAATAATTTTTTTTCTGATCACTGCAAAAACACCGGAAAATCGCTGCAGCGCTATAAAGATCACTTTTGAGCTTTCTGGATCTTTATTAGCGATCGCAGCTTTACTTCGCAAGCACTCCTTTTTACTAGGCAGGTGTGCTCTTTTTCCTGGGTATTCTCAGAGGAATACCCCCTAAATTTAGTGAGCCCAAAATGTCAAAGGGGTATTCCGCTGAAGAGGCCTACAGGATTCTGGCCCTGATGGATGAAAGCGATGGGGACGCCTCACCCGCTGAATCCAGTGGTTCAGAATATGAACCTGTAGACAGCAGTGGCACTCTAACCGCTAGTGAAGATGACGAGGTTGAGGTCCCTGCTATGGTCAGGCGTACCCGACCCCATGTCAGTGCTCTGCATACCCCCGCGTGATGAGCCTCATTTGCAGCAGAGTGGTGCTAGCGCTGATCTTTTTTATGGTGCAGCATACACCAGCAGCGCAGCACATCCTGGACCTTCTACCAGCACTGCCGTATTCCCTGGTGAAGTGGCGAGCACCAGAAGGGCCGTTCAAGCTGGTACGGTGGCACGTGCAGTAACTCCCCCGTCGCAGCCACCACGTTCACAGGCCCGTAGAGCCCTTAGTCTCCCAGAGGTGCTGGCAAACCCAAATTGGCAATCCCCTGCTTCCGCCGCACCCGTATTGCCACCTTTCACCGCCCAGTCTGGAGTTCGCGTGGAGACAGCTCATTTAGGATCAGCCCCTGAGTTTTTGAGCTGTTCTTCACCGCAGATCTCTATGACTTTGTTGTGGCAGAAACCAACCGCTACGCCACAAGGAATATAACCGCCAATCTGGAAAGCTTCTATGCCCAGCCTTTCCGGTGGAAACCAGTCAGTTTCCGAATTTAAAATATTTTTGGGCCTTATCCTCAGCATGGCTCTAACTAAAAAAAAATGTATTGCGGTCCTATTGGTCTAAAGACCCAATACATTACATGCCCATGTTCTCTGCTGCTATGTCCAGGGCACGTTTTGAGGTCATCATTAGAGATGTCGCGAACATAAAATTTTCCGTTCACGAACGGCGGACGCGAATTTTTGCAAATGTTCGCGAACCGCCATAGACTTCAATAGGCAGGCGAATTTTAAAACCCACAGGGACTCTTACTGGCCACAATAGTGATGGAAAAGTTGTTTCAAGGGGACTAACACCTGGACTGTGGCATGCCGGAGGGGGATCCATGGCAAAACTCCCATGGAAAATTACGTAGTTCACGCAGTGTCGGGTTTTAATCCATAAAGAAAGTAAAAGGGCCCCCCCTGCGCTCCTTTTGTTCTGATGTGTAGATCTATCCTATTAGGAAGATCCCGCTGCTTGCTGTCTGGTAAGGAGCTATTGTTCTCCTTAGATAGATATTGAAAATGTGGTATATCACCCGAGGGTGATGTAAGACAAAGCGCTGGAATGCACAAACAAAGCAACTAATCCTTAAATGTGGTAATATAAGTCAGTGCCTGCCTAAGAGATTTAGCAGCTGGCTCTGAAAATCAGTGTTTGGAGGATCCGTTATTATAATTATTGATATCTAGACATAAGAGAAACAAGACTGGTATTAGTAGTAATGTTATTGTAACCAGGGCTGGGACAAGGCCATTTGGTGCCCAGGGCGAAGATGGCAAACTGCGCCCCCCCCCCCCCCCCCCCCCCCGTTTTTAAGAAAGAATCAATGTTGTTTCAAAACAAGAATATACTTAAAGCAATAGAACAAAGGACTGTGGGACTTTGAAAGTCACAGACACTATAAAGTTCCCCCCCATCATCATGTGCCAGTATAAAGTCCCCCCCATCATCATGTGCCAGTTTTGTAATAAGCCCCCCCAATGTGCCAGTAACACTATTGTAAAAAAAAACAAAAAAAAAACACTTATACTTACCTAAGTGTCAGCGATGCGATGCAGCCTCTTCCTGTGTCCCACGCTGTAATGTAAGGCTCAGGCGGCACGATGACGTCATTGCGCCGGCCTCTGATAGGCTGCCGGCCTAGTGCCTGCAGCCAGGGGCGTACATAAAAATCACTGGGCCCCATAGCAGGAATCTAAATTGGGCCCCCATTCCCCTTTTATAGCCCCTCCCTTTGTTCCATGAACTATTCTTGCTGCTGCGTTTTATAATTTATGCCATCAGGGCCGGAATGGGATTACAAAACAGCCCTGGCACACAAAAGAGGTATAATAGATGCAGATGTATATTATATACAGCAGTGTACAGTTATGTGAGGTACGCGGTATAATAGATGCAGTGTGTACAGGTATATAGTATATTCCCTAGTGTTCTGATATGTGAGGTACAGGGTATAATAGATGCAGTGTGTACAGGTATATAGTATATACAGCAGTGTACTGATATGTGAGGTACGGGGTATAATATATGCAGTGTATACAGTATATACAGTAGTGTAATATGTGAGGTACGAGGTATAATAGATGCAGTGTGTACAGGTATATAGTAAATACAGCAGTGTATTGACACCTCGTACCTCACATATCAGTACACTGCTGTATATACTATATATCTGTACACACTGCATCTATTATACCTCGTACCTCACATATATAGTATATACAGAAGTGTACTGATATCTGTACACACAGCATCTATTATACCTCATACCTCACATATCAGTGCACTGCGGTATATACTATATATCTGTACATATTGCATGTATAATACTGTGTAATATATGCAGTGTGTGTGCATGTATGTGTGTGTATATATATATATATATATACAGAGCAGTGTATTGATGTGACACATAGAAGGTATAATACTGTAGATGCAGTGTTTATAGAAATATGTGGTCAGTTATGCATTATAGTCACTGTGAGGTACATGAGGTAGTGGTAACTGTCTGAAGTAGTATACATGAGTGAGCAATGAGTAAAAACAGGGCATGGAGGGGGGGGGGGGGTAAATGATGAAAAGTGGAGGACCTCCTCTTACCTCTCCATTCCAGTCTGTATGGATCAATACAGAGCTGCTTGTGAACTTTTAATACTTGCTGTTAGGGGTTGAAGGACCTGTGATGATGTCATCACAGGTCCTGGCAGATGTACCTTTGAAACCTAGGAACTACACCATTTTTGGTGCAGTTCCTTTGCTAGATTCTGCAGGACCTGTGATGTTGAAGATGATGTCATCACAGGTCCTGGCAGATGCACTGTTCTAACCTGGGAACTACACTTTACACTGTGCAGTTCCCTTACAGGACCTGTGATGACATCATCAAAGGTCCTTTAGCTTTAGAAAGGTAAACAGGAGTAATTAGGGGGCGGGGCCTCTCCTCCACTTCGGTGCCTGCCTGCAGCCTATCAGAGGAAAGGGAAGGGACACGCCTCTCCCTCCCCTGCACCTCCGCTGGCACAGACAGTTTACAATGGAGATGAGCGCAATGGAAGCGCTCATCTCCCTGTGCGTCGGCTGCTCACTTGGGGGGGGGGGGGGGGGGGGGGTCATTTTAGTTGGGGGGGCACATGGGGGGGCACAGCATGATGTAGGGGGGGCCGTGGCCCCCTCTGGCCCCCCCCTGGCGACGCCACTGCTGCTGGCACTTCACCTGCGCCCCCCTCCTGTCCGCAAATGGTAGCGCCCAGGGCACCCGCTCCTTCGGCCCCTGCCTTGTACCGGCCCTGATTGTAACTACCTTGGTGTTCATCCAGAATGGACCTTTAATTGATGGTCTGATGTGGCGTTCACGGTGGGTTGGTTGCCTTAGTGTTCTTCTGATGATACTGTTCCTTTAAATCGCGGCGTCCTCCTCGCTCACCTACCAGCAGCAGCGTGGCCCCGGCCGGAAGCACGCGCAGCGCGAGGGAGCTTGTTGGTGTGTTGCCCGGGAAACCGCTTGTGGTGACGTCACCGTTCAGAGTATAGGGGCCTCCGTAGGACAAAAAGCTACCTACGCGTTTCGGGGCCTATCGGGCTCCTTCGTCAGGGTTTTCGAACCCTGACGAAGTAGCCCGATAGGCCCCGAAACGCGTCTGGGGTGTGCCAACATTGCCATTGCTAACACACTCATAGAGGTGGTCGCTTCATTGTGATACGCAAGCCCCTTCACCACAACAAGGTAACGATCACGAAGGGGGATTGACACATGTATGTGCCTTTTTTTTTTTTTTTTCAGCCACAGTGCAGCACCAGAGGCCAGAAAAATTAGGCATGTACACATGCCTGAAAAATTTGGTATTGTTGCAGCCGCTGCTGTAGCAGAAAAATTGATGTTTCCCAGGCAGAAAGTGCACTAAAACATTTTGGCTTGAACCCTAGTTGGTGGCAGATAAGTCATGCAAGTCATCCGGCATGCAGAGATAAAATACAGCAGCGTGTGGACCATTTTTTAGCCCAAGGCAGCTCATCTCATCATCACCAGGCCTTTATTAGTCAAATGTATCACCCACTGTAAGTCCCTTCGGGATCCATGCCTCATTCATCTTAATAAAGGTGAGGTAATCTAGACTTTTTTGACCTAGGCGACTTCTCTTCTCAGTGACAATACCTCCTGCTGCACTGAAGGTCCTTTCTGACAGGACACTTGAAGCGGGGCAGGCCAGAAGTTCTATCGCAAATTGGGATAGCTCAGGCCACAGGTCAAGCCTGCACACCCAGTAGTCAAGGGGTTCATCGCTCCTCAGAGTGTCGATATCTGCAGTTAAGGTGAGGTAGTCTGCTACCTGTCGGTCGAGTCGTTCTCTGAGGGTGGACCCCGAAGGGCTGTGGTGATGCGTAGGACTTAAAAAGCTCTGCATGTCCTCCAACAACACGTCTGTAAAGCGTCCTGTCCTTGCCGGCGTAGTCGTGGTAGGAGGATTACTTTCACCTCTTCCCCTGTTAGATTCCCGTTGTGCTGTGACATCACCCTTATACGCTGTGTAAAGCATACTTTTTAATTTATTTTGGAACTGCTGCATCCTTTCCGACTTGCGGTAATTCGCTAACATTTCAGGCACTTTCTGCTTATACCGGGGGTCTAGTAGCCTGGCCACCCAGTACAGGTCGTTCTCCTTCAGCATTTTTATACGAGGGTCCCTCAACAGGCACAAAAGCATGAAAGACCCCAGGTCCGGTGTGACTCTCTGCTTTCAGGGCAAGTCAACCCCAAGACGGCGTGACACTGTCGTATCCGGGATGTGGCATAGCCCCTGGGGGGGTGCCGTTGATGTGGAGCAAGACGCAGCAGCAGGAGAGGACTCAGCCGAGGAGGTTATGGAAGAGGATGGAGTAGGAGGAGTAGAGGAGGTGGCAGCAGGCCTGCCTGCAAGTCGTGGCGGTGTCACCAACTCCTCTGCAGAGCCACGCATTACATGCTTGTCAGCAGGTTTACCCAATGCGCAGTGTAGGTGATATACCTACCCTGACCGTGCTTTGCAGACCAGGTATCAGTGGTCAGATGGACCCTTGCCCCAACACTGTGTCAGACATGCCATGACTTCCTTTTGCACAATCGAGTACAGGTTGGGGATTGCCTTTTGTGCAAAGAAATTTTGGCCAGGTAATTTCCACTGCGGTGTCCCAATAGCTACAAATTTTTGGAAGGCCTCAGACTCCACCAGCTTGTATGGTAAAAGCTGGCGGGCTAAGAGTTCCGACAAGCCAGCTGTCAGACGCCGGGCAAGGGGGTGACTTTGACATTGGCTTCTTACGCTCAAACATGTCCTTGACAGACACCTGACTGTGGGCAGATGAGCAGGAACTGCTCAAGGCGAGAGACAGAGTGGCGGATGGTTGAGAGGGGGCAAGGAGGACAGCAGTGGTTGACGTGGCTGAAGATGCTGGACCAGCAGGAGGATGGCGGCTTTGAGTTTGTGTGCGGCTTGTACTCATGTGTTGATCCCATATGCGTTTGTGATTTGAGATTATGTGCCTTCGCAAAGCAGTTGTACCTAGGTGGGTGTTGGACTTCCCACGACTCAGTTTCTTTTGGCACAGGTTGCAAATGGCATCGCTGGTGTCAGAGGCAGACACACAAAAAAAATGCCACACTGCTGATCTCTGCAATGACATCATTCTGGTGGTGGCAACAGCATGCGTTGATTGGCGTGCTGTCTGGCTGACCCCGGGTGCCGATACATGCTGTCTGACTGTGCCACTAGCTCCTTGCGACGACCTCCCCCTGCTTCCAACTCGTCTCCTCCTCCTCTGTCTCCCCATCTGAACTTTCCCCCTGTTCTTCTTCTCTTCGAGCGGGCACCCACGTGACATCCATGGACACATCGTCATCATCAACCGCTTCACTTGTATCTGACAACTCAGCAAAGGAAGCAGCAGCGGGTACAACATCATCACACCGTACGTCCATGTGTGTAATGCTGCCTGACTGAGACATATCCCTGTTATCTACATCCTCTGGCAATAATGGTTGCGCATCACTCATTTCTTCCAACTGATGTGTAAATAACTCCTCTGACAGATGAAGTAAAGCAGCTGTGGTGCTAGTGTTGGTGGCGGCAGGCGGGCGAGTGGTAACTTGAGAGGTGCCCGAAGCTGAGCTGGAGGAGGATGGTGCGTCAAGGTTCCGAGCAGAAGCTGTAGAAGATTGGGTGTCCTGTGTTAGCCAGTCAACTATGTCCTCAGAACTTTTCGAGTTCAGGGTACGTGGCCTCTGAACACTGGGCATTATTCTAGGGCCAAAGGGAATGACAGCACCACGACGGCCCCTGCGGGGTGGCCTGCCTCTGCCTGTCATTTATTTTTAGATTAGTGGTACTATGCGTGCAAGGTACTGTGACACCAGATATGAGTTGCGCTGGTGACACTATGCACTTGCAGGGCCTGAAACACACACACACGTGCAGGCAACTGACTGCTATTTATTCATAGTCAAAAATGTTGTTTTTCTTTAAATGTAATCTAATGTGACACCAGATATGAGTTGCGCTGGTGACACTGTGCACTTGCAGGTCCTGAAACACACACACGCGTGCAGGCAACTGACTGCTATTTATTCACAGTCAAAAAAGTTTAGTTTTTTTTTAAATGCAAGCTACTGTGACACCAGATATGAGTGGTGGCACTGGGCAAGTGGGCACAGTATACGCTGTGAGCCTGACACACACGCTGGCAGGCAACTGCAATTAGATTACACAGGGGGGAAAAAAAAAAAGACTGATGTTCTAGCCCTAAAAAGGGCTTTTTGGGGTGCTGTCCTTACAGCAGAGATCAGATGAGTCTTTCAGGACTGTAGTGGACATTGAATACACTAGCCTAGCTATCGATTTCCCTATTAAATCAGCAGGGTCTGGGAAGGAGGGTATGATGCTGATTGGCTGGAATGTGTCTGCTGACTGTGAGGTACAGGGTCAAAGTTTACTCAATGATGATGAATAGGGGGCGGACCGAACATCGCATTTGTTTGCCCGCAGCGGCGAACTCAAACAAGCGATGTTTGCCGGGAAGTGTTCGCCGGCGAATAGTTTGGGACATCTCTAGTCATCATGCGCTTTATGCATTTCACTGACAATAAAACCTATCATCCAATAGGCCACCCTGCTTATGACTGGCTCCACAAAATTCGGCCCCTCATAGACCTTTTGTCATCCAGGTTTGCAGATGTGTATACCCCCAATCAGAACATCTGCATAGACGAGTCCCTTGTACATTTTACCGGGCCCCTTGGCATCAAACAGTACATCCCCAGCAAGCGCGCCCGGTATGGGGTCAAACTGTATAAGCTCTGTGAAAGGGCCACAGGCTATACATAACGTTTTAGGGTCTATGAGGGAAAAGACTCAAAACTGGAGCCGGTCGGATGCCCTGACTACCTAGGGAGTAGTGGCAAGATTGTCTGGGACTTGGTGTCACCCTTACTCCACAAGGTGTACCACTTATATGTGGACAATTTTTACAGAAGCGTGGCCCTCTTTCGGCACTTACATATAGTCTGAATTCAATGCTGTGGCACCGCGTGACCTAGTCGCCGGGGCTTCCCCCAACGGCTTGTTAATACCCGACTTGCACGGGGAAAGAGGGCTGCCTTGTGTGACCAAGAACTGCTCCCGGTGAAGTGGAGGGACAAGAGGGACGTTTACCTTCTGTCCACCATTCACGCAGACACGACAGTACAAATTGAAAGGGCAACTGGAGTCATTGAGAAACCCCTCTCTGTCCACGACTATAACCTTCACATGGGAGGAGTGTACTTCAATGACCAGATGTTGGCTCCCTATTTAGTGTCCGGCCGCACCAGACGCTGGTATAAGAAGGTGTCTGTTTATTTAATTTAATTGGCTGTCTATAATAGTTTTGTTCTCTACAGTAAGGCTGGGAGAACGGGATCCTTCCTCAAATTCCAGGAAGAGATCATTTTGGAACTGCTGTATCCAGGAGGGTCCGTGCCCCAAGTCCCTGATTTAGTTAGTCGGCTACATGACAGACACTTCCCGAGTGTCTATACTGGTACCCCAACTCAGCGTTCCCCAAGAAAAAGATGTTGTGTCTGTAGCAGGGCTGGAATAAGGCGTGACACCACCGTTTTTTGTCCTGACCAGCCTGCCCTATGCATAGGGGAGTGTTTCCGCAAGTACCACACACAGGTACACTATTGGTGTAGGGATTGCGTGACACAGGACAGGCACACAGGGGTCTTAGGGCCCTTTCACACAGAGCTGCTACAAACCTCTCCTTTCACCTGGGACAAAGTGCATAATGTACTTCGCCATATCTCTGGGCGATTTGCGCTTTGCACATTGTCCCATGGGGAAGGAGAGGTTTGTCCTCTAAAGGTAAAAAACAAAAAAACATCACAGGTAAGCAAAAAAGTTAATGTTCTGTTTCAAGTGTTATATAAAGTTTATAAAAGCTTCTAGGTGGACCAAGCGATCAACCAGCTGCAGCACTGATGTGCATTCTGACAGGAGCATTGCGCTGCTGTCAGATTACACAAAGTCGGTGTATGCGGTGCTGCAAGAAGAGATTTCTCCTCTGCAGTAAAAAAGATGCGTTTGCCGAGGCTTATGAGCTGAGGGGCGGAGTTCATATGCTTTGGCAAACACTTTGTATAAAAAAAAAAAAAATTCTGGCAATGATTTATTCATCCACATCGATTGATGTGAATGGAGAAATCGGGTTTGCCAGGGCATACGAGCTGAAGTGGGTTTGGATGTTGGGCGGAGCTCCTATGTCCTGGCAGACGCCTTTCCCCTCTTTTTTTTTTTGGCAGAGATTTTTTCATCCACATTGATCGATGCGAATGAAGAAATCTGTGCCGTTCATTCTTTCTTTCAGCCCAGAGGCTGAACGAAAAAAGAAAAACTCATTACCCGTATGCTCAATATAAGGAGAATAGCAGAAACTCCTAATGCTGGCCATACATGTAATGATTGTGGAGACCCTCAAATGCCAGGGCAGTACAAACACCCCACAAATGACCCCATTTTGGAAAGAAGACATTCCAAACTACTTCATGAACTCGCCATGCCCCTCACGGAATACCTTGGGGTGTCTTCTTTCCAAAATGGAGTCACTTGTGGGGTATTTATACTGCCCTGGCATTTTAGGGGCCCTAAAGCATGAGAAGTAGTTTGGTATCCAAATGCGTAAAAATGCCCTGTGAAATTCTAAAGGTACTCATTGGAATTTGGGCCCCTTTGTGCACCTAGGCTGCAAAAAAGTGTCACACATGTGGTATCGCCGTACTCCGAAGTAGGGCAATGTGTTTTGGGGTGTATTTTTACATATACCCATACTGTGTGAGAAATATCTCTGTAAATGTATAAAAAAAAAAAAAAGTTGTCATTTACAGAGATATTTCTCACACACAGTATGGGTATATGTAAAAATACACCCCAAAACACATTGCCCTACTTCTGAGTACGGCGATACCACATGTGTGACACTTTTTTGCAGCCTAGGTGCGTAAAGGGGCCGAAAGTCCAACGAGTACCTTTAGGCTTTACAGGGTTGCTCACAATTTAGCCCCGCCCAAAATGCCAGAACAGTAAACACACCCCACAAATGACCCCATTTCGGAAAGTAGACACCCCAAGGTATTCGCTGAGGGGCATAGTGAGTCCATGGGATATTTATTTATTTTTTTGCCAGAAGTTAGCAGAAATGGAAACTTTATATATTTTTTTTCCCTCAGGAAGTGTCATTTTCCGCTAACTTGTGAAAAAAAATTAAATCATACATAAACTCACCATGCCCCTCCGTGAATACTTTGGGGTGTCTTCTTTCTAAAATGGGGTCATTTGGGGGGTATTTATACTATCCTGGCATTCTAGCACCTCAAGAAACATGACAGGTGCTCAGAAAGTCAGAGCTGCTTCAAAATGCGGAAATTCTAATTTTTGTACCATAGTTTGGAAACGCTATAACTTTTGCGCAAACCAATAAATATACACTTATTGGATTTTTTTTTTATCAAAGACATGTAGCACAATAAATTCTGACACAAACTTGTATAGAAATGTAATTATATTTGAACTATTTTACCAGAAAAAGTTAAAAATACACTTTTTTTGAGAAAATTGCGGTCTTTTTGGATTAATATCAGAAAAATGAAAAATCTCAGCAGCAATCAAATACCACCAAAAGAAAGCTGTATTTGTGAGAAGAAAAGGAGGTAAAATTCATTTGGGTGCCAAGTTGCATGACCGAGCAATAAACCGTTAAAATTGTGAAGTGCCGATTTGTAAAAAAGGGCCTGGTCACTAGGGGGCAGGGCCGGACTGGACTGGAGATGAGCGCTTCCCAGTGGCGTAACTATCAGGGAAGCAGCTGCTTCGGGGCCCGAGCTCAGAAGGGGCCTAGGAGCAGTCACTGTACTTCGTCACCCCGGGCCCCTGTCAGAGCAGCTGACTTCTCCTGCACCGGGTCCAGAGTCCTGCACTTGCACCTCTGTCACTGACCTCCTGACATCAGTGACATTGCTCCGCCTCTCCCCTCCTTAGTTCTTCTTATGATGGACAGTGACCAGCAACAGGACGGCCTGATGTGGGCGGAGCTATAATAGTCCCGCCCCCTTTTCTACACGCGATTCCTGTAGCCTCAACCTTCCATGCCCAGCAAGCTGAACATCAGTTGGATTGCCACAACTGCACCAGTGATGTGAGTAGCAGGGAAACTACTGCGGTTATATTCAGCTTTCCCAGACTGTGCACATGTGACCCGCAGTACAGTAGGAAAGCTGGGAGAATTATATCATGAAATGTCATCCAGCTTCCCTGCTATCCTGCATGGCACAAGTGCAGAGGCATTAGAGTATGCGGGAGAGGCACAGCAGGAAAGCTGGGTGTCTATATATGTGTATTTTATATGTGTGCGTCCATGTATGTGGTGACTGTGCATGAATGCATCCATGTATGTGGAGAGTGTGTATGAGTGCGTCCATGTATGTGTGGAGAGTGTGTATGAGTGCATCTATGTATATGGTGAGCACATGTATGAGTGCGTCCATTGTGCTGTTCCTTTCATATTGAATTTCTGCACTGTATTATTTCTTGTTTTACCTATGTTGTTTAAGTCTATTGTTCTCTGCTGCCATCTGCTGGCCGGAAGTTGTACGCTGCACGCCTCGTTCGTTGTCTATAAAGTTTTATCTCTGGGCGTGGTTTTAGCAGCCTTGGGCCTGGTCACTTCCTGTAGCCTTTTTCAGTGCTGCATCCTTTGTGACTGGAGACACACACCTCGGCTTGTGAAGGCATCAGTTTTTGACCAGCAGTTGCCTCAGCAGTTAGCCTCAGAAAGACATCCACATGACAGCATCTACTGCATTCCTGTATTATATCACCGTATGTCACTGCTCTGGATCAAATAAACCCACGTTTGATTGCATCCTCATGTCTACGTCTGGATCCATCTAACCTGAGCATCTGCCGGTCCGGTCTGCTCCACTGCTTGGATACGAAGGTAGGACAGTCACAAAGCCATTATCAGTTACACCTTCATTCGCCTTCATGTGGGGACAGAACAGTCAAAAACTGCCTTAAAGCCTTATACCCCAGTCAATATCCGTCTGAATGTCCAATGCCGGCTACAGGTTCCCTCAGAGCCCAGCGCCACACTCAGGAACCTCCCCTGCAACAGGCCCACTCGCAGCAAATCTGCCCGGCAACAGTGCACGTCCCATAAGCCTAAGGGGAAGCACGGCGTGTCTGCAGTAGATATACTCTCGCCTGGAAGTCCTCCACTACTCGCCAAGCCACTTTCTACATCCTATATTAACCCTTGCTCGCATGATATAAGAACTGTTCACGCACGCGGGGCCTCCTTCAAACCAAAACCCCGCAATTCACTCAAAACACCTTGGGAAACTCATTGGGGTGCCTCATCTGAGCCGCACAGCAATTTTCAGCCCCCAATTCAAAAGTTCATTTTCTTAAAGAGACAGCGCACCATAAATCAAAATGGCCGAAAAGGACCTCATACAGTTCCCCAGTGATGAAACAAAGCAAATGCAACCTGATACTGATCATTATGAAGAGCTGGAGGTAGAACCCACACTTCCAGCAGACCAAGTCACGCGACCAAGGCGCTCTCTCAAACCAACTATAAAGATCACAGAAAATTATCACACCATGAAAGATGAGCTATGTGACAACCTGGAAGAACTATGGGAACGAGTTTCCTCCCTCATATCAGGACTTAAGTCCGCCTCAGGCGATGCCACCAGCTTACAAGTTGCCGTCGGGCGGCTGAACGCAGCCCATGAAAGATACAAGAGAATGTCCACAAGGTATATAACCTTTCTAAAAGACTCTAATATTGAAGAAGCCCCATCAGAATTGTGCAAGGCAGAATCAATAGACAGACAAAGAGACGCCATGGTGCTGGATGCTAAAGATAAAGTGGAACTCCGCATGTCTCATTTGCAAGAAACCAGATCACACAGATCGCATTCATCCAAACATTCCTCGCGGTCCTACAGATCATCATGCTCTAGAAGCTCCGCCCTGAGCGACAGATTACTAGAGGCCCGCATAAATGCAGAGCAATCCAAAGTGAGGCGTTCCTTCACCGAAAAAGAAGTCCTTGCGAGGGCAGAAGCAGAAGCCAAATGGGCAGAAGCAGAAGCCAAGAGGGCAGAAGCAGAGGCTCGAATGAAGATCCTTGAATCAGAGAGGGAAGAGGAAATCGCATTAGCAAAAGTAAGACTACTTGAGCAAGCATTGAGCCAAGGCCTTGATTCAGTCTGCTTACCACCAGAGGAGATAGACGATCCAGCTGATCGCACCAGCGACTACGTACTGAAACAGTTACCTGCACCACCCCCAGTGTGCAGTACTGTCCAAGCCAACAACACTGAAACCTCCAAGTCAGCTCTACCTGCAGTGGCAGTGACACCCACAGCACCCGAGCAATCCAATAACAGTCGCCTAGACGCGCCCTCTCAAGGGCAGTTATTACAGCAAGATGGCTACCAGGTGTTTCCTGGCCTACCTCCACAGCTCAACCCTGCAGCAACATCATTCTACCCGGAAGCATCTCACCCTTTCACGCCACGCAGCCTATACGCCCCAGGGGCATCACAAGTTGTCATGGCAACAAGCAGTGAGAAATCAGATATGTCTGAGTTTGCCAGGTTTATGGTGAGCAGAGAGCTAATTAACACCAGTCTCTCAAAATTTGATGACCGTGCGGAGAGCTACAGAGCCTGGAAGGCAACCTTCAAAGCTGCCATCGCCAACCTCAACCTAACCGCAGAGCAGGAGCTCGACCTCTTGATCAAATGGCTGGGCCCAGGCTCCACAAATCGCATCAAGAGCCTTAGAACTGTCTATGTGGGACAAGCAGAAGCAGGTCTCGCTGCACCCTGGCAGAGACTCGAACGCACCTTTGGCAGTGCAGAAGCAATAGAGAAGGCACTATTCAGGAGACTGCAGAACGTCCCCAAGATCAGTCTCAAGGATGTCCACAAGCTTCAGGATTTAAGTGATTTGCTCATGGAACTGGAGCTCGCCAAAAGAGACCCTCGTCTGTCCGGGCTGTGCTATCTGGATACAGCCCATGGGGTGAACCCAATTGTCGTGAAGTTACCATACAGCCTGCAAGAGAAGTAGGCGGCATCAGTCTCAAGGTACAAAAGAGTGCATGACGTCACTTTTCCCCCATTTATTCATTTCTGTAGATTCATCGATGAACAGTCCCAGATGAGGAATGACCCCAGCCTCGACTTCCTGGAGTTCAATACTACAGCCTCAGTGACACCATCATCAAGGTATGAAAGTATTGTACATAAACAAAGAGACTTTAAGAGCAGCGTGAGTGTTAGAAAGACTAACCTACCATCATCTGCAGTACCCACTGGTAGACAGTACACTACCTCATCAGGAGACAAGGCCTTCAATCGTGAATGTCCCATTCATAAAAAACCACACTCGCTGAACAAATGCAGAGGATTTAGATCCAAAACCATACAAGAGCGCAAGAAAGTCCTCACCGAGCTTGGGGTATGTTTCAGATGCTGCGCTTCATTGGAGCACATGGCTAAGGACTGTAAATCCATTATCAAATGTGAGGAGTGTCATAGTGATAGACATGCCTCAGCTATGCACCCAACTACACTCACAAGGGACTCACCTGCTGCTGTTACCACCAGTCCTGCTCAAAGTCATGGCGGGGAGCCCCAGAACCACGCTAACACAGCCACTGCTGTTTCCTGCTTATGCTCGGACGTATGTGGGGAGGGCCAGAGTGAGAAATGTTGTGCCCGCATACCAGAAAAGGCAGTAAAAATGTATGCCATCATTGACGACCAAAGCAACCGCTCCCTAGCAGGACCTAAATTCTTTGAAGCCTTTGGAATAAAGGGACCGTCAGAACCCTACATCTTAAACACCTGCTCGGGTCGCATAGAGACTAGCGGCAGGAGGGCACAAGGATTCATCGCTTGTTCCATCAGTGGAAATACGGAAATACCTCTACCGACGCTGATCGAATGCGATCAAATACCCAACCATAGGGATGAGATTCCTACCCCGGAAGCTGCATTTCACCATCCACACCTACGGCACCTAGCCAACGTTATCCCACCTATGGACAACAACGCCGAGATTCTACTCCTGCTTGGCAGAGACAATCTAAGGGTACACAAGGTGCGTCAACAGTGTAATGGTCCCGACTATGCACCATACGCCCAGAGACTGGACTTGGGATGGGTGGTCATAGGAAATGTATGCTTGGATCAACCAAGAATCCGCTCTTTCAAAACGTACGTGCGTGGAGATGGACGCACAACTTGCATTAAGCCTTGCCCTCATCACTATGAGGTGAAAGAGAAGCCTCCAGACCTCATGCAACCACCTGACGACATTCCTCCCTTTGCCGACAACTTGGGAAGATTAGTCTTTCACACAAGCAAGGACGATGATAAAGTAGCTTTGTCAGTAGAGGACAGAGAATTTATCAAGATAATGGACAATGAGTTCCTTAAAGACGAAACCAATCACTGGGTTTCTCCATTACCCTTCCGAGCTACCAGGGTGAGACTCCCGAACAATAGGGAACAAGCTCTGTCTAGATTTAACTCTCTTCAGCGTACCATGAACAGTAAGCCTGAGATGAGAGAACACATCGTTGCCTTTATCGACAAAATATTCCGCAACAACCATGCAGAACCAGCTCCTTCCTTAGGGAAGAATGACGAGTGCTGGTACCTTCATTTGGAGTGTATCACCCACGGAAACCTAATCAAATTAGGGTCGTTTTCGACTAAAGTGCCAAACATCAAGGTGTATCTCTTAATGATGTCCTTCTCACAGGTCCTAATCTGACGAATAACCTAGTTGGAGTGCTGATGAGGTTCAGAAAAGAGCTCGTTGCCATCACCGCTGACATTGAACAGATGTTCCACTGTTTCGTAGTCAGAGAGGACCACCGGAATTTCCTCAGGTTTCTGTGGTACAAGAATAACGACACCAACGCAGAGATGGCAGAATATCGTATGAGGGTACACGTATTTGGAAACAGCCCTTCACCTGCCGTGGCAACTTACGGCCTTCGGCGCACTGCATTAGAGGGAGAATCCAAGTACGGTAAAGACGCCAGAGACTTTGTAGAGAAGGACTTCTACGTAGACGATGGACTCAAATCACTACCGACTGAAGAAGCGGCTATCAATCTGCTCAAAAGGACTCAAAGAATGTTGTACCAAGCTAAACTTAGACTACACAAAATTGCTTCAAACAGCCTGGCCGTTATGAGGGCCTTCGAATCAGGCGATCATGCACCAGGATTCAAGGACATTAATTTGGGACTGGACAGTCCACCTGTGCAGAGGAGCTTGGGCCTCAGATGGGATCTCTCGGCTGACTCCTTCGGTTTTCAGATAAGTTGTGCAGACAAGCCATTCACAAAGCGAGGCATCCTATCAGTGGTAAACAGCCTATTTGATCCGCTGGGATTTGTAGCGCCCATCACCATACAAGGTAAATCTCTACTGAGACAGTTTTCTGAAACAGTCAAGGATTGGGATACCCCACTTCCCTCCGAGAAAGAGCAAAAATGGGAAGCCTGGAAGCGATCTTTGTGTGCCTTGGATGAGATCCACATCCCGAGATGCTATATTAAAACCTCACTTTCCTCTAGCATAAAGAAAGAACTCCACGTGTTCTCAGACGCTTCCTCAGAGGCCATCGCAGCGGTTGCCTATCTGAAGGTGACAGAACCCAATAACCAAAATCACGTTGGATTCGGATTTGGTAAGGCTAAGTTAGCCCCCAAGCCCGATCATACTATTCCCAGACTGGAACTCTGTGGGACTGTGTTGGCAGTGGAGATTGCGGATTTCATACAACAAGAACTGGGTGTCGACATAGCTGAAGTCCAGTATTACACCGACAGTAAGGTCGTTTTAGGTTACATCCACAATCGGACCAAGAGATTTTATGTGTACGTTAGTAACCGCATAGAGAGAATCAGGAGGTCCTCCAAACCTGAACAATGGCACTATGTACCATCCGAACTTAATCCAGCAGATCACGCCACTAGGCCTATGTCTATAGGTTCCTTTATTAACTCTACTTGGCTTACAGGTCCAGAGTTTCTGCTTGAAGAGGCGGACGAATGTGTACAGGAAGTTTTCAGCATCCAGGATCCGGATAATGATCCAGAAATCCGCGCTGAAGTTAGTGCATTAGTCACTGGAACAAAGCAAACCGCCAGCTTCGGTTGTCAGCGCTTTGAACGTTTCTCCAGCTGGATGAGACTCGTCAGAACTATTACAAGGTTAGTGCACATCGCAAGATGTTATCATAATACTCACCAAGATAAAGATTGTCATGGTTGGCATGCCTGCCATAAACCCTTCTCTGCTGAGAACATCTCTCATAGTGAGTACCTCATATTACGTCACGTCCAGCAGGAAAATTTCAACATAGAATGGAAGTGCTTGTACAACAAACAGCAGATTCCTTTAAAAAGTCCTCTTGCCAACTTAAATCCAGTTATCGACAGTTTTGGCTTGCTAAGAGTTGGTGGTCGTTTGAATCAAGCCCACCTGGGAATTGCAGAACAAAATCCTCTCATCATTCCCAGCAAACATCATATCGCCGTCTTGCTAATCCGACACTACCACGAAAGGGCCGAACACCAAGGCAGGCAAATTACTGAGGGCAAATTACGGTCTGCAGGCCTTTGGATTATAGGTATGAAAAAACGTGTGGCCCAAGTACTGCATGAATGTGTGCACTGTCGTAAAGCAAGAGGAAAACAACTACACCAACAAATGGCCGACTTGCCTGCGGATAGACTATGTACAGAGCCGCCTTTCACCTATGTTGGCCTAGATGTCTTTGGGCCATGGATGGTGTCCGCACGCAGGACCCGCGACGGTCACGCAAACAGTAAGCGTTGGGCTGTACTATTTACTTGCATGAGCGTGCGAGCAGTTCACATAGAGGTGATAGAATCTATGGACACATCCAGCCTTATCAATGCCTTAAGACGGTTCTTCGCAATCAGAGGACCAGTTAAACAATTGAGGTCTGACCAGGGAAGCAACTTCATCGGAGCTTGTAGAGAACTTAACATCGACACCAAGTCTATTCAAGATCAGTTGGTGGAAAAGGGTTGCACCTGGATTTTCAATCCTCCTCATAGTTCCCACATGGGAGGCTCCTGGGAGAGAATGATCGGCATCTCGCGCAACATCTTAAATTCTATGCTGATGGATGTAAACTCGTCAAGACTCACACATGAGACTCTAGTCACCCTTCTTGCCGAAGTTTCGGCTATTATCAACTCAAGACCCCTTGTGCCAGTGTCTATGGATCCTGAAACACCAGCCATACTGACTCCGGCTATTCTACTTACCCAAAGAACTGAGAATACGCTAATACCTAGTGGAGAATTTACTCATGCTAACATCTACCAAAAACACTGGAAGCGTGTACAATATCTAGCAGATTACTTCTGGAACAGGTGGCGAAAGGAGTACCTCAGTATTCTTCAAGGAAGAAGAAAATGGCAACACAACAAACCAAACTTGAAGGAAGGAGACCTTGTATTGATGAAAGAGCAACAAACCGAAAGGATTGACTGGCCTATCGGACTAATTTCAAAGGTTTTCCCTAGCAAGGATGGCAAGGTCAGAAAGGTGGAGTTGAAGATCTTCAGGAAAGGCGAGCTCAAAACGTTCTCAAGACCAATCAACGAACTAATTTTAATATTACCCATCGAGAACGTCCCTGCTGGGTGAACAGGACTGTATCAAGCTTCGCAGATCTTCTCCATTCCAAGTTGGAAAATAGGACTAATCTATGTTTTGCATTCTAACATGTTCTTTTTACAGGTTGTTTATATTTTATGGACATTCGTCATAGTGAAATCCCCTAAGTGAATTTCAGACGGGGAGTGTGCTGTTCCTTTCATATTGAATTTCTGCACTGTATTATTTCTTGTTTTACCTATGTTGTTTAAGTCTATTGTTCTCTGCTGCCATCTGCTGGCCGGAATTTGTATGCTGCACGCCTCGTTCGTTGTCTATAAAGTTTTATCTTTGGGCGTGGTTTTAGCAGCCTTGGGCCTGGTCACTTCCTGTAGCCTTTTTCAGTGCTGCATTCCTTTGTGACTGGAGACACACACCTTTGGCTTGTGAAGGCATCAGTTTTTGACCAGCAGTTGCCTCAGCAGTAGCCTCAGCAGTAGCCTCAGAAAGACATCCACATGACAGCATCTACTGCATTCCTGTATTATATCACTGTATGTCACTGCTCTGGATCAAATAAACCCACGTTTGATTGCATCCTCATGTCTACGTCTGGGTCCATCTAACCTGAGCATCTGCCGGTCCGGTCTGCTCCACTGCTTGGATACGAAGGTAGGACAGTCACAAAGCCATTATCGGTTACACCTTCAATCGCCTTCATGTGGGGACAGAACATCCATGTATGTGGAGAGTGCATCCATGTACGTGGAGAGTGCGTGTATGACTGCGTCCATGTACGTGGAGAGTGCGTGTATGACTGCGTCCATGTATGTGGAGAGTGCGTGTATGACTGCGTCCATGTACGTGGAGAGTGTGTGTATGACTGCGTCCATGTACGTGGAGAGTGCGTGTATGACTGCGTCCATGTATGTGGAGAGTGCGTGTATGACTGCCTCCATGTATGTGGAGAGTGCGTGTATGACTGCGTCCATGTATGTGGAGAGTGCGTGTATGACTGCGTCCATGTATGTGGAGAGTGTGTCTATCACTGCGTTCATGTATGTGGAGAGTGTGTCTATCACTGCGTTCATGTATGTGGAGAGTGTGTCTATCACTGCGTTCATGTATGTGGAGTGCGTGTATGACTGCGTCCATGTATGTGGAGAGTGCGTGTATGACTGCCTCCATGTATGTGGAGAGCGTGTGTATGACTGCATCCATGTATGTGGAGAGTGTTTGTATGACTGCATCCATGTATGTGGAGAGTGCGTGTATGACTGCATCCATGTATGTGGAGAGTGCGTGTATGACTGCGTCCATGGCTGCAGTATGAAAGATACAGAGGCTAAAATACTTGTGGATATAGGGGGGGCACTATGGGGCCCTATATACTGGCACAATATGGGGGGGGGGTCGGCACTATGGAGAAGAAGGGAAGCACTATGGGGCCATATATACTTGCACAATATGGCGGGGGGCCTATATACTGGCACAATATGGGGGCACTATGGAGAAGAGGGGAAGGAGCACTATGGGGGCATCTACTGGGGCCCCTATATATTGGCACGCATTATAGGTGGGCACTATGGAGAAGTGGGGAACAAGAGCACTATGAGGGCATTATATAGGGGCATTTAATACTGGCACCCATTTTGATGCCACTATGGGGAAGGGAGGAAAGGAGCATTATGGGGGTATGTATGTGGGGCAGTCTATAGGGGCATTTTATAGTGCCACATTATGGAGGGCACTATGGAGACGGGGAAGGAGCACTATGGGGGCATCTTCTGGGGGGACTATATAGGAGTATTTTATACTGGCACAAATTATAAGGTCACTATGGGCACCTAAGCTCAACTGGTGGCACTAAGTGTTTTTTTTGTAGTGGCACACAGTACGGGTCATTGGAACACATGAGGGCACTCTGGGGACATTGGCTCTACTGGGGGCACTAAGAGGAGGTATTTCTTTTTTTACTGCCACACAACGGGGCATTTTTTGTACTGGTGCACATTATAAGGGGGGGGGGTTCTACTGTCACACATTATAAAGAGAATTATTACTATCGGGGCATTATGGTGGGCTTTATTACAACTGGGGGACTATGGGAGCATTATTACTTGTGGGACACAATTACTGTTGGGGGCACTGTAGGAGCACTATTACTACTAAATGCACTCTGGCAAAGAAATAATTACTATTGTTGGGACTTTGGGAGCACCATTACTTTGGGGGCACCCTGGCACAGCATCAGCTTAGCACAGTTCTTTTTGCAGTATAGTTTTGGGGCGCACAGCTTCTCAGCATTGGGGGTGCATGATGGGATGTTAATTGGAGGATGATGGAAAAGTAGGAAACTAAGATGTCTGTCAAACTCTGCAGAGACGTGAGATGGCTGAAAGAAATTATCACGGTGGTCTGGTCTGAATGGAGAAGATGAAGAAAGAGAACATTTACATCAAAGGAGACGTCACTGGATATAAGAGGTATGGGGTGCTGCATTAGGCTACTTTCACATCTGCGTTAGTGATCCTGGCAGGCTGTTCCAGCTGAGAATTCACTGGATCCGGCACTGCTGGATGCAGACAGAATGCCCGCCAGCCCCATTTACTATAATGGGGTACGGCAGATATCCGGCCACAATCTGTGAAAAATGCAGAGAATCAGCGGGACATAAACCGCTGCCTGCTGTGCTTTGTGTCCAGTCGATTCCTTGCATTTTCTGCCGGATTAGGTGGCCGGATCGTTTTAAGACCCCTAATGTCACCTGGGGACCCCCAAAGAAGCTTGTGTGTTGGCTGAAGCCTTTCTATCTTACTGGTGGCTGGCCCTGCCTCTCAATTGTACTTCCGGTTTTGGCTCCGCCCCTAGACTGCAAGGGGGTGGGGCCTGTTGGGGGTCATGTGATTGGGCTGCTCATTCAAAAATGCCCGGGCCTATTTTTTGTCCCAGTCCGGCCCTGCTAGGGGGGTTTAAACCTGTGGTCCTTAAGTGGTTAATTTGCACTTAGCTGAGTATACTCAAAAGAAACTCTTAAATCAGAGACAAACCATTTTTTCTGATGGCGATAAATGTGGTAGAGCTTTGGCATATCTGGCGAGATCTGAATCCCAGCAAACGATAGTGGCGGGAATCCTAAATGAGCAGGGAGTGATGGTGAGGGAGCCTAAAGATGTTTGCCTCCTACTATACGAATTTGTATGCCCCCAAAACCATGAACCCCCCGGGAGAGATTACCAAATTTCTCGCAGGTATTAACATCCCCTCACTTGATAGGGAGGACAGGGATGCCCTGGCGGCAGACATATCGGATGTAGAAATTGAAGCTGCCATTAACTCATTAGCAACCAAAAAGACCCCAGGCCCTGATGGATTTCCAGCTGAGTGGTATAAGCGATTTTCAAAAGATCTTGTCACTAGAATGGGGAAGCTATTGAGGGATGCGCTGGAACGAGGTTCACTGCCTCCCTCCTTTTTTGGAGGCAACAATTGTAGTAATACATAAGCAGGGAAAGCCGTCTGACCAGTGTAGCTCTTATCGGCCGATCTCTCTTCTGAGACTTGACGTAAAAAATTTTGCGAAGGTTCTGGCACTGAGATTGAGGTTGTGGGTGTAGATCAGTCTGGTTTCATGCCTGGGAAGACTACCGATATCAATCTCAGACGTTTGTTCACTAATCTTCAGGTTAAACATGATAATCAAGGTATGATGGTCCTAGCTTCCTTGGATAACGAAAAAGCTTTTGACTCAGTAGAGTGGGATTTTATGTGGGCGGTGTTAGACCGTATGGGGTTCCCTGCAAAATTTTTACACTGGCTACAGATGCTTTATAAATCCCCCTCAGCAAGAGTCAGAGTGAATGGGTATACATCGGATCCCTTCCCTTAGGTAGAGGCACTAGACAAGGCTGCCCTCTCTCCCCCTTATTATTTGCATTAATAATGGAGCCTCTGTCGATACTCATTTCTTCTAACTCCAATATAGAGGGTTGGGAAATGGCAGGAATTACAGAGAAACTTTCACTATATGCTGACGACGTGTTTGTATACCTGGCTGATCCAGGGAAGTCCTTAGATACCCTTTTACAGGTTGTGGACCATTTTGGTAGCTTTTCGGGACTTCGTGTGAACTGGGCGAAGTCGAGTCTCTGCCCAATTGATGGATTTGTTCCAGCTCACATCTCATTGAATTCTAGGCTTCAGGTTGTTGAACAATTTACTTCTGGGGATTGTCATTCCCAAAGAGGTGACAAAGTTTTATGACCTAAATGTTGTTCCTACAATGCAATATTTTACTAAGAAATTAGAAGTTTGGGAGAACTTGCCTCTGAACCTTATTGGACGTATCAACATTATAAAAATGATTCTCCTCCAAAAGTTGCTATACTTGTATAGGGCGGCCCCGATGCTACTCCCCAAGAAACATTTCACTACATTGGATAAAGCCATTACTCCTTTTCTATGGAACAAATCTTCTCCCAGAATAGCGAAACGCACCCTTCAGGCAACCTACCTACAGGGAGGCCTTGCTTTGCCAAATATTTACATGTACTATGTGGCTGTACAGTTGAGCTACGTGGCAATCCGGCGGTGGTGCTGGAAGCAGCATTGATGGGATCCTTTGAAGCACTTACGAATCTGGCATACAGGGGAGGGGCGGGCTCGGCAGAACTCTATACCCAATCTATGGCTGCGGTAGTGAAGATCTGGGTCAAATGGAGTCCGGTGAGCATTTCTAGAGAGAATATTCCTACTTGGTCACCCTATATGCCTCTATGGAAAAATAGAGGCTTGCCGGAATTGCTCTCGTTAGTAGAGTTCGAATTTTGGCCCCAAAAGGGGGTGCGTTACCTCACCCAATTATACGAGAAAGGCTTGTTTAGATCTTTTAGTAGTTTGAAACAAGAATTTAATCTTCCCCAACATAGTCTATTCAGATACTTTCAGCTCAAACATGCCTGTCGAGCGCAATTTGGTAGAGAACCTCTAAAGCTGGAGTGTGGCCCGATAGAAGCAGTAATCAGGATGGTTCCTCTAGTCAAACCAGTGTCTGCTCTCTGTGTCACTAATAATGCTGCAGGATTCTCCCCTTGGTAACTCATTGGTCAAGTGGAGAAGAGACGTAGCAGTTCTAGAAGATGTACATATTAAGGAAATTGGTCATGCATGGAGGTCTACAGTGGTAAGCGCTAGGGATCAATTGATTCAAGTTAAGTGGCTCCATAGGGTATACTATACCCCTGAGAGACTATTCAAAATTTGTAAATTACCAGATCTGCAATGTACGAGGTGTGGGCATGAAAAGGGCTGCCTAATACATATGATATGGCAGTGTCCAGTCATATATACAGTGAGGAACAGAAGTATTTGAACACCCTGCGATTTTGCAAGTTCTTCGACTTAGAAATCATGGAGGGGTCTAAATTCACATTGTAGGTGCATTCCCACTCTGAGAGACAGAAAATAATATAAAAAAATCAGGAAATCACATTGTATGATTTTTAAAGAATTTATTTGTCTTGCACTTCTGAACATAAGTATTTGAACACCTGAGAAACAGCAAGGATTCTGGCTCTCAAAGACCTGTTACTGTGCCTTTAAAAAGTCCACCTCTACTCCACTCATTAATCTAACTTAGTAGCACCTATCTGAGCTCTTTAAAGACACCTGTCCACCCCACAGTCAGTCAGACGCCAACTACTACCATGGGCAAGACCAAAGAGTTGTCAAAAGACACCAGAGACAAAATTGTGGACCTCCACACGGCTGGAAAGGGCTACGGGGCAATTTCCAAGCAGCTTGGTGAAAATAGATCAACTGTTGGAGCAATTGTTAGAAAATGGAAGAGGCTAAAGATGACTGTCAGTCTCCCTCGGACTGGGGCTCCATGCAAGATCTCACCGCGTGGGGTATCACTGATGATAAGAAAGGTGAGGAATCAGCCCAGAACTACAAGGGAGGAGCTGGTCAATGACATGAAGAGAGCTGGGACCACAGTTTCAAAGGTCACTGTCGGTAGAACACTACGGAAGGTTCCCCTGCTCAAGTCATCACATGTCCAGGCCCGTCTGAAGTTTGCCAATGACCATCTGGATGATCCAGAGGAGGCATGGGAGAAAGTCATGTTGTCAGATGAGACCAAAGTAGAACTATTTGGTCTAAACTTCACTTGTCGTGTTTAGAGGAAAAAGAAGGATTAGTTGCATCCCAAGAACACCATCCCTACTGTGAAGCATGGGGGTGGTAACATCATGCTTTGGGGTGCTTTTCTGCGAAGGGGACAGGATGACTGCACTGTATTAAGAAGAGGATGAATGGGGCCATTTATTGTGAGATTTTGAGCAACAACCTCCTTCCCTCAGTCAGAGCATTAAAGATGGGTCGTGGCTGGGTCTTCCAACATGACAACGACCCGAAGCACACAGCCAGGATAACCAAGGAGTGGCTCCGTAAAAAGCATATCAAGGTTCTGGAGTGGCCTAGCCAGTCTCCAGACCTAAATCCAATAGAACATCTTTGGAGGGAGCTGAAACTCTGTGTTGATCAGCGACAGCCCCGAAACCTGACAGATCTAGAGGAGATCTGTGTGGAGGAGTGGGCCAAAATCCCTGTTGCAGTGTGTGCAAACCTGGTCAAGAACTACAGGAAACGTTTGACCCCTGTAACTGCAAACAAAAGCTTCTGTACCAAATATTAACACTGATTTTCTCAGGTGTTCAAATACTTATGTTCAGCAGTGCAAGACAAATACATTCTTGAAAAATCATACAATGTGATTACCTGAAAAAAAAAATATTATTCTGTCTCTCAGAGTGGGAATGCACCTACAATGTGAATTTCAGACCTCTCCATGATTTTCAAGTGGGAGAACTTGCAAAATCACAGGGTGTTCAAATACTTCTGTTCCTCACTGTAGCTTCTGGGAAGGGATCCATGCCTGTATTAACGACAAACTGGGCTTCCCCAATGTCTGTACCCAGCTGACGAGTCTGCTGGGGATAGCTAATGAGGTTGTTCCCACCAAATTCAGCAGGAAACTAATACAGGATTCTCTTGTTTTATGCAAGGAAAACCATCCTCCTCAATTGGAAACCCCCTAAGAGGCCTACGGTGCAGCAATGGATACAAATAATTAATGCTGATCTTGAGTTATACAAGTTTATTTATGAACGTCGAGGAACCCCAGATCGTTTTATGAAAATCTGGGATCCCTGGATTAGTGCCCAAACGCTGTTGCCTTAGGTGGCTGCGATTATCTGGGCTCTGGCTGATGAGGGCGAGTGTGAATGCAGTACTCTATATTATTCCAGGACCTATTTTGATGGGTGCTACTCACAATATCTTGCTACTATCCACTGATGTCGTGTGCAATGAGCTAACAGAACACTGGTGATTAATCCCATGCTGATCTATGTACTGCTTCTGTGTGATTTGCCTTCCAATGTGTGTTTGTAATGCTTTTTGTTAACATTTAATAAAAAGACTATTAAAAAAAACAACTTACAATTACTTGGCTTGGCACTTGGGGATCTCGGACGCCACTTCAACACTTTGGCCGGGGCTCGGTGGAGCTGATGTGCTTTATCCTAATGAGAAAGATTTCATAATAAGGATTTGGAGAAGGGGCAGAGGGATAGCAGAGCAGGGAGAGGCTGGTGCTGCTACTAGGGGGTCATACTGCAGTGTCCCACTACGTGTGTGTGGGCACTGCTTAAAAGCACTTTTTATCTTAACAATTGTATTATGTGGTATTGTATGACTTTGTATTAATGTATCTGCAAAATCCCTGTTACCAGGCAGATTAGGTGTAATTTAAACATCCCACCACTAGATGGGGATAAAACTTAGGTTCTATATATACCTAGTTCAGGCCTAGTGAGTTTTTTTGGAGGAGATTAGAGCAGATCAGATGTGGGAGAGAATGTAGAGTGAAGACTCCATGACACAGATTAGTGAGTGGAACCAACTTCGCTATGAGGTGATACTAAGATGTGAGGCGCAGAAGAGCGTTTTCCTTCTGTGGGCGGACTATATACTTGCATCCCTGACCATTAGGAGAGAGTTTGCCTCCCTGGAATAGAAACAAGCTTTCCTAAGGAATCATCGGTGATAAGAGCCATTATTGAGGGCCAAAGACACCTTTGCGCATGGTGGAGGACTTATAGCTTCTGGCAGCCACACCATACTTCTGAGAGACAGATGAGTTTACCTGTCCCAATGTTCAGCTTGTAGGGAAAGGACTAGGAATAGGACTGAGCACATCAATAGGAACAAGGTACACCTTACCCACAGCTCTAAGTCAAGCCTAAAAAGCCTAGAAACAGTGGATTTGCAGAATCAACTCTGTTACCATCAAGAGTGTATTTTTGTACTGCTGCAACCAAAGTCATCAACAGTAAAAGTTGTGAGTTGCATCTTACCACTGTCTACCTCATTATTACCACTATTGGTTGTACCACCATTAACGGTACTGGCGTCTGGCGTCACGACAAAAACCATCAAGGGACTCAGCCGCAACAAGCACACCTAACATCAAGGGCACCTCAACCACCATCTTGGCTGATGCTTCCCTACCACAGAGCGTGCCCCGGAGGATTTCCTGCTGTCCACCTCAACACTGTGCTGCCAGCCCAGGGAGGCTTTCTGCTAACCGTGAGTAAACGGATGAACTGTGTTATAATTTGGCCCCTCATCGGTCCACCGTGCACCTCACGTGTTGCCCCTGCCCTACTGGCTGGCTGCAATACCATGGGGGAGTAATAAAGCCCACCATAATGCCCCCCCAGTAGAAATAATTCTCCTTTATAATGTGCAAAAAAATACCCCCTTGTAATGCCCCCAGTTGCGCTAATGTTCCCATAATATGCCAATATAAAATACCCCTTTTTAGCCTCAGTAGATGCCCCTATAGTGCCAGTAAGATGTGCCCTCATAGATGCCCCCCACCATGTGCCAGTAGCCAGAGTGCCCCCCCTTATGTGCCAGCAGCCCCCCTTATGTGCCACTCTTATGTGCCAGTATTGTAATATATATATATATATATATATATATATATATACTTACCTCCTCCAGGATCCGATGCAGGCCTCTTCCGGCCTGTGTCCCTCGCTGGCTCAGGCGGCGCGATGACGTCATCGCGCCGCCTTCATCGGCCTCTGATAGGCTGCCAGCACTAGGCCGGCAACCGATCCGAGGAACAGGGAGGTGACACACCTCACCCTCCCCTGCCGGCTGCCGCAGCACAGAGATTTGTATCGCCGTCCTGAGGACTATAAAGATGAGTGAGCGCTTCCTGGTCACAGCAGCGGTCGGCGGCTCAGATCATTCCGGGACACTGCATTGTACCCGAATGAGGGTGACCAGGACCCGGGACAGACTCTCCAAATGCGGGACTGTCCCGGGCAATCCGGAACACGTGGTCACCCTAATGGGGACTAGGTATTGCGGATGTGCTAGCGGCCATCTAGCAACCCATGTCCTCAGCTCTATACCCAAAATCCCGGTGACAGGTTCCCTTTAACGCACCTTAATCCACTTGTTTGCGCAGCCCGGCTTCTCTTTTTTCTTCTTCTTCTTTGCTGTGCAGGAGGGAAAGGACCTGTGGTGACGTCTCTGTGCTCATCACATGGTCCATCACATGATCCATCACATGATCCATCAATAGTCCTTTACCCAGGTCCTGAAGAAAGAAGAGAAGCCGGGCTGCGCGAACAAGTAGATTAAGGTGAGTTAAAAAATAAAATAAAAAATTTAACCCCTCCAACCCTATTTTACAAAGCATTCTGTATTAAGAATGCTATTATTTTCCCTTATAACATGATTATAAGGGAAAATAATAGCATCTACACAACATCTAACCCGAACTTCTGTGAAGAAGTTCGGGTTTGGTTACCAAACATGCCGATTTTTCTCACGCGCGTGCAAAATGCATTAAAATGTTTTGCACTCGCACGGAAAAATCGCACATTTTCCCGCGACCCACCTGCGTCTTATCCGGCCCAAATCCATGACACCTGTGTGAAAGAACCCTTAGTCCACAGTTTATAATTATCGTTTATGCTTCTGGCTTTGGCTTCAAAAACCGGAATAGCCTGAGGCTAGTTTCAGAAGAGCGTGTTCGGTCTGGGAAGCATACTCCATGTGACCAGACCAGTGGTGGGCAACCTTTTTTTTCAACTGAGCCAAATATCGCCAAAACCACGATTAAAAATTCTTTGGAGAGCCACATTTTTAAAACCTAAAATATTGCGTCAACAGTACCAGTGAGGACTATTAGGGCTCATGCACAAGACCGTGTGCCCGCCGTTTCCATATTGCAGGTCGCATACGGCGGGTCCGCAATACACGGGCACTGGCCGTGTGCAGCCCGCATCAAGGACCCATTCACTTCAATGGGTCCAGGATCCGGAATATGAGTGCTACAGAGTGCTTCCGTGGAGCTTCTGGCTGTGCCTCCGCACCGCAAAAAAGTAGCGCATGCACTACTTTTTCGCGGTGCGGAGGCACAGCCAGAAGCACCACGGAAGCACACTGTAGCACTCATATCCCCGATCCTGGACCCATTGAAGTGAATGGGTCCATGATGCGGGCTGCACACGGCCGTGTGCAGCCCGCATCATGGACCCATTCACTTTAGCATGCGCTACTTTTTTGCGGTGCGGGCAGTCGGATGCGGATCGTGAACCCCATTCAAGTGAATGGGTCCGCGATCCTCATGCAGCTGCCCCATGGTCTGTGTCCGTGCATTGCGGACGGACCGCTATTTGCGGTCCAGAGCACAGGCACGGCGCCCTTACATTCGTGGGCATGAGCCCAGAGTGTGTTTTTACATACTTTTATATGTACTTTCTTTTATTTGGATCTTAATTATTATTTCATTTAATCTTTATAATTTTTTACTTTTATTAAACGCACTTATGGGGGATATCTGTGGATGACGCACTTATGGGGGATATCTGTGGATGACGCACTTATGGGGGATATCTGTGGATGACACACTTATGGGGGATATCTGTGGATGACACACTTATGGGGGATATCTGTGGATGACACACTTATGGGGGATATCTGTGGATGACGCACTTATGGGGGATATCTGTGGATGACGCACTTATGGGGGATATCTGTGGATGACGCACTTATGGGGGATATCTGTGGAGGGCGCACTTATGGGGGATATCTGTGGATGACGCACCTATGGGGGATATCTGTGGATGACGCACCTATGGGGGATATCTGTGGATGACACATATATAGCATAAGATGCTATATAAGTGCCCTCCACAGATATCCCCCATAAGTGCCCTCCACAGATATCCCCCATAAGTGCCCTCCAGTAAGTAAAGTAATTTATTAGTGGGGGGAAGGGAGGAGGCACATGAAATACATGAAGCCCACGGGGGCACTCGGGAAAGCGGCATTTGATATTTGCCATTCGGTGTTCTTGGAAAGGAGGGTGACCACTTTTTTGCGCGCAGTAATGGCGGACATATTGCTTAAGACTCATAGTCATTGGTTATTATTTTTAAACTTTTATTTTTGAAGAAAATTTTCCACAGCTCACAGAACATTTTCCACAGCTCACAGAACATTTTCCCTCAGAGCCTATGTTCATTTTTGAGGGCTATTCAGACCTTCATCTGTATTATAAAGTACTGTAGAGGGCCCGGCCAGAGGCTATTCAAAACTCACCGCACGTCCGCACAGTCACTGCCGCCTGCTGCTTCTGAGTGTCTGACTGGGAGGGATCCGGAGATGCACGGAAACCACGCCTCCGGGCGGCTCCTCCTCACTCTCCTCTGACACACATGAGCTGCCTACTGCGCTGCGCCGTGCGCACTGCCCCCGGCACTGTTAGATCACATTTTGAATAGGAGGCGGTGGGGGGGCCGGGGGCCATGGGCCCCCCTGGCTCAGGGGCCCGGTCGCAATTGCGACCGCTGCGACCCCTGTAGCTACGCCACTGCATCTCACCCTCCGTCATGCGCCTCCTGCCCCGCCTGCCTGCTTCATTCATAAAGTGGAAGGAGCAGACAGACGGTGCAGGAGGCGCATGACGGACATTTTGCAAGCTTGAGCGGCGCGATATGGCTGCGCGGCCGCCCACCCGCCAGCCCGCACCAAAGAGCCGCATTCAAGGATAAAAAGAGCCGCATGTGGCTCGCGAGCCGCGGCTTGCCGACCACTGGACCAGACTGACCAGGGCTAATCTGACCAAACCCTCTGCATCAGGGCTCATGCTCACGACCGTTGTTTTGCGTTCCGTTTTTCATGGATCCGTTGTTCCGTATCTGTTTTATTTTTTTTTTCTCTCTAATGTAAGTCCTCTTCCGTTCCGTTATTCCACAAAACATATTCGTATGGTTTCCGTATTTGATCTGTTTTTTGAGGATTGGAAACACATGAGCAATGTAGGCTGGGCATAGCTTTTCTACAGTATGGATCCGCAAAATACGGATATGTTCCGTGTGTGTTCCGTATTTTTGGTGGACCTATTGACTTGAATGGGGCCCGGACTGTGATTTGCAGGCAATACTGAATGCACTACTTTTTTGCGGCACAGAAATACGGGAACGGAATGCACACAGAGTACCTTACATTGTTTTTGAGGACCCATTGAAGTGAATGGTTCCCCCTACAGTAGACAAAAAGAACGGAAGCGGAAAGAAAATACGTTCGTGTGCATGAGCCCTCATAGTGATTTATGATGCTATGAGTTACAGGCCACACACAGGTCTACTATCCCATGCTCACAGCATCATTTGAACACAGACCAGTAGCCCCTCAGGCTGGAATTCACAGTGAAATAGATCACTATGAGGTCTCATACACACAGTCGTTGCCCTTCACTTAAATGGGTCCGCAATCTGGAGCTGCAGTGCTTAACGGAGGCACAGAACCCCACGGAAGCACTACAGAGTGCTTCCGTGGTGTTTCTGTCCATGCCTCCGCACCGGAAAAAAATAGAACCTGTTCTATTTTTTTTTTTTTTATGGTGCGGACGGATCACGGACCCTTTCAACTGCAAACTGTGGTCCCCAATGCATGGAACGGCCGCGTGCATGAGCCCTGATGCAGTGAATTTGATTCAGACAAATCATGGTTGGTCTGGGAAATGTGGCTGTTAATGGGATGGTGTTTCACACACTGTCTGTAACCGGCCTTGTGTCCATCAAGTGCAACCTGTAATACTACTATGTTGATCCAGAGGAAGGCAATAAAAAAAAATATTGGATTACACTTATCGTAATCATTTTTCTTTGAGCCTATGACAGCACCCCTGGAGAGACCGCCTGCTCCTCTGGACAGGAAACAGGAACCAGAACCGCCTTTTAAAAGGGGGATCCTCCCCTCTACCTCCAGTCCTTTCTCAAGAACTAAGAAACATAACATCTCAATAACCTCATTCTCTACTCATATATATATATATATATATATATATGTGTGTGTGTGTGTGTGTGTGTGTGTGTGTGTGTGTTTGTGTATATATATATATATATATATATACACACACACACACACCAAAAATATAAACGCAACACTTTCGGTTTTGCTCCCATTTTGCATGAGCTGAACTCAAAGATCTCAAACCTTTTCTACATACATAAAAGAGCTCAAATATTGTTTGCAAATCTGTCTAAATCGGTATTAGTGAGCACTTCTCCTTTGCCAAGATAATCCATCCCTCCTCACAGGTGTGGCATATCAAGGTGCTGATTAGACAGCATGAATATTGCACAGGTGTGCCTTAGACTGCCCACAATAAAAGGACACTCTGAAATGTGCACAGTTTTGCCTTACAGGGGAGGGGGTCAGAAAACCAGTCAGTATCTGGTGTGGCCACCATTTGTCTCACGCAGTGCAACACATCTCCGTGGCATAAAGTTGATCAGGTTGTTTATTGTGGCCTGTGGAATGTTGGTCCACTCCTCTTCAATAGCTGTGTGAAGTTGCAGAATATTGGCAGGAACTGGAACACGCTGTCGTATACGCCGATCCAAAGCATCCCAAACATGCTCAATGGGTGACATGTCCGGTGAGTATGCTGGCCAGCCAAGAACTGGGATGTGTTCAGCTTCCAGGAATTGTGTACAGATCCTTGCAATATGGGGCCGTGCATTATCATGCGGTAACATGAGGTGATGGTTGTGGATGAATGGCACAACAATGGGCTTCAGGATCTCATCACGGTATCACTGTGCATTCAAAAAGCCATCAATTAAATGCACCTGTGTTTGTTGTCCATAACATATGCCTGCCCATACCATAACCCCACCACCATGGGCCACTCGATCCACAACGTTGATGTCAGCAAACAGCTCACCCACACAATGCCACACACGCTGTCTGCCATCTGCCCTGAACAGTGAAAACCGGGACTCACCCGTGAACAGAACGCCTCTCCAACGTGCCAGACGCCATAGAATGTGAGCATTTGCCCACTCAAGTAGTCAGGTCCAGACCCCGATGAGGACGACGAGCATGCAGATGAGCTTCCCTGAGACATTTTCTGACAGTTTGTGCAGAAATTCTTTGGTTATGCAAACCGATTGTGGCTGCAGCTGCCCGGGTGGCTGGTCTCAGACGATCATGGAGGTGAACATGCTGGATGTGGAGGTCCTGGGCTGTTGTGGTTACACATGGTCTGCGGTTGTGAGGCCGGTTGGATGTACTGCCAAATTCTCAGAAACGCCTTTGGAGACAGCTTATGGTAGAGAAAATTAACATTCATTGCACGGGCAACAGCTCTGGTAGACATTCCTGCAGTCAGCATGCCAATTGCACGCTCCCTTAAATGTTGCAACATCTGTGGCATTGTGCTGTGTGATCAAACTGCACATTTCAGAGTGACCTTTTATTGTGGGCAGTCTAAGGCACACGTGTGCAATATTCATGCTGTCTAATCAGCACCTTGATATGTCACACCTGTGAGGTGGGATGGATTATCTTTGCAAAGGAGTAGTGCTCAATAACCCAGATTTAGACAGATTTGTGAATAATATTTGAGAGTAATGGGTCTTTTGTGTATGTAGAAAATGTTTCAGATCTTTGAGTTCAGCTCATGCAAAATGGCAGCAAAACCGAAAGTGTTGCATTTATATTTTTGTTCAGTGTGTGTATATGTATGTATGTATGTATGTATGTGTGTGTGTGTGTGTGTGTGTGTGTGTATATGTATGTATGTATGTATGTATGTATATGTGTGTATATATATATATATATATATATATAACACTGTACGTCTCAGATCTTCTTTGACTGATGGTTCATATCATAGCAACTTATCTAAATGGAATAATATCGAGAATTGAGGCAGGTCTTGCTATAATGATGTATCTTTCTTTTGTATTACAACAACAAGTGTATTTTGTACCTTTTACCTTCATATTGTTAAACCAATAAAAATCATTGAAACACATTGGTGTAGGAGTAAGGGTGCCTTCACACGTGGCAGATTTTGTGGTAGAAAATTCTGCGTCTGAAAATCAGTTCCATTCATTAGAATGTGGCAGCAAGCACATGAATTTCTGCAAGCCCCATTCAGGTGAATGGAACTGATTTTCAGTCACAGAATTATCTGCCGCGTAAGAACGCACCCTAATTCTCCTGCACCTGAAACTGGTGTGAGCATACAGCGCTGCTCCTGCCTGTTCCTGTTACTCTCCCCTAACAGCCTGGCATAGCACATCGATGAGGGAGATTTAGGAGTGAGAAGTCGGCGCTGCTCCTGTCTGTGCCCTCTATGCTCCACTAAAAGCCCAGAATAGCACGTCAGTGGAGGAGATTTTTCCTGCACCATGTGATACACAGAGCTTTTAATGGAGCGTAAACCTCTACGTCACTGCTGCAGCCTTATACACAGGTGGATGACTGGGGCTCTGCTGCTGGAAACGATGGGGGAGAGAAAGGGGAGCATAGGCTGATTATTTCATGACATTTGGTGCCTTTTGTGAAGTTTTTAACTCTGACAAAAGCTTTATTTAATGTGTGATAGTGAAGTGAAGCCAAGATCCAGCTAAGATTGCCTCTGACCCTGCTGACATCATCAGCCCAGCCCATGGCAGCCATCTTTTCTCAAGATCAACTGCAGGACAGCAGCACATCTTAGGCTACTTTCACACTAGCGTCGGGGTTCCGCTTGTGAGCTCTGTTTGAAGGCTCTCACAAGCGGCCCCGAACGCATCCGTCCAGCTACCAATGCATTCTGAGTGGATGCGGATCCGCTCAGAATGCATCAGTCTGGCAGCGTTCGGGTGTCCGCCTGGCCGTGCGGAGGCAAACGGATCCGTCCAGACTTACAATGTAAGTCAATGGGGACGGATCCGTTTGAATTTGACACTATATGGCTCAATTTTCAAACGGATCCGTCCCCCATTGACTTTCAATGTAAAGTCTGGACGGATCCGTCTGAAGCTACTTTCACACTTAGAATTTTTTCTACAATATAATGCAGACGGATCCTGCATTATATGAGCGGATCCGCTCTGAACGCAAGTGTGAAAGTAGCCTAATCCTCTTCACATCCAAACTATTGCCATCACTGGTACATTTAGCATACCTGCCAAATGACCCGGATCTAGTGGCACAGTCCCTGGTTTCAGCGGCTGTCCAGTGATCCAAAGACGGCTGAGGTATGTCCCGCTCTCAACTGTCTGTGTCCTTAGGATGCAGAGACTATTGACTGCAATGGTGAAGCAGGGAGCTCTCTGCACCCTGCTTCACTTTTCATCTTCCCCAGCAAGCACAAAATGGTCACACATCACACCTGCTAGTGGCACAATGTGGGCACCACTACTGTGAAGGGAGCACAATGTGTTCATAACTACTGTGTGGAGCACAGAAGGGCAATAATTACCATGTAGTACAACTAAGGGGACTGGGCCGGATTGAATGTGTATAAATAGGGCAGAATCAGATGTGTGGCTTAGTATTAAAAATCTGTGCGCCGCTGCTATTGTCCATCTTTGTGCTTTTCAAAAGTTTGGGAGGTATGCATTCAGAACGTTAGTATTGCATCATTGTATATTCATATATTGTACTGAATGTATCCTGTATTTTATGCTCATGTTGTACTGTACTGTGTCACTACATATTACCATGTGCTCATTCACTACAGTGCATTCCTTTCTTTTCCTCAGTTTCACCCTATATTTGGAATAAAAGCTGATTTTACTGCAGTGTGAATGAATTATTAGGAAGGAGATTGTCTTGTATCAAGCTAGGAAAAGTATTGCATTCCACCATAGATATATTGCCGCCGACGGTACGGGAGCTGGAGGCTAGGGTACACAATCTGGTTCAAATGGAGAAATACGTCTATCAGAAGAGAGGGTCCATTAAAAAATTTGAGACGGTGTGGTTTTCCTGGATGCAGCATTACAGTGGTATATTTAGCCCATAGGCCAACCATAATATAATGTGTTGTCTTGATATTTCTAGATATTGAGAGCAGGGAGGATATGAGTGTGGAGTGATTGGATGACAAATGCTGTTGGTATGAATGTGATTATGAGATAGGCATGTGATACATGACTTGGGATACGGAACACGATGTATGCATGGTGAGTGTATGGTGAGTTACTGCCGGACTCACTACTAGATCCGTGGACTTTGTTGTTCAATCATTTTATTCAGGCTGAAAATGAAACAACATGTACCAGTACAATGTGGAAAACACCTCATAAATAATAGTAACAGTAATAGGGTTACATAATCTGAACAAAGGTGATCTCCCACTTATAAAACCCACGACATAGATTATTTCCTGAAGCCTATGCATAAACATGAAACCAAGACATACGGGGCAGACAAACACAGCCAACACATATACAACACATAAGGATAAAGACAAACTACAAGGTATCTACCATAAAAGCAAACATCATCATTCTGAAATAACCGGAGATGAACTAGTCCGGTCCAGCCATTCAGAGAACCCCTGGGACCCCTTGAACAGAAGCCATGGTATCCACACCTTCAAATATTTCTGGTCTAGTCCCGCATCTTCTGCAATCAATTCCTCTATTCTACGCATATTCTCGAATGTCTCTAACCATTCTGTCATCTTCGGGACGTCCTGTGACTTCCAATGTCCAGGCAACACCACACGAGCCGCCTGCATAAAAAAATCTCCGGAGGCCCTTTTTAACTACCTGAACGGAACCGGCAAACATTGATAGCAAAGCTTCCTCCGGAGTCCAAACAGATGTCGAACCCGACATACTGTTGTATAATTAATTTAGGGCCGACCAGAAGGGGACAATTTTCTTACACTGCCACCAAATATGGGACATTGTACCCACCTCCTCCAAACATCTCCAACACAGGTCACAGCACTTCGGGAAAAAGGAATGCAAAATAGCGGGGGTCCTGTACCACCTAGAAAGGACCTTAAAGTTCTTTTCTTGCACCCCACAGCATATGGAGGACTTGTGAGACAACACAAATGATTTCTCCCAATGATCCTTAGAGAATACTTTTCCAAGTTCACTTTCCCAAGCCCGAACATAAGGCAAGGAAGAGGCAGGTCCAGCATTCTCCTGCAGCAGCCCATACACCAGAGACACCAAATGCGTAGGTGGAGACGATTGTGAACATACTGCCTCGAAGGGGGTCAGATCCCTAGCAAGAGCTTCCAACGGCCCTAAGGATAGTATGTAATTCCTCAACCCACTATACAGAATCCACGCCCCTCTATTCCCACACCCCGGCAAGTCATCTAAAGTACGGATAGAGGTAACCGCGATCAGTTGCCGTACTCTAATCCCTTCCTCTTTGTGAAAACCCAAAAATTCTCTCCTACCCTTACTCAACGGAAAAGCTGGATTATCAAAAATTGGTGTCATAGGGCTCGGAAAGGATGAGCAACCAAGCGCAGCCGCACACCTGTCCCAAACTTGCAGCACCCCAGCCGTAATAATCGGGAGTTCACCACTACGCAAATTTTTAGGTACCCACAGAAGATTTTGAGGGGGGACTTCTATCTCACTTCTCTCAAACCCAACCCATCTCTTGTTGGAGCTGTTGTGAAACCAGTCTAATATGTATGCAAGAATTGCCGCTCTATGGTATAGCTTAAAGGGACACTGACAGGCCTTCTGAGCATAATTAGCTCTTTATATGCCCCCCTAGGTCTTATAATAAGTTCCCAATTCATATAAGTATTATCCCTGTGCGCATTATAAAACGTTAAAAATAATCTTTATAATCACCTCTCCTTTCTGCCCAAGGGGCGTTCTTTGTGGCGCATTTGTGCCCAGCCGCGTCCCAACTGCCGGGTCCTTAGACACGCCCATCTCATTAGTATTCACTTGGCGCAATGTGATCCCGGCGAGCGAGGGTGCCGGGCGCATGATCTCCGAATGTCGGGGACTGAGAAATACCGCCCAGCGAAGTGAATACTAATGAGATGGGCGTGTCTAAGGACCCGGCAGTTGGGACGCGGCTGGGCACAAATGCGCCGCAAAGAACGCCCCTTGGGCAGAAAGGAGAGGTGATTATAAAGATTATTTTTAACGTTTTATAATGCGCACAGGGATAATACTTATATGAATTGGGAACTTATTATAAGACCTAGGGGGGCATATAAAGAGCTAACTATGCTCAGAAGGCCTGTCAGTGTCCCTTTAATATCAGGGACTCCAACTCCACCTCTATCCTTAGCTCTGAAGAGGAACCTGATCCCCAGCCTAGGTGCAGTCCCAGCCCATATGAAATCTAAAAACATGGATCTCATGGTTTTGAAGAACACACATGGTAGTGGGATGGGGATAGTTCTAAGAACATAAAGAATCCTAGGAAGTACATTCATTTTTAAGGCGTGTATTCTACCAAACCACGACAAGGGCAAGTGCTTCCAAACAGCGAGATCTTTTTTAATCTCCTCTATTAATGCAGAGAAATTCAGGTGGTATAAATTCTCTAAACGGGCAGGGATAGACACCCCCAGGTATGAGATATGATCCGTCTTCCATTGAAATGGAAAAGCTTGTTTCAAGGCTTGCACAGTGGTGTGTGGAACCGTGACATTCAGTATCTCAGATTTGTGGAAGTTCACTTTGAAATTGCTCAAGTCTCCAAATATAGAGAACTCCTTTGTAATATTCGGTAAACTAACCACCGGATCAGTACAGTATATCAGTAGATCATCCGCATATATTGCAATTTTAGACTCCAATGTTCCAAAAAAGAGGCCTCTAATTGACGCATTGGCTCTCAGTGCCCTTGCCAGAAACTCCATGACCAGAATATATAGTAATGGCGACAACGGACACCCCTGGCGGGTCCCATTGTGGATCTCAAATGAGGAAGACATAGCACCATTTACTCTCACCTGAGCACGTGGCTTATTGTATAGAGCCATTATCCTGAGTAGCATATTAGGGCCCAATCCAAACGCCATCAAGGTCTCTCTGAGGAAATCCCAGTTGACGCGGTCAAACGCCTTTTCCGCGTCAACTGAGAGAAGACACAGAGGCAACCCTCCAGCCCGGGCCTTCGCAATATGAGCCAGAGATCTGATAGTATTGTCCCTTGCCTCCCTACCGGGGACAAACCCCACTTGATCCGCTGAAACCAGGGAAGGAATATGAACCTTTAGCCTGTTTGCCAAAATTCTGGCGTAAATTTTAACATCTACGTTGATTAAAGAAATTGGCCGGTAATTACAACAGGCCAAAGGGTCCTTTACTGGTTTAGGGATGACACAGATGTGTGCCGTAACCGCCTGTGCCGGGAACACATCTCCATGGTCCATGGAATTGCACATAGCCTTCAAAGGCCCCAAATCCTCTGCTAAAAACTTTTTATAAAAACGGGGTGTGAACCCATCGGGGCCTGGGCATTTACCGACCTCCAATGTTTTCACTACCCCCTTTATCTCTTGTTCGGTCACCTCCTCCTCCAAGTCCAGGCTATCTGTAGTCGAAAGTTTTGGGCCCTTCAGCTCAGATAGATACTGTCTTATTTTTTGGGCTTTAAGTTCAGTAGCTAAATCCGCGTATTTACCATTCAAGCTGTATAGCTCCTCATAATAGGCCTGGAACTCCTTCAAAATATCCCCAGTAGCATGGACCTTCCCCCCTACCCTACAATTGAGAGAGGGAATGTAACTGGAGGCTGTCCGTGGTCTTAGCGCCCTCGCCAGGACTCTGCCACTTTTATCGCCTAATCTATAAAACAAACTTTTCAATTTGTCTCTGGCCCCCAAATACTTCTGGTCAATGAGTTTCCGCAAGGCACTTCTAGTGTCACAAAGCTCCTGGAACACCTTAGGATCCAGGCTGTTCTTGTGGGATCCCTCTAGATCCGCTACTTTCCGCAATAATTCAACAATCTTAGCGGACCACATTTTCTTAAGTCAGGACGCATGGGAAATCAGGCGACCCCTGATCACACACTTAAGCGCCTCCCACTTAATAGTGGATCTAGAGGAGTCCTCTGCATGAACCTCCACAAACTCCTCAATAACCTTCTTAATGTCAGCCACACACACACTGTCTTTCAATACGTTATCATTCAATTTCCAAGAGCTCTTTGAACGAGTGGGATCACCTAAGTCTAAAGGTCTAAAGCTACCCATGTCATCGAGTGGTCAGAGAAGAGGATAGGCTCTATCGCTGCAGTCGGGCGTAGATCTAATAGCTCGTGTGAAATGAACACATAGTCCAGGCGGTGGTATGAGTTATGTGTCATAGAAAAAAATGTGAACTCCTTCACTGACGGGTGTAGAATTCTCCACACGTCAACCAAACGCATTGAATGCAAGTGTCTCTGGAAGCCCCGGGCCACCCCAGGAGAAATAGAGGACTCACCTGAAGACGTGTCCAATTTAGCCTCCAGAGGGAGATTGATGTCTCCACCCAGAATAATCTTTACGCCGTCCGCAAAGTCCTCCAATGCTGCAAAGGCCGTATTTGCAAAACCACTCTGACCTGTGTTGGGACAATATATGTTAGCAAGAATTAATAATCTGGAGGCAATATTAACTTTCAGAAACAGGTACCGGCCCTGAGCGTCCCGGCAAGTATCCAGAACAGTACAGGGTACATCTTTGTGTATGGCTATGGCAACCCCCCTTGATTTAGATTCAGCGTAGGTACTATGAGCCCATGTGGTAAAGTACCTATTTTTGCATGAAGGGACGTGACCTTCTTTAAAATGGGTCTCCTGCAGGAGGGCAATACCCACTTTCTGTTTATGGAGGTTATATAACACCTGATTCCTCTTGACCGGTTCATTTAATCCATTGACATTATAGGAGCAGACCTTAATGGATGACATAACAACTAAGAGATATGTTTATGCTAGCAGTTGGATACCTAACATATAAGGGCAAAACCAATGCCCTGGGGAAGACAAGACACATCAGGGGAGACGTACAGACGACACATGTAACAAATAAGCCCTCACAGTATGAGGCAATGATAATGATAATTCTTGTAAATAACATTAGGTAGTGGAACAAAGCAACCAACCACAACCCACACATCTAAGGGAGAAGAGGAAGCCCTAGATGACAGAGCAGCCCCCCCTCCCCCATCTCTATATGATAATATGATAATATCAACTGATATTCAAGGAAAAGCTATTCATAAGACAAAAATCTGAAACCAAAGGAAAGAATGCTAAAATACATCCTGCATTAAGTAAACATTATAGGCTCTTGCGGCCCTACCAATTCCTGGCTGGAACTCATTGTGAATCAGCGTGTCCCATATCATAATAACATTCGTCCCCCATAATGTCCTGAACAGAATGAACACATTATGAGCGAACATAACAGGTATATCAGTATGGGACACACTATAACTCACAGAAGTGGCCTACTATTCGACCACTGTGAGAAGTTAGATAACCCCTTGGTTATATAGACCAGCTTCATGGTGACTTCCTTTGCCTAGAAGTCCTTGGGGAGACCTCAGACCATCTTTCTCTCTGTGGCCTTGGGGCAGGCTCCAGGACCAACGGCCACTCCGGTAATGAGACACGTGGGAGTGACAGAGTCTCCAGAAACTTGGGAAGGTCCTCCGGATCTTTGAAAACCGCCGATCTGCCATCTTTCCTGACGTGCAGCTGGAAAGGGAAGCCCCATCTATATGGGATCTCTCTTTGTTTTAGTAAGGTGAGTAGGGGCTTCACCGCCCTTCTAAGTTGGAGAGTGCGTCTAGAAAGGTCCTGTAGAATCTGGACTGCAGAACCTGCAAGCTCAAGAGTGTCCGCTTGCCTGGCCGCTCTTAGTATATCCTCTTTCACTTTAAAGAAGTGCACCCGACACACAATGTCCCTTGGTCTGAAGACGTCCGTGGATTTAGGACCCAAGGCCCTGTGCAGGTGATCTAACTCCACCGGTAGCTGTGCTGAGTCCCCCAGCAGCGTACCAAAGAAGGTCTGGATCGTTGCCTCTAATTCAGACGTGGATATTGATTCCGCTACCCCTCGAATCCGCAGGTTATTCCTGCGATGGCGGTTTTCCAGGTCATCCACATGGGATAGCAGGTGATTGATCTGCTGTGAATGCGCCGACAGTACCTTGTGCTTGTCGTCTAGCTGATCGTGAAAGGTCTCCTGTATCTTCTCAGCAGCCTTGACCCTGGTGCCCAGATGTTTAATTTCCCCTTTCAGGGTTTCCATCTCGGAGCGGTACGTCTGCTCCAACCTCTGTACTGATTGAGCCAGGTCGTCCTTGGTAGGGAGTGCCTGTAAAAACGTGCGGATGTCCCATTCACCGTCTGTAGCACCGGTCGCCGGGCTTCCCGACTCTCTGTCAGCATGCGGCGGGCTCATATTACCAGTGGTCGCAGGCACATTCTTCCCGGTCGCCATCTTGGGCGTCTCTGCAGGCCCTGTGCCGCTCGGTTGAGAACCGAAAAACTTCTCAATCCCGGACCCCTCCGGCTGCTGTGCAGGCTCCTGCAACCCCTTGGCAGTTTTACGGCCCATCATGGATCATAAATGAGCAGGAATTTAGGTGAAAATAGCTGTTCAAGCGGAGATGGCGGGAGAGCTTCACTTCCCTGCGTCCTACTCCGCCATGAGCAAGCCACGCCCCCCCTTCTCCCCGTATTTGTGATCCGTGGACTTTGGACTCTATTGGTCACAAGACTCTGGGAATGGGAGGGAGGCGGGAGTTTGGGGGGGTGGGGGAGGGGGGGGAGGAGTTGGGGAGGGGGAGGGGGGGAGGTAGGGTTACCTTTGTTCTTAATATGCTTGTGAAAATCAAATAAAAATATCTGATTTAAAAAAAGGAAGGAGATTGTCTGCCTGTCTTATGTCTCACTCACACATAAGAAGGACAGAACAATATATTTTTCACATCACTATATTTGTGTATAAAATCGATTTGTCGATTCTAACATCCCTGCTGATTGGACAAATCAATTCTGTAGAATAATTTTGCTCATCTCTATAACATACAGTGGGATGCGAAAGTTTGGGCAACCTTGTTAATCGTCATGATTTTCCTGTATAAATCGTTGGTTGTTACGATAAAAAATGTCAGTTAAATATATCATATAGGAGACACACACAGTGATATTTGAGAAGTGAAATGAAGTTTATTGGATTTACAGAAAGTGTGCTATAATTGTTTAAACAAAATTAGGCAGGTGCATAAATTTGGGCACCACAAAAAAGAAATGAAATCAATATTTAGTAGATCCTCCTTTTGCAGAAATTACAGCCTCTAAACACTTCCTGTAGGTTCCAATGAGAGTCTGGATTCTGGTTGAAGGTATTTTGGACCATTCCTCTTTACAAAACATCTTTAGTTCATTCAGGTTTGATGGTGTCCGAGCATGGACAGCTCTCTTTAAGTCACACCACAGATTTTCAATTATATTCAGGTCTGGGGACTGAGATGGCCATTCCAGAACGTTGTACTTGTTCCTCTGCATAAATGCCTTAGTGGATTTTGAGCAGTGTTTAGGGTCGTTTTCTTGTTGAAAGATCCAGCCCTGGCGCAGCTTCAGCTTTGTCACTGATTCCTGGACATTGGTCTCCAGAATCTGCTGATACTGAGTGGAATCCATGCGTCCCTCAACTTTGACAAGATTCCCAGTCCCTGCACTGGCCCCACAGCCCCACAGCATGATGGAACCACCACCATATTTTACTGTAGGTAGCAGGTGTTTTTCTTGGAATGCTGTGTTCTTTTTCCTCCATGCATAACGCCCCTTGTTATGGCCAAATAACTCAATTTTAGTTTCATCAGTCCACAGCACCTTATTCCAAAATGAAGCTGGCTTGTCCAAATGTGCTTTAGCCCACCTCAAGCGGCACTTTTTGTGCTGTGGGCTTCCTCTGCATCACTCGCGCATACAGCATCTCCTTGTGTAAAGTGCGCCGAATGGTTGAACGATGCACAGAGACTCCATCTGCAGCAAGATGATGTTGTAGGTCTTTGGTGCTGGTATGTGGGTTGACTCTGACTGTTCTCACCATTCGTCGCTTCTGTCTATCCGAGATTTTTCTTGGTCTGCCACTTCGAGCCTTTACTTGAACTGAGCCTGTGGTCTTCCATTTCCTCAATATGTTCCTAACTGTGGAAACAGACAGCTAAAATCTCTGAGACAGCTTTCTGTATCCTTCCCCTAAACCAGTGGTGGGCAAACTTTTTTGTCAACTGAGCCAAATATCGCCAAAACCACGATTGAAATTTCTTTCGAGAGCCACATTTTTAAAACCTAAAATATTGCGTCAACAGTACCAGTGAGGACTATTAGGGCTCATGCACACGACCGTGTGCCCGCCGTTGCCATATTGCAGGCCGCATACGGCAGGTCCGCAATACACGGGCACTGGCCATGTGCAGTCCGCATCAAGGACCCATTCACTTCAATGGGTCCAGGATCCGGGATATGAGTGCTACAGAGTGCTTCCGTGGTGCTTCTGGCTGTGCCTCCGCACCGCAAAAAAGTAGCGCACACGGCACACATGATGCACTTATGGGGGATATCTGTGGATGACGCACTTATGGGGGATATCTGTGGATAACGCACTTATGGGGGATATCTGTGGATGATGCACTTATGGGGGATATCTGTGGATGACGCACTTATGGGGGATATCTGTGGATGACGCACTTATGGGGGATATCTGTGGATGACGCACTTATGGGGATATCTGTGGATGACGCACTTATGGGGGATATCTGTGGAGGGCACTTATGGGGGATATCTGTGGATGACACATATATAGCATAAGATGCTATATATGTGCCCTCCACAGATATCCCCCATAAGTGCGCCCTCCACAGATATCCCCCATAAGTGCCCTCCACAGATATCCCCCATAAGTGCCCTCCACAGATATCCCCCATAAGTGCCTTCTAGTAAGTAAAGTAATGTATTAGTAGGGGGAAGGGAGGAGGCAGGGACACTTGCGGCGGGGCCGGTGCAGTGCCCGGCGGTGGGCACACACCGGGGGCAGCTCCTACCTTTCTGCTGCAGGACATTTCGCTCCAAGTCTCCTGAGCGGTGGCCTCTTCACCACTCCTCACATGGCCGGCAGTGGGCAGCCGAACTAGAGCGCCGCTGCCCGCCCTTCTGCTGCTGTGCGCAGTGTGACATCTCACCCTCCGTCATGCACCTCCTGCCCCGCCTGCCTGCTTCATTCATAAAGTGGAAGGAGCAGACAGACGGGGCAGGAGGCGCATGACGGACATTTTGCAAGCAGCTTGAGCGGTGCGATATGTCTGCGCGGCCGCCCACCCGCCAGCCCGCACCAAAGAGCCGCATTGAAGGTTCTAAAGAGCCGCTTGTGGCTCGCGAGCCTCACTTTACCGACCACTGCCCTAAACCATGATGGTGAACAATCTTTGTCTTCAGGTGATTTGAGAGTTGTTTTGAGACCCCCATGTTGCTACTCTTCAGAGAAAATTAAAAGAGGAGGGAAACTTACAATTGACCCCTTTAAATACTCTTTCTCATAATTGGATTCACCTATGTATGTAGGTCAGGGGTCACTGAGCTTACCAAGCCAATTTGAGTTCCAATAATTAGTTCTAAAGGTTTTGGAATCAATAAAAGGACAACAGTGCCCAAATTTATGCACCTGCCTAACTTTGTTTAAACAATTATAGCACACTTTCTGTAAATCCAATAAACTTCATTTCACTTCTCAAATATCACTGTGTGTGTCTCCTATATGATATATTTAACTGACATTTTTTATCGTAACAACCAACGATTTATACAGGAAAATCATGACGATTAACAAGGTTGCCCAAACATTAGCATCCCACTGTACCTACTGTTCACCCGCAGCCTGAGTATAAGTAGTTAAACCCGCCTTCTGGATTTTGAACCTCAGAGAACTGAAGTTTTGTTTCTGTCTTCCTCTGTCAGCCATGGCGTCTGCTGATGTGAGAGCTGAGCTGGACTGCTCCATCTGTCTGGACACCTATACAGATCCTGTAATGCTGAGATGTGGACACAACTTCTGCCGGGTCTGTATTGATCGTGTACTGGATACACAGGAAGAGTCTGGGGTTAATACCTGTCCTGGATGCAGAGAAGAGTTTCAGGAGTGGCTTGCACTGATGAGATGCTTAGCTCTGCGTAACATTATAGAGAATTTATTGGTTACTCCACATAAAGAGACGGAAACCGGGATCTGCTGCACTTGCTGTGTGGACTCTCCTGTACCTGCTGTTAAATCCTGTCTGATGTGTGAGGCTTCTCTGTGTGAGAAACACCTGAGAGTTCACAGCAAGTCATCAGAACACGTCTTATCTGACCCCAGCACTTCCATGGAGAACAGGAAATGTTCTGTCCATAAGAAGATCCTGGAGTATTACTGCCCTCAGGACTCTGATTGTATCTGTGTGTTCTGCAGTTTGGCTGGAGAACATCAGGGACATCAGTTGGAAATGCTAGATGAGGCCTCTAAGAAGAAGAAAGGGAAACTGAGAAATATTTTCCAGAAACTGTCCACAAAGCGAGAGGAGACTGAGGGAAGAGTCCAGAACCTGGAGGAACGCTGGAGAAAATCTCAAGAAAAAGCATCGGGAGAAGCAGAAAGAGTCACTGCCCTGTTTTCAGACATCAGGGGAGGACTGGAGGACCTGGAGAAGAGGGTCCTGAGTGAGATCTCAAGGCAGGAAAAGGAAGAGTCACTCTCATTCTCTTCTCTGATCCAGAAACTGGAAATACAGAAGGACGAGCTGTCCAGGAAGATGAGACACATTGAGGAGATATGTAACATTACTGATCCACTGACTGTGTTACAGGAACCAGACACAGGTGACTTGTGTGATCCTGAGGAGGCAGGAGGTGATGACATACATAGATGTCTCCATGATGAAGATGATCTGCTATGTGACTGTGATCTCATACACATTACATACATTATGTGACATAATAACAGATATAAGGAGAGGGATCTATATGGAAGGTCCTACAGACATATTACTGGATGTAAACACAGCTGCTAATAACATCCTTATATCAGAAGAACTGAAAACTGCAACCTGTACACAAAATAAGCAGAATCGTCCAGAAAGAGTAGAGAGATTCCAGGATTTTCAGGTGATGAGCAGCAAAAGATTTACCTCAGGACGACATTACTGGGATATGGAGATCAGTGGATCAGGGGGTTGGATGGTGAGAATGTGTTATCCCAGTATTGACAGGAGGGGAGATCAGTCATACATTGGAAATAATAACAAGTCCTGGAGTTTGATGAGGTATAGTAATCAGTATCTAGTGATACATGACGGTAAAGAGATCCAGTTACCTGACAAGATCTCCAGTGATAGTCAGGATATGTCTGGATTATGAGGCCGAGCAGTTGTCCTTTTATGAGCTGTGTGACCCCATCAGACACTTACACACCTTCACTGCCACCTTCACCGAGCCCCTTCATGCTGCATTATATGTATGGAAAGGTTCTATAAAGATATCAGGGGAAGTAGCAACTAGGAGAAACCATCATAACCTATGAAATCTGTCCTGAGACTGGTGACATTATGGAGAGCGCCATGATAAGGATAGCTACGATGAGAAAGGCTGAAGCGTTGAAATTTGTGTTTGGCCCAATAAAATTGATTACACGGTGAGCTGATGTCTCTTCTTGTTGCGTCATGGACAGATTTTATTTCACAAAAATCAATTCAATTTATAAATATTTATGAATATTGGTGAACAGCGTAAAAATAATACAAAACAAAAACTGCGGAAGGAATATTATGAATCATGAATTAAAGGGGTATTCCAGTAAGTAAACGTTATTCCCTGTCCACAGGATGTTGGATAACTATCAGATTAGTGGGGGTCCTACCGCTGGGTAGTACAGTACAGCGCTCAGCTATCTCCGAAACGCCCATAAAAATGAATGTAGCGACCGTGCGTATGTGGGACCGCCCGCTCCAGTCATTTCAGGGCGCAGCAGGGGGTACTGGGCCCAGCTGTAGGACCCCCACCGATCTGATAGTTGTCCCCTATCCTGTGGATAGGAGACAACTTTTACCTACCAGAATACCCCTTCAATATAGATCTCACTCGCATTACAGCTCGGCCCAGCCATAGTAGGGCTTCCATAGGTTTCTATCAGACTCTTCTGTACCAAATTCTCCCAGAGTACGCCGTAGTTTTCTATGTTGGATTCCGTTTGACTCTGACAGAAGAAACTCATAGCATACAACATCAAACACCTTATGAGGGATGCAACTCTCGTGTAGATTACACCTAATGCCTAATTTACACTCCGTAATGAAATCCGTTATAGGATGGTCAGTAGTGTTGATCGAGCACCAAAGTGTGCGGGTGCTCTGGTGCTCGAGTAGAACACTTTGGGATGCTCGGGTGCTCTACAGAACACCAGAGCACAATGGAAGTCAATGAGAGAACCAGAGCATTAAACCAGGCACCCCAGAAATTAATGGAAACATCACTGAAATGGTTTGGGAACAGCATGGGGAGGCTGGATGCATCTTGGACTCCTAGGTCGCTGCTGGGAACGATGTTGTCCGAGTAGTACGCCACTTTTACAGACTGACAATAATACGCACAAAACCGAAGATAAAGTGGTAGGCAATTAAGAGTGCCGCATTTGTGTGAGGGGAGTCGGGGCGTTCACTATTTAAACCTGGCCCTCCTCCCCCCACTTGTCGGTTCGAACGATTTCGAATCGGCTTGTGGGTTGGTGCCAGAGAAGGGCGTGCGTCACTGGAGGATCGGGGGATCGGCTGCGTCGGGCTCGTCGCTACGGTGATTAGGTAGGCAGGGTGGCTTGTACACCCGTCTCGCTATGTATAACATGTGGGGCTGCCGAGCGTGCCGCCGGTCCCCAGCTGCGATGGAGACTGCCCGCACTCCCGATCGCTTCCGGCACCCCGATACAGGCACCCCGATCCGCTCCAGGCCCTGCGCCAAGCACCCCCGCTCCCACATGCAGCGTCCCCCAGGCGGGCACCCCTCACCTGTGGCTTAGCAGCGACGGGTCACGACGTCCGCTCGCATACCCTGAGCATCGGTCACGCCGGCCGTCGGCTCCACGACGCAGCGTTATATATCACTCACTTCCGTATCAGAACATAAACATTTGTTCCGCCGTAGAGGAAAACGCCGTCCGCTCACACAGGGATCTATTCATTAGCTGCAATCAGTAAGCGGAGGTCCAGCTGCAGGATCAGGGGGCGGAAGCTGAAACCTATAGGCGATTAATACGCAGCGGCTTTCCCTGTACAAATAGTCGATAGCGGTGGGCACGGGATGCAATGTTCCACATGGCGGAGCGCAAATCCCTCACAGCCGATCCTGATGCACGTTCTCCTGGTAATTACAATTAGCGAGGCAGTGAAGGTGGACATGCTTATGTGACTTTCAGTCATGTCTAGGAATCCGCTGTAGAATAAACTCGTCTTCTTTACTGCGCCAAACTCAGGCAAGACAAGATAAGCAGATACTCAGACATGTGCACTGTATAACAAGTTATGATTTCAATGGTTAATTCTAACCTAGAAGAGAATCACTGGCTTGCTGCGCTCCAGCAGGTCCTGGCTTGATAGAGGGCGACACCTACAGGCCCATACTGGTACTGCAGTCCAGGTGCAGGGCTCCTCTGCTCAGGCACAGTGGCTAGGTACTAAGGCAGGAGTAAAAAAAAAAAAAAAAAAAAAAAAATTAAAAATAAATTTGGAATATGTTCAAGGATCAAATATAAAGAGGGCTTCAAGGAGGGGGGCTGGCCACATCACTTTGCGCACGCAGCCGGGCCGCCCGTAAGCCCATACGGTCACTCAGGGGGTTGGTTCGGGCGCAGTCACAATAATCCGGTGGTTAGCTAGGGAGCGGTGGCATGAGTGAAGGGTCGCCCAGCCGGCGTGCGCTCACTCACACGTCTGTCCTTGGTTATTCAGGTCCACAGGTGGTGGGCTAACTTACGATACTGTGGGGTTCGTGGCTGTCATGGCCGCCAGGTGAGTCAGGGGTGGTGCATGCGGGGTCCAACCCCCTCTTTTCTCCTGCATAGGCTTGCGGGACGGGGGATGGTGGACTATTATGTCCAGGCCTCTGGCGCATCTCTTACAGGGTGGCGCCTACAGTCGTGGCCTTTGGTGGGGGGGAAAAGAAAAATAAATAAATAAATAAATAAATTAAATAAATAAATAAAAATGGTATAGATAGGAATGTTGCTTTGCCAGGTCTGTCACGACTACAGACTCCTTATAAAGCCCTGCCACGACTGCAGGCATCAGTCTGTCACGACTACAGACCCGCTCTAAAGCCCTGCCACGACTGCAGGCAACAGTCTGTCACGACTACAGACCCGTTATAAAGCCCTGCTACGACTGCAGGCATCAGTCTGTCACGACTACAGACTCGTTATAAAGTCCTGCCACGACTGCAGGCATCAGTCTGTCACGACTACAGACCCGTTATAAAGCCCTGCCACGACTGCAGGCATCAGTCTGTCACGACTACAGACTCGTTATAAAGTCCTGCCACGACTGCAGGCATCAGTCTGTCACAACTACAGACCCGCTCTAAAGCCCTGCTACGACTGCAGGCACAAATCCGTTACGACTACAGACTCATTATTAAGACCGGCCACGACTGCAGGCATTAGTCTCATGTCAACAGACTCACGAGGTAATACTACCACGTCTACAGGCGATGGTCCGTTACCGCTACTCTCGATGTAGGGTCCCCTCACGACTACAGGGGCTAGTCGGTCACATCCACAGACTCGGTCGCACTCCTGTTAACTACAGGCACTGGGTGGGCATCTACGGGTAGTTGCGTCACGACTACGCACGTGGGTCAGCCACGGCCTGGGAGGTCAGCCTTCACAGTCACAGGTAGGTCCAGTTAGGCTTCAGTCTCCCAGCGGGTTCCAGTCACAATAACCAGCCCCTAGGTGAGGGGGGCACTCCCGCACCGGCGCACAATGCCAGGGAGCTGTGCGGCTCCTCACGCGGCACACGGTTCAAACCAGCGGGGGCCGGGGCCCACGGTAAAGGAAGGGCTCCCTCTGATCCGGTGCACATTGCCAGGGAGCGGCGCTGCTCCCCACGCGGTACGAGTGTCCAGCCGGCGGTGGGTCGGCCCTAGCTGAGGAGGGGGGCTCCCCCGCACTGGTGCATTCTGCCAGGGAGCAGCGTGAGCTCCCCATGCGGCTGGGGAGTAAGGCTCCTCATCTTCAATAAAGTCTGGCATGGGCCGCCGTGCCGTTAGGTAGGCAGGGATCAGGGGAAGGAGTACTAGGCTCGGTCAGAGGGAGCAGATCATAGGCGGTGGCTGGCTTCCTGCTGCCGGCCGTACATAAGGTGCCAAGGGGGTTAGTTAGGCACAGGATGTTAGTTAGTCCGTGCAGGTGATCTGCGTTATACCATGCTCTTCATGCTCGTATTCAGAGCTGTGCACATACGGGAGCTGCTTAAGTGGTTGATAGTGAAAAAAATAAAAATAAATACATTTTTGAGTCTCTCACGCATGGCTTCTCCGTGTTAGTTTTACACATACGGATCCGCCATTAGAGTCTCTCACGCCTGGCTTCTCCGTTTTAGGTTTACACATATGACTCCGCCATTAGAGTCTCTCACGCATGGCTTCTCCGTTTTAGTTACACATATGACTCCGCCATTAGAATCTCTCACGCATGGCTGCTCCGTGTGAGTTTTACACATACGACTCCGCCATTAGTCTCTCACGCCTGGCTTCTCTGTTTTAGGTTGGCACATATGACTCCGCCATTAGAGTCTCTCACGCATGGCTTCCCAGTTTTGGGTTTGCACATATGACTCCACCATCTGAGTCTCTCATGCATGGCTGCTCCGTGTGAGTTTTACACATACGACTCCGCCATTAGTCTCTCACGCCTGGCTTCTCCGTTTTAGGTTGGCACATATGACTCCGCCATTAGAATCTCTCACGCATGGCTGCTCCATTTTAGGTTTACACATATGACTCCGCCATTAGAGTCTCTCACGCATGGCTTCTCCGTTTTAGTTACACATATGACTCCGCCATTAGAATCTCTCACGCATGGCTGCTCCGTTTTAGGTTTACACATATGACTCCGCCATTAGAGTCTCTCACGCATGGCTTCTCCGTTTTAGGTTGGCACATATGACTCCGCCATTAGAATCTCTCACGCATGGCTGCTCCGTTTTAGGTTACACATATGACTCCGCCATTAGTCTCTCACGCATGGCTTCTCCGTTAGGTTCACACATATGTCTCCGCCATTAGAGTCTCACGCATGGCTTCCCCGTTTTAGGTTACACATATGACTCCGCCATTAGAGTCTCTCACGCATGGCTTCTTGGTGTGAGTTTTGCACGTACGACTCCGCCATCAGTCTCTCACGCCTGGCTTCTCCGTTTTAGGTTGGCACATATGACTCCGCCATTAGAGTCTCTCACGCATGGCTGCTCCGTTTTGGGTTTGCACATGTGACTCCGCCATTAGAGTCTCTCACGCATGGCTTCTCCGTTTTGGGTTGCACATGTGGCTCCACCATTGGTCTCTCACGCATGGCTTCTCCGTTTAGGTTCACACATATGTCTCCGCCATTGGAGTCTCGCGCATGGCTTCCCCGTTTTGGGTTGCAAATATGACTCCGCCATCTGAGTCTCTCACGCATGGCTTCTCCGTTTTAGTTTTACACATATGACTCCGCCATTAGAGTCCCTCACGCAGAGCTTCTCCGTTTTAGTTTTACACATATGACTCCGCCATTAGTCTCTCACGCATGGCTCCGCCATTAGTCTCTCGCGCATGGCTTCTCCGCTTTAGGTTTACACACAGGACTCCACCATTAGAGTCTCTCACGCATGGAGGTAAAAAATAAAAATAAAAATAAAAAAATTCCTCAGCAGGCCCAGCTGCGCTGGGACTAGTCTCCCATCTCACCGTAGCTAAGAGACTGATGGCCAATTCCTTGGCCAGTAATACTCTGAGGGCTTACAAGACAGCTTGGCGCCTGTTTCAGACATATGAGAACACCTACCCGGCCACCGGGGGCCTATCACTCACCTATTGGGCTTTGTCAGGGTTTTTGCCACTCTCAATTAAACCTGTCCTATAGCATTGTTAACTATACATGACAGGTATTCAGTACAGGCTACATCCGGACCTACCGTCACTCTTCTCCGCCCACCCGATCAAAGCGGCGTCGAAGGGTTTGCGCAAGATGTCTGTTGTGAAACTACATGGGCGTCAGCCATTTACCGGTAGCTTGTTCAGGCCGTGACAGGCAAACTGCAGGGGCAAACCGTTCGGGCCGCAGGTTAGCGCTCTGGTAGAAACAGCCTTGTACCTGGCTTTCTATGGATTCCTCAGGTCAGGCAAGCTCATGGGCACCAATACACTGGCTGGGTGCTCGCGGAAAGGTCAGCTCATCCGGCGCGGGTCCATCTATGTCCTCACCTTGGCCTCGTCCAAGACGTCACGGCCGGGGCAATCAGTGGCGGTCAGATACTTTCCCACGGACAGCAGATGGTGTCCGATGCAGGCCTTGGAGGCTTGGCTGCGTAGTATTTAGTCCAAGCGGCATGTTCTCCCGTACTCGAACTAGGCAATGCCCGGCTAACCACCGCGGCCTTTCTTACGTACATTCAGGTTAGTTGACAGGTTCATGGGTTGGTCCTCGCTGGATCACAGGACATTCCTTCCGCATGGGCACGGCAGCGGCGGCGTCCATGCATAAGGTGCCAGTACATGTCATCAAACGGTTGGGTCGTCGCAGTTCCGCGTGTTCCATGCATAATATCCCGGATCCTTATACGAAATATCATTGGCTTTCGAGTTTTGGTCTGTAGTTTCTGTTATCAAGTTTTCAAACTCCTATGCATGATTCTTTTGGCCCCTTTAGGCTACCCTTCGATAAGCAGTTCCGGCATAACTCTGCTGCTTCTAGGTTGGGGGGGTGGAGTATAGGCTTAGGTAGGGTACCCTCTCAGCATGAGTCGATCCGAGCACAAGTGGTAGGCAATTAAGAGTGCCGCATTTGTGTGAGGGGAGGCGGGTCGTTCACTATTTAAACCTGGCCCTCCTCCCCCCACTTGTCGGTTCGAACGATTTCAACCCACCCAGGAGCCCTCCCTTCTTTCAGGTCTCATCATTGGGGTAGCCCCCTTTAGGCTACCCTTCGATAAGCAGTTCCGGCATAACTCTGCTGCTTCTAGGTTGGGGGGGTGGAGTATAGGCTTAGGTAGGGTACCCTCTCAGCATGAGCCGATCCGAGCACAAATCGATTTTAGAGGAAAAATTGTTAGGAAACATTCTTTCCTGTATATTTACTTGTATATTAAGTGCAAGTGCTGCCAAAAATTACAAGGAAGAGGCACTCCGATACAACCTGTATATCACATAAAGGAGGGCCTCATTCACATTGTGGTACAATTGTTCAGGTAGTGGGACTCCTACACTCATAAAGCCTATGCACTAAGTGAAAGGGCTGCCAAAAATTACAAGGAACCGGCACTTCAATACACCATTTATTACACATAGGAGGGCATCATACACACCCTTGAAAAATTATGATTGATGGCTGTAACGGATCTCCTAGCACCCCGACCGGGTACCTCCGTTGATAGATGCTCCTAGTGCTTTCCGAGGACTCCAAGCACTCCACTTGACACCGTACGCACTGCAGAGCCCACGAACCGCCGAAGCTTGGTTGAGGTCTCACCGTCTCCTACCCAACCTGGACCTACGACAAGGCTCCAGGCTCCAGTGGGTGAACCTCTCCTAAAACCAGAGAGCAGGAACAGCTCTTAACCACCTCAGCCCCCAGTGCTTAAACACCCTGAAAGACCAGGCCACTTTTTACACTTCTGACCTACACTACTTTCACCGTTTATTGCTCGGTCATGCAACTTACCACCCAAATGAATTTTACCTCCTTTTCTTCTCACTAATAGAGCTTTCATTTGGTGGTATTTCATTGCTGCTGACATTTTTACTTTTTTTGTTATTAATTGAAATTTAACGATTTTTTTGCAAAAAAATGACATTTTTCACTTTCAGTTGTAAAATTTTGCAAAAAAAAACGAGATCCATATATAAATTTTGCTCTAAATTTATTGTTCTACATGTCTTTGATAAAAAAAAAAATGTTTGGGTAAAAAAAAAAAATGCTTTGGGTAAAAGTTATAGCGTTTACAAACTATGGTACAAAAATGTGAATTTCCGCTTTTTGAAGCAGCTCTGACTTTCTGAGCACCTGTCATGTTTCCTGAGGTTCTACAATGGCCAGACAGTACAAACACCCCACAAATGACCCCATTTCGGAAAGTACACACCCTAAGGTATTCGCTGATGGGCATAGTGAGTTCATAGAACTTTTTATTTTTTGTCACAAGTTAGCGGAAAATGATGATTTTTTTTTTCTTACAAAGTCTCATATTCCACTAACTTGTGACAAAAAATAAAAACTTCTATGAACTCACTATGCCCATCACGAAATACCTTGGGGTCTCTTCTTTCCAAAATGGGGTCACTTGTGGGGTAGTTATACTGCCCTGGCATTCTAGGGGCCCAAATGTGTGGTAAGGGGTTTGAAATCAAATTCTGTAAAAAATGACGAGTGAAATCCGAAAGGTGCTCTTTGGAATATGGGCCCCTTTGCCCACCTAGGCTGCAAAAAAGTGTCACATATCTGGTATCTCTGTATTCAGGAGAAGTTGAGGAATGTGTTTTGGGGTGTCATTTTACATATACCGATGCTGGGTGAGATAAATATCTTGGTCAAATGCCAACTTTGTATAAAAAAATGGGAAAAGTTGTCTTTTGCCAAGATATTTCTCTCACCCAGCATGGGTATATGTAAAATGACACCCCAAAACACATTCCCCAACTTCTCCTGAGTACGGAGATACCAGATGTGTGACACTTTTTTGCAGCCTAGGTGGGCAAAGGGGCCCATATTCCAAAGAGCACCTTTCGGATTTCACAGGTCATTTTTTACAGAATTTGATTTCAAACTCCTTACCACACATTTGGGCCCCTAGAATGCCAGGGCAGTATAACTACCCCACAAGTGACCCCATTTTGGAAAGAAGACACCCCAAGGTATTCCGTGAGGGGCATGGCAAGTTCCTAGAATTTTTTATTTTTTGTCACAAGTTAGTGGAAAATGATGATTTTTTTTTTTTTTTTTTCTCATACAAAGTCTCATATTCCACTAACTTGTGACAAAAAATAAAAACTTCCATGAACTCACTATGCCCATCAGCGAATACCTTGGGGTCTCTTCTTTCCAAAATGGGGTCACTTGTGGGGTAGTTATACTGCCCTGGCATTCTAGGGGCCCAAATGTGTGGTAAGGAGTTTGAAATCAAATTCTGTAAAAAATGACCTGTGAAATCCGAAAGGTGCTCTTTGGAATATGGGCCCCTTTGCCCACCTAGGCTGCAAAAAAGTGTCACACATCTGGTATCTCTGTATTCAGGAGAAGTTGAGGAATGTGTTTTGGGGTGTCTTTTTACATATACCCATGCTGGGTGAGATAAATATCTTGGTCAAATGCCAACTTTGTATAAAAAAATGGGAAAAGTTGTCTTTTGCCAAGATATTTCTCTCACCCAGCATGGGTATATGTAAAATGACACCCCAAAACACATTTCCCAACTTCTTCTGAGTACGGAGATACCAGATGTGTGACACTTTTTTGCAGCCTAGGTGGGCAAAGGGGCCCATATTCCAAAGAGCACCTTTCGGATTTCACTGGTCATTTTTTACAGAATTTGATTTCAAACTCCTTACCACACATTTGGGCCCCTAGAATGCCAGGGCAGTATAACTACCCCACAAGTGACCCCATTTTGGAAAGAAGAGACCCCAAGGTATTCGCTGATGGGCATAGTGAGTTCATGGAAGTTTTTATTTTTTGTCACAAGTTAGTGGAATATGAGACTTTGTATGAAAAAAAAAAAAAAATCAGCATTTTCCACTAACTTGTGACAAAAAATAAAAATTTCTAGGAACTCGCCATGCCCCTCACGGAATACCTTGGGGTGTCTTCTTTCCAAAATGGGGTCACTTGTGGGGTAGTTATACTGCCCTGGCATTTTCCAGGGGCCCTAATGTGTGGTAAGTAGGTAAATGACCTGTGAAATCCTAAAGGTGCTCTTTGGAATATGGGCCCCTTTGCCCACCTAGGCTGCAAAAAAGTGTCACACATGTGGTATCGCCGTATTCAGGAGAAGTTGGGGAATGTGTTTTGGGGTGTCATTTTACATATACCCTTGCTGGGTGAGAGAAATATCTTGGCAAAAGACAACTTTTCCCATTTTTTTATACAAAGTTGGCATTTGACCAAGATATTTCTCTCACCCAGCATGGGTATATGTAAAATGACACCCCAAAACACATTCCCCAACTTCTCCTGAGTACGGCGATACCAGATGTGTGACACTTTTTTGCAGCCTAGATGCGCAAAGGTGCCCAAAGTCCTTTTAGGAGGGCATTTTTAGACATTTGGATACCAGACTTCTTCTCACGCTTTGGGGCCCCTAGAATGCCAGGGCAGTATAAATACCCCACATGTGACCCCATTTTGGAAAGAAGACACCCCAAGGTATTCAATGAGGGGCATGGCGAGTTCATAGAATTTTTTTTTTTTTGGCACAAGTTAGCGGAAATTGATATTTTTAATTTTTTTCTCACAAAGTCTCCCGTTCCGCTAACTTGGGACAAAAATTTCAATCTTTCATGGACTCAATATGCCCCTCACGGAATACCTGGGGGTGTCTTCTTTCCGAAATGGGGTCACATGTGGGGTATTTATACTGCCCTGGCATTCTAGGGGCCCTAAAGCGTGAGAAGAAGTCTGGAATATAAATGTCTAAAAAAATTTACGCATTTGGATTCCGTGAGGGGTATGGTGAGTTCATGTGAGATTTTATTTTTTGACACAAGTTAGTGGAATATGAGACTTTGTAAGAAAAAAAAAAATAATTCCGCTAACTTGGGCCAAAAAAATGTCTGAATGGAGCCTTACAGGGGGGTGATCAATGACAGGGGGGGTGATCAATGACAGGGGGGGTGATCAATGACAGGGGGGGTGATAAATGACAGGGGGGTGATCAATGACAGGGGGGGTGATCAATGACAGGGGTGGTGATCAATGACAGGGGGGTGATCAGGTAGTCTATATGGGGTGATAACCACAGTCATTGATCACGCCCCTGTAAGGCTTCATTCAGACGTCCGTATGCGTTTTGCGGATCCTATCCATCTATCAGTGGATCCGTAAAAATCATGCGGACATCTGAATGGAGCTTTACAGGGGGTTGATCAATGACAGGGGTGTAATCAATGACAGGGGGGTGATCAGGGAGTCTATATGGGGTGATAACCACAGTCATTGATCACGCCCCTGTAAGGCTTCATTCAGACGTCCGTATGCGTTTTGCGGATCCGATCCCTCTATCAGTGCATCCGTAAAAATCATGCGGACATCTGAATGGAGCTTTACAGGGGGGTAATCAATGACAGGGGGGTGATCAGGGAGTCTATATGGGGTGATAACCACAGTCATTGATCATGCCCCTGTAAGGCTTCATTCAGACGTCCGGATGCGTTTTGCGGATCCGATCCATCTATCAGTGCATCCGTAAAAATCATGCGGACATCTGAATGGAGCTTTACAGGGGGTTGATCAATGACAGGGGTGTAATCAATGACAGGGGGGTGATCAGGTAGTCTATATGGGGTGATAACCACAGTCATTGATCACGCCCCTGTAAGGCTTCATTCAGACGTCCGTATGCGTTTTGCGGATCCTATCCATCTATCAGTGGATCCGTAAAAATCATGCGGACATCTGAATGGAGCTTTACAGGGGGTTGATCAATGACAGGGGTGTAATCAATGACAGGGGGGTGATGAGGGAGTCTATATGGGGTGATAACCACAGTCATTGATCATGCCCCTGTAAGGCTTCATTCAGACGTCCGGATGCGTTTTGCGGATGCGATCCATCTATCAGTGCATCCGTAAAAATCATGCGGACATCTGAATGGAGCTTTACAGGGGGGTAATCAATGACAGGGGGGTGATCAGGGAGTCTATATGGGGTGATAACCACAGTCATTTATTATGCCCCTGTAAGGCATCATTCAGACGTCCGGATGCGTTTTGCGGATCCGATCCATCTATCAGTGGATCCGTAAAAATCATGCGGACGTCTGAATGGAGCTTTACAGGGGGGTGATCAATGACAGGGGTGTAATCAATGACAGGGGGGTGATCAGGGAGTCTATATGGGGTGATAACCACAGTCATTGATCACGCCCCTGTAAGGCTTCATTCAGACGTCCGGATGCGTTTTGCGGATCCGATCCATCTATCAGTGGATCCGTAAAAATCATGCGGACGTCTGAATGGAGCTTTACAGGGGGGTGATCAATGACAGGGGTGTAATCAATGACAGGGGGGTGATCAGGGAGTCTATATGGGGTGATAACCACAGTCATTGATCATGCCCCTGTAAGGTTTCATTCAGACGTCCGGATGCGTTTTGCGGATCCGATCCATCTATCAGTGCATCCGTAAAAATCATGCGGACATCTGAATGGAGCTTTACAGGGGGGTAATCAATGACAGGGGGGTGATCAGGGAGTCTATATGGGGTGATAACCACAGTCATTTATTATGCCCCTGTAAGGCTTCATTCAGACGTCCGGATGCGTTTTGCGGATCCGATCCATCTATCAGTGGATCCGTAAAAATCATGCGGACGTCTGAATGGAGCTTTACAGGGGGGTGATCAATGACAGGGGTGTAATCAATGACAGGGGGGTGATCAGGGAGTCTATATGGGGTGATAACCACAGTCATTGATCACGCCCCTGTAAGGCTTCATTCAGACGTCCGGATGCGTTTTGCGGATCCGATCCATCTATCAGTGGATCCGTAAAAATCATGCGGACGTCTGAATGGAGCTTTACAGGGGGGTGATCAATGACAGGGGTGTAATCAATGACAGGGGGGTGATCAGGGAGTCTATATGGGGTGATAACCACAGTCATTGATCATGCCCCTGTAAGGTTTCATTCAGACGTCCGGATGCGTTTTGCGGATCCGATCCATCTATCAGTGCATCCGTAAAAATCATGCGGACATCTGAATGGAGCTTTACAGGGGGGTAATCAATGACAGGGGGGTGATCAGGGAGTCTATATGGGGTGATAACCACAGTCATTGATCATGCCCCTGTAAGGCTTCATTCAGACGTCCGGATGCGTTTTGCGGATCCGATCCATCTATCAGTGGATCCGTAAAAATCATGCGGACGTCTGAATGGAGCTTTACAGGGGGTTGATCAATGACAGGGGGGTAATCAATGACAGGGGGGTGATCAGGGAGTCTATATGGGGTGATCAGGGGTGATCAGGGGTGATCAGGGGTGATCAGGGGCTAATAAGGGGTTAATAAGTGACGGGGGGGGGGGTGTAGTGTAGTGTAGTGGTGCTTGGTGGGACTTTACTGAGCTACCTGTGTCCTCTGGTGGTCGATCCAAACAAAGGGGACCACCAGAGGACCAGGTAGCAGGTATATTAGACGCTGTTATCAAAACAGCGTCTAATATACCTGTTAGGGGTTAAAAAAAACACATCTCCAGCCTGCCAGCGAACGATCGCCGCTGGCAGGCTGGAGATCCACTCTCTTACCTTCCGTTCCTGTGAGCACGCGCGCCTGTGTGCGCGCGTTCACAGGAAATCTCGCGTCTCGCGAGATGACGCATATATGCGTGACTGTGCGCAGGGCTGCCACCTCCGGAACGCGATCCTGCGTTAGGCGGTCCGGAGGTGGTTAAAAGAGCTAGTAGTTATAGCCAGGGGAGTATAGCAAATCTCCCAGCGTATAGCAATCCCCAGCGTCGATCAGCTACCCAAACATCAGTCTCAACATGATAAAGGGTAAAACAGGAACACTTTATTGAGGGCTACCCGCCCGTATTTATGCAGGTCCCCATCTGGTGGACACGCCCCTAGGGGACCAGAATGAAGACTGTGACACAAGACAGATATGCAGCACTGCAGGATACACAGACACAATACATCCCCACAATGCATCATGGTTTCCTCCTCTCTGCCCTGGAGACACCCGAGGAGTAATCCAATTATCTCTCAAGACAAAGGGAAATCGCCAATACACATGTGGGGACAACAGAACAGAAATCACCACCCAAACACACAATGTCACACCCCCACAGCAAACACAGACATTTAACATATTCCCAGATAGCTCAAGTCTGAGTGCATATCATTAGGTGAATGGCACTCAGAATACACAAATACAATAAAATTAGCTATCTGGGTGCCCTCACATAACAAAATACAATTGCAAAGACAGATTTAAGCTGTGCGGCCGGTCTGTCTGCTCCTTTAAAGTTAGTATGGGCCATAATCCAAGAGGCTGGTAGCCAGGCCCCTCCGAAACCCAGTGGCGAGGTTGGTTTCGCCACAATGGCCTGCTGGTGACCCTCTAAAACATTAGGAGCAAGGGCCTGCTGGTGACCCTCTAAAACATTAGGGGTGAGGGCCTGCTGCTGATCTGACCATCTAAAACATTAGGGGTGAGGGTCTGCTGCTGAGCTGACCCTGTAAAACATTAGGGGCGAGGGCCTGCTGCTGATCTGACCATCTAAAACATTAGGGGTGAGGGTCTTCTGCTGAGCTGACCCTGTAAAACATTAGGGGCGAGTGCCTGCTGGTGATCTGACCATCTAAAACATTAAGGGCGAGGGCCTGCTGCTGATCTGACCATCTAAAACATTATGGGCAAGGGCCTGCTGATGAGCCTCTAAAACATTAGAGGTGAGGGTCTGCTGCTGAGCTGACCCTCTAAAACATTAGGAGCGAGGGCAGCCTAATAAGCATGTTGATATGATGGAGGAGGAGGAGGACGAGAAAAGGAAGATTGAACCATGTACCCTTTTTTGTGGTGGAAAGGGTGCATGGGAATACAGTGTATTCAATACACCATAAAAGCCACATTTAAAGTGCCTATGTTCCGCCGCTTTCCTCTGGTGGAGTAGAGAAGTCAGGGGCAATCCAGGCCTTGTTCATTTTGATAAGAGTCAACCTGTCAGCATTTTCAGTTGACAGGCGGATGCGCTTATCAGTTATTATGCCCCCAGCAGCATTAAATACACGCTCTGACAAAACGCTGGCGGCAGGGCAGGCCAGCACCTCCAAGGCGTAGAGCGCCAGTTCGTGCCACGTGTCCAGCTTGGACACCCAATAGTTGCAAGGCACACAGGGATCACTGAGGACACTGACACAGTCTTCTACGTACTCCTTCACCATCTTCCAAAACTTTTCCCTCCTTGTGACACTAGGCCGCGCATCAGGTTGAGGGTGCTGGCGGGGTGTCATGAAACTGTCCCAGGCCTTGAAGAGTGTTGCCCTGCCTCTGTTGGAACTGCTGTGTGTTCCCCTCGTCTCCCCTCCTTGGTTGCCCAAGGAACTACGTACTCTGCCACCAGCGTTGTCAGCTGGAAATTTTTGGAGCAATTTTTCCACAAGGACCTTCTGGTATTGCACGATTTTGCTAGTCCTCCCTGCCACAGGAATGAGAGATGAGAAGTTCTCTTTGTAGCGTGGATCGAGAAGGGTGAACAACCAGTAATCGGTGTTAGCCAAAATGCGTATATCGCGAGGGTCACGGGAAAGCCAGCATAACATAAAGTCAGCCATGTGTGCCAGAATCCCAACAGACAAGACTTCACTGTCCTCATCAGGAAGATGACTCTCAATCTCCTCATTCTCCTCTTTGGCCCATCCTCGCTGAATAGATGGAATAAACCTGCTATGGGTACTACCCTCTGTAGCGGAGGCAACTGTCTCCTGCTCCTCATCATCATCCAATTCGCGCTGAGAAGACAAACTGAGGGTGGTCTGGCTATCACCCTGTGTACTGTCTTCCCCCATTTCCACCTCTTCCACATCCAAAGCGTCCGCCTTCATTGTGAGCAGCGAGCGTTTCAGTAGACACAGAAGTGGGATGGTTACGCTGATAATAGCGGCATCGCCACTCACCATCTCTGTTGATTCCTCAAAGTTGCGTAAAACCTCACAGAGGTCAGATATCCATGCCCACTTGTCGCTTGTGAAGAGCGGAAGCTGACTGGAAAGGCGACGACCATGTTGCAGCTGGTATTCCACTACTGCCCTCTGCTGCTCACAAAGCCTGGCCAACATGTGGAACGTAGAGTTCCAGCGCGTTCTCTCGTCACACAACAGTCGGTGAGCTGGCAATTGCAAGCGCTGCTGCAGCGTTGCCAGACCGGCGGCAGCAGTAGATAACTTTCAGAAATGGGCACACACGCAGCGAACCTTCAACAGTAGCTCAGGCAAATTGGGGTAGGTTTTGAGAAACTGCTGAACCACTAAGTTGAACACATGGGCTAGGCATGGTATGTGTGTCAGCTTGCCGAGCTCCAAAGCCGCCACCAAGTTACGGCCAATATCAAACAAAACCATGCCTGGTTGTAAGTTGAGTGGCGAGAGCCACAGCTCAGTCTGGCCCTTATACCCTGCCACAGCTCTGCGGCGGTGTGCTGTTTGTCACCTAAGCAAATTAGTTTAAGCACGGCTTATTGCCGCTTCCCCACTGCAGTGCTACACTGCTTCCAGCTACTGACTGATGGCTGACTGGTGCTGCAAGATGAAAATTCAGAGGTGGAAGTGGAGGAGGAGGTGGAGGAGGAGAAGGGGGGGTTGCAGCCACTAATGTAGGCGGTGGCAGGAATCCTGATGGAAGTAGGTCCCGCAATCCTTGGCGTTGGTAGCACCTGTGCCACCCCAGGGTACGACTCGCTCCCGGCCTCCACAACTTTCATCCAGTGTGCCGTCAGGGAAATGTAGCGTCCCTGGCCAAAAGCACTTGTCCATGTGTCAGTCGTTAAGTGGACCTTGCCAATAACTGCGTTGGTCAGGGTACGGGTGATGTTACGGGACACATGCTGGTGTAAGGCGGGAAGGCGGGGACGGCACACCGGGAAAAATTGGGGCGGCTAGGGACTGAGTAACAAGGAACGGCCACCGCCATTAGGAGGCGGAAAGCCTCAGTGTCCACAAGCCTAAATGGCAACATTTCCAGGTCCATCAATTTGGAAAGGTGCGCATTTAGTGCTATGGCCTGTGGGTAGGTGGCTGGATATTTGCGCTTTCGTTCAAAGGCCTGGGGTATGGACATCTGTACGCTGCGCTGGGACACAGAAGTGGATGTGCTAGCTGATGGTGCTTGCGAAGGTGCAGGGCTGGAGGCATACGTGCCTGCGTCTTGGACAGGGGATTGGCCAGCACGTAACACAGGGCAAGAGGAGGCCGTGGTGTGACCCGCGGACACTGATTGTGGACCCAGGCGTTCGGCCCACCTATTAGGGTGCTTTGATGCCATGTGATGGATCATGCTGATGGTGATGAGGTTGCTAGTGTTCACACCCCTGCTCACTTTGGTACGGCACAGGTTGCAAATAACAATTCTTTTATCGTCCGCACTTTCCTCAAAAAAGCGACAGACTGCGGAAAACCTTCCCCTTGGCAAGGGAGGTTGCTGCAAGGGGGTGCTCCGGGGAACAGTTGCGGGCCTGTTTGGTGTGGCACGCCTTCTCCCTTTTGCCAGCCCACTGCCTCTTCCAACCTGTTGCAGTGCTGCGGTTCCCTCCCCCTCTGTACTGCTGTCCTCGCTCGGCTTGCCACCTTCCCAGGTTGGGTCAGTGGTTTCATTGTCCACCACCTCCTCTTCCACTTCCTCACTCTGGTTATCCTCCTGACTTGTTTACCTAACAATAACCTCACTTATTGACAACTGTGTCTCATCCACATCATCAACCTCTTGAGACACTAATTGCCGTTGACTTATTGGCAACTGTGTCTCATCATCATCATCCACCTCGTGAAACACTAATTGCCGTACCCCACTGTCATCTTCTTCTGACTGTGGATGCTCAAGAGTTTGGGAATCAGTTGTCGCTCTTCAAGCTGGCTTGGCGAGAGGCCCAACTCAAGGAATGGCGATGAAAAGAGCTCCTCGGAATATTCGAGTGTGGGATCACGTGTTTCCAAGACTCTCCATGGTGGGAGGAAGGAGGATCAGGGTGAGGATTCTGTTGACCAGACTCTTGGCTACTAAGACTGGACTTTGTGGAAGACAGGGTGGTGCTTAACTGACTGGAAGCATTATCTGCTGCAATCCAACCGACCACCTGGTCGCACTGGTGTGAGTTTGATAGTGGTGTCCTGCGCCGCCCTGCAAACTCGGACATGAACCTAGGTATCGTGGATGAGTGTGTTTCTTGTGCTCTGGCAGCAGGCACAGTTTCACCGCGCCCAGGGCCACGGCCTCTGCGTGCACCATCAGCATCACGGCCACTTGCCCGTCCCTTTCTGCTCACCTTGAGCATATTAAATGGTATATATGCACAAATAAATTAGACTGAATGTCACAGATATTTAGGATGCGCAAACGTTATACAGGAGATGTTGATGTCACCAGCGGCGAAAAAATTACACTGAATGTCATAGATATTTAGGATGCGCTAATGAAACACAACAGATGTAGCAGAGGTTGTGTCACTGTCAGCAGCTGCCAAACAATTGCACGCAATTTAGCGCAGGTTGCGTTAATATACACTCACCTAAAGAATTATTAGGAACACCTGTTCTATTTCTCATTAATGCAATTATCTAGTCAACCAATCAGATGGCAGTTGCTTCAATGCATTTAGCGGTGTGGTCCTGGTCAAGACAATCTCCTGAACTCCAAACTGAATGTCAGAATGGGAAGGAAAGGTGATTTAAACAATTTTGAACGTGGCATGGTTGTTGGTGCCAGACGGGCCGGTCTGAGTATTTCACAATCTGCTCAGTTACTGGGATTTTCACGCACAACCATTTCTAGGGTTTACAAAGAATGGTGTGAAAAGGGAAAAACATCCAGTATGCGGCAGTCCTGTGGGCAAAAATGCCTTGTGGATGCTAGAGGTCAGAGGAGAATGGGCCGACTGATTCAAGCTGATAGAAGAGCAACGTTGACTGAAATAACCACTCGTTATAACCGAGGTATGCAGCAAAGCATTTGTGAAGCCACAACACGCACAGCCTTGAGGCGGATGGGCTACAACAGCAGAAGACCCCACCGGGTACCACTCATCTCCACTACAAATAGGAAAAAGAGGCTACAATTTGCACGAGCTCACCAAAATTGGACTGTTGAAGACTGGAAAAATGTTGCCTGGTCTGATGAGTCTCGATTTCTGTTGAGACATTCAAATGGTAGAGTCCGAATTTGGCGTAAACAGAATGAGAACATGTATCCATCCTCTGATGGCTACTTCCAGCAGGATAATGCACCATGTCACAAAGCTCGAATCATTTCAAATTAGTTTCTTGAACATGACAATGAGTTCACTGTACTAAAATGGCCCCCACAGTCACCAGATCTCAACCCAATAGAGCATCTTTGGGATGTGGTGGAACGGGAGCTTCATCCCCTGGATGTGCATCCCTCAAATCTCCATCAACTGAAAGATGCTATCCTATCAATATGGGCCAACATTTCTAAAGAATGCTATCAGCACCTTGTTGAATCAATGCCACGTAGAATTAAGGCAGTTCTGAAGGCAAAAGGGGGTCCAACACCGTATTAGTATGGTGTTCCTAATAATTCTTTAAGTGAGTGTATATTGCAGTCAGATAAAACAATAGTCCTTAAAAGGACTTTTGGGTCTCTAACACATTTCAACACTAAACAATTCCTGTCCTTACACTATGTGTCCCTTCTGCTGCAGCTCTCCCTGACTAAGACTGAGCCGAACCACGTGTCATTGGGTGCTATATAGCACCCAATGACACGTTTCGGCCAGCCAATCACTGTAATGCCAGTAAGCAACATGGCTATGGCATTACAGTGAGTTGCAGTACTCTCCTGCACGTTTATTGGTTGCATAGCAGCCAACAAACATGCGGGGAGGAGATTCGAGCATCGCGCTCAAGCACACACAGTGTTCGGCCGAACACCGCGATGTGCCGAGCATGGCGATGCTTGAGTGAAAATGGTGTTCGGCCGAGCATGCTCGCCCAACACTAATGGTCAGTGATTCATCCGTGTAGGATCCATGTTTAGTCCGAGTGTCTGTTTTTTCACACCGTGGAATATCCGTGTTTCACTGACTCTGCACAGCAGAAATGTAATTTTCATTGCATCTCCGCCTAATGGTCCGTGAAACTCAGATGGCATTCGTGTTTTTCACAGACCCGTAGACTATAATGGGCGTGATGAATCAGTGGACACGGAAAAAATAGAGCATGCTTTCGTGCTAAAACATAGATGTGTGAATACACTCATTAAAATGAAAGGGTACGTGCGCTGTCTGTGGAGAACATGGACAGCACATCCGTGAATCACTGCCGTATGAATGAAGCATAAGTGAGAATGTCTCCATGTGCCAACATACCAATTCCTGTACATGGCTCTGGTGTATGCAGGAGCCCTTATTCTGTGTCCGGAACAACATATGATAGCTGACCCCTTTGTGCACTCTGGAAATCTAAGTCCACTTTCACAGCAGTAATACAGACTACCGTATTCAAATTTCAGGCCTTAGGGTTTGACAATCCACCTCCAAAGTCAGTGTTGATTTCGTGTCGATTTATACAGCTGTTTTTTGTTGGTTAAAAAAACACCAAAACCGCATTACTGTATTTTCTTTTTGCGGTTTCGGCATGGACCTGTTCCGAAAACCAAGTCCCAAAGACTGTTCCCATTCATTTCAAGGGGAGATTCAGTGAGGATAGGGCATGCTGCTTCTTTTTTTCAGCGCAGTTTGAATCTCACCGGGAGAAAACAGCCAATGCTGTGGCACATTAAAATGAATTGGAGGCTGTGTGAAGTTGTTTTTTTTTTTTTCTTGTGCTAATTCCGAAAACGTGGCAAATTCAGCACCAAAAGCTGAATGTGAATGGGCCCTAGGGCCATTTCACACAGTCAGTGTTTGATCAGTGATTTCCATCAATGGTTGAGACAGGGTATAATGGAAATATTTGCTCCTGTTCTGTGCTTTTGTCCTTGGTTTTTGTTCATAATCGCTGATGGAAATCACTGACCAAATCACTGACATATCAATTAGGACTGATGCACGTGACCATATCGGTTTTGTGATCCTGGTCGTGTGCATGCCACCATTTTTTTTTTCAAAATTGTGTACAAATGTCCTATCCTTGCAGACAAGAATAGGACATGTTCTATCTTCTTTGCGAGGCTGCAGAGCGGACTTATGGATGCGGACAGGACATGGCATCTTTTGTGGCCCCATTGAAATTAACAGGTCCGCATCCAATCTTCAAAAATGCAGATAACATGCAGACTGAAACTACGGCCGTGTGCACGAGGCCAAAAACGGATCTTTTCCCTCATTTTTTATTGCAGTGTTTTCTGCATATCTGTTATTTCTTTTTCTACCAGAATGTCATCAGTTTTTGCATTTTTGACCCATGAGAAACTGAAGAATGAAAGCGACGGAATGAGGCGCAGCCATAATGTAGTGCGGATTGACTTAGGGGGAAGACCGCAGGATAGTAAAGGGTTAATGTCTGTATGCTTGGTTAGGGGTTGGTTTAAGGGAGGAAGGGGAGGATTAGCTGATTGGCGGGCAGTATATATTGGCAGGAGGAGGGGCGTCGGTCAGTGGCTAGTGTAGAGCAAGTGCGTTTAGCAAGATGTCGTCGCTGGAGGATTTATTGGAGGCGGTTAGGGCGGCTGTACAGGTACACGGTGCTGCACGTTTGCAAGAGACCATGCAGTCGGTCCTGAACCCCCCTTCTGCGTCCGTTGAGGCTGCGCGTCCCTGCAGGGCTAGGCGCTCTGTTCCCCCGGAACGCCTGAGCCCTGAGACTACTCCTAGATTGCGCCGGCGAATGCGGAGCCCCCCCAGGAACCCTCGGCTGCAGTCTGCGCTGCCCGTTTCTGACTCGGCGCGCAGACGCAGCGGGAGGACAGCGGCAAGAAATGGCAGGCCGGCGGGAGAGGGACGGTCTGGTGCGGGTCCCGTCTCCCGGTCTCTGAGAGGGAGAGGGCAGGTGCGCGCGGCTGTCTCCCCGCGAGAGGTCTTGCGGGGGGTGCGAGTCAGGGCAAACGTACCTGCGGACTGTGGCGGTGTTTCTGCGGCCGGGTCGCTTCCCGGCCTGGGCCTTCTGGACGGCGGTGAGAGAGTTTTGTCTGCGTCGCGGTCAGTCTCCTCTGATCGGCGATGTCATCATGGTGGGCCTGAGGCGCGGAGTGATAGTGCTGGAAGGGAGAGTGCGTCGCGGCCCCTGGCGGTGGGCCGGCGGCATTGCACCTTATCAGGAGTTGCGGCGGTGAATGAGCCCCCTGAACTGCGGCATGAGAATGCGGCTCACAGTGCCTCTGCTGTGGAGCCTGCTTTGCTGGGAGTCGCCGGGATGAGAGGTGTGCGGCCAGGTGTGAGGGCCTCTGCTTCACAAGGGGCTGCGGATGTCAGCCCTATGCAACTGGAGTCTGAAGGGGAGTTGTCGCAGCTGGAGGACGGTGAAGTTGATCCAGGAGAAGAGTCAGCGGCTGGCGGTATGGACGACGCTGGGCCATCTGGGAGTGACGTCTCGTTGGTGATACCCGAAGGGAGGTCTGCGGCTGCCGGCAACATCGTCCGGGGACGGCCAGGTGAGAGAACGACGTGTCAGATTCCTGTTGGGGGGGTTGGGAATTCAGTGTTACATAGTGGTGGGGGTTCTGAGGCTTTGGTGAGGGATGTATTTTTGGGTATGCTCGCTTTGCTATCACGGTTGGGCTCGGGTGCTGCTGGGTCCCCAGCGGCTGTGTGGTCGTCGGCTCCGGATTTGGCGCTGGTTCCAGGGGCGGTGCAGGGTTTGCTGGGGGAGAGTGGCGGCTCGGCGGCTGGTGGGCAGGCCTGTGGTTCTGGGCTGGCAGCGGGGGCAAAAGGTGATGTGGTGAACGGTGTTAGGTTGGCTGATTCAGCGAAGGGTGAGATTTACGTGTGTTTTGAGGGGCCGCTGGGGGCTCATTTGAAGCAGGAGGTCAGGGAGAAGATATGGAAGGATGAATATGTGGAGATTTTCTCGTTGCTTCCTTTGGAAAAATTTTATTTGGATAGGGGTAAGCTGGACGAGAGTAAGAAGGAGGAGGAATAAAGGAGGAGGTTTAGGTTGATTCCGCGCACTTTTCAGAATTGGTTGCAGGCCTTTGCAATTTTGGCCAGCGTCATTGGGGAAAAAACGCCCGAGCACTGCTCGGCCCTTTTTTGCTATATGGATGCTATCGGGGAGGCTCATCGGACGTATGGGGGTGTGGCTTGGCTTAGGTACGATGAGCAGTTCCGGCAGCGGAAGGCGGTCAGGCCTAGCATTCGTTGGGACCATAAGGATATTGGTCTGTGGATGCGGTTGATGGCGGCACCCCGAGGTGGGGGGTCTCAGCCCTTTCGTGGAGCGGCCGGGGGTGCCTCGGCTGCAGAGTCTCAGGTTGGGGGCAGAAGGGGTTGATGCTGGCAATTCAACGAAGGACATTGCCGGTTCTTGTCCGACTGCAGGTTTAAGCACGAGTGCTCCGGTTGCGGAGGTTCCCATAGCCTGTCTCGGTGCTTCCGGAGGGGGAAGGGTAAGGGATCCGAGGTTATGCAAAAAAGGGGTGACACCGGTGAGGGTGGAAGAGATGGAGCCGTATTTAAGGATGTACCCAAATAGGGAGGCGGCTCGGTTGTTGTTGGAGGGGTTTAACTTGGGGTTTGTTATCCCGTGTAGTTTGGTCGGGACGCGGGTTGCGTCCCGGAATTTGTCTTCAGCTTTGCGCTACCCTGATGTGGTGAGGGATAAAATTGTGAAGGAGGTTGCGGCTGGCAGGGTGGTCGGCCCCTTTTCGGAGTGTCCTTTGCCGGATTTATGGGTATCCCCGTTGGGTTTAGTTCCTAAGAAGGAGCTCAATAAGTTCAGGCTCATTCATCATTTGTCCTATCCGCTTGGTGGGTCGGTGAATGATGGGATAGCAGACGAGTTATGCTCGGTGTCATACACGTCTTTTGATGAGGCAGTGCGTTGGGTGCAGCGTTTCGGGCAGGGGGCGCCCTGCTTGCTAAAACTGATATTGAGGCTGCGTTTCGATTGTTGCCCATTCACCCTGACAGTTTGCATTTGCTTGGTTTTCAGTGGGAGGGTTGTTTCTATATTGATTGTTGTCTGCCTATGGGGTGCGCGATCTCGTGCTCTTTGTTTGAATCGTTTAGTTGTTTTTTAGAATGGGTGGTGAAACAGGAGGCGGGATGGAGCTCGGTTTTGCACTACCTGGATGATTTTTTGTTTCTGGGTCCCGCTGGATCCAGGGTGTGCGCGGTTTTGCTGCATACGATGGAAAGGGTGGCGGCGCGTTTTGGAATCCCATTGGCGGCGAATAAGACGGAAGGCCCGGCCACGGTCATCAAGTTCTTAGGTATTGAGATCGACAGTTTGGCTATGGAGTGTCGTTTGCCTGAGGATAAGGTGCTTGATCTCTTGCACGAGGTGGTGTTTTTAAGGAAGGCTAAGAAGGTGCAACTTAAGCGGGTTCAATCGGTTTTGGGAAAATTGAATTTTGCTTGTCGCATCTTGCCAATGGGGCGGGTTTTTTGCCGTCGCTTGGCTTTAGCGACTGCAGGCATTACTGCTCCTTTTCATTATTTGCGGTTGCCGGTGGCTGTGAAGGATGATTTGGTGGTGTGGGAGAATTTTTTGTTGGATTATAATGGTCGGTCGGTGTGGATGGAAGCGGTGGTTAGTAATGTGGACTTGGAGTTGTTTTCGGATGCGTCTGGTTCGTGTGGTTATGGTGTTTTTTGTAGGGGTCAATGGAGTGCAGGGGTTTGGCCGGCTGAATGGAGGCAGGCTGGTTTCCTTTCTAACTTGGTGTTGTTGGAGCTTTTTCCTATTGTTCTGGCCACTGAGTTGTGGGGGGACTGGCTTAGGAATCGGCGAGTGCGTTTTTACTGCGATAACATGGGTGTTGTTCAAGCGATTAACAGTCAGTCGGCTAACTCACCGCCGGTGTTGAATTTGCTGAGGCACTTGGTGTTGAGGGGTTTGCGATTGAATGCATGTTTTGTTGCGGTTCATGTCCCGGGAGTAGATAACTCACTTGCCGATTCCCTTTCTCGTTTTCAGTGGGAGCGTTTCCGCGGCTTGGCGCCGGGAGCCGAAATTCAGGGGTTGCCCTGTCCTCAGTGGCTCTGGAGCGTGGCCTTGGGGTGTCAGCGGGCCTGATTAGGCGGTCACTTAGTAACGGTACGTGGGCTGCTTACTCTTCTGTGTGGTCTTTGTGGGAGGATTTGATTGAGCAGGTGGGAGGTTGTAGCTCGCTGGAGGATTTTCGAACGCTATTGGTCTTTTGGTTAGGAACGTTTTATGCTGCGGGTTTGTCTTTTTCGGTGGCGTCAAAGAGGTTAGCGGCGGTTGCCTTTTGGTTGCGGTTGCGAGGCATGGCCGATGTGTCTAAGTGTTTTATGGTGCGGCAGGCATTGAAGGGTTACCGCCGTTGCGGGGTACGGAGGGACACTCGCAGGCCGGTTTCGTTTGCGGTGTTGCAGAATTTGTGGACAGAGGCGGGATCGGTTTGTGGGTCGGCGTTTGAAGTGTGTCTGTTTAGGGCGGCTTTTTCTCTGGCCTTTTTTGGAGTGTTTCGCATCTCAGAGTTGGTGGCAGCGAGTCGCACGAGCGATGGGGGTTTGTTATGGGAAGACGTTGGTTTGGTGGATGGTGTCTTGCGGTGTTGCATTCGCAGGTCTAAAACGGATCAGGAGGGTAAAGGGGTTGTTTTGTGGTTGAGGCCGTTGGGGGGGTCAGTACTTTGTCCTGTGCGATGTGTGGAGGAGTTCTTGGATGTTCGGCCGGGTGGCAGGGGGACATTGTTGATTCATCAGGATGGTTCGCGGTTGTCTCGTTTCCAATTTGTTGCTGTTTTCAGGAAGTGCTTGGTGGCTGCTGGTTTGCCCGCTAAGGAGTATGCATCTCACTCTTTTCGTATTGGGGCCGCAACCGAGGCGGCTAGGTGGGGCCTAGGGGAGGAGGTTATTCGGCGTATCGGACGCTGGGAGTCGGATTGTTTTCGATCGTATATCCGGCCCCATTTGTTGTGAACGTCTGGTTAGGGGCTGAGAAGGGGTGGGATGTTGCTAATTATCTGACAATTTTGGATGTGGTTTAATTTTGTTTGTTTTGTTGCAGGGTCGGCGCCTTGTTTGGCTTGGATATTAAGGCACTCGTATGTCCATTGGGGGCCTTGCGTGCGGACGTCAGGCGGAACGGACGCCAATTGGGTTTTTTGGCGGAAGACATGCAGATTAGGTGGATTGGTTTGCGGGGGCTTCTTTGGGGGAGGGTTTTGCCTGAGATTCATTTGAATGTTAGGTTGGATCGTCCGCCGGATGTGTTGGTTCTTCATGTCGGCGGAAATGATTTGGGGGTCCGTCGGTCCCGGGATGTGATCCGGGATATTAAGCTGGATGTATTGCGTTTGCTGGCGGATTTTCCTGAGATTTTGTTGGTTTGGTCGGAGGTGGTGGCGAGAAGTAGTTGGAGGTTTGCCAGGTCTGTGGAGCGGATTAACAAGGCGCGGGCTAAATTGAACAAGGAGGTGGGGCGCTTTGTTCGCAGGCAAGGTGGGATAGTTGTGCGCCATCAGGAATTGGAGGCGGCGTCGCCTCAGTTCTTGGGAGCTGATGGAGTGCACCTTAATGATGTTGGTATTGACATGTGGCTTTGGGCATTCAGGAGGGTTTGGAGACGGCCCTGAGGGTGTGGCAGGACGCCCACAGGTGAGGTGTCACCGGTGGTCTTCTGGTGGCTGATTGTTATGGGATCCAGGGGGAGCGATTCAATGGTTAAGAGATGCGGGACATGTTGGAGCCTGCATCTCATGTGGTTTGTGAATGCCGAGGATGGGGGCTCCTGTTTGGTCTAAAAGGCCTACAGGAGGAGATACTTGGATACTTCAAGGAGTTGGTGCTCTTGGGTCGGTGAGTGTGGCCGAGGGTAAGCTTGAAGTACAAGGTGAGACGGTTAAGGAAGATGCCGCTGGTTTGGGTTGCCCTCCAGGATCCTTGTTACGGTGCAGTGGGTCATAACGTTGAAGGTTGTGTTAAAGTGCCTGTTGTTATTATTATTGTTATTATTTTATTATTATTATTATATGTGAATAATAAAGTTCGGCCATCATGGTCAATTTCTCCAAAACAAGACGGTGTCGGTGTGGTTTATTGAAGGGTCAGGTAGTGGGAATAGACGGAGGAAATTCTTCCATCCTATTAAGTCATGAAAGCGACGGAATGAGGCGCAGCCATAATGTAGTGGGGATTGACTTAGGGGGAAGACCGCAGGATAGTAAAGGGTTAATGTCTGTATGCTTGGTTAGGGGTTGGTTTAAGGGAGGAAGGGGAGGATTAGCTGATTGGCGGGCAGTATATATTGGCAGGAGGAGGGGCGTCGGTCAGTGGCTAGTGTAGAGCAAGTGTGTTTCCAACCCTCCCACCCCTTTTTTATGTGGTTTATTGGATTGCGTTTGGTGGGGCTGATTGTTATGGGATCCTGGGGGAGCGATTCAATGGTTAAGAGATGCGGGACATGTTGGAGCCTGCATCTCATGTGGTTTGTGAATGCCGAGGATGGGGGCTCCTGTTTGGGCTAAAAGGCCTACAGGAGGAGATACTTGGATACTTCAAGGAGTTGGTGCTCTTGGGTCGGTGAGTGCGGCCGAGGGTAAGCTTGAAGTACAAGGTGAGACGGTTAAGGAAGATGCCGCTGGTTTGGGTTGCCCTCCAGGATCCTTGTTACGGTGCAGTGGGTCATAACGTTGAAGGTTGTGTTAAAGTGCCTGTTGTTATTATTATTGTTATTATTTTATTATTATTATTATATGTGAATAATAAAGTTCGGCCATCATGGTCAATTTTTCCAAAACAAGACGGTGTCGGTGTGGTTTATTGAAGGGTCAGGTAGTGGGAATAGACGGAGGAAATTCTTCCATCCTATTAAGTCATAACACAGCACATCTCTAAGCATCCATCAGTGAAAAACAAACTGCACGTACCCAACAAAATTAATGTGTCAATGTCCCGTCCGGACGCTTCTGTTGTAAAAACCAATTACACCTGGACGCAAATATAGCCCCTGTGACATAAGCCTTAGCGTTGCAAAGCAGTATGTGAGCAATGAGCCCATCACAGGTTCAAGTCCCCTAGAGGAACAATAAAGGTTACATTTTAGGGCACCTTTCACATTGAACATGGCAGCCCGTTATAGAGCAGGAGGAGCTGAGCAGACTGATGTATAGTTTTGAGAAAAAACGTTTTTCACGCAGCACTGGTCCTATAGTAGTGAATGGGGCTTTCGTGGAAAACACATTGCATCCGGATCCAGATACAATGCGTTTTTCACTGATGGTTGCTAGGAGATGCAGATTGTTATTCTTCTTTTTTGTTTTTCAGCATGAAAAAACGCATCAAAATTGATTGAATTTGTGTGAAAAAAAGAACTGAACCACTGAATGCAATCGCAGACAAAACTAACTGCATTTGCGTGCAAAACCATCAGTTTCTCCTGAACAGATCTGGACACAATCCATATTGTTCGTATGAAAGGGACCTTATACTGAATCTTTTCCCACAACCTCAAATCCATCCCCAGCTCTGCCAAGATCTTTTGAGGAATCCTATAGTATGCTCTCCTGTACGGAAAGAGTGGTGAGCACCGCAGCATCAGCATGTAGGGGAAAGGTGCCTGACTGCTGTGCCCCCTGTTACTTCCACTCCCCCATTTTGGTGTGTAGTTATTCCATGTTTTGCTGTTGAAGGTTGTGCCTCGTCCACCTCACCTGTTTTTCTGCATGTGTAGTGCCCCACTCTCATCATATATTGCCTCTATTGTGTGTAGATAATTGTTAATGTTAATAAAGCTCATTTGCTCGGAAAGGGGACGAGGGAGGGTGGAAGTTCAGGTTGAGAAGCCATGTTCACTGTATGTACAATGCTTCAATAAATGATTGACACTATGAAGTGCGCAACTTTTTAAACATTTGTGTAACAATGTTGGCACTTGGGTATTTTTACACCATCTTTAACCGCTTGGGATTGATGGGAATCGGCCGCGACAAATTTACTATAATTTACACCCGAAACATGTATAAAAGTGGAGTGACAACTACTCCAGTCAGGGGTTGGCGCACTTTTCACTCCAGGCGCACGGGCTGCCGGAGGTGCGCCTAAATTAGATGCATCCTCTGGCAGTGCAAGGGGGACACAAATAACCCTCATTGTACCAGAAGATGGACAGAGCCTAAGGCCTCATGCACACGACCGTTGTGTGCATCCGTGGCCGTTGTGCCGTTTTCCGTTTTTTTCCGCGGACCCATTGACTTTCAATGGGTCCGTGGAAAAATCGGAAAATGCACCGTTTTGCAGCCGAGACCGTGATCCGTGTATCCTGTCCGTCAAAAAAATATGACCTGTCCTATTTTTTTGACGGACAACGGTTCACAGACCCATTCAAGTCAATGGGTCCGTGAAAGAACACGGATGCACACAAGATTGGCATCTGTGTCCGTGATCCATGGCCGTAGGTTACTTTCAAACAGATGGATCCGTCTGCATAAAAGCTTTTTCAGAGCTGAGTTTTCACTTCGTGAAAACTCAGATCCGACAGTATATTCTAACACAGAGGCGTTCCCATGGTGATGGGGACGCTTCAGGTTAGAATACACTAAAAGAACTGTGTACATGACTGCCCCCTGCTGCCTAGCAGGTGCTGCCAGGCAGCAGGGGGCAGGCCCCCCCCTGTAGTTAACACATTGGTGGCCAGTGGGCCCCCCTTCCTCCCCTGTAGTTAACTCTTTGTTGTCCAGTGCGGCCGGCCTCCCCTCCCTCCCCTGTAGTTAACTCGTTGGTGGCCAGTGGGCCCCCCTCCCTCCCCTGTAGTTAACTCTTTGTTGTCCAGTGCGGCCGGCCCCCCTCCCTCCCCTGTAGTTAACTCGTTGGTGGCCAGTGGGCCCCCCTCCCTCCCCTGTAGTTAACTCTTTGTTGTCCAGTGCGGCCGGCCCCCCCCTCCCTCCCCTGTAGTTAACTCGTTGGTGGCCAGTGGGCCCTCCCTCCCCCTACTAATTAAAATCTCCCCCCCTATCATTGGTGGCAGCGGAGAGTACCGATCGGAGTCCCAGTTTAATCGCTGGGGCTCCGATCGGTAACCATGGCAACCAGGACGCTACTGCAGTCCCGGTTGCCATGGTTACTTAGCAATTTGTAGAAGCATTATACTTACCTGCGAGCTGCGATGTCTGTGTCCGGCCGGGAGCTCCTCCTACTGGTAAGTGACAGATCATTAAGCAATGCGCCGCACAGACCTGTCACTTACCAGTAGGAGGAGCTCCCGGCCGGACACAGACATTGCAGCTCGCAGGTAAGTATGATGCTTCTACAAATTGCTAAGTAACCATGGCAACTGGGACTGCAGTAGCGTCCTGGTTGCCATGGTTACCGATCGGAGCCCCAGCGATTAAACTGGGACTCCGATCGGTACTCTCCGCTGCCACCAATGATAGGGGGGGAGATTTTAATTAGGAGGGGGAGGGAGGGGGGAGGGCCCACTGACCACCAACGAGTTAACTACAGGGGAGGGAGGGGGGGGCCGGCCGCACTGGACAACAAAGAGTTAACTACAGGGGGGGAGGGGGGGCCGGCCGCACTGGCCACCAATGAGTTAAAAACAGGGGGGGGGGTCTGCCCCCTGCTGCCTGGCAGCACCTGCCAGGCAGCAGGGGGCAGTCATGTACACAGTTCCTTTAGTATATTCTAACCTGAAGCGTCTCCATCACCATGGGAACGCCTCTGTGTTAGAATATACTGTCGGATTTGAGTTTCACGATCTAACTCATATCCGACAGTATATTCTAACATAGAGGCGTTCCCATGGTGATGGGGACGCTTCAAGTTAAAATATACCATCGGATTGGAGAAAACTCCGATCCGATGGTATAAAAGGGACTCCTGACTTTACATTGAAAGTCAATGGGGGACGGATCCGTTTGCAATTGCACCATATTGTGTCAACGTCAAACGGATCCGTCCCCATTGACTTGCATTGTAATTCAGGACGGATCCGTTTGGCTCCGCACGGCCTGGCGGACACCAAAATGACTTTTTTTTCATGTCCGTGGATCCTCCAAAAATCAAGGAAGACCCACGGACAAAAAAACGGTCACGGATCACGGACCTACGGACCCCGTTTTTGCGGACCGTAAAAAAAAACGGTCGTGTGCATGAGGCCTAAGTCATGTCAGCACTAGCAAGAAGTGCTGAAAATACTGCAGATTCATCACAACTAGGCTTTGAGCGAACTGAGCTCTGGATCATAGATTCAAAGTCGATTCATTTAAACACTTTATTTTTAATGCTGTTTCTGTATAGCATTAACCCCCTTAAGGACCGTTTTTAGCAAATCTGACATGTGTCACTTTATGTGGTAATAACTTTAAAACGCTTTTACATATCCAAGCCATTCTGAGATAGTTTTCTCGTCACATATTGTACTTCAAGACAGTGGTAAAATGGAGTCTAAAATTTCATTTTTATTTATTAAAAAAATACCAAATTTACCAAATTTCTATTTCCCTACTTTGATAATAGATAGTAATACCTTCAAAAATAGTAATTACTTTACAATCCCCATATGTCTACTTCATGTTTGTATCATTTTGAAAATGACATTTTACTTTTTAGGGACGTTAGAAGGCTTAGATGTTTAGAAGCAAATCTTAAAATTTTTAAGAACATTTCCAAACCCCAATTTTTTCATGACCAGTTCAGTTATGAAGTCATTTTCTGGGGCTTACATATTAGAAACCACCCATAAATCACCTCATTTTAGAAACTATACCCCTCAAGCTATTCAAAACTGATTTTACAAACTTTTTTTAACCCTTTAGGTGCCCCACGAAAATTAAATGAAAATGGGAATGAAATTTCTAAATTTCACTTTTTTTTGCAGATTTTATATTTTAATCTATTTTTTCTTCAACACATTAAGGGTTAACAGCCAGAAAAAACTCAAAATCTATTACCCTGAATCTGGAGTTTACAGAAACACCCCATGTGTGCTCAAAAACCGAAGTATGGGCACACAGCAGGCTTCAGAGTGGAAGGAGCACCATATTGCTTTTGGAGAGCGGATTTAGCTGGAATGGTAATTGTGAGCTATGTCGCATATGAAGACACCCTGAGGTGGCCCTACAATGGAAACCCCCAAAAAGTGACCCCATTCTGGAAACTACACCCCTCAAGGAATATTTCAAGGTGTGTAGTGAGCACTTTGACCCATCAGGCGTTTCACAGAATTAGAAAACGCTTGGCTGTGAAAATAAAAAATGAAAATTTTTCCAGAAAAAGTTGATTTACACCCACATTTTTCACATTCACAAGGGGTAACAGGACAAAATGCACCCCACATTTTGTTACCCATTTCCCCACGAATACGCCAACACCCCATATGTGCTCAAAAAATTATGTATGGCTGCACGGCAGGCTTCAGAGTGGAAGGAGCACCATATGGCGGTTAGGAGAGAGATTTTAGCTGGAATGGTAATTGGGAGCTATGTCACATATGAAGACACCCTGAGGTGGCCCTATAGTGGAAACTCCCAAAAGTGACCCCATTCCAGAAACTGCACCCCCGTACGGACATTTTAAGTGGTGGAAACTGTACTTTTTACCAAACAGGTGTCTCACAGAAGGCAGAAATACTAGAGAGAGTATTTCAAAGCACACATTTGTAAAAATGAAAAATTATTAGCAGACCCCAATTTTTCACTTTCACAAGGGATTAAAGGAGAAAATGCACCCCAGCATATGTTACCCATTTTCTCCCCATTTTGCGAACACCCCATGTGTGCTCGTAGCCTGCTGTATTGGCGCACAGCAGGCCTCTACAGGCAAAGTGCAAAATATGTTTTTTGCAGGCCTGAATTGGCAGACATGGATTTTAGCTTCCATGTCGCATTTAATAAATTTCCTGAGGTCCCCAAAAATAAAAAACCCCAAGAAGTGACCCCATTTCGGAAACAGCACCCCCGTATGAACGTTTTAAGTGGTTGAAAGGGTACTTTATACCAAACAGGTGTATCACAGAAAAGAATATGTAGTGGTTGTTAGAAAGTGGATATTCAAGCGAGGTGGACTAAATCAAATATAAAGTGGAAATATTACAGGGAGCATAAAAATGTATACTCCATGGAAGAATGGTAGATTCTGAAGCAGTCCTGCATGCACAGGCCAGGTTTCGCGTTGGTAAATGGTGTCTTTCCTTATCCCTCTTTTGTGACACACCCTGCATCTTTTTTGGGTCCTTCCCTTCCTTGCTGTATGGGGGACTTGACCTGGAAAATGTTGCCCTGGTACAACTCGGGCACCATGACTTCCTGAAGTACTGGGACCCTCCCTGGCCTTGGTTTGAAAAATTAGGGCCTTGATTACCACCTCTTGGAACTGAAGGAAAGTTCCTCTGTGGCCTGAAGATTGAAAAAAGATGTACGTATTGCACATTGCCATCTGTACAATGTGTACGACCAGCTTTTTGTACCACACTTTTGTTTTTCATGTGGCACTGTAGGGCTTCATAAGTTGATCTGCAAGATCCACCCCTCCCATGTGCCTGTTGTAATCAAGGATGCAGTCTGGTTTGGGGACAGTGGTAGTGGTACCTCGTACAGCGGCAGGGGAGCTGGCGTTAGTGTGAATGGTGGACAGTACAAGGACGTCCCTCTTGTCCTTGTACTTAACCACCATCATTGCGGAGAGCCCTACTTTCGCCCATTCTCAGTGGTTGCCCTACCAGGGATCTAGGGAGGCCTCTTTGATTTTTGCGTACTGTGCCGCAAGCCACGGTACCCCTGGCAGCTAGGGACCTGAATAGGGGGATACTGGTTTAATAGTCAGGGCGGGTGCAAGGATTTTTGCCGCCCTAGGCAAGATAAAAATTGCCGCCCCCCCTTATCAGATGATCTGCCCATATCATGACATCACATATGTTCCACCCGTTTCTCAGCATTTTTTTTTTTAAATCAAATCGTTTTTATTAAATCAATAAATGCAGGATTTTACAAAAACAATACATTGTCTTTTCTTGCTTTATCCACCATGTGGAATCAGTGTACAACAATATCTGTAAAAATATCAACATACAATTATATCATGAATCCAAACATAACAGGTACACTTGTAGAAACAAATATTGAGACAAGGAATTTGCAAAGACCTAACAATCTCAAATCCCCCCCCCCCACCCTACCACCTCCCCACCCTGTAAACTAGTCTTGAATCCACCCGAGCCTATATAACCACATGAGTATGAGATAACCAATCACTCCACAATTTGTCAAACTTCTGAGGACACCCTCTCTTCACATACACCCCTTTTTCCAATATCAACATGTCATGCACCTTCCGTTCAAACTCACCCAGTGTAGGCGGACTTCCCTGGATCCACCTCATAGCCACCAACTTCCTGGCCACATATAACAACCTCCCCACAGCCACCTTGACCGATTCAGTCCCTCCAATCTCAGATACATACCCCAATACACACACCTTGGGATCTTTTTGAATTTTCAACGTCATTTTTCTGTTAATCATATTCCTTACATCCTCCCAATAATTACCAATTACTGGACAAGACCAAAGCATATGTAACAAATCCGCACCATCTTCCATACACTTTGGACACTTGTCATCAATTCTTACTCCAATCTTTTTTAGGAACACCAGTGTTTTGTACACTCTATGTATGATAAATAGTAGTTTGCCCTGTTCACTCAAGGACACCTTGGGGACTCCTTCCAATATATCATCCCACTTATCCTTAGATATTTCCCCCAAGTCAGCCTCCCATTTCTTCATTCTTGAGAGCGGAAACCCCTCTAAGAGTTTATTAAGTAGAAGAGCGTACACCTGTGATATCAGCCCTCTTTTCCCCTCCCCCAGTCGGGAGAACAAGCTTATGAACCACCTCCATTTGGGCTATCACACATCCTTTCCGCAGCGTGACCTCAAGGGCATGCCTTATTTGAAGATATTTATAGAACCATCCCCTAGGGATATTGAATTCCTGCTGCAGATTCTGAAATGACTTACATATCTTACCCTCCAATAATTGGCCAATTCTCGTCACTCCATGAGTTTCCCAGTTCTGAAGTCCTGGCATGGCAAGAAATTCAGGCAACAGGTGATTATCTCTAATAGGGGAAAGTTCACTGATTCCACCTACACCTCTCAACTGTTTCACCTTTGCCCAAACTTTTTTCATAAGTTCTATAAGAGGGAGTTTTTCCCTCCCAGCGTGCATACCTGACCCTTCCAAAATTCCCATGAGATCACGACTGCCCAACCAATGCTGCAATACCTGTCCAGTCATATCCAGCCCCTGGGAACCAATCCACCCCTTAAAATGCTGACATTGGGAAGCCAAAAAATAAATCCATGCATTAGGAACAGCCAAGCCCCCTTCCGACTTAGGGTACTGCAATGTCTCCAGTTTAATCCTAGCCTGACCATATTTCCATATAAGATCCCTAAATATAGAGTGAATTTTCTTAAATCTATCAAGGGGGATCCATACGGGAGCATTGTTTAATACATAGAGCAACTGGGGCATCATAACCATTTTTAAGAGGTTCACTCTACCTACCACTGAGAGGAAGAGCCTACACCATGACCTCACCTTTAGCCTGAAAGTAGCCAGCAACGGGAACAAATTAAGGTCCTCAAAATCCGACCGTCTAGGTGTTATGTACAGTCCCAAGTATTTAAATTTATCCACCCAAGGAACCCGACTATCTACTTGTCTGCCTGACAGGGCCTGCCCATCAATTGGCATCAAAGAGGATTTTTGCCAATTTATCTGAAGCCCAGAGAATCCACCAAATCTGTCAATCAGTGCCATGGCTGCATCCAGGGACGCACCAGTATCGCCCATAAAAAGCAGAGTGTCATCAGCGTACATAGCCACTTTGCTGTGCAACCCTCCGTATCTGAACCCCTCTATATTAGTTGATAAGCGGATATACGCCGCAAGCGGCTCTATTGCAAGAGCAAACAATAAGGGCGACAATGGGCATCCCTGTCTGGTGCCCCTGGCAAGGGCAAAACAATCTGATAACCCTCCATTAGCTCTAATTCTCGACTAGAGTACAGGACCTTTACCCACTGAATGAACCGCGCTCCAAAACCCATGATTCTCAAGACCCCCCACAAGTAACTCCACTCCACACTATCAAACGCCTTGGCGGCGTCGAGAGTAAGCAAGGCCCTGTCTCCACAATTATCCGCCGGAATATTTAAACTAGCATATAGCCTACGGAGATTAATAGCCGTCGATTTCCCAGGCATAAAACCCGTCTGATCCGGGTGTACTATGGTCAGAATCACTTTGGACAGCCTGTTCGCCAACACCTTCGCCAGGAGCTTAACATCAGCCGTGAGAAGCGAAATTGGTCTGTAGGAATCCAGTATTTTAGGATCCTTTCCAGGTTTAGGTATAACTACAATTATAGCTTCCTGCATCGAATGCGGTAGCGAACCTGCCTCCAACGAGTGCTCAAGCACCTTAAGTAACTCAGGAAGTAATATCCCCTGCATCTTTTTGTACACCTCTACTGGGAGGCCCATCAGCTCCAGGCGCCTTGCCATTTGCCATATCCCCAAGCGCAGCTTCCAGTTCTTCAATTGAAATCGGCTCCTCCAGCCTTTCTCTATCCTCCTCTGACAACGCCGATAGCTGTGCCTCCCCTAGGAAATCATTCAGAGCCTCCTCAGAACTAGAGCCGGTTGAAGCATATAGAGATACATAAAAACTTTTTAGAATATCTAATATTCCTTTCGTGTCCTGAATACTATTCCCCATGTCATCTCTCAGTTCCTGAATACAAGAGGAGCCTCTCTGGGCCTGTGAGACCACAGACAACAGATGAACCACCTTCTCGCCTTCTTCAAAGGATCTCTGACGATAAAAACTTCTCTTTCTTTCTGCGGCCTGCACTAAATGACACCTCAGCTGCTCCTGAGCTACCTCCAGTGCCTCACAATTCATCAGGGTGGGGAACCTACTAAACTCTCTCTCCGCCTCCGCCACTAGGACATGCGCCTTAACATCCGCCTCCCTAGACCTAGATTTGTGCTTGCTGATTTCTTTCATCAAGACTCCCCTCAGGAATGCTTTCATGGCGTCCCAGACACCCGGTATCGAAGCCGTCCCTGTATTTATAGCAAAGAATTCCTTAATCTCCAGAGAGATCCCAGACAGGTCACCTAACACATTCAGCCAATGTGAGTTACATTTCCACAGCCTAGGTCCCTGTCTGAGCACCCCCAGGCACAAGTCAATCTGCACCAGAGAGTGGTCAGACAACGACCGAGGATGATAGACAACATCCCTAACCAGTGGCAGCATTATATCATTAACAAGGGCCAAATAAATACGCGATAAAGAGTGATGCGTGGCTGATCTGCACGAGTACTCACGCTTATCAGGGTTACGCAGTCGCCATACATCATATACACCGATTTCACACATAATATTTCTGAGGGCCACACTCCCCGGTAAACCACCTGCTCCTTCCACCCGACATCTATCTAGGGAGTCATTCAGCGTGCAATTGAAGTCTCCAACCAATAGCCACGGCAGCCCAGGGAAGTCCGCCACAAAGTCCATAATCTCTCTTATCAATGGGGAAGCAAACGGCGGAGGCACGTACACAGACACCAGCACCACCTGTATTCCATCCACCTTACACACAACACACACATATCTACCATCCGCGTCCACACATTCCTGCATATGTTCATACCTAATGCTACTATGCACAATCATACACCTCTAGAGTGAGAGGAATGAGTTGAATGTAACGCATGGATCACCCAATTTTTACTCATCCAGTGTAAATTATCTCCAATCAGATGCGTTTCCTGAAGACAACATATAGCCGGCTGAAACCGCCCCAAGTATTGAAAAATACACTGTCTCTTCCATGCATCTGCCATCCCTCTCACATTCCAACTTAAAACTCTAATCACCTGTGACATGATAGAACATCAAACCATACTTGAATCTCACAACCCATTCAGACACCCATTGCTCATAGTTCAAGACCTTATCCCTTCCCCCCAACTTTCCCCCCCCCCCCCCCCCCCCCACCCCCCTCCCTCCCTCTCGTAATCAGATTACTATAACAGGGGATCTCTGTCCCCTTAATATCAACCTCACTCATTAAAACAGGGCAATCCGAGAGCAACCTGCCCCCCAACCTACAATAATCATAACAGATTATAACACATTTCCTCAGGTAGAGAATCCTCCCCACATCTGAGAAATACATTTTACTCTCTCGACCACCTACTCCCTCCTCAGGATCTACCTTGTGGTAGCATTACATAGTACACTCCTTAACTGGTGCAACATTTAAATCAACCTTAGAGTGCAAATGCATATATAAAGTGAACATAAGAAACCATATCTTGTCTCCTTCAAGTGTCCAGGGCTCCACTTCTCAATTGTCGCTCGTGGACGTCCAGCCACTGCGCCGCCTCCTCCGGATCTTCAAAAAATCTGGTGGATCCCAATGCCACCACACGCAGTTTAGCAGGAAACAGCATAGCGTACTGGACTTGTAGACCTCTCAGCCTTTTCTTTATATCCATAAATCTACTTCTCCTCCGCTGCACTTCGTTGGAATAATCCGGAAATATGGACACTTTAACCCCATTCAGGACCATCTCCTCATTGTTCCTTGATTGCCGCAGGATAGTGTCCCGGTCTTTAAAATGCAGGATCTTCGCCAGTATAGGACGGGGAGGTCTGCCAGGCGGAAGCGGCCGCATGGGGACTCTGTGCGCCCGCTCCACCGCATATAGGGAAGATAGACCTTTTTCATGAAATAGCTGATGCAACCATTTTTCCACAAACTCTGTGGCATTATCCCCCTCCGTCTTTTCTGGCATACCCACAATCCGCAGGTTATTCCTTCTGGACCTGTTCTCCAGATCATCTGTTTTGGCATATAAAGCAGCTATGTCTTTAGCAGTTGTTTTTGCCGCCATTTGCAAAGGCTGAATATCGTCCTCTATGGTGGACACCCTCTTCTCCAATTCAGAGGTGCGTTCAGAAATTTTGTGTAGGTCATGCCTAATTATAGACACATCAGACCTCAGGCTGCCAACTTGCACTGTAAGCACCTTCAGTGTGCTGTTACAACTGGCCACAGCGGCCATGATATCTTTCAAAGTAGGCTCTTCATTAGCCACAGCTTTAGGGCCTACCGTGTTTTTTGCCGGCCGTGCAGGGGTTAATGGCGGCCAGTTCACCGCATCCAGGGCCTCCCCATCGATGGATCCATCCTCCTGTTCAGAGGAGGTATGAACGTCCGTCTCCTTTCCCTCGGCCCAATCTCCCACATCGCTGTCTGTGCGAGCAAACTTGCTCAGCTTTGCGGCCGCACTCTGGCTCAGCTTTGGCTGTAAGGCCGGCCCCTCTTCTTCCTCGGCGCCATGCCGGCTCACCTCTGGCCTGTCGGATCGCGGCCCTTTACCGGACTTCCTCGGCATGTCGGAGCTCAGAAATTTACCACCGCACCCTCCGGTCACTTCTCAACCACCAGGTAAGGAAGGATCTGCGATTCAGGGGGTTGCTACCACTCAAAATTCAGGATATCGGCAGGAGCTATGTGCGGTGCGACCTACTCTATGCGCTCTCAGGCCGCGCCCCCCCGTTTCTCAGCATTTAAATTAAAAGAGAGTTATATGTTGCAATAAAGCCCCCTATTAAGAATGGTGGAGAATAACTACCATAACTTAAGCCATAGCTAAAGAAACAAGCCTGGGGCGAAAAACAATAAGGGCCCCCCATCCCCCCCATGACACTTGATGACTTTTACAGAAGAAACTGTATATTGTCAGGCACGGTGTATGCTATATGTGTATAACATAAACATATTTCATATGAAAACTTACAGTTACTTGGCTTGGCCCTTGGGGATCTCAGACGCCACTTCCACACTTTGGCCGGGGACACGGTGGAGCTGATGTGTTTTATCCTAATGAGAAAGATTTCATAATAAGGATTTGGAGAATGGGCAGAGGGATAGCAAAGCAGGGAGAGGCTGGTTCTGCTACTAGGGGGTCATACCATGGGGGAGTAATAAAGCCAACCATAATCCCCCCCCCCCCCCAGTAGAAATAATTCTCCTTATAATTTGACAGTGCAAAAAATACCCCCTTGTAATGCCCCCAGTTGAGCTAATTTCCCCATAGTGCCCCCATAATGTTCCAGTATAAGATACCCCTATATAGTGCCCCCAGTAAATGCCCCCATAGTGCTCCTCTCCCCCCTCCCTCCTAGTGCCCCCCATAATGTACCAGTATAAAATGCCCCATATATAGTGCCCCAGTAGATGCCCTCAGTGTCCCCCATAATTTGTAAGTATAAAATACCCCTTCTCAGTGCCCCCGTAGATGACCCCATAGTACTCCTCTCCCACCTTCCCCATAGTACCCACCATAATGTGTCCCAGTATAAAATGCCCCTATACAGAGCCCCCATATAAAATAGCCGTTCTTTGTAGCCTCAGTAGATGCCCCTATAGTGCCCACCAATAATATGCCAGTAAGAAGTGCCCCCAATGTGCCAGTAATAAGTGCCCCCATAGATGTCCCCGAATAATGTGCCAGTAAAATGTGCCCTCATAGATGCCCCCCAATCATGTGCCAGTAATAAGAGCCCCCCCACATAAGAGCCCCCCCATATCATGTGTCAGTAGCCAGAGCCCCCCCTATATCATGTGCCAGTAGCCAGAGTCCCCCCTATATCATGTGCCAGTAGCCAGAGCCCCCCCTATATCATGTGCCAGTAGCCAGAGCCCCCCCTATATCATGTACCAGTAGCCAGAGCCCCCCCTATCATGTGCCAGTAGCCTGAGCCCCCCCATCAACATGTGCCAGTAGCCTCAGGCCCCCCTATCATGTGCCAGTAGCCATAGGGCACCCCTATCATGTGCCAGTAGCCATAGGGCCCCCCTATCATGTGCCAGTAGCCATAGGGCCCCCCTATCATGTGCCAGTAGACATAGGGCCCCCTATCATGTGCCAGTAGCCATAGGGCCCCCCCTATCATGTGTGAGTAGCCATAAGCCCCCCCTATAATGTGCCAGTAGCCATAGGGCCCCCCCCATATCCCTATCATGTCCCAGTAGCCATAGGCCCCCCCGATCATGTGCCAGTAGCCAGAGCCCCCCATCATGTGCCAGCCCAGTAGCCACCAGTATTGACAACAACAACAACAAAAAAAAACACTTATACTTACCTCCATGTCAGCGATGCGATGCAGGTCTCTTCCGGCCTGTGTCCCGCGCTGTACGGCTCAGGGCTCAGGCGGCGCGATGACGTCATCACGCCGCCTGCGCCGGCCTCTGATAGGCTGCCGGCCTAGTGCCTGCAGCCTATCAGAGGAAGGGGAAGGGACACACCTCTCCCTCCCCTGCCCTGCTGTACAGCCATCTGTATCGCTGTCCTGAGGACGGGGATACAGATGACTGGAGATGAGCGCTTCCACAATGGAAGCGCTCATCTCCGTGTGACACGTATCCTGCCTATAGTTAGTTGCGGGCCAGCGCGGAGGGCCCCTAAGGACTCTATGGAAGCTCCGGCCCTGCTTACTAAAGCAGTGGTGCAGCATGAGGGGCGCTGCTGGCCACTTAACCAACATTTTTTGTTTTAAACCGCACGGTTCCGGCGCCCCCTGCTAAATTGCGCCCTAGGCGGCTGCCTAGGTCGCCTTACAGGTGGCGCCGGCCCTGATAATAGTTATCCACATAGAGGTGGTAACCCTTATCCAGCAGTGGGTGCAGTAATTCCCACACAATCTTCCCACTAACTCCTAGGACGGTGGGGCATTCTGTGGGTTATATTCTGGAATCTTTCCCTTCGTAAACGCAGAATTTGTGGGTGTACCCAGATCTACTCTTACAGAGTTTGTATATTTTTATGCCATACCTTGCCTGTTTGCTAGGCAGGTATTGGTGGAATCTAATCCTCCCTTTGAACAATAATAGGGACTCATCTACACTGACATTTTTCTGTGGGTTGTACACCTCAGCAAACTTGTTGCTGAAGTGGTCAATGACAGGCCTAACCTTGAACAGTCGGTCAAATGTTGGGTAGTTTTGGGGTCGGCACTGTGTATTGTCATTGTAGTGTAGGAATTTTCGGATTGATTCAAATCGCTTCCGGATTGATTCGCTGACTGTAAATTGGAGCCTGGTAGAAAATGTCAGAACTCCAATATTGCCTAACGTTTGGCTTCTTTACTATGCCCATATGCAGCACCAGTCCCCAAAACTTCTTCATCTCTGCTGCATCTACTGGGGTCCAACCTAGGGGTCTAGCGAACTAGGGTTCTGAGCAATGAATTGTTGGGCATACAAATTGGTTTGGGCCACCATTAGATTTACAAAATCTTCAGAGAAGAAGATTTTGAGAAAATATAGCTCAGTGAAGTCCGCACAATCTATCAGAATTTCTGAGTTGCCCACATGGGGTCCATGTGGGCTCACTCTGGGGGGCTGCCTCCTCTGCTACACTGGGGCGCCTTCTAGAGGGTCCCTCATCAGCGGATGATGATGATGATGATAAGGGGGTAGAGGAGTAGAGGGAAGTGGCATCCTCTTCTCCCTCACTGGCAGACTCAGCATCGGAGGCAAGGATGGCGTATGCCTCTTCAGCTGAGTACACTCGTTGGGATGAATGGGACATTTTTATTTTATTGTGGTGTGATGTGTGAAACGTGTAAACCTTTATTTAGTGTGGGGTGTTTATGTAGTGTTTTCACACGTGAAGGGGCTTGTAAAAAAAATGTAAATTACATTTAGAAGAAAAGTAGTAAAAAAAAAAATGTATTTTCTGCACAGAAAAAGTCTTCTGCAGAAAAAAAATGTATTTTCTGCAGAAAAAAAACTTGCAGCGCAAACTGAGCAGACGCAATCAGTAATGGACACTACTGATCAGTGCTCAGTGGTTGCAAAATGCACGTACGCTGATGGTGCATTGGGACATGGACAGGGACGGAGGGATCTGGAACAGCTGCAAGTGAAAAAAAAATAATCTGTGAAGCTATTCCAGATGTTGTTCTTCTTTCTTCTTTTCAGCAGCAAAGGGGTTAAATTCGCAGTGGTGGTACACCACAAGTCCCAGCAAGCCACAGCAGCACAGAAAGGCACAGAACCTCTCTGCAAGCAGTCACCAGCTAGAATGGCTGCTTGCAGGGAAGTTCTGCCTCTTCCTGTGCAGCTAATAGCGCTGCCATTGGCTGGAGCGTTGTTCCAGCCAATCGCAGCGCTGGCGGGGGACCCAAAACACTGGTGTCCCCTGCCTCACCTCGGATGTGACCGGTGCTGACCAGTTCAGCACCAGCCCCTGACCTCCTCCCGACCCTCCCCGCAGCTGCTGACAGCTTCCTGCGCTGCGATGTGACCGACACATTGATCGGCCAATCGCAGCGCTTGGAGCTGCAGGGGGGTGGATCGGCACCATGCTGCTCTTTCCCGCCATGGCTGCCTGCCGGTAAGAGCAGCCATGGTGCCTCGATTCCACCCCGATCTTCCCCCAGAGCCCCGCAGACCTCATGAAGTACATGTACGTCATGGGTCTTTAAGTCTCATCAAGATATGATGTACATGTACGTCATAGGTCCATAAGGGGTTAAAATGTATTGGCTCCGTGGAGCCAAAGTTGGTATCTCCGAAAGTCGCGCAAGACTTCGGTAAATTACTTCGGTATTCCTTTTTCTTTTCAGTTTTCTTTTTATTATGGTGTAACAATTATTTAGATAATAGACAATACAAGGCATTATATTGGGAAGGCAGTATAGCACAATGTACTATAGTTCACAATCTACCATAGTATACAATTAATATAGAATCTACTATAGTATATTACAATCTACATTGTTTGGGTGAGTTTTACATAGTGAACAGTCAGACCATTAGCACTGGTAGACCATAAATACAATATTGCAGTCCCAGGTTTGATGTTGGAATCAAAAGGACGTTGACTTGTGCAGTCTGGGATGAGTCTTGTTTGCCCTTGTCCTGTATTGATAGACTTCAGAGGAGTAACCTGAATAACTGGATGAACTGCCTTGCATGTATAAGAAAACAAGTGAAAGAACTTACAATGGTAAATATGTAATACTTATGTGTGGGAGGGAATGGAACGAGGAAGAGAATTGAAAGAAGTAAAAAGGGGAGGAGGGGTTGGGAGGGTTGGTGTGAGCCCCAGACCACTGTCCAATATACTAAATACTAACAAATACATACAAGGTCGTCCACAACCTGTCCCCTCCCTACATCTCTGAGCTACTTTCCCGATACATCCCCACACGCAATCTCCGATCCTCACAAGACCTCCTTCTCTCCTCTCCTCTTATCTCCTCTTCCCACAATCGCCTCAAAGATTTCTCCTGTGCATCCCCCACACTCTGGGACTCGCTACCCCAACATATCAGACTCTCACCTACAGTGGAATCCTTCAAAAGGATCCTTCAGATGACCGCTTTTCAATGTTGCCATGTATGTAGCGTATGGATTCCAGTCTCAGAGTATGAAGGGGAGGCACCAGTTAAATGCACAGCTTGTAGAGAAATAGACGCCATGATCAGCTCGGTACTGGCATGAGCATACAGCGCTGCTCCTGCCTGTGCCCACTATGCTGCACTACAGGCCCAGCACATAGGTGAAGTAGAATTAGTAATTCTCATGCACCCAAAACTGGTGCGAGCGTACAGTGCTGCTCCTGCCTGTGCCCGTTACTCTCTACTAACAGCCTGGCATAGCACATTGGTGAGGGCGATTTAGTGATCCGCCTGCACTCAGTACTGGAGTGAGAAGTCGGCGCTGCTCCTGTCTGTGCCCGCTATGCTGCACTAAAAGCCCAGAATAGCACGTTAGCGGAGGAGATTTTTCCTGCACCCATGTGCTACACAGAGCTTTTAGTGGAGCGTAAACCTCTACATCACTGCTGCAGCCTTATACACAGGTGGATGACTGGGGCTCTGCTGCTGGAAACAGTGGGGGAGAAATAGGGGAGCATAGGCTGATTATTTTGGGCCTTTTATGAAGTTTTGAAGTCTGATAAAGCCTTTATTTAATGTGTGATAGGGAAGTGAAGCCATCTAAGATTGCCTCTGACCCTGCTAACATCAGCCCAGCCCATGGCAGCCATCTTTTCTCAAGAAGAGGAACTTAGCTCTGGGTAAAATAATGGAGAATTTATTAGTTACTCAGGCTTCTCTGTGTGAGAAACACCTGAGAGTTCACAGCAAGTCATCAGAACACGTCTTATCTGACCCCAGCACTTCCCTGGAGAACAGGAAACGTTCTGTCCATAAGAAGATCCTGGAGTATTACTGCACCGAGGACTCTGCTTGTATCTATCATTTAGGTGACTAAACATTATAGCGAAACAAAATGTTAATGCATTTTTAAAATATAAAAAAAATACTAAGCATACTGAAAATTTAATTCACCCCTTTCCCAATTTTACATATAAAAATAAATAAACCATAACAAATAAACATAATCTGTATCACCATGTCTGAAAATGTCCAGTCTATTAATATACAAAATGCTTTTCCTGTGCAATGAATGCTGTCACATAAAAAAAAAATCTTGATTTCCATTTTTTCATCACCTTGATCCTCCCAACAAAAATGATCAAAAAGTTGTATGTACTTCAAAATGGTACCAATAAAAACTACCGCTCACCCTGCATACAGTATATATGTTCTGATATTCTTTTCTTTAATGTTCTTTAAGTTCTACCTATATATATTGCTTTACACAAGGGCACTGAATCATGTACACAACCCCTGTGCTGTTACAGGAAATAAACTCATCAATTTCCAGTTCAAACCCATTAGAGCTGAGGGGACCATCCTAGTTTTCCTGCTGAATTTAGTGACTTTACAAGAGCTACAGCTACCACACCCGTGGAAACCCTTAACCTCTTAAAGATGCAGTACGAGAATGCAGCTCATAAACTGTGGGTCCTTGCTGCATTAGGACAACACTGTGTCCTGTCGATCAGCGCTTGGGGCCCCTGCTGTATCCGCCGGCATTGCTAGAAACGCAGATGCCAGCAAATTAACCCCGCTGATGCAGATATGAAGTTTGCAGAGAGAGGGGGCACTATATCTGACCTCATCGGCTCCCCGCACTACAATGACTGGGAGCTGATGGCTGCTATGGCAACCCCAGGCTTTGCAAAGGCCTTGGGGCCCGCCAGCTATGGAGGCCTATGAGGCTGTTTCTTGTCTTATAGGAAAATGGATTAAAATGCAAAATCTGGAGAAAAAAGTGAAATGTTGAAATGTCACCTCCATTTTCCTTTAATTCCTGTGAAACATGTAAACAGTTTACACAATTAGTAAAATCAGTTTTGAATTATTTGAGGGGTGTAGAAATTGGGTCATTTATGGGTGGGTTCTACTATATAAGCCCCACAAAGTTACTTCATAATGAAATTGGTCCTTAAAAAAGTGGGTTTTGAAAATTTTCTTGAAAATTTCTTGTAAAACTCTAAGGGCTGTTTCACACGAGCGAGTCCATTGCGGGAATGACGCTCCGTGTGTGAGTGTGATCCTCCACTCTGGACTTGCAGGAGCGCACGGCGTTATCATGATTTATAATGCTATGTGCCTCTGCTTGACCTTATTTCTACAGAATCATACTCAGCTTTATGTCACTATGATTCTGTGGAAAAAAGGCCATGCAGAGACACATAGCATTATAAATCATGATAATGCCGTGCGCTCCAGCAAGTCCAGAGCGGAGGATCACACTAACACACAGAGCGTGATTCCCGCAATGGACTCGCTCATGTGAAACAGCCTTAAGCCTTCTAGCATCCTAAATTTTTTTTATGATATTTACAAAAGGATTCAAATTCAAAGTAGACATATGGAAAATGTGAATTAATAACTATTTTCTGAGGTATCACCATCTGTCTTAAAAGAGAAAAAAAAAGTTCAAATTTAGAAAATAGCAAATTTTTCCAAATTTTCTGTAAATTTCGGATTTTTTTGTAAATAAAAGTTAAACATATCAACTGAAATGTACCACTAATTTGAAGTAGGATGTGTCACGAGAAAATGTCTTGGATAAGTAAAAATATTCCAAAGTTAATACCACATAAAGTGATGTTGATGTTGGAGTTCCTCAGGGCTCAGTACTAGGTCCTCTACTCTTCTCCCTCTATACAGCCCCCATCAGACAGACTATCAGTAGATTTGGCTTTCGATACCATCTCTATGCTGACGACACCCAACTATACACTTCGTCCCCTGACATCACCCCTGCTTTACTCCAAAACACCAGTAATTGTCTGGCAGCTGTCTCTAACATCATGTCCTCTCTGTATCTAAAACTGAACCTCTCAAAAACTGAACTTCTTGTCTTTCCCCCCATCTACTAACTCACCTAAACTTGATATTTCAATTTCGGTCTGCAGCACTATCATAACTCCTGTGCAACATGACCACTGTCTTGGGGCCACATTTGACTCCAATCTCTTCTTTGTTCCCCATATTCAATCACTTACACGCTCTTGTCGTCTGCACCTCAAGAATCTCGCCAGAATCTACCCTTTTCTTACGGTGGAAACGGTAAAAACTCTTGTTGTTGCCTTGATTCATTCTCGTCTTGACTACTGCAACGCATTACTAATCGGTCTCCCTCTCACTAAACTCTCCCCCCTTCAGTCTGTTCTAAATGCTGCAGCCAGGCTCATCTATCTGTCCACCCGCTATACTGATGCTACTAGGCTGTGCCAATCACTTCACTGGTTGCCCATCCACCACAGAATACAGTTCAAACTTCTCACCCTCACCCACAAAGCTCTCCACAGTGCTGCACCTCCATACATCTCCTCCCTCATCTCCATCTACCAGCCTACTCGTGCTCTCCGTTCTGTTAGCAACCTAAGATTAATAACCTCCATAATTCGTACCTCTCACTCCCGTCTTCAAGACTTTTCTCGAGCTGCACCTACTCTCTGGAATACTCTGCCCCGGAATACTAGGTCAATCCACAACTTCTCCACCTTCAAACGTGCCTTAAAAACACATCTTTTCAGGCAGGCTTATCAAGCTACCTAAACTGACTATTCCCCGACTAAACCTCCCCCCAACTCCTCTGGCCTGAACTCGATCCTCTAGTAGTCCCAAACCCGAAGCAGATCGGCCGGCACCACTCCTGTCAGTTCAATAATGGCTCAAATTCTACTTATCACAATCAACTCCCTTATGTGTCACCCCCAATTCCTCATAGATTGTAAGCTCTTGCGAGCAGGGCCCTGACTCCTAGTGTTTCAGTTGCATATTATCCAGTTAATTTTGTTTTGTATATGAACCCTATGAACTTGTAAAGCGCTGCAGAATATTGTGGCGCTATATAAATAAATTTTATTATTATTATTATTATTAAATGTCAGAATTGCAAAAAACAGCCTGGTCCTTAAAATGAAAACTGGCTCGGTGTTGAAGAGGTTAATTGGGAACATTACACTGTTTGTGTACCATTTATTACAAACAGTTGGAGCAATTTTTAGGGCTAAATTGGGTGCCCTAGTGTATACAATTGGAGGTTTTGGGTTAAGATGGGCCGGAGCACCTTGTATTTCATCAATATAGCCCAATGTCTAAAAATAATAGATTCAATTTTTTGGGCTGTGTGTTAAATGGCAAAATTAATTTAGTTTCTCTCAAGGTACCAAAAAACCCAGCAAGCCTGAGGTGGAAGGAACATATTATTATTACTATTTATTATTAAAGCGCCATTCATTCCATGGTGCTGTACATATGAAAAGGGGTATACATACATAATACAGACAATTGCAATAAGCACGAACAAGATGAGTTACAAACTGCTACAGAAGGAGAGAGGGCCCTGCCCTTGAGGGCTTACAATCTACATGGCATGGGAGAAGGACACAGTAGGTGAGGGTAAAGCTGGTCATGGCAGTACAGCAGCAGGGTCACTGGTTCTAGGCTTGTCTGAAGAGGTGAGTTTTCAGGTTTCTTTTGAAGGATTCCACTGTAGGTGAGAATCTAATAGTCTGGATAGTAATTTGGTGATGTCTGGACCAGGGTGTTGTCAGCATAAAAGTGATACTGAAAGCCATAGGACTCTATGAGCTGTCCGAGTCTGAAGGTGTAGATTCAGAAGAGCAACTCCTTCACCATGTTTGCAGCCGGGGCGGAATGTGTGAGTGAAATGAAATCCGCTATAAAAGAGTGCAGCAGGGGAGGCAGTGTCAGAGGGTGTCAACCAAGTTTCTGTTAGACCCAGAAAGGAAAGTCTGCGAGAGATGAAGAGGTCATGAATGTAGGAGAATTTGTTGCAGACAGAGCGAAAGTTCCGTAATGCTCCTGCACGAGGGACCAAGGGAGCAGGGGTCCGGGGAATTGTTTTCAGTTTTAAGGGGTGGCAGAAATTTGTAGAAGAAGCTTGCTAGTGGGAGGTAGATGTGATAGTGGGAATTTGCTGAGGGGGGGGAAGGGGGCTGGATTTGGAAATATATCGCCAGCAATAAGGAGAAGCAGAGAAATTGTTAATAGGTGAGAGTAGGAGAGGGCATGAGGAGGCTGTGTGTGTTTGGGAAGGAAGTGTTTAATATTGCCAAACAGGTTTGTGCAAGCGGTCAGATGAGTAGGTAGCCTGGAGGGAGAGATATATATAGTTCCTTGCTAGGTGAAGGGATGTGGGGGTATTTCAGAAGGTTTTGAGAAAGTGGGAAAAGTAGTAAGAAAAACCGAAACATTGTTTGTATTAACTATTTCTGTAGTTACCTTTGGTTTAATTCTGGTATAATTCAATATGTGCACTTAAAGAGTCTCAAATAAAAGATGTTGCATTGAAAAGACCAAGGTCTGAAAGACCTAGTGACTTATATTTATACCACTTAGTGTTCAGTCAGGTGTGAACAAGAGGTGAGGGTGTTACATTTGACCTAATCAAGGGAGGACCAGATACAGGGTTAAAATAGTCAATGTAAACAAATACTCAATACACCCAGCAGGGAAAAAGACATTAAGGTTTAATGCAGACATACCAGGGGATGAGAAGAAGGAAAGATGAGAGGTGTGGACAATATCAGACTTTGGAAAAGCTGGGTTGAGCATTTAGGTTCAATGCAGACATACATGGAGAGGAGAGAATGGGGTCATGGTCAGTAGGCAGTGATGACACAGTGGATTCCAAATCCATAATATTAAATTGTGGTATAATTCAATATGTGCACTTAAAGAGTCGCACTTAAAAGATGTTGCATTGAAAAGACATATTATCACAGGACCTGTGGGGACCCAGAAGAATGAGTTGTTCACAAGTAGAAGGAGTACATTGTACAGCAGCAGCGTCAGCACTGTGGAAATATCAGCACGCTCAGCACACCACGTAAACTGTGTGGCGGCAGCGTGGCGCATGTGCTGTGGAGTCATCAGAACGCTGAGTTCATCATGCAATTTGCTACAGTTCCAGTGCAGTCAGTTACAGCTCCTACTAAAATGTTGTGAGCTAAATGCATAATAATATTGACAACTATACTCTACATAGGCTGGGGCTATTTTGCCCAAAAATAAAATCTCCATTTTTCTTTCAACCTTATGGACCATTTTCTGTTTTCTTATTTTTGTTAATTAAACTGAAAAAAAATATATATATACCAAGACTATATAGACTGGCAGTGCAGGGGTTACTATATAAATATATATATATATATATATATATATATATATATATATATATATACAGTGCAGCCCATAATTATTCATACCCCTGGCAAATTTTGACTTAAAGTTACTTTTATTCAACCAGAAAGTAATTTTTTGACGGGAAATGACATCACAAGGTGTCTCCCAAAAGATAGGAAGATGATGTACAAGAGGCATTTTTGTGGGAAAAAAACATTTCTCAGCTTTTATTTACATTTGAGCAAAAAGTGTCCAGTCCAAAATTATTCATACCCTTCTCAATAATCAATAGAAAAGCCTTTATAGGCTATTACAGCAATCAAACGCTTTCTATAATTGCAGACCAGCTTTTTGCATGTCTCCACAGGTATTTTTGCCCATTCATCTTTAGCAATGAGCTCCAAATCTTTCAGGTTGGAGGGTCTTCTTGCCATCACCCTGATCTTTAGCTCCCTCCACAGATTCTCAATTGGATTCAAGTCTGGACTCTGGCTGGGCCACTCCAAAACGTTAATGTTGTTGTCTGCTAACCATTTCTTCACCACTTTTGCTGTGTGTTTTGGGTCATTGTCATGCTGAAATGTCCACTGGTGCCCAAGGCCAAGTTTCTCTGCAGACTGCCTGATGTTGTCGTTGAGAATCCTCATGTATTGCTCTTTTTTCATGGTGCCGTTTACTGTGATTAGGTTCCCTGTTCCATTGGCTGAAAAACACCCCCAAAGCATTAGGTTCCCACCACCATGTTTGACAGTGGAGATGGTGTTCTTTGGATTGAAGGCATCTCCTTTTTTACGCCAAATGAAGGAAACATCATTGTGACCAAACAATTCAATTTTTGTTTCATCTGACCATAACACAAGACTTCTGGTCTTCTTCTTTGTCCAGATGAGCTTTTGCAAAGGCCAAGCAAGCTTTTGTGTGCCTTATCTGGAGAAGTGGTGTCCTCCTTGGTTTGCATCCGTGGAACCCAGCAGTGTGCAGTGTCCGTTGGATTGTCTGCCTTGAGACATTGCCACCAGCAGAGCCCACATTCACCAGGATGGCCTTGGTGTTGATCCTTGGATTTTTTTTCACCTCTCTAACTATCCCCCTGGCCAGCACAGGTGTCACTTTTGGCTTCCGACCACGTCCTCTGAGATTTTTCCACAGTGCGGAACATCTTGTATTTTTTAATAATGCTTTGCACTGTAGCCACTGGAACTTGAAAATATTTAGAAATGGCCTTGTAGCCCTTTCCTGACTTGTGAGCAGCCACAGGTCGTCACTGAGCTCCTTTGTCTTAGCCATGACTGTCCACAAACCAACTGCAGAGAGCTGCTGTTTTTCACCTGTTTAGTTGATTAAAACAGCTGTTTCCAATTAATCAGGGTAATTAGGATGCTTTAGCTTGGACTATTTGGAATAGAACTTTTGGTTTTCCCACAGACTGTGACAGTTTGTGAAGGGTATGAATAATTTTGGACTGGACACTTTTTGCTCAAATGTAAATAAAAGCTGAGAAATGTTTTTTCCCCACAATAATGCCTCTTGTACATCGTCTTATTATCTTTTGGGAGACACCTATGTCATTTCCCGTCAAAAAATTACTTGCTGGTTGAATAAAAGTAACTTTAAGTCAAAATTTGCCAGGGGTATGAATAATTATGGACAGCACTGTATATATATATATGTAGGTAAGGCTGCCGTGCAGCCTGTATTTGTGGGAGGGGCAGAGGCCACGCCCCTTGGATATATCAACCCCACGAAGTTCAAGGGACGGGACGTGCGGCCAGGTACTTCCGGTTTACGTCTACATGCCTGGTTCCCTGCACGTCCCGCACCATCGCGTCCAGGTTTAGGTAAGTATCGTGGCAGGGCGGTTCACCAGTTCATGCTGCCACAGGTAAGCGGTGGAGTCCGGTGCCGGGCATCGGCGTCGGCTGCTCGCACGTAGCATCGCATGTACTTACCCCAGGGCAGAGGGATGGATGTCGGGTCCTCAGCTCGCGTTCATGGGGCAGGCCGGACGGCGCAGGGCCGCCCTCGTCGGGCACATGTTCGGGGTGCGGCGGCCGCGGGTGCCGGTTGCTAGGCGCGCTTGGCGGCTCCCCGCCCCTGCCACGCCCCGGCCACGCCCCTGCCACGCTCGCTCCTACTAGAGGGATCCCTCCTGCAGCCAGAGGCGTCCTATATTGTATCTCAGCTATCGCCTACAGGAGCCTCCATATGTTCAGGTCCATATAGATACATATATTCAGGTAATATAATGGTACAAGGAGGATCATTTTGTCCTTATATTTTAAGAACTTTACTAAGATCCTTGTGCTGGTAAAACAGTCACAGAACCGCAGTAAACATGACGCCAGACGTTTGCCAGCAGGGTTACACAGCAAGCCGCACATCCAGGCTTCGGTGTGAATTATTTATCCCTCGCACCATGGCAATCCCTGCCTCTGTTTGTATTTGCTTTACTCACCGAGGACATTAACAAATCACAGCTAATATTACGTGTCCTTAGAAACGTCTTCTAGCAAAGTTCAGAAGTAAACACTACATTTGGCCGTACGTGCTTTAAGACTAAAACTTGTCTTTCTGCATGCCGCTGATAACTCACACACAGTCCTGGACACTTTAATCCCTGGTCCCAAGAGCTACCAGGAAATGTTCTCAAGTAAGACATAAAGGGAATCTGCAGTCCAGAAAAGACAAGTGTAAAGCAATGTATAAAAGTGTAAAATGCAGGTTTATATATGTTGGCGTAAAGCATCATTTAAGGAAAATGTATATTCTGCATGGACAAAAAAGGCTGTTTTAATTTTGTTCTGAAAAAAAAAAAAAAAAAGATAAGTTCAAGTACCAGCTTTCCAGGGTGGCTGGAGTATCGCATGTACCGTCAGTAGATGTGATTTTGTCACTATATTAGAATTTTACCATCTGGTGGTCTTGCTATGTATGATAGTTCTCAAGCACCAGCTTTCCACCATAGCTGGAGTCTCACACATATACTAACAGTATTTCGTCTAATGGTATTTTATATATATATATATATATATAGATATATAAGTTGTATCAATTAATACCTTGTTTTTATGTACCCACTGTTTCCATCAGGCACGTGGCTGATCATCATTGGGGAACATTCTGTTGTTCCCCACTCACTGTCCCAGTCTCGCTTCAATTATGGCCAAATGTGTGACATTTGCAGGCCTACTTGGTGGTCCTGGTGCTCGCACTGTATTGGTACCCCGCCGCCGGCCAGGAGTCTGCGGTCGCATGTGCAGAGGCGCAGGTACACCAGCACGGGCACATTACTAGGCACGGGGCTGGTTTCATGGGAGCTGTCACCCTATTTTACCCTGTTCCAGTGTTCCACAGGTGTGTATTATTGTCATGGGTATCGTGTCTGGGATTTGAGCTTGTTCACGTGAACATTCGCCCAAACGTATTCCACTGTCTACCTACATACTACATAGATCTGCTATTAGTTCCCATAGGGTAATGTTGTGCAGTCAAGACACAGTTAATAATACAGTATACTTCTTAAGCACCACAATTAGTTGAATTGGCGGGTCGGATAGATACGACACACGTCGGGGAACCTAGACATGAATTCATGGTGGCACAGTTCTCATTCTGTTTATATGGGCTTCTACTGTACATTTAACCTGCGGCCGTTGCGGTACCTGTCTGTGATTGTCATATATGAATACCTCAAGCTTCTAGATATCTTCTCAAAAAAATAAATAAAAATGAGAAGGTGCCAGGCGAGTGCTTGGTTCCACGGTCCATGACTTGTAGCGCTCTGGGGCAAAGGGAGTTGGGGCTCCATGGTCAAATGATCGTGGTTGGAATTGTTACCTTCAAGCTACATCCGTGTGTCTGCATTTACTTTTTGTCCTATACGCCATTCACTACTAGAGCAGCGTTCGCGGTTGCATTACGTTAATACTCTGCCCCCTTTCAGATTGCATTCATACGGCTGCGTTATACCATGCTCCTCATGCTCATACTCAGAGCTGGGCCCATACCATGTTTAGGCACCTCTCACATCCAGAGCTGCATTTACCCACTTGTTCTTACATCATGTGTTCTACTCGGCTTCCAGTATTCTTGCTAGGACTATCAGCACACCGCTCTGATTCTGCTCTTCTGATAAACATAGCTGCTTCTTTTCAGGTTAAGTTTCTTTCCTCGGTGGTTTGTTTCACAGACTGATCTCCTTTACTTCTGGTCCGCATTCACGCAGATTGATCGCCCGCCCCAGTTAACCAAATAGCTCCATAGCGGGCAGTGGGCCGATAGGAGTAAGTTCCTTCGATGTGTTCACAGTTGTTCATTTGTTTGTTCATTCATTTGTCACGACAAGGGTCTTTTCTTAGCGAACTGCAAAGCCTCTGGCTCTTGTTTTTCTCCCATCTGTTTCAATTTCGCGTTTGGTTAATGTTTCATTCATGCAAGTGGTTCGGATCACTAATGTCTATGCATTTGCCTTTAGGTCTGGCTCACGTTTGAATACTTATCATCATTGTAAGGTCAGTCTTGGCTGCGGGGGGCCTCAGGGCTTCGGGGGCCCGATGACCGTTCTTCATGTTGTTCGTTAGGGGTACAATATGGTTGTAGGCTGATTAGCGTCCTAGGTCATTGTCGAAGAGGGTCATGGTTATGCGAGTCCCCAAGGCATACTGGTGCTGCATAGTGGTTATAAATTTATTAAGAGAAAATTTAAGCCGCCATATGACTCCGCCATTAGAGTCTATCACGTATGGCTTCTCCCTTCAGGGTCACGCATGACTCAGCCATTAGAGTCTCTCACGCATGGCTTAGCCATTTGAGTCTCTCACGTATGGCTTCTCCCTTTTAGTGTTACATATGACTCCGCCATTAGAGTCTCTCACGTATGGCTTCTCCCTTCAGGGTCACGCATGACTCAGCCATTAGAGTCTCTCACGCATGGCTTAGCCATTTGAGTCTCTCACGTATGGCTTCTCCCTTTTAGTGTTACATATGACTCCGCCATTAGAGTCTCTCACGTATGGCTTCTCCCTTCAGGGTCACGCATGACTCAGCCATTAGAGTCTCTCACGCATGGCTTAGCCATTAGAGTCTCTCACGCATGGCTTCTCCCTTTTAGTGTTACATATGACTCCGCCATTAGTGTCTCTCACGTATGGCGTGTCCCTTTTTAGTGTTACATTTGACTCCGCCATTAGAGTCTCTCACGCATGGCGTCCCCCCTTTTTAGTGTTACTCATGACTACGCCATTAGAGTCTCTCACGCATGGCTTTGCCATTTAGAGTCTCTCACGCATGGCTTCCCCCTTTTTAGTGTTACATATGACTCCGCCATTAGAGTCTCTCACGTATGGCTTTGCCATTTGAGTCTCTCACGGATGGCTTCCCCCTTTTTAGTGTTACGTATGACTCCGCCATTAGAGTCTCTCACGTATGGCTTTGCCATTTGAGTCTCTCCCGTATGGCTTCCCCCTTTTAGTGTTACGTATGACTCCGCCATTAGAGTCTCTCATGCATGGCTTTGCCATTAGAGCCTCTCACGTATGGCTTCCCCCTTGTTAGTGTACATATGACTTCGCCATTAGAGTCTCTCATGCATGGCTTATCCCTAGGGTCACATATGACTCCGCCATTAGAGTCTCACGCATGCCTTCTCCGGTTTAGTTTTTCACTTATGACTCTGCCTTTAGTCTCGCATGCATGGCTTCTCCGTTTTAGTATTGCACATATGTCTCCGCCATTAGTCTCTCACGCATGGCTTCTCCGTTTTAGGGTTACACATGTCTCTGCCATTAGAGTCTCTCACGCATGGCTTCTCCATTTTAGTCTTACACGTATGACTCCACCATTAGTCTCCCACGCATGGCTTCTTCGTTTTAGTGTTACACATATGTCTCCGCCATTAGTCTCTCACGCATGGCTTCTCCGTTTTAGTTTTTACACATATGACTCCGCCATTAGTCTCAAGCATGGCTTCTCCCTTTTAGTGTTACACATGTTTTGCCATTGGAGTCTCTCACGCATGGCTTCGCCATTTGAGTCTCTCACGTATGGCTTCTCCGTTTTAAAATTTACACACAACAAACGCCAGTCGATGCCGGCTGCGTGGTCCTACAACAAGTAGTTCCATGTTGTTTCTGTCCTCAGACCCGCCCGCATGGCTCGGTCATCTGTGGCTCGCACGTGTGACTTGTGCCATTAGAGTCTCACTCATGTTATTGTTTTCTCTGACTTTTATTTTCTAGGTTGTTGGGTCTTCATGGTTTTCATTATAAGCAGTCATCCCAAGCCTGCCTTTGCGGGCATCATCTTCTCCCAGGCATGCTTTCGTCAACTACAAACTCGGGCTGAGGGTGTTGGTGTCCGGCCTAAGTCCTGGGTGTCGGTCCATCTTCCAGTAGGAGGTACAGTAATAAGGCGCAAGTTTACGAAGTCTGTCGTGTCTTCGGACACGGCAGGGCCTATCACGATTATAGGCGCAGCATATATAGTTTATCACGACCTTAAGCATTTTCTGTCACAAATGCAGGTATTGGGGCACGTTCTGTCCTTATTACAGGCACATTAGCTTGTTAATCTTAATAGCCATGTATTCCTGTGGATGGTTCCCCAGGCCTGGTGGGTTTACTCTTCACTGAATTTACTACTACGGTAAGACGGCAGATACCATGTTCTGACTTTTTGGCCCTTAATAGGAAGTGTGGCCTGGGGAATAAGTAGAGGTAAGTATTTTGCCACCAGGAACAGTTGGTGCCCGATCAGGGCCCTTGGCGGATGGTTGGGGTTCATCGGGGCCGGGGGTCTCGGGCTGCGGCCCTCCGGCCAGTGCGGGGCTGCGGCTCCCGCGGTGCCCGGACAGCCTGCAGGTATCAGCCTGCAGCAGGGCGTTGTGGGGGTTGTGGTTGCGGTGGCTGGGGGGGCCGCGGTTTGGGATGCCTGTTTTAGGCACTTCCAACAGATTCACTATTGTTTGTTTCAATCTGCAGCTCTCAGGATTCAGACCTTCTCGTAGTATGGTCATATGTTAGTCAACACAGGAATAAATCGTTCCTGGTTCCAGACACTTTTCAATTGCATCAGCATTTAACCATCTCCAAGAACGATGTGGCGGTACGAATGACAAGGAGGTAAGGTAGATGGAAGTCACTGTGATATAGACGGTATATTCCGCACCTCCATCGTGAAGGGTCTTGTCGTTCAAAAACGGGTGTCGTAACGGTATGTATAAATTTGCTCTAAACAGGGTCTGCTCCACTCCTTTCGTGTTGGAGCGGCATCTAGGCACCAGATGCCTCCTCAGGTTATCAGGTGCATGGGACGTTGGAGGTAGTCGTATTGTTTCTAGATGTGTTCCAAGTCCTCAATCAGAGATCCGTGATGCTTTCTGTTCACTTGCCCTGTAACGGTGCAAAAAGTGTTGACGGTATGGTTGGGTCTCCTTTTTGGCCCCTTTTAGGCCTATCCTCGCTACGGGCTCCCGGCATTTCCCAGCCAGAGGTTAGCTCTAGTTCCTACGTCCAGGGGCCGTCGCCCTGACCACAAGTAGGTAAGGCTGCCGTGCAGCCTGTATTTGTGGGAGGGGCAGAGGCCACGCCCCTTGGATATATCAACCCCACGAAGTTCAAGGGACGGGACGTGCGGCCAGGTACCCCTCCCTTTCTTCCCTTTTCTTAGCTCTTCCTTAAGGATAGGCCCCCTTTTAGGCTTATCCTCGCTACGGGCTCCCGGCATTTCCCAGCCAGAGGTTAGCTCTAGTTCCTACGTCCAGGGGCCGTCGCCCTGACCACAAATATATATATAATTATATATACACACACAGATATAGATTAGCAGTGCAGAGAAGGATGGTGGGGGTGGGAGAGTGATACAGCAGGTGGGCAGACTTAGTGGTGTGGCAGGGCGAGGCTTACTGGCGCAGTGGGCAGGCCAAATTGATTTGACAAGTCTGTAAAAAAACGGAAAAAGGCGTCAAGGGCGAATTCATTGAATTGTTTTGATTAATTGCCTAGCCATAACTCGACATGCAAAAAAAAGTCATCCTTTTCACCCAGGAGAACAATGTTAAGCAGAAAATTGTTGGCAACTTTTTTAAAGAGGACCTTTCACCGATTCTTACCCTATGAACTAAGTATACATACATGTGGAGCGGCGCCCGGGGATCTCTCTGCACTTACTATTATCCCCGGGCGCCGCTCCGTTCTCCTGCTATGCCCTCCGGTATCTCCGTTCCCTAAGTTATGGTAGGCGGAGTCTGCCCTAGCGCTGGCCAATCGCATTGCAGAGCTCACAGCCTGGGAGAAAATAACCTCCCAGGCTGTGAGCTCTGCGCTGCGATTGGCCAGCGCTAGGGCAGACTCCGCCTACCATAACTTAGGGACTGGTATCTCCGCCTACTATAACTTAGTGAGCGGAGATACCGGAGGACATAGCAGGAGAACGGAGCGGCACCCGGGGATAATAGTAAGTGCAGTGAGATCCCCGGGCGCCGCTCTACATATCTGTATAGTTAGTTCATAGGGTAAGAATCGGTGAAAGGTCCTCTTTAAAGGGGTTGTCTCACTTCAGAAAATGGTATTTATCATGTAGGCAAAGTAATTACTAGGCACTTACTAATGTATTGTGATCATCCATATTGCATACTTACCAACATTTCAGTTGGTCCAATCAGGGCATATAAGCCACTTATGGGTGGGGGTTGCTTTAGCCCCACTTATTTTTTGCTCGGGACATCTTGAATTTGCCAGGAGTGTCTCTTTTGCAACTATGATATTGCATCCTTGCTGGCTTGATTCATTTTCCCATCACATTATACACTGCTCACTTCCACATTTACGACCCTGTAATCCAGCAGCAGTGGCCGTGCTTGCACACTATAAGAAAGGGCACCAGTCCCTCTGGTGGCCATAACTGCAGGAGTGCACTTAGACAATCACAATACATTAGTAAGTGCCCTGTATTAACTTTCTGTACATGATAAAGGCCATTTTCTGAAGTGAGACAACCCTTTTAAGCCTGTAAATACCATCTGAAAGAGGTAATTACAAAATGTGATACATAGTAGCCAAATAGTATACTATAAAATATCTTGCTTCCCAAGAGTAGGATTGAGATAATAAATTGGTGCATCAATACTGTCATAAAATACATTCCAACAACTAAACAAGACATTTAACATCTAAGACTTTATAGTGTGTCTGCATTTAGCATTCATGAGTGTCCGTATATGTAGACATGCAGGTTATTTTAATTGATTGCAGTATCTTTGGTTCTCAATCCATTATATTCTATTATATTTTATTATTGTTTTATCCGCATTATATATTGTACACAGCCTGTGCATGGATTGTCTCAACTCTCTCTCCATAAAATAACATAGCATTAAAGTACCCAGCTCTGGGGTATTGTAGATGCTGCAATGTGTGTCCTACCTTTATATTGTTGGTTATATAGTGTATATACAGTTTAGGGTAGTCTGTAAAACCTATATTATTATTATTCACAATCTTTTTTAACCTGTGAGTTTAGTAGTCATTTGTGATATGTAGGGGTAAACTAGGATCGGCTTTAAGCAATCTCTTGATCTTTCCTTCATATCTTCCTATTTCGTGTTTCCTCAGTCTCACATATTACGTCATTTCTATATTAGGGTATTTTCACACTTGCATTGCTGGAATCCGGCAGGCAGTTCCGTCGCTCTGTCTGCAAACGGATCCCATTTGTAGACGGATCCAGATGCGGATCTGTCTCACAAATACATTGCAATACCAGATCCGTCACTTCGGTGTCATCCGGAAAAACGGATACAGTATTTATTATTTTCGCATTTTTAAAGGTCTGCGCATGCGCAAACCGGAAGAATGGATCCATCAATACGGCAATTTTAATGGCACTAATACATTTAAATGGAAATTAATGCCGGATCCGGCATTCCGGCACGTGTTCCATAATTTTGGTCGGAGAGAAAAATGCAGCATGCTGCAGTTTTTTCTCCGTCTAAATACCGTGAAAGGACTGAACTGAAGACATCCTGATGCATACTGAACGTAATGCTTTCCATTCAGAATGCATTAGGATAAAACTGAGACCCGAGGACGGAACTCAATACCGGAAAACTTTAACGCAAGTGTGAAAGTACCCTTACATCTCAAAAACAATTAGTTCTGACAAATATGCATAAATATAAGAAAGCAGGAAAACCAGTTTCTAGCTAGTTAGGATTTCATACTGGAATGGCCCTATGCCTGTTAAAGTAACCATTGCCTCTGACCTTGCTGACATCAGCCCTGCCCATGGCAGCCATATTTTCTCATAGTTCCGCAGCACATCTTATCCTACTGACATCCAAACTATTGGCATCCCTGTTACATTCAGCATACCTCCCAAATAACCAAGATCTGGCGGGAAGTCCTAGATTTCAGTCAGTGTCCCATGGTTCCAAGACATCTGAGGTATGTCCTGCTCTCAACTGTCTCTGTGTCCTTAGGAGACAGTTGATTGCAAGGGTGAAGCAGGGAGCTGTCTGCCCCCTGCTTCACTTTTCATCTCAACTGCCAGCGCTCCCCAGCAGACACGATACGGTCACACATCACACCTGCTAGGCTGTGTAGGAGGAGAGTACAGGCCTGGGAATCAGCTGGTGTGCTTCTCCTACACAGCCTAGCAGGTGCGTTGTGTAAACGTATCATGGCTGCTGGAGAGCACAGGGTGTGCTCCGATCATCGGGTGAACGCCTAGGTGAGTATTTAGTGTTTTTTTTATTTTATTAACAGTACAGGAGGCCAGTACTGAAAGGGGGGCATAACTGCTGTGAAAGGGGCACAATGTGGGCACAACTACTGTGAAGAGGGCACATATCTTAATATAACTACTGTGAAGGGGAACAATGTGGGCCTTATTAACCACCTCAGGACCGCCGTACGCAGGATTGCGTCTTTGCGGCGGCCCTGCTCTTCTGGGTGGACGCGCCGGTGCGTCCTCTCGCGAGACGCGAGATTTCCTGTGAACGCGCGCACACAGGCGCGCGCGCTCACAGGAACGGAAGGTAAGAGAGTTGATCTCCAGCCTGCCAGCGGCGATCGTTCGCTGGCAGGCTGGAGATGTGTTTTTTTTAACCCCTAACAGGTATATTAGACGCTGTTTTGATAACAGCGTCTAATATACCTGCTACCTGGTCCTCTGGTGGTCCCCTTTGTTTGGATCGACCACCAGAGGACACAGGTAGCTCAGTAAAGTCCCACCAAGCACCACTACACTACACTACACCCCCCCCCCCGTCACTTATTAACCCCTTATTAGCCCCTGATCACCCCATATAGACTCCCTGATCACCCCCCTGTCATTGATTACACCCCTGTCATTGATCAACCCCCTGTAAAGCTCCATTCAGATGTCCGCATGATTTTTACGGATCCACTGATGGATGGATCGGATCCGCAAAACGCATACGGGCGTCTGAATGAAGCCTTACAGGGGCGTGATCAATGACTGTGGTGATCACCCCATATAGACTCCCTGATCACCCCCCTGTCATTGATTACCCCCCTGTCATTGATCACCCCCCCCTGTCATTGATCACCCCCTGTAAAGCTCCATTCAGATGTCCGCATGATTTTTACGGATGCACTGATAGATGGATCGGATCCGCAAAATGCATCCGGACGTCTGAATGAAGCCTTACAGGGGCATGATCAATGACTGTGGTTATCACCCCATATAGACTCCCTGATCACCCCCCTGTCATTGATCACCCCCCTGTAAAGCTCCATTCAGATGTCCGCATGATTTTTACGGATGCACTGATAGATGGATCGGATCCGCAAAACGCATCCGGACGTCTGAATGAAGCCTTACAGGGGCGTGATCAATGACTGTGGTGATCACCCCATATAGACTCCCTGATCACCCCCCTGTCATTGATTACACCCCTGTCATTGATCACCCCCCTGTAAAGCTCCATTCAGACGTCCGCATGATTTTTACGGATCCACTGATAGATGGATCGGATCCGCAAAACGCATCCGGACGTCTGAATGAAGCCTTACAGGGGCATGATCAATGACTGTGGTGATCACCCCATATAGACTCCCTGATCACCCCCCTGTCATTGATTACCCCCCTGTAAAGCTCCATTCAGATGTCCGCATGATTTTTACGGATGCACTGATAGATGGATCGGATCCGCAAAACGCATCCGGACGTCTGAATGAAGCCTTACAGGGGCGTGATCAATGACTGTGGTGATCACCCCATATAGACTCCCTGATCACCCCCCTGTCATTGATTACACCCCTGTCATTGATCACCCCCCTGTAAAGCTCCATTCAGACGTCCGCATGATTTTTACGGATCCACTGATAGATGGATCGGATCCGCAAAACGCATCCGGACGTCTGAATGAAGCCTTACAGGGGCGTGATCAATGACTGTGGTGATCACCCCATATAGACTCCCTGATCACCCCCCTGTCATTGATTACACCCCTGTCATTGATCACCCCCCTGTAAAGCTCCATTCAGACGTCCGCATGATTTTTACGGATCCACTGATAGATGGATCGGATCCGCAAAACGCATCCGGACGTCTGAATGAAGCCTTACAGGGGCATGATCAATGACTGTGGTGATCACCCCATATAGACTCCCTGATCACCCCCCTGTCATTGATTACCCCCCTGTAAAGCTCCATTCAGATGTCCGCATGATTTTTACGGATGCACTGATAGATGGATCGGATCCGCAAAACGCATCCGGACGTCTGAATGAAGCCTTACAGGGGCGTGATCAATGACTGTGGTGATCACCCCATATAGACTCCCTGATCACCCCCCTGTCATTGATTACACCCCTGTCATTGATCACCCCCCTGTAAAGCTCCATTCAGACGTCCGCATGATTTTTACGGATCCACTGATAGATGGATCGGATCCGCAAAACGCATCCGGACGTCTGAATGAAGCCTTACAGGGGCATGATCAATGACTGTGGTGATCACCCCATATAGACTCCCTGATCACCCCCCTGTCATTGATCACCCCCCTGTCATTGATCACCCCTCTGTAAGGCTCCATTCAGACATTTTTTTGGCCCAAGTTAGCGGAATTTTTATTTATTTTTCTTACAAAGTCTCATATTCCACTAACTTGTGTCAAAAAATAAAATCTCACATGAACTCACCATACCCCTCACGGAATCCAAATGCGTAAAATTTTTTAGACATGTATATTCCAGACTTCTTCTCACGCTTTAGGGCCCCTAGAATGCCAGGGCAGTATAAATACGCCACATGTGACCCCATTTCGGAAAGAAGACACCCCCAGGTATTCCGTGAGGGGCATATTGAGTCCATGAAAGATTGAAATTTTTGTCCCAAGTTAGCGGAACGGGAGACTTTGTGAGAAAAAAATAAAAAATATCAATTTCCGCTAACTTGTGCCAAAAAAAAAAAATTTCTATGAACTCGCCATGCCCCTCATTGAATACCTTGGGGTGTCTTCTTTCCAAAATGGGGTCACATGTGGGGTATTTATACTGCCCTGGCATTCTAGGGGCCCCAAAGCGTGAGAAGAAGTCTGGTATCCAAATGTCTAAAAATGCCCTCATAAAATGAATGTGGGCCCCTTTGCGCATCTAGGCTGCAAAAAAGTGTCACACATGTGGTATCGCCGTACTCAGGAGAAGTTGGGGAATGTGTTTTGGGGTGTCATTTTACATATACCCATGCTGGGTGAGAGAAATATCTTGGTCAAATGCCAACTTTGTATAAAAAAATGGGAAAAGTTGTCTTTTGCCAAGATATTTCTCTCACCCAGCAAGGGTATATGTAAAATGACACCCCAAAACACATTCCCCAACTTCTCCTGAATACGGCGATACCACATGTGTGACACTTTTTTGCAGCCTAGGTGGGCAAAGGGGCCCATATTCCAAAGAGCACCTTTAGGATTTCACAGGTCATTTACCTACCTAACACACATTAGGGCCCCTGGAAAATGCCAGGGCAGTATAACTACCACACAAGTGACCCCATTTTGGAAAGAAGACACCCCAAGGTATTCCGTGAGGGGCATGGCGAGTTCCTAGAATTTTTTATTTTTTGTCACAAGTTAGTGGAAAATGCTGATTTTTTTTTTTTTTTTTTTTTTATACAAAGTCTCATATTCCACTAACTTGTGACAAAAAATAAAAACTTCCATGAACTCACTATGCCCATCAGCGAATACCTTGGGGTCTCTTCTTTCCAAAATGGGGTCACTTGTGGGGTAGTTATACTGCCCTGGCATTCTAGGGGCCCAAATGTGTGGTAAGGAGTTTGAAATCAAATTCTGTAAAAAATGACAAGTGAAATCCGAAAGGTGCTCTTTGGAATATGGGCCCCTTTGCCCACCTAGGCTGCAAAAAAGTGTCACACATCTGGTATCTCCGTACTCAGGAGAAGGTGGGGAATGTGTTTTGGGGTGTCATTTTATATATACCCATGCTGGGTGAGAGAAATATCTTGGCAAACGACAACTTTTCCCATTTTTTTATACAAAGTTGGCATTTGACCAAGATATTTATCTCACCCAGCATGGGTATATGTAAAAAGACACCCCAAAACACATTCCTCAACTTCTCCTGAATACAGAGATACCAGATGTGTGACACTTTTTTGCAGCCTAGGTGGGCAAAGGGGCCCATATGCCAAAGAGCACCTTTCGGATTTCACAGGTCAATTTTTACAGAATTTGATTTCAAACTCCTTACCACACATTTGGGCCCCTAGAATGCCAGGGCAGTATAACTACCCCACAAGTGACCCCATTTTGGAAAGAAGAGACCCCAAGGTATTCGCTGATGGGCATAGTGAGTTCATGGAAGTTTTTATTTTTTGTCACAAGTTAGTGGAATATGAGACTTTGTATGAAAAAAAAAAAAAAAAAAAAAATCATCATTTTCCACTAACTTGTGACAAAAAATAAAAAATTCTAGGAACTCGCCATGCCCCTCACGGAATACCTTGGGGTGTCTTCTTTCCAAAATGGGGTCACTTGTGGGGTAGTTATACTGCCCTGGCATTCTAGGGGCCCAAATGTGTGGTAAGGAGTTTGAAATCAAATTCAGTAAAAAATGACAAGTGAAATCCGAAAGGTGCTCTTTGGAATATGGGCCCCTTTGCCCACCTAGGCTGCAAAAAAGTGTCACACATCTGGTATCTCCGTACTCAGGAGAAGGTGGGGAATGTGTTTTGGGGTGTCATTTTATATATACCCATGCTGGGTGAGAGAAATATCTTGGCAAAAGACAACTTTTCCCATTTTTTTATACAAAGTTGTCATTTGACCAAGATATTTATCTCACCCAGCATGGGTATATGTAAAAAGACACCCCAAAACACATTCCTCAACTTCTCCTGAGTACGGGGATACCAGATGTGTGACACTTTTTTGCAGCCTAGGTGGGCAAAGGGGCCCATATTCCAAAGAGCACCTTTCGGATTTCACAGGTCATTTTTTACTGAATTTGATTTCAAACTCCTTACCACACATTTGGGCCCCTAGAATGCCAGGGCAGTATAACTACCCCACAAGTGACCCCATTTTGGAAAGAAGAGACCCCAAGGTATTCGCTGATGGGCATAGTGAGTTCATAGAACTTTTTATTTTTTGTCACAAGTTAGTGGAATATGAGACTTTGTAAGAAAAAAAAAAAAAAAAAAAAAAATCATCATTTTCCGCTAACTTGTGACAAAAAATAAAAAGTTCTATGAACTCACTATGCCCATCAGCGAATACCTTAGGGTGTGTACTTTCAGAAATGGGGTCATTTGTGGGGTGTTTGTACTGTCTGGGCATTGTAGAACCTCAGGAAACATGACAGGTGCTCAGAAAGTCAGAGCTGCTGCAAAAAGCGGAAATTCACATTTTTGTACCATAGTTTGTAAACGCTATAACTTTTACCCAAACCATTTTTTTTCTACCCAAACATTTTTTTTTTATCAAAGACATGTAGAACTATAAATTTAGAGCAAAATTTCTATATGGATGTCGTTTTTTTTGCAAAATTTTACAACTGAAAGTGAAAAATGTCATTTTTTTGCAAAAAAATCGTTAAATTTCGATTAATAACAAAAAAAGTAAAAATGTCAGCAGCAATGAAATACCACCAAATGAAAGCTCTATTAGTGAGAAGAAAAGGAGGTAAAATTCATTTGGGTGGTAAGTTGCATGACCGAGCAATAAACGGTGAAAGTAGTGTAGGTCAGAAGTGTAAAAAGTGGCCTGGTCTTTCAGGGTGTTTAAGCACTGGGGGCTGAGGTGGTTAATGTGAGGGGCACATTATGGGCGTAACTATGAAAGGGGCACAATGTGGGCATAACTAACTACTGTGTAGGGCAGAAAAGGAGAATAATTACCATTTAGGGTCACTAAGGGGACAGAGTCCAATTGGATATGTATAAATAGACATTAGGCGGAGTTAGAGACGTGGCTTAGTATTTTTTTAAAAATGCACACTGTTGCTATTGTCCATTTTTTTGCTATTCAAAAGTTGGGAGGTATGCATTCAGAACATTAGCTAACCTTGCAGAATTATATATTCATGCATGTTCATATGCTGTATGGAATGTATCCTATATTTCACGCTCATGTTGCACTGTAATACATTACCCCCCTGACTTAGACCTCTCATCCAGTTAAGCCAGTACTCTCTGCTCTGCACTGATGAGGGGCAATCACCCCGAAACAGCTGTCTGCAGATGAGATGCTGGCTTATTTAATATCCGAGTCATGTCTCTGGTTCTATTTAAAGGGTCGAGCATTGACTTATAGGATAGCTGCCTTACATCAGGTAGCATCAAAGGCAGAGCTTGTTAAGAGCTCATTTGCATCCCTTTCTTTACTGCATATTGCCATGTGCTCATTCACTACAGTAAGTGCATTCTTTCATTTCTTTCTATTTCTCAGTTTCACCCTATCCTTATAATAAAAGTTGAAGCTGGATTTACTGCAGTGTAAATGAATTATTGGAAGGGAGATTAGTTACCCGTCTACTATATATTTTTCACATATAGTTGATTTGTCCAATCAGAAGTTCTTATACAAATGAAGAAAACCTGCTAATTGGAAAAATCTGTTCTGTCATCTCTATAACATACCTAACGTTCAGCCGCACCCTGAGTATAAGTATTTAAACCCACCCTGTGGAATTTGAACCTCAGGGAACTGAAGTTTTGTTTCTGTCTTCCTCTGTCAGCCATGGCGTCTGCTGATCTGAGAGCTGAGCTGGACTGCTCCATCTGTCTGGACACCTATACAGATCCTGTAATGCTGAGATGTGGACACAACTTCTGCCGGGTCTGTATTGATCGTGTACTGGATACACAGGACGAGTCTGGAGTCTATACCTGTCCTGAATGCAGAGAAGAGTTTCAGGAGCGGCCTGCACTGATGAGATGCTTAGCTCTGTGTAACATTACGGAGAATTTATTGGTTACTCAACATAAAGAGACGGAAACTGTGATCTTCTGCACTTACTGTGTGGACTCTCCTGTACCTGCTGTTAAATCCTGTCTGATGTGTGAGGCTTCTCTGTGTGAGAAACACCTGAGAGTTCACAGCAAGTCATCAGAACACCTCTTATCTGACACCAGCACTTCCCTGGAGAACAGGAAATGTTCTGTCCATAAGAAGATCCTGGAGTATTACTGCACCGAGGACTCTGCTTTTATCTGTGTGTCCTGCAGTTTGGCTGGAGAACATCAAGGACACCGGGTGGAGATGCTGGACGAGGCCTCTGAGAAGAAAAAGAAGAAACTACGACATGTTCTCAGGAAACTGACTGCAAAAAGACAGAAGACTGAGAAAAGAGTCCAGAACCTGGAGGAACGCTGGAGAAAAGCACAAGAAAAAGCATCTGGAGAAGCAGAGAGAGTCACTGCCCTGTTTACAGACATCAGGAGACAACTGGACGACCTGGAGAAGAGGGTCCTGAGTGAGATCTCCAGGCAGGAAAAGGAAGAATCACTTTCATTCTCTTCTCTGATCCAGAAGCTGGAAGAAAAGAAGGACGAGCTGTCCAGGAGGATGAGACACATTGAGGAGATGTGTAACATGACTGATCCACTGACTGTCTTACAGGAACCAGATACAGGTGACCTGTGTGATCCTGAGGAGGAAGGAGGTGATGAAGACATAAATAGATGTCTCCATGATGAAGATGATCTGGATGTGGCTGTGATCTCAGACAAATTACACACATTATTTGACATAATAACAGATATAAGGAGAGGGATCTATGTGGAGGGTCCTGGAGACATATTACTGGATGTAAACACAGCTGCTAATGACATCCTTATATCAGTCGACCTGAAAACTGCATCCCGTACAATATATAATCAGTATCATCCAGAATCAGCAGAGAGATTCCTGAATAATCAGGTGATGAGCAGCAGGGGATTTTCCTCAGGGCGACATTACTGGGATGTGGAGGGCAGTAGATCAGGGGATTGGATGGTGGGGATGTGTTATTCCAGTACAGACAGGAGGGGAGAACGGTCATACATTGGGGATAATAACAAGTCCTGGAGTTTGATGAGGTATAGTAATAATCAGTATTCAGTGAGACATGACTGTAAAGAGATCCGATTATATGACGAGATCTCCAGTGATAGATTCAGGATATGTCTGGACTATGAGGCCGGGCAGCTGTCCTTTTATGAGCTGTGTGACCCCATCAGACACTTACACACCTTCACTGCCACCTTCACCGAGCCCCTTCATGCTGCATTATTAATATGGAGCGGTTCTGTAAAGATATTAGGGAAAAGCCGCTACTGGGAGAAACCATAATCTATTAAGTCTGTCTAGAGACTGGTGATGTTATGGAGAGCTCCATGATAAGGATAGACAGTGATGGTCAGTTCGCAGTGTTCGCCAACGAACACATGCGGGCTGCCATCTTGACTCACCCGTCCGGCGATGCACAGGTAAGCCCTTACCTGTGCCGCAAGCCGATCTGAAATCAAATGCGGTCACCGGGAGCAAGGCAGTTCTGAGAACAGCCCAATGAAGGCCCCGGCGGCTGTTCTCGGAACTGCCTGCTCCCGGTGACCACATTTGATTTCAGACCGGTTCCCGGCACAGGCACAGGTAAGGGCTTACCTGTGCATCGCCGGACGGATGAGTCAAGATGGCAGCCCGCATGTGTTCGTTGGCGAACACTGCGAACTGACCATCACTGAGTATAGATAGGATAAATGACCAGGTCAGGTTACATCTGGGCTTTCTCAGTTTTACACCTGATATAAATGTTTTCTGGGATTACACATAATAACCAATGTACAGTCTATAAGGGTCGCTACACACAGGAATTTGCAAAGGTGTGTTTTTACCACAAACAAAACTCCATAGACACCGGCTATATTTCTTACCATAATGTATGTGGGGGTTTTTTCAGGTGTTTTTTTTTTTTGTAAATGACTGCATGAGCCAAGTTTTTCCCCAATAGAGATATCCAGAAAAAACAGCAAAGGCTTCCGCATGGTGGATTTTTCAAAAAACACCAGAGAGCCAAAACACGGCACCTAATTAATATAAATGGCAGGAGCAAAAAAACTTTTTATAGTATAACCTGCATTTCATAGTTTCCATAGACCTTCAGCTCACAATAGAGATATCCAGAAAAAACAGCAAAGGCTTCCGCATGGTGCATTTTTCAAAAAACACCAGAGAGCCAAAACACGGCACCTAATTAATATAAATGGCAGGAGCAAAAAAAACTTTTTATAGTATAACCTGCATTTCATAGTTTCCATAGACCTTCAGCTCACATTTGAAGCTGTAAAAAAAAAAACAGCAAGTCATTATCATATACAGAGGGCTAATGAAAGACTGAATCTATAAAATACCCAATGCTGGGAGTTGAAGTCCACAGTTTATAATTCTGGTTTATGCTTCTGGCTTTAGCTTCAAAAACCAGAATAGGGTCAGGGCCGTCTTTAACAAGGGGCAAAAGGGGCAGCTGCCCCGGGCCCAGTTGCTCCTGGGGGGCCCAAGGCAGCTGCCTCTTGAGCCCTGCTAGCCACTGCCCCGGGTGTCAGGCTGTCAGCTACACAGGGGGTGCTGCTATGCCATGCCTGCCAGCACTCCAGGTAGCGTGCTGTGATTCTCTAGGACCTAAGAAGACATCATCATCATGTGACCAGTAACCTAGCAATATTACTGGTCACGTGGCTATGAGGTCATCAAAGGTCCTACCAGGAGTGTTGCTGTAGAAGTTTGCCTTAATTGTGGAGCTTTTTTTGTGAAGATTACATCAGAAAAAGGTGACAGGGGCTGTTATGCTAATATACTGTAAACTACTGTATAGTGGGGTGCTGTATAGTGTTGGGGCCTGTATACGGTGGGGGGCTGTATACTGTGGGTGCTGTATATTGTGGAGTACTATACTGCTGTACTGTATACTGTGGGGGGCTGTATACTGTGGGTGCTGTATATTGTGGAGTGCTATACTGCTGTACTGTATACTGTGGGTGCTGTATATTGTGGAGTGCTATACTGCTGTACTGTATAGTGTGGGGTGCTGTATCGTGTATAGTTTGGGGTGCTGTATACGGTGAGGTGCTATACTGCTCTACTGTATACTGTGAGGTGTTGTATACTGTGGGGTGCTGTATACTGTGGGCTGCTATACTGCTCTACTATATACTGTGGGGTACTGTATAGTGTGTGGTGCTGTATACTATAGGGTGCTATACTGGATACTGTGGGTTGCTGTATACTATTGGGTGCTACAGGGAGTGCAGAATTATTAGGCAAGTTGTATTTTTGCGGATTAATTTTATTATTGAACAACAACCATGTTCTATATGAACCCAAAAAACTCATTAATATCAAAGCTGAATATTTTTGGAAGTAGTTTTTAGTTTGTTTTTAGTTTTAGCTATTTTAGGGGGATATCTGTGTGTGCAGGTGACTATTACTGTGCATAATTATTAGGCAACTTAACAAAAAACAAATATATACCCATTTCAATTATTTATTTTTACCAGTGAAACCAATATAACATCTCAACATTCACAAATATACATTTCTGACATTCAAAAACAAAACAAAAACAAATCAGTGACCAATATAGCCACCTTTCTTTGCAAGGACACTCAAAAGCCTGCCATCCATGGATTCTGTCAGTGTTTTGATCTGTTCACCATCAACATTGTGTGCAGCAGCAACCACAGCCTCCCAGACACTGTTCAGAGAGGTGTACTGTTTTCCCTCCTTGTAAATCTCACATTTGATGATGGACCACAGGTTCTCAATGGAGTTCAGATCAGGTGAACAAGGAGGCCATGTCATTAGATTTTCTTCTTTTATACCCTTTCTTGCCAGCCACGCTGTGGAGTACTTGGACGCGTGTGATGGAGCATTGTCCTGCATGAAAATCATGTTTTTCTTGAAGGATGCAGACTTCTTCCTGTACCACTGCTTGAAGAAGGTGTCTTCCAGAAACTGGCAGTAGGACTGGGAGTTGAGCTTGACTCCATCCTCAACCCGAAAAGGCCCCACAAGCTCATCTTTGATGATACCAGCCCAAACCAGTACTCCACCTCCACCTTGCTGGCGTCTGAGTCGGACTTGGGCTCTCTGCCCTTTACCAATCCAGCCACGGGCCCATCCATCTGGCCCATCAAGACTCACTCTCATTTCATCAGTCCATAAAACCTTAGAAAAATCAGTCTTGAGATATTTCTTGGCCCAGTCTTGACGTTTCAGCTTGTGTGTCTTGTTCAGTGGTGGTCGTCTTTCAGCCTTTCTTACCTTGGCCATGTCTCTGAGTATTGCACACCTTGTGCTTTTGGGCACTCCAGTGATGTTGCAGCTCTGAAATATGGCCAAACTGGTGGCAAGTGGCATCTTGGCAGCTGCACGCTTGACTTTTCTCAGTTCATGGGCAGTTATTTTGCGCCTTGGTTTTTCCACACACTTCTTGCGACCCTGTTTACTATTTTGAATGAAACGCTTGATTGTTCGATGATCACGCTTCAGAAGCTTTGCAATTTTAAGAGTGCTGCATCCCTCTGCAAGATATTTCACTATTTTTGACTTTTCTGAGCCTGTCAAGTCCTTCTTTTGACCCATTTTGCCAAAGGAAAGGAAGTTGCCTAATAATTATGCACACCTGATATAGGGTGTTGATGTCATTAGACCACACCCCTTCTCATTACAGAGATGCACATCACCTAATATGCTTAATTGGTAGTAGGCTTTCAAGCCTATACAGCTTGGAGTAAGACAACATGCATAAAGAGGATGATGTGGTCAAAATACTCATTTGCCTAATAATTCTGCACTCCCTGTATACTGCAAACTGTGAAGTGCTGCGGTGCACTGTAACACTAGGGTGAGCCGAGCCCTGGTCTCCTTCCTGCAGAGCAGTGCCCACTTCCAGCCTGAGCCCAGCTGCCCAAAGCACTGATCCTGAGCCGCTGGACTCTTCAGAACTGGAAGTATTTACAGTCATTCACTGTACTCTACCAGATGTGTGGATGTTTTGTGTGTGTGTGTGTTGTGGTGGAGGCGTGATTGCCTGCTAAGGTGTGGGAAGGCGGGATCCAGGGGGCCCAAGTAAATTTTTGCCCAGGGTCCAATCAATATTAAAGACGGCCCTGAATAGGGTAATCCAGCCTGAGGCTAGTTTCAGAAGAGCGTGTTCGGCCTGGGAAGCATTGTCCATGTGACCAGACTGACCAGGGCTAATCTGACCAAACTTTCGGCATCATAGTGATTTATGATGCTGTGAGTTACAGGCCACACACAGGTCTACTATGCCATTCTCACTGAATCTTTTGAACACAGACCAGTAGCCCCTCAGGCTAGAATTCACAGTGAAATAGATCACTATGATGCAGTGAATTTGGCTCAGACAAATCGAGGTTGGTCTGGGAAATGTGGCTGTCAATCGGACGGTGTTTCACACACTGTCTGTAACCGGCCTTACGTAGTGACATAGTCGATAAGGTTAAAAAAAAAAGACACAGGTCCATCAAGTGTATTCTGTAATACTACTATGTTGATCCAGAGGAAGGCAATAAAAATAAAAAAAAAAGCCTCATGTGGTGAATGCCAATTGCCTCATGGCAAACATGGCAATCAGAATAAATCTATCTATGACAATAGCAAACCTTCTTCCCTGTAGGCATATAGGGGATGCCCTCTTGTCATGGTTCTAAGCCTAGGTGTAACTAGATTAGAAAGATCTCCACACTGTCCATTCATATATTTGCACACTTTAATTGAGTGTCACTTCTAAAGGTACCTTTACATAAGGCGATTATCGGGTAAATTATCGATAAATCAAGCGAAACTGCACAATTATGAAGCAGTGTAAACGCAATGAACGATAGAGCAACAACCAACAATCGGTAGATTTCTCATTGGTTCGATAGTTTGTGTGGGCACAAAAATTATCGTTGGATGTTAACGATTTCATACGTAAACAGGAATCGTTCACTGCACGCACTATTACAGACGATTACACCGTAGTTGTGATTAAACACAAGTTATCGCTTTGTGTAAATGCAACTGTCTGCTTTACAAACGATGGAATATGTGATCAAAATTAAAATTTTGTGAACGATAATCGGCGCCTATAAAGGGTCATTGTTGAAACGTTCACTACACCAAGAAACAACTCGTTCGTCATTCAATCGTTCCGATCATCTACTCGTGTAAAGGTATCTTTAGCTGTCTTTTTTCCAAACGGAAAAACCCCAAGTCTTTTTACTGCAATCCACTTTTTTCCTTAAAGGGGTTGGCCACTTTCCTATAAATATAATGCATGAGATGTACATTGTACAACCATTGAGGTATACTAATTTAATATTGCACCCATAACATAGATCTTACTAAACTATAAGTCAATGTAAAGAGAACTATTATATACTACCTTAGAGGTCCCAAATCTTTTGTTTGTCACGAGCCAAAATATGAACGGACAGTGTTGAGCCACCATAGGTGTTAAAAAGGGAAGGCATGGTAAGGCTCAGTTCACACCTCAGTTATTTCCATCAGTTATTGTCAGCGGGACAAAAACACAGAACAGGAGCAGATCTTTCCATATTAGCCTATCTCTGTGTAGACCTTACTCCTGGTTTTGGCTCACAATCATTAATGGAAATAACTGACCAAATAACTGGTGTGAATTTAGCCTTATGTCGCTCTTAACCCAATGGTATCTACTAGTTTTGATGCTAATATTAAAGGCTATAGTCACATTTGGAGCCATTTTTTATTATTGACCTAGATATATTAGGAGCTAAAAATATTTATGATAGATTTTTATTAGACATTTTGCTTCATTTGGATCCTGTAGCTTCTATGTTTCACAGTACATAGTACCTGCAAACAGTCGTTCAGTAGAAGGACTGAAGACCAAGCTGTCAGTTTTACAGATTTAACAGCATTCTGAAGCTTGCTTGTGTACTGTGAAACATAGAAGATGCAATAACCTAATAAAGCAAAATGTCTAGAAAAAAAAACATTTTACAATGTTTTAGCCCAATATATATATATATATATATATATATATATATAAATAAGACAAAAGATCGGACTGCACTCCAAGCATTTCTTCAAAGAAGTTAGTTTTTATTCACCCATAAGGTGGCAAAAGCGACGTTTCGGCTCAAGCATGAGCCTTCCTCAAGCATTGGTGAACAGTGAATAGCAGGTATATAAAGGTGTGCCAATACATACAATCAAATAACATAATTGGTACTTTAAAAATAATACATGTATACAATGTGCAAAAACCGCATAATGGTCATGATTATTAAAGTGACTAATGCATTCCATACAGTAAATCTCCAAAATACAACAAATTACATGTAAAAACACCATAGGACATATAATTGGTTACATCTGTAACTCATCAATACATCATTCATGCATCAACTGTAATAGTGCACATGGGCAAATAAGGAAGACTAATGAATTACTACCTGGGGGAGTGATGGCGCCCACATATACAATAGCGCTGATCCGCGCGTCCTCAGGAGACCAGCGCGCATGTCCCAATCGTTTCATGTCATCATGGGAGACCGACCGATGCATAACAGTGCCGCCTACTGATGACATCAGCGGCGCACCCGATAGCATGTCTCCGCCTTCTCCCATCGATGACTCCACATAGCGGCGCATGCGCAATAGTTCCGGCAAGCTGTTTTCCGCCATATTGGATAAGGGAATCAGAGCAAAGAAATGATCATACACCCGTCGCTTACTGCCCTATTCGTTCTGCATATTCAGTTATTGTGGTTGAATGCCACCATGCTGCAGGGTGAATGAGTGACCATCTTTTCCAAAATGGTACACTCAAATCCACTCGTCACCCCAATACCAGCGGCACGTCAGTGTCGTCAGCATTGTAGGATCATATCCTGCTTCAATATACAACTGTGAGGGTACTCCTCATTGTAACAGAACGATTAAAGACAAGCGACAGTGTACACTAGAAAAAAAGGTATAAGATACTCAGTGTCAGCTACAGCAAGGAAAATATAAATCGCTCATTCCCAATTTTTTGTAAATTCATCTTGACGGGACATACGCATGGAATCCAGAGAAAAGAATATCTCAACACAATTATTTTTTCATGGGCTCATCATCCACCAATCAGGTTCATCAGTTTTCTGAGGTGCCATCTGTGCAGGTGTATCTGGAAAGATAATACAAAAGTGTCAGTGTCATAAATTAGTAAGATTACCCATTACATTTATGTTAAAATCAATTTGTTACTCATAATTATGTGTTTACATTTTTTCTTTTTCTTTTTTTAAAACCAATGAATCTGTCAACCACAGGAGGTGTTGTGGAGCCCACACCAATGAAACACAGGGGCAAAATAACCTCCTCACAGACCTCCACCATATCTATAGTCTATATTTAAGCCTTTGGGGTGCAGACTTTGTAGTGTCTGGATCCAATGCATTTCTCTTTTTTTGAGTAGAGATACTCGATCTCCACCCCTCCGTGGCATTGGAACTTGATCCAGGATCCAACATCTAAGATCTTTTTCTTTATGTCCCAGTAACCCAAAATGTCTGGGCACTGGCAAATCTTTGCGTCCCTTTCTGATTGTGTAACGGTGATTATTCAGCCTAGTCTTGAAATCTGTGGAAGTTTCTTCTACATACAGAAGTTGGCATGGACAGGATAGGACATAGACCACAAAAGGAGGAATCACACGTTAAGTGAAACTTAATGGGGTAAATTTGTCCCGTGTCAGGATGTGTGAATGTCCTAGATCTACAGATCAGGCTACAGTTGACACAATGCAGGCACGGGAAACAACCCGTGCCAGATGGTGCCAACATTGTCTGCCTGACAATGGACCCAGGTCCCACATCCGCTCTCACCAGTTGGTCTCTTATATTTTTACACCTACGGTAGGCACATAGGGGAGATGTTCTAAATTCTGGTACCGTTTTTAAGCAGCTACCAAGTATTGTCCAGTGTCTTTTCAGGATCTTATTGATCGCGCCGCTGTGTTCTGAATAGGTGAATACAAACGTAATTCTTTTTTGCGTCTTCCTGTTATCCTTACCCTGCAATAGGGAATCCCTATCCACAGCCAGCGCTTTTTGTCTCTGCTCCATGAGCAGTTTCTCCGGATATCCCCGTTGTTTAAACTTAACAACCATGCTATCAACCGTATTTTCCAGGGCTTCATTGTCAGCTACAATTCGCCTAGCTCTTAGAAATTGTGAGTAGGGCAAATGCTTTACCATGCTGCGTGGATGGCAGCTCTCAAACCTCAGCATCACATTCCTGTCAGTGGGTTTAGTGTATAGTGATGTAGATAGCATTCCATTCGTAACCACGACATTAGTATCAAGGAACTGAACTGAGGTATCTGAGTAAGTCACCGTGAACTGTAGCTCACTATCCGCACCATTAAGGTAACCGTGAAAATCCAACAACTGTTGTTCAGTTCCTGTCCAGATGAGGAAGATGTCGTCTATGTATCGCCACCATCCCAAGATGTATTGGGCATGGCGGGACACATAGACGACATCTTCCTCAAAGCTGCGCATAAAGATATTGGCGTACGCCTCACCCCATTACCCCAGTAATTTATGTGTTGCCAAAGGTGCATAAGACAATGGTGGACCCACCAAGGCGCCCCATTGTCTCCGGCACCGACTCAGTGTTTTGTCACATTTCCATTTTTTTGGACAAAGTGTTACGGGATTTTTCTACAGGGGGATTATCTTACATCAAAGATACGTCAGATTTCTTGACAAAATTAAGTAAAGTCAATTTTGAGGATGTGGGTAAGATCACATTGGTTTCGTTTGATGTCATATCCTTATATACCTCTATTGATCACAAAAAGGGTATAGCTGCTGTACAAGGTATGTTGGATATGTCATCAATGACACCTGAGGCTTGCACCTTTGTTATCTCGCTTCTTACCATTGTATTGGAATACAACTATTTCCTTTTCCAAGACACATACTATGTCCAGAAACGTGGCGATGGGGTCCAATGTGGCCCCAACGTACGCCAATATCTTTATGCGCAGGTTTGAGGAGGATGTCGTCTATGTGTCCCGCCATGCCCAATACATCTTGGGATGGTGGCGATACATAGACGACATCTTCCTCATCTGGACAGGAACTGAACAACAGTTGTTGGATTTTCACGGTTACCTTAATGGTGCGGACAGTGAGCTACAGTTCACGGTGACTTACTCAAATACCTCAGTTCAGTTCCTTGATACTAATGTCGTGGTTACGAATGGAATGCTATCTACATCACTATACACTAAACCCACTGACAGGAATGTGATGCTGAGGTTTGAGAGCTGCCATCCACGCAGCATGGTAAAGCATTTGCCCTACTCACAATTTCTAAGAGCTAGGCGAATTGTAGCTGACAATGAAGCCCTGGAAAATATGGTTGATAGCATGGTTGTTAAGTTTAAACAACGGGGATATCCGGAGAAACTGCTCATGGAGCAGAGACAAAAAGCGCTGGCTGTGGATAGGGATTCCCTATTGCAGGGTAAGGATAACAGGAAGACGCAAAAAAGAATTACGTTTGTATCCACCTATTCAGAACACAGCGGCGCGATCAATAAGATCCTGAAAAGACACTGGCCAATACTTGGTAGCTGCTTAAAAACGGTACCAGAATTTAGAACATCTCCCCTATGTGCCTACCGTAGGTGTAAAAATATAAGAGACCAACTGGTGAGAGCGGATGTGGGACCTGGGTCCATTGTCAGGCAGACAATGTTGGCACCATCTGGCACGGGTTGTTTCCCGTGCCTGCATTGTGTCAACTGTAGCCTGATCTGTAGATCTAGGACATTCACACATCCTGACACGGGACAAATTTACCCCATTAAGTTTCACTTAACGTGTGATTCCTCATTTGTGGTCTATGTCCTATCCTGTCCATGCCAACTTCTGTATGTAGGCGAAACTTCCACAGATTTTAAGACTAGGCTGAATAATCACCGTTACACAATCAGAAAGGGACGCAAAGATTTGCCAGTGCCCAGACATTTTGGGTTACTGGGACATAAAGAAAAAGATCTTAGATGTTGGATCCTGGATCAAGTTCCAATGCCACGGAGGGGTGGAGATCGAGTATCTCTACTCAAAAAAAGAGAAATGCATTGGATCCAGACACTACAAAGTCTGCACCCCAAAGGCTTAAATATAGACTATAGATATGGTGGAGGTCTGTGAGGAGGTTATTTTGCCCCTGTGTTTCATTGGTGTGGGCTCCACAACACCTCCTGTGGTTGACAGATTCATTGGTTTTAAAAAAAGAAAAAGAAAAAATGTAAACACATAATTATGAGTAACAAATTGATTTTAACATAAATGTAATGGGTAATCTTACTAATTTATGACACTGACACTTTTGTATTATCTTTCCAGATACACCTGCACAGATGGCACCTCAGAAAACTGATGAACCTGATTGGTGGATGATGAGCCCATGAAAAAATAATTGTGTTGAGATATTCTTTTCTCTGGATTCCATGCGTATGTCCCGTCAAGATGAGTTTACAAAAAATTGGGAATGAGCGATTTATATTTTCCTTGCTGTAGCTGACACTGAGTATCTTATACCTTTTTTTCTAGTGTACACTGTCGCTTGTCTTTAATCGTTCTGTTACAATGAGGAGTACCCTCACAGTTGTATATTGAAGCAGGATATGATCCTACAATGCTGACGACACTGACGTGCCGCTGGTATTGGGGTGACGAGTGGATTTGAGTGTACCATTTTGGAAAAGATGGTCACTCATTCACCCTGCAGCATGGTGGCATTCAACCACAATAACTGAATATGCAGAACGAATAGGGCAGTAAGCGACGGGTGTATGATCATTTCTTTGCTCTGATTCCCTTATCCAATATGGCGGAAAACAGCTTGCCGGAACTATTGCGCATGCGCCGCTATGTGGAGTCATCGATGGGAGAAGGCGGAGACATGCTATCGGGTGTGCCGCTGATGTCATCAGTAGGCGGCACTGTTATGCATCGGTCGGTCTCCCATGAGGACGTGAAACGATTGGGACATGCGCGCTGGTCTCCTGAGGACGCGCGGATCAGCGCTATTGTATATGTGAGCGCCATCACTCCCCCAGGTAGTAATTCATTAGTCTTCCTTATTTGCACATGTGCACTATTACAGTTGATGCATGAATGATGTATTGATGAGTTACAGATGTAACCAATTATATGTCCTATGGTGTTTTTACATGTAATTTGTTGTATTTTGGAGATTTACTGTATGGAATGCATTAGTCACTTTAATAATCATGACCATTATACGGTTTTTGCACATATTTGTACATTGTATACATGTATTATTTTTAAAGTACCAATTATGTTATTTGATTGTATGTATTGGCACACCTTTATATACCTGCTATTCACTGTTCACCAATGCTTGAGGAAGGCTCATGCTTGAGCCGAAACGTCGCTTTTGCCACCTTATGGGTGAATAAAAACTAACTTCTTTGAAGAAATGCTTGGAGTGCAGTCCGATTTTTTGTCTTCTATAAGTGGGTAAGCACCTTTTATCGTACTTGGACATTGCACCCGTCTATTTTTCCTTACTACCCAGGGTGGTGCTGCCAGTGTTTTTTTTGCTATATCTATATATATATATATATATATATATATATAGCAATGATAAAAAAGACTCCAAATGTGTCCCTAGCCTTTAGTACAAGAGTCAAAACCATAACGCTGGCAGTAACCACTGGGGTAAGAGCCATAAGAAAGAAAAGGTGTCTATAGATTAGACTGACATCCCTGGTGTCACTTGAGCTAAATGTGTTATGTAGCTGCCAGGTTAGGGGCCACATGCTGGGGGTCTGAGAACCATATGTGCCTCCCAACCTACTGGTTGGGAAACACTATTACAGGGATATAACCTGGACTTTTGTTTCATGTTTCTTCCTGGGTTTCATCCTCAGAGTTCTTCAGTGTCAAGTGTCCTTTCATATACAATATACAGAAGTGTCAGTATCCAGTGACTAATCTTTAGAACTCATCAAAGATCCTCCTCCATGTTGTTTTCGTGTCTTAGTTCTCACATATGTCCATCTGCCCTATTGAGGTATATAGATGTAATAGAGATAGCTAAGGACCTCCGCTATTAGCCAGAAAGAAGAGACAGTCATCTAAATGTCCACCAGGTTTTACCACATTTCCCCTGTATCAGCCTCTGCCGAGGAAATGTAAGGCAGACAGCATATTCTCCCCAACAAAATCATCTGTTTGCTGGGTGCGCTGAGAGCCACTGGCTCCAATCTGTAAGGGGTTGTAGATTGGACAACTTTTGTATTCATGGTATCACTGCTTTATTCCAATGTCTATGTTAAGCCTTAAGCCTCATTCACACATCAGTGTTTCCATCAGTGATTTTGAGCCAAAACCAGGAGTGGAGGCTACACAGACATAAGGTATGAAGGAAAGATCTGCACCTGTTCTGTATTTAGAGCCACCCCTGGTTTTGGCTCACAATCACTGATAGAAATCACTGACCAAACACCTACGTGTGAATGAGGCCTTAAAGAGGACCTTTCACTAGAATAACAAATCTAAACTAAGTATACAGACATGTAGAGCGGCGCCCAGGGATCTCCCTGCACTTACTATTATCCCTGGGCGCCGCTCCGTTCTCCCGGTATAGGTTCCGGTATATTCATATGTTCGGCTCCACCCAGTTGAGCCTGCCAGCGTCTCCTTCTCCCATGCTGTAGCGCTTTTTTTTCTCTCTCAGGCTATGAGCTAAGCGCTGCGATTGGCCAGCACTCCAGCCTGGGAGAAGGAGACGCCGGCAGGTTCCACCCAGTTGAGCTGAACATATGAAGCTACCAGAGCCTATACCGGGAGAACGGAGCGGCACCCAGGGATAATAGTAAGTGCAGGGAGATCCCTGAGCGCCGCTCTCCATGTCTGTATACTTAGTTTAGATTTTTTATTCTAGTGAAAGGTCCTCTTTAATGTAACAATTTAAGAAATCAGAAGAATGCACAATTCTGACCAGAAAGAATAACTTGGTTTCTAATTATATTAATGGACAATGGTTGAAGTGGCAAAGATCTGGTCCAAACAAAACAGTATTCACCTGAAGGAGGCCTGGTGTAATCTCAGCTTCTTTCATGAGTTCAAATAGCTCCTATTATATGTACATGGACACCTGAATAATACCAGGGAATCAGAACCTCCAAACAGGGGTGTAGCTAGAGGGTGGTTAGAGTGGAATGTGGGTGCCAGAGGGTGCTAATGAGCCATTCTGTCTTGGCCACAATACTTTGATATAGGACTGGAGCAGCAAACTGGATCTTCAGCCTCAGGTGACTGGTCCCATGAGGATAAGCTGATCATAGGGTGTACATTTTGCAGGAGTCCAGTAGTCCTCTAGGACAAGAGATGTTCTTTATAACCATGAATAGCTCACGATAACCGATGACATGTGAATGAATATATACTATATAAACATGACATGATTACATGTGAACAAATATGTATTATATGAATATGCTGTAATGATATATATATATATATCTTGAGAAAGGCTGAATCTGAAACATTGAAATTTCAGTTTGGCCTAATAAAATTGATTGCATGGTGAGCTGATGTCTCTTCTTGTTGTATAATGGACAGATCTTATTTGACAAAAATCAATACAATTTATAACATTATTTATGAATATTGGTGAATAGCGTTAAAATAATACAAGACAAAAACTGTGGCAGAACTTTTATTAATTCTTCCCATATCATGAATTAATATCACTCACATTACAGCTCGGCCCAGCCATAATAGGGCTTCCATAGGTATCTATGGAACTCTCTGTACCAAATTCACCTACAGCATAGTGTAGTTTTCTCTGTTGGATTCTGTGAGACTCTGTGAGAAAAAACTCATGGCATCTAAGTGAGAATGTCTCTGTGTGCCACCATACCAATTTCTGTACATGGCTATGGCGTATGCAGTAGGCCTTATTCTGTGTCCGGTACAGAATATGGTACCTGACCCCTTTGTGCATTTTTTCCACACTAGGCCATGCCTCTAACAAAACATAACTATACACCTAATCCCGCCCAGTCCCCTTTATGCCCCCACATAGTAATTATTCTCCCTTCATGCCACCGCACAATATTTATGCCCACAGTGTGTCTTAACAGAATTATGCCCAGATGTGCCCCCAGTAATATGCCCAGCTGTGCCCCCCAGTAATATGACCACATTGTGCCCCTCAAAGAAAAAAAATAAAAACGCCACATACTAACCTTCTTCCAAGCAGCAGCAAGACATCGGCTGCTCTAGTCTGTGAAGGAGGCGGAGCCGAGGCTGCCAGCCCCGCCCCCCACACAGACCAGAGGCAGGGGGGAGGAATGATGGAGCCGATGCCAGCTCTCTACTTCATCATAATACAGGCAGCTGTCTCTATGGAGGCAGAGACAGCCGACAGAAAGCGGGAGACACCTCCCCCGTACCGGGACAGCCACTGCAATCTGGGACTGTCCCGCCGGATTCGGGACGGTTGGGAGGTATGTAATTTTACATAAGTGATACAGAACGTTCAATTTCTGTCAGGCCTTAGGCCTTCACACAGTGGAGTTTGACAATCCACCTCCAAAATCAGGGTGGATTCCAAGCTTTTTTGGCGCCTTTTTTAACCAACGGATGTTTACTGCATTTTCCGTTTGCGGTTTTTGCACGGACCTGCTCCAAAAACCAAGCTCCAAAGATTGTTCCCATTCATTTCAAGGGGAGTTTCAGCGAGGTAGGCCATGCTGCTTCTTTTTTCCAGCACAGTTTGAATCTCACCGGGAAAGAAAGCCAATGCTATATCCCATTGAAATGAATGGGAGGCTGTTTGAAGTTGTTTTTTGGCGCCGATTCTGACGTGGAAATCAATGTTTGTGAGCCAAAACCAGGACTGGAGTCTACACAGAGACAGGGTATGATGGAAAGATTTGCTCCTGTTCTGTGCTTTTGACCTTGGTTTTTGCTCACAATCGCTGATGGAAATCACTGACATCAATTAGGGCTCATGCACTTGACCATATCTGTTTTGTGGTCATCAAAACACAGATCCTGGCCGTCTGCATGTCACCATTTTTTTTTCAAAATTCTGTAGAAATGACCTATTCTTGCAGACAAGAATAAGACATGTTCTATCTTTTTGGAGGTGCTGCAGAGCAGACATATGGATGCGGACAGCACATGGCACCTTATGTGGCCCCATTGAAATTAACAGGTATGTAAGCAATGAGCTAATCACAGCTTCAAGTTTACACCTCCCTCAGTTCGACTCCCAATCCCTAATCTACAGGGTGGGCCATTTATATGGATACACCTTAATAAAATGGGAATGGTTGGTGATATTAACTTCCTGTTTGTTCTACATTAGTATATGTGAGGGGGGGGGAAACTTTTCAAGATGGGTGGTGACCATGGCGGCCATTTTGAAGTTGGCCATTTTCAATCCAACTTTTGTTTTTTCAATAGGAAGAGGGTCATGTGACACATCAAACTTATTGGGAATTTCACAAGAAAAACAATGGTTTTAACGTAACTTTATTATTTCATGAGTTATTTCCAAGTTTCTGACCACTTATAAAATGTGTTCAATGTGCTGCCCATTGTGTTGGATTGTCAATGCAACCCTCTTCTCCCACTCTTCACACACTGATAGCAACACTTCAGGAGAAATGCTAGCACAGGCTTCCAGTATCCGTAGTTTCAGGTGCTGCACATCTCGTATCATCTGAAGGCAATCGTCTATGCTGTGAAGATACGAGATGTGCAGCACCTGAAACTACGGATACTGGAAGCCTGTGCTAGCATTTCTCCTGCGGTGTTGCTATCAGTGTGTGAAGAGTGGGAGAAAAGGGTTGCATTGACAATCCAACACAATGGGCAGCACATTGAACACATTTTGTAAGTGGTCAAAAACTTGTAAATAACTCATGAAATAATAAAGTTACGTTAAAACCAAGCACACCATTGTTTTTCTTGTGAAATTCCCAATAAGTTTGATGTGTCACATGACCCTCTTCCTATTGAAAAAATAAAAGTTGGATTTAAAATGGCCGACTTCAAAATGGCCGCCATGGTCACCACCCATCTTGAAAAGTTTCCCCCCTCACATATACTAATGTGCCACAAACAGGAAGTTAATATCACCAACCATTCCCATTTTATTAAGGTGTATCCATATAAATGGCCCACCCTGTACATTGGCTCCGCTCACCATGTCCACTTGTTGCTCTGCCTGATCTTAATTATGGATCCCCCCATGTACATGTTTTGCCGTAACATCCTATGAGTGTTGTGCTTGTCTTTCATCTGTAATCCAGCCTGAGGAAGGAGCCTTTGTGCCCTGAAAGCTTGCAATATGGATGTTTCTGGTTAGTGTCTCACTCCCAATACTTTTGTATTTATTAATGCAAAAGTATTCAACGTCACACCTATTGTACCAGAAGATGGACAGAGCCTAAATCATGTCAGCACTAGCAAGTAGTGCTGAAAATACAGCAGAGTCATCACAACTAGGCTTGAGCGAACCAAGCTTCGGATCATAGATTGGCAGTCGATTTGTTCAAAAACCTCATTTTTTTATGTTGTTTTCGTACAGCTTAAAAATGTATTGGCTTAGTGGAGCCAAAGTTCACATCGCCCAAAGTTGCGCGAGACTTCGGTATTCCTATCTGCATCTTTAAAAACATTTTAAAATAGGAATCTCAAGAGGGCTTTGTTACAGAGGTACCAGCTAGTACCAAAGCCCACTTTGGATTCCTATTTTAAAATGTTTTTAAAGATGCAGATAGGAATACCGTAGTAATTCACCAAAGTCTTACATGACTTTGGAAATAAGACCTCTGGCTCCACGGAGCCAATACATTTTAATGATGTACAGAAACAGCATTAAAAACGGTGTTTGAACAAATCGACTTTGGATCTATGATCATATCATAGATCCGAAGCTCGATTCGCTCAAGCCTAATCACAACGGATTAGGGCAGCGATCCATGCGACTGCCAGGATGGACAGACAGACTGCAACCCCCCCCCCCCCCCTCCTCCCAGTACAATATGTTGGGAATGTGGGAAACATATGGAAAACAATTCAAGTGTACCTGAACTTTCATATAACTTTCTTTAAATTTATTCCAAATGGCCTAGAAATCATTTCTGTAAAGCAGATCATTCGTTAATTAATTTTACCTTCATCTTGCAAAAATAGTACCCTGAAGTTCCAGCCAAAGCTTTTTTTCCACCCAGATGCACACTTTTATGTTGCCATGTATGTAGCGTATGGATTCCAGTCTCTCAGAGTATGAAGGGGAAGCACCAGTTAAATGCACAGCTTGTAGAGAAATAGACGCCATGATCAGCTCGGTACTGGCATGAGCACACAGCGCTGCTCCTGTCTATGCCCGCTATGCTGCACTAAAGGCCCAGAACATAGGTGAAGTAGAATTAGTAATTCTCATGCACACAAAACTGTTGCGAGCATGAAATGCTGCTCCTGCCTGTGCCTGTTACTCTCCACTAACAGCATGGCATAGCACATTGGTGAGGGAGATTTAGTGATCCGCCTGCACTCAGTTCTGGAGTAAGAAGTCGGCGCTGCTCCTGCCTGTGCCCGCTATGCTGCACTAAAGGCCCAGCACATCGGTGCAGTAAAATTTGTAATTCTCATGCACCCGAAACTGGTGCAAGCATACAGCGCTGCTCCTGCCTGTGCCCGTTACTCTGGAGTGAGAAGTACTGGAGTGAGAAGTCGGCGCTGCTCCTGTCTGTGCCCGCTATGCTCCACTAAAAGCCCAGAATAGCACGTTAGTGGAGGAGATTTTTCCTGCACCATGTGCTACACAGCACTTTTAATGGAGCGTAAACCTCTACATCACTGCTGCAGCCTTATACACAGGTGGATGACTGGGGCTCTGCGGCTGGAAACAGTGGGGGAGAAATAGGGGAGTATAGGCTGATTATTTCATGACATTTGGTGCCTTTTGTGAAGTTTTTAACTCTGACAAAGCCTTTATTCAATGCGGGATAGTGGAGTGAAGCCAAGATCCAGCTAAGATTCTAGCAGCTGATAATGTGAAGCTTCAGTTTTATTTTCCAGCGGCTGATGCAGTAGATGCTACATCAAAAGGACTAAGCTATCCTGGAGATCTTGAGCGCATACAGACCTCCCTTCAGATAATAAGGAGGTCGTTCTTATTGTATCATTGTACTCATATGTACTTTTGCTAACTGTAAAGTGCTATGAAATTATCCTACTGTATAAATCATAATCTGGACCGTCTCATAATAATCATAAGAATACTCATACCTGTCATCTAGATGGTTAGTGACAATTATGGAAGGGAATTCGTCAAGCCAGACTTGTTCAGCTTATTTGTGCAAAACTTTTACCACATTTTGCACTTTTACACCATTTACTCCAACTGCAACGTCTTAAAAAGTTGCAAATATTGTTGCGATCTTACTCCGGTACAGCGGTGGCATAGAAAAGGGAGTAACATCTCAAGATAGAAAGAAGTGTTAGATTTTAGTCGCACAACAGCTGACGCTGCCAAAATTGCAGTGGGCTCAATCGAATTTTGCAGTTCTAGGGTCACAGTCACTGGACATGTGCGAGTCGTGCTGCAACCTCATTCATCTCTATGGTGGCACTGCTACACTGCGGCCCTTGGCTACGACAGCTGTTGAGCGACCAAGATCGCTGTGTAGATGTGCCCTAGAGAGACACTTCTATTAGAAAGGGATATTTTTTTCTAAACTGAACACCATCTCTATACTTAGGTAATCCATTGTCAGTTTACTGCTGCTGTGCAGTGAAGATGTTATCTACTAAGTCCACAAGATAATAGTAGGCGTAGAATTGGTATAACAGTTCTATTGTTCTCGAAAGGTGTATAGATGCCCACAGGAGAGTACTGCACTTATCAGTGTAATGTGTGATGCCCTAATTGAGTCACTCACCTGCTTCCTTCTCTGGCTAGTGAATGGTCTAACTGAAAATCTGAGACACCCCCTCTGTGCTAAAAGTCCAAAGAAAGAGGAAGATAAAGGTCTATTTTGGTTGTTAAACATTATGCACTATCCACAAATAGCCGAGCGCTGTACTTGGCCGTCCCTCCCCGATTTTATAACTATCCCCTATTTTGTTGATAGGGGCTAACCTTTAATAACTGGAATAACCCTTTAAAGGGCCATGATAGGAACTATAAAGTAACCTACACTGAATGACTTCAAAAGTTTATATCATTCACCTATATATATATATTTTTTTTATTCATTAAGTATTCATATAAAGGGGATTTCAGAGACTTCTCTACTGATGACCTAGTCTCTGGATAGATCATCAGTACATGATAAGTGATGGTGGTGGTGGGGAGTCTGACACATGGGAACCCTGTCGATCAGCAGTTTGAGAAGACACCGATGCTTGCAGTAGCATCACAGCCTTCTCACATCTTTCCCTAGGCCAAGTGATGACATCTTTATCGGTCACATGGCCTAGCTTAGCCCCATAGAAGTGAATGGGGCCGAGCACGATACCATGCACAGCCGCTATACAATATATGGCCCCTGTACTTAGTGAGCAGAGAGAAGGCCAAGGCACTCAAACGATTTATATGTAAAAATATTTTTGCTTGTTCAGCTACTAGTCCTAGAACCATCTACTGATCCTTACAGTTAATGCATCACTAACTTTGTCAGAGAACTATCAAAAGTTTTGGTTTCTTGGTGGTGTGAGTGCAGAGACCCCCACAATCTCTATAATGAGGGGAGAGAAGTGCAAGCATATAGCGCTCTCTCTCTCTTTGCTGCTCAGGACACAATTGAGACAGGCCTGTCTTGTGCAGCAATGAGAGAGAGCACAATATGCATGCACTTCTCTACCCCTCATTATAGAGAATGTGGGGGTCTTAGAACTCAGACCCCAGTGATCAATACTTTTGAAAAATTTCTTTTTGACATATCAAAAGTTTTTTTTTTTAAAGTTAGTGACCCTTTATGTTTTTCCTACACCAGATGGCTGTACAGTGCCTGGCGTACAGAATGTAAAACACCAGCTATGTGCAGACACTGAACAAAGAGGAAATGCAAAACGGTAGCTCTTGCAGCCATTACTGTTCTAGAACTTGCCATGTCAGACCTGATGTCTAATTTGCCACACATTAGCAGTTGGATTACGGTCACAAATCTTGGCCCCACTGCAGGTCTAATGACCAGAACCAATATCACTATAAAGATTTATGATGCTGTTAGTTCTGCCTATGGGCAAGAATATGTGGCAACAGTATAGATACTAAAATGAAGATACATTATGGCCATCTAATTGAGATCCAAGAGGTGGGAACTGTGAAATTTCAAAAACCAATACATATAGATAGTACTGCCTGTCCCTATAAACGATGTAGGAACATGTAGTCTATGTATATAATGTAGGTGAGACAGTACTACCTCTCTATATATAATGATGGTATAGATAGTACCACCTCATTGTATACAATGAGGTGGTACTGAGTACTGCATCCCTGTACGTAAAGTAACAAATAGTTAAGGCTGCGTGCAGCCTGTAATTGTGGGTGGAGCGACCTCCCCTATTTAAACCCCCTAGTACAAGCAGGAGGGCGCCCGTTTCTTGCCTTAGCATCACCTGCGCCTGACGTCACTTCCGGTCGCATCTTCAGACGTGTCTTCAGTCCTCATCTCGGTTCGTGCAGCCAGCCGCATCGCCTCCCGCGAGTTTCACCGCTCTGCGGCCGGGCAGACGCGCCTGCCACGGGCACCTCGTGTTCCCCCGATTCACAGCCCGGCCAGAAGCTCCACGCTGGCTCCCGGCCTCATGACTGCTACCGGAGCATGCATCACCCAGACGCCTCCCCCCTCCAGCTTCCGGGGCCCTCCGGCGCACGCGCCGCAAGTTGGTGCGGCGCGGCTCGGGAGAGAGGGGGGCAGGCGCGGACGGCGCCGCAGGTATGAATGATGAGGCTGTGGTTCTAGGCGCTATCCGGCGACACCTTGCAGACGCCTGCAAACAAACTAAGTACCTTGAGTGCAACACAGTAATTTAAGTCATCTGTTGGCCAGTTCTGGGTGGTGGCTGCAAGGGAAGGTTAGCACCGTGACGTTCATGCCGTCTTCCTGCCTATGTTGCTCAGTGCGGGGGTCCGAGCGGCAGGACCAGCAGCACAGCCGCCCTATCTGCAGGGGGCTCCGCTCCTCCGTGCGGGCGAGTCGCCGCCTGGCTGTTGGCCTGCTGCCTCTTTTAACCCCCGCACTGCTGTAATAATAAAAAAAAATTTTAAAAAGGGGAAATTGTGCATTAATACCAGGTGCAGGCCCCGGTCACCCCGGGCTCCTAGGCCAAATCACGCTATTACGTTGTCAATACTCACCCCCTGGGTGGCTGTGGTATTCCGTGAATTCAGGGGTCAGGTTCCTGAACCTCTCAGGCGTTACGGCTGCCCTTAAATCGCCCAGGGTCCCGTCTTCACTGAATCGCTCAGGTTACGTCATTCCTGATACCGCTCAGGTGTCATTTGTTCCCCGATCCGCTCAGATGTTAGGTCGTCCCTGTAACCACCTGGTGTCATATGTTCCCTGAATCGCTCAGGTGTAATGTCTTCCCTGTATCGCTCAGGTGTAATGTCTTCCCTGAATCGCTCGGGTGTAATGTCTTCCCTGAATCGCTCGGGTGTAATGTCTTCCCTGAATCGCTCGGGTGTGATGTCTTCCCTGAATCGCTCGGGTGTGATGTCTTCCCTGAATCGCTCGGGTGTGATGTCTTCCCTGAATCGCTCGGGTGTGATGTCTTCCCTGAATCGCTCGGGTGTGATGTCTTCCCTGAATCGCTCGGGTGTGATGTCTTCCCTGAATCGCTCGGGTGTGATGTCTTCCCTGAATCGCTCGGGTGTGATGTCTTCCCTGAATCGCTCGGGTGTGATGTCTTCCCTGAATCGCTCGGGGGTAATGTCTTCCCTGAATCGCTCGGGGGTAATGTCGTCCCTGAATCGTTCGGGGGTAATGTCGTCCCTGAATTGCTCGGGGGTAATGTCGTCCCTGAGTCGCTCGGGGGTAATGTCTTCCCTGAATCGCTCAGGTGCAATGTCTCCCCGAATCACTCAAGTGTCATGTTTTTCCCTGAATCACTCAGGTATTGTGTCTTCCCGGATCCCTGAATCGCTCAGGTGTCATGTTTTCCTCAGATCGCAGGGGTCATGTTCCCGGAATCACAGGTGTCATATCTTCCCTGAATCATTCAGGTTTTGTCTTCCCTGATTCGCTCAGGCGTCGTGTTTTTCTCCAAATTGCAGGTGTCATTTTACCCAAGAACCGCATGTGTCATGTCTTCCCTGAATCGCTCAGGGTTATGTTTTCTCCAATTCACAGGTGTCATGTTCCCAAAATCGCATGTGTCATTTCTTCCCTAAGTGACTCAGGGGTCAGGTCCCTGAATCGCTCTGGTGTTATGCCTCCCTTAGTCACTTAGGGGTAAGGTTCCCTGAATCGCTCAGGTGTGGTGTGTTCCCTGAATCGCTCAGGTGTGGTGTGTTCCCTGAATCGCTCAGGTGTGGTGTGTTCCCTGAATCGCTCAGGTGTGGTGTGTTCCCTGAATCGCTCAGGTGTGGTGTGTTCCCTGAATCGCTCAGGTGTGGTGTGTTCCCTGAATCGCTCAGGTGTGGTGTGTTCCCTGAATCGCTCAGGTGTGGTGTGTTCCCTGAATCGCTCAGGTGTAGTGTGTTCCCTGAATCGCTCGGGGGTGGTGTGTCCCTGATTCGCTCAGGTGTCATGTTCTCCCTGATTCGGGTTTTGTTTTCCTTCCTCTTCCAGGTCGGTTGTTCCCAGGTTGCATATTTTCCTGAACAGTCTGGTTATGTATTCCCCTGATTCACGCAGGTCAGGTTGGCCTGATTCGCTCAGGCTTCTGTTTTTCCCTGCTCTCCCAGGGAGTAGGTAGTGGCCAGGTCCAACCAGATTCAAGGTACTGCCTCACCCTCCCAGATGTCCGTCATCTTCATGAAGATGCATGTAATTGCCTGCGTTGCTTAGGATTCCATGTCGCCTGAACCGCTCAGGAGTCAGTGCATCGCCCGAATTACGCAGGTTCCATGCATCAGCCTGTAACGCTCAGGGATTTGTTCAGCAACGTCCGGCTGGTTCCTGGTTACCCGATTCGTGTCCTGTGTGTCTGGATTTCTGTTTCCGCAGGTTTGTTGCATGCGACGCGACTTCGGGCTCTGATGCTGGCTGTCCAGGGTCACCCAGCAGTTGGCCATGACGCCCAGGCTGCATCCCGGTTCTCCATCGCCTCTTTCCAGTGCCACCAGATCGCACCTCTCTCCGGGTCTCGTACCGACGCAAGCTTATTTTTTCTTGTAAGCAGGGCCTCAGGCCACCGGGATGTCGATCCATCCTCAGTTATATCGCAGGGCTCCTCCATGCCCGGTCACTCCACGGTGCCGGGTTTCAGGTAAGTTCCAGCCGAGTGGCGGCGTGACGCTTCTCCGCAGCTCAGAGCCTTCCTTCATTTATCACGAGCCACCATTCCTAGGTCTTCAGTATCACCGGAGAGTTGGCAGCGCTGTCCGTTGATTCGGTTAGGTTGCGATCCTTTCTATACCATGTTCATTTCTGTTTCCTTCTGAAACTCAGGTTTCATGTATTTCCCGGATTAGCTCAAAATTCACGTTTTTGCCCATTCACCCAGGTCTAATTCCCGGAGTCGCGCGGGTTTACGTGTTTCCTGGATCGCTCGGGTCCATGCATTTCCCTGGGTCGCTCGAGTTCATGTATTTACCTGAGTTCCTCGGGTTTATGTTTCCAGAATCGCCCGGGTTCATGTTTTCTGGGTCGCTCGGGTTATGTATGTGCCCAAGTCACTCAGGTTTTACATTTCCCTGAATCGATCAGGTTTAGGTATTTCCCTGAATCGCTCAGGTTTTGTATTTTCCTGTCTTTCAGGTTGCCGGTATCTCCAGGTGGTATGTTTTCCTGATTCACCCAGGTTACGTATTTTCCGGAATCACTCAGGTTTTGTTTCCTCTCTTCAGGTTGGCGGTATTTCCAGGTTGTGTGTTTTTCTTGATTCACTCAGGTTACATATTCCCTGAATCGCTCAGGTCTTTTTTCCCACAGGTGGTTCGCATTTGCCTGAATCGCTCAGGTCTTTTGTCCCACAGGTATTACGCAGTTGCCTGAATCGCTCAGGATCCGATATATTTGCCTGGAACGCTCAGGGTTTTTCCAGCAGTATCCAGTGGCTTTCATAGCCCATTGCCACACGCACCGCTACCTGTCATTTGACACCATCAAGCTGTATTGGCCGGCATTCAACACCATCGGATGCTCGGCGAGCCCTCTGCCAAATCCATTTTCGTATCAGGCCATTAAAGCCACCCTGAGGGTTAGCGCGGCGGTCCAGGTGCGTAGACAACCAGTGTCAGGCGAGCTTTTCCGCAGATTGGCCGTAGCCCTAGACGGTCTCCCTTTGGGCACTCAGCAAGCATCATCACCAAAGCAGCCATGTACCAAGGGGTTCTATGGGCTCTTAGACCCGGGGAGTTCACCTGCGGCACGGTCAACCGAGCGACCCTGCTCAGGCGACCCTGCTCCACTTCATACGGTCCATCCTAGCCACCGAGTCCAATCAGGCTGGTCCTCCCACCGAGGTAGAGTTCTTCCCTACGGCCAACTGTTGGTGTCCCGTCAAGGCGCTCCAAGAGCTTCTGGCCTCACTCCAGTCTCCCGCGTTAGACGACCCGTTGCTCCCAATTAACGGTAGGCCCCCCTTCTTCGGCCCAGTTTGTCTCCAATGTCCGCACCCTGACGGCAGGGTTGGGGTTCAACCCTAGCATGGTATCCGGGCACTCCTCTCGCGTAGGGGCCGCTTCCGCGGCATCCAGTAATCAGGTACCGGCGCACGTCACCCGGAAGGGGGGTCGTTAGCGGTCGTCCTGCTACGCAAGGTACATTCACAATCCGCGAGTTGAGATTGTCAGAGCCTTTCGTTCTTTGGGCTTTATGGGTTCCATGATGCTCCAATAAATACTTTGCACCCTACTCCGGGCCGGTTCTCTTTGCCCACTTATCTAGGCCTTACCTCGTCACTGGCACCGGGCACACTCCAGCCAGTTGGTTCAGGGCAGTACATAGGCATGCCTACTCTGTTCCTCGATTAGCTCCTACCACAAATAGTTAAGGCTGCGTGCAGCCTGTAATTGTGGGTGGAGCGACCTCCCCTATTTAAACCCCCTAGTACAAGCAGGAGGGCGCCCGTTTCTTGCCCCTCCCTCCCATCCCCTTTTTCATTCACTCCTCCTGGGTGGCCCACTTATCTAGGCCTTACCTCGTCACTGGCACCGGGCACACTCCAGCCAGTTGGTTCAGGGCAGTACATAGGCATTCCTACTCTGTTCCTCGATTAGCTCCTACCACAAATAGTACTGCCTCCGCCGTTTCCTATACATGATATAAGCACAGATAGTACCGTCTGCCTGTATTTAATGTAGGCACAGATAGTACCTCCTCTCCAGACCCGCACCTATCAGACAATGGGGGCATATCCTAGCGATATGCCCCCATTGTATGTGATGGGAATAACACTTTAAGGCACAGAACACCCATATTTCTGGTGAAACAAGCCTAGGTCACCCTAGGATTCTCTATGGTGATGTAGGCTGGGAACCACAGTGGGGTCTGGATTTTGCACCTGTAATATATGGGCATATTACAGCAGACTGAATCCAAATGTTGCTATTGAGACGGCAATATCCTACTTCAAGTATTTCAAGAGGATTAGAAGATTTTCTTATGGAATAAAAAATAATCCACAGGATACATAAATAGATTTCACCTTTATTTACAAGCATCTCGAAAAACACATTATAGGGAAGACCCAGCATACCTGCAAAAGAGAAGAAACGTGTTACGACACACACATGGGCATATCTACAATTCCCATGTTCTAGGCATTACCACCATACCCCAGTCATACCTGGTGCAAATTCGGATACAAAGGTGCCGTAATAACGACCACTGTAAGCAATGGGCACAAGGCAAACACACACACAGATGGAGATTTATCAAACTGGTGTAGAGTAGAACTGGCTTAGTTGCCCATAGCAACCAGATTCCATCTTTCATTTTCCAAAGGAGCTGTGAAAAATGAAAGGTGGAATCTGATTGGTTGCTATGGGCAACTAAGCCAGTTCTACTTTACATCAGTTTGATAAATCTCCCCACGGTATGAAGGGGCCTTAAAGCTTATACTAGTACCCAAAATCAGAAACTGGAAAGGGGGATAAAATTATGGAAAACAAGAAATTTTAAAAGGGGTAGTCCAGGATTTTGATCTATGATGGGTGGGGGTCCAACACCCTGCAGCCTTGCCAATCAGCTGTTACCTCAGCTGATCAGCCTGGCTGACAGGTGTTAGACCACCGCTGCTCTGATATTGAGGGCCTGTCCTGAGGATACGCCATCAATACCAAAATCCTGGACATCCCCTTCAAAAGCTTTACGCAACCCTTAGCTATAGGCTGTATGTATATGGATATTACAGAGGGCATTCCATTCCCACATACAGTTAAGTCCATATATATTTGGACACTGACACTATTTTTTATTTTTTTTTACCAGTTTACTAAAACAGATTCAAGTTATAGTTATATAATGGACATGGACATAAAGTCCAGACTTCTAGCTTTCATTTGAGGGTATCCACATTAAAATTGGATGAAGGTTTTCAGAGTTTCAGCTCCTTTACATGTGGCAGTTTTTAAAGGGACCAAGAGTAATTGGACAATTGACTCAAAGGCTGTTTCATGGGCAGGTGTGGGCAATTCCTTCATTATTCTCAATTAAGCACATAAAAGGCCTGGAGTTGATTTGAGGTGTGGTGCTTGCATTTTCAAGATTTTGCTGAGAAGTAAACATGCGCCTGAAAGGAGCTCTCCATGCAGGTGAAACAAGCCATTCTTCATCTGCGAAAACAGAAACAAACCCATCCGAGAAATTGCTACACTATTAGGGGTGGCAAAATCTACAGTTTGGTACATCCTGAGAAAGAAAGAAAGCACTGGTGACCTCAACAATGCAAAAAGACCTGGACGCCCAAGGAAGACAACAGTGGTGGATGATCGCAGAATAATTACCATGGTGAAGAGAAGCCCCTTTACAACAGCCAACCAAGTGAACACCACTCTCCAGGATATAGGCGTATCAATATCCAAATCTACCATAAAGAGAAGACTACATGAAAGTAAATACAGAGGGTTCGCTGCACGGTGCAAGCCACTCATAAGCCCCAAGAATAAGAAGGCTAGATTGGACTTTGCTAAAACCAGCACACTTCTGGAAGAACATTCTTTGGACAGATGAAACCAAGATCAATCTCTACCAGAATGATGGAAAGAAAAAAGTATGGAGAAGGCATGGTACAGCTCATGATCCAAAGCATACCACGTCATCTATAAAACACGGCGGAGGCAGTGTGATGGCTTGGGCATGCATGGCTGCCAGTGGCACTGGGTCCCTAGTGTTTATTGATGATGTGACACAAGACAGAAGCAGCCGGATGAATTCTGGGGTTTTCAGAGACATACTGTGTGCTCACATCCAGCCAAACTGATTGGTCAGCGTTTCATAATACAGATGGACAATGACCCAAAACATAAAGCCAAAGCAACCCAGAAGTGTATTAAAGTAAAGAAGTGGAATATTATTGAATGGCCAAGTCAGTCACCTGATCTGAACCCAATATAGCATTTCACTAAACTTCAGCCAGAAAGACCCACAAACAAACAGCAACTGAAAACCACTGCACTAAAGGCCTGGCAGAGCGTTAAAAAGGAGGAAACTCAGCGTCTGGAGATGTCCATGAGTTCAAGACTTCAGGCAGTCAGTGCCAACAAAGGGTTTTCAACCAAGTATTAGAAATTAACAATTATTTACAATTATTTAATTTGTCCAGTTACTTTGGAGCCCCTGAAATGAAGGGATTGAGTTTAAAAAATGCTTCAGTTCCTCACATTTTTATGCAATCATTTTGTTTAACCCACTGAAGTAAAGCTGAAAGTCTGAACTTGAGCTGCATCTGAATTGTTCTGTTCAAAATCCATTGTGGTAATGTACAGAACAGAAATTAGAAAAATGTTGTCTCTGTCCAAATATACATCGACCTTACTATCTGTACACTACACGGACAATCCATTCATATAAATGGGCATTGTGTAATGCCAAGGGTCACCCTATACATTCAGCCTTCATTTCTGACCCCGAGTGCTACGCTAAAGGAGTATTCTACCGATGGGACTCCCACTGATCTGTTGCTCCACTGATCTCTATGGGGGTTCCAGAAACAGAAGAACACTGTACTCTGCTGCAGAGGTCGTGCTATATTTTTGTGGGAAGAGTAAAAATACTCCTCTTACCATTTTTGAGGAGTATTTTTAGCTATGAGTACGAAAGTTACAGTAATTCAAATAGTTAATACGAAGTCCTACATAACATTAAGGGGTTGCTATTTATGCATGAAAACCATTACTAGTATCTAGAACTGTCTTCCATGCATAAATAGCAAATTTAGACAATTTTAAATTTAGCTGACATATACTAAACATAAGACCACTGCCACCAGTTCTTGCCGGTATAGATGCGAACAGTAGACTATTTATTAGGCGTTGAAGGAATGACTAAAGCTGGGGACACTGTTAGGGTCCATTCACATGTCCGCAAGTGTTTTGCGGTCCGCAAATTGGAACTTTAAATAGAAATGCCTTTTCTTGTCCGTGTCTGCGGCCCCATTAAAAAAGAATGGGTCCGGATCCGTTCCGCAACGTTGTGGAACGGATCCAGACCCATTTTGCGGACGTGTGAATGGACCCTTACACTCAGCGGAAATGGAGTTTAGGGGCAACTTGTTACAAAGCACCGCGCTCATGAGAGCTTCCCCCTCTGCAGTGGTCTCAGATTGGATGCTAATGCTATGTAGTCTTAGGATGGCATAGAGAGCTCTGCAGGGTCAGGTTGGCACAGTATGAGGCTATGTAGGCTTAGGGTGGCACAGAGAGCTCTGCAGGGTCTGGGTGGTAGGCTTAGGGTAGCACAGTGTGGTAATGTACTGTATGTAGTGCACATAGAGGGATGTAGTGTGATAGTGTACCGTTATAGTGTGATAGTGTACCATTATAGTGTACTGTTATACTGTACATAATGTGATAGTGTACTGTTATAGTTTTATAGTTTACATAGTGTGATAATGTACTGTATATATTTTTATAGTGTGATAATGTACTGTATAGTAGCTAATAATGTACTAGTAGCATCCGTGTAGCGGGTGGACAGATAGAGGAGCCTGGCTGCAGCATTTAGGACAGACTGAAGGGGGGAGAGTTTAGTGAGAAGGAGACCGATTAGTAATGCGTTGCAGTAGTCAAGACGAGAATGAATCAAGGCAACAACAAGAGTTTTTGCCGTTTCTACCGTAAGAAAAGGGCAGATTATGGCGATCGGATTGCACAACGGCTTCAAGGACTGAAACAGAGGAACCTAAGTATACTTTTCATCCATTAGTGTACTGTTATACTGTGATAATGTACTGTTATAGTGTGATAATAATAAAAATTTATTTATATAGCGCCACAATATTCCGCAGCGCTTTACAAGTTCATAGGGTTCATATACAAAACAAAAGTAACTGGATAATATGCAACTGAAACACTAGGAGTCAGGGCCCTGCTCGCAAGAGCTTACAATCTATGAGGAATTGGGGGTGACACATAAGGTAGTCGATTGTGATAAGTAGGATTTGAGCCATTATTGAACTGAAAGGAGTGGTGCCGGCCGATATGCTTTGGGTTTGGGACTACTAGAGGATCGAGTTTAGGCCAGAGGAGTTGGTGGGAGGAGGTTTAGTCGGGGAATAGTCAGTTTAGGTAGCTTGATAAGCCTGCATGAAAAGATGTGTTTTTAAGGCACGTTTGAAGGTGGAGAAGTTGTGGATTGACCTAGTATTCCGGGGCAGAGTATTCCAGAGAGTAGGTGCAGCTCGAGAAAAGTCTTGAAGACGGGAGTGAGAGGTACGAATTATGGAGGTTCCTAATCTTAGGTCGCTAACAGAACGGAGAGCACAAGTAGGGTGGTAGATGGAGATGAAGGAGGAGATGTATGGAGGTGCAGCACTGTGGAGAGCTTTGTGGGTGAGGGTGAGAAGTTTGAACTGTATTCTGTTGTGGATAGGCAACCAGTGAAGTGACTGGCACAGCCTAGTAGCATCAGTATAGCGGGTGGACAGATAGATGAGCCTGGCTGCAGCATTTAGGACAGACTGAAGGGGGAGAGTTTAATGAGAGGGAGACCGATTAGTAATGCGTTGAAGTCAAGACGAGAATGAATCAAGGCAACAACAAGAGTTTTTGCCATTTCCACCGTAAGAAAAGGGTGGATTATGGCGATCAGATTGCACAACGGCTTCAAGGACTGAAACAGAGGAACCTAAGTATACTTTTCATCCATTATCCCTTAGTGTACTGTTATACTGTTAGTGTGATAATGTACTGTACATAGTGTGATAATGTACTGTACATAGTGTGATAATGTACTGTACATACTGTACATAGTGTGATAATGTACTGTATATACTGTACATAGTGTGATAATGTACTGTATATACTGTTATAGTGTACATAGTGATACAGTATATAGTGTGATAGTGTCCTGGACTATAGCGCACATAGTTTAATAGTGTACGGTATATAGTGGGACAGTGATGCTTTTCCTTGGTCACTACTGTCTGTGTGTGAACCCGACCCTGCCCCTCATGCAGCCTCCTGTTCCATGGTGCTTGCAGGATTAGCACTGGCAATGAGAGTAGGGGTATCTGTAAGTCAGTCATGCTGTGACATCTGTGTATCAGCCAGGCTTGTGCTGGGCCCCGCACGGGGTACACAGGCACATCACAGGGTGCTGCATCTATAAGCTGCTCCTCCTTTATTTTTCTGGCTACAGGACAATAGAATGACCTGCCCTGAGGGTCTCCCTCCCGTGTCCTTGCTGTCTGCAGCAGCTGGCAGTCAGACCCAAGTCTGAGGTCGGTGTTGCTTGCTGCTGGTCTCCAGTTGGCGTTGAACAGGAGTCTGAAGCGCTTAGCCACTTTTCCTCACTCCTGAGCGGGGTAGTGAAGACGGTCCCCTAGACCTTCTATTGAGGCCATCTTCACTACCGCACTCAGCAGGGAGGAGAGACGGCGCTCGGCTGAGCACTTCAGACTCATCATTCTAGAGAAAAACAAGGCGCTCAGATTTGGGATCCCGGCTAAATTTTACTACACAGCAAGGCCACTTACCCCGCCAGTGACGATCGTGCGCCTCCTTCCTCACTTCAGAGCGGCGTGCCATAAGTTCAAACTGACCAATCACTAAGCTCCTTACTGTAAAGAGCTTTGTGATTGGTTGTTTCAGGCAGCAGCAGCATCGCTGCGCCGTTCACAGCGCTCACTGCGCTGATGAATGGCAGGGAAAAGTCTAGGGCGTGTCGGTACGCCTTAGAATTTTTCCAGAGAGTAAAATGGCCTGAACAGGCGTCTGACGCTGGTACAGGCATTATTGCGACCTCTGCTCTGCTGTCTCCAGAACGTCCGTACAGATGAATGGTGCGGCAGTGCACATGTCCGACCTGCCTCTGCTAATTTTGGGGGAGGGGGGTGTTCTCGTGATCAGTTGGATACCATTGATCTTATCGTTATCTCCTACCCTGTGGAGAGGGGATAATCTGTCTTTAAGGAACTGCATTGCAGATTAAGAATTTTGTGTTGTTCTTACTGTGAAGAGCTTCATTCTTCATCTTCGGGGGATATTCCCAGCTCCTCATCAGTCCACTGTGAGGGGTCCGGATAGGGAAAGTGACCCTACAAAAGAAAACAATATTATAGGGAAACACATGTTTTTTCATGTGAATTCTCATCTGTGATAATTATGTGTCACCACAGTCTCTGGTGGGTTTCTGAATGGCAACACATCGAGCAGAATGGTCCACGGCCTTTGCATAGCAACAATCAGAGAATACACTAGATTAAAGCCCAAAATCTTCTTAAACCTCTAAGTTTTCCTGTTGGCACTGATCCGCCTGCTTCCTGATGTACGGCTACTGCCATCTCGGCAGTAGCATTGGGCACATTGCCTGTGACATGCTGCACGGGGCTCAGTCTGCAGCTCTAGCTCTCCAGCATCCTGCTCACAATCAGAAAGGATCTACAGGACATTAGCTTCTGCTACATAGGACTAGACCACACTTCCTATGTGACACCTGCCTAAGGCATCATGGGACATGTAGTTACCAGAGTTCCTGGCTGCACTGTCTGTGCAGGGGATTTGGAGCTCCGTATCAGAAAAACAAAGCTCTGACCGCTACAAACACATATGAGATTAATCAGAAAAAAAACAGCGGACCCCAGAACCAAACATTGCTCCTTCGTTACACAAACAGTGGCCCCAAGAAACGTGTAAATCTGAAAATAAAACAGCAAATACTTACGAAAACGGCATCTGGTTCATGCCAAAAATGCCAAAGGATCCAAAACCACATGAAGCCCCCGAGCAGCTCGGCCTGAATGTTCTGGGACTTGGTCACTTCCACCATCTGTCTGTAGCGTGGCTCGATGTGAACCTCTCCACCGGCACTATGGGACAGGAGGAAATGGATTATTAAAAAAATCATACATATATAGAAATATTGCACTGATGCCCATTAAAAAACAACAACTTTGCAAATCATTATGATTAAAAATATTCAGTTTTTGGTTCAGTTACCATTGTTACAGACTATACTGAAACCCGGTGTAGTCTGATCGTGCATCTGCTCCTCTTCTACTTTCTGTTGGAGTAGCACAACTGCAGGATCAGACAACGAGAGGTTTGTTTGTAGTCTGTAACCATGGTGACGCAAGTCTACACAGGAGTTGTATATGCAAAACGGTTGGAGACTATGAGCAAACTTGCTTCATCTTTGGAGCAACAAAAACAATTGCAACCCCCCTCCTATCCATCAACGGTATCCTAAAGGGTTAACTGTACCCTTTTAACACTTTTTGGCTTTGCCTGTCTATTGGACCTGTGGAGGGAAGCATACTTACTTTCTCTCCACCGCTTGGTTCCAGCTCTTTTTCGGTCTACCGCTGCATTTTTAACGCTCCAGATCCCACGTGTAAATTTCCGGAATGGATGGGCGTCAAATCAGCCAATGACTGGCTGCAGCGGTGATAGGCCACATGCCACTTAGGGGACACATCACCGTTGTGGCCCCTGCAGCAGCACTCAAGACCCCTGACAGTGTTGTGCGTTAAGAAGCGGGGTCCGGAGTTTGGTCAACTCAGTGGTGGAACGAAGGAGCCAAAATGAAACAGCGGGAGCAGGTAAGGATGCTTCTCTCCACAGGTCCAGGGGGAGGGGGTAGCAAGAAAGTGTTAAAAAGGTGGAATAACCCTTCAACACTCCCACACCCACCCATGGGGGGTACCCACAACCTCCTACCCCTTAACCAGTACAGAAAACTATAGTAGCTAGGAATTAGGGCTGCACGATATATCGCAAAAATAATCGAATCGCGATAATCGGCAAATGCGATTTGGCGATTCGGCCGACCCGAAAATGCAGCGATTATATATGAAGGGGCCCCTATTGATAAAAAGTCCTCTGTCCTATTGATAACAGGTCCAGCCTCTGTACTTACTTTCACGATGAATGCACTGCAGCGAGCGGCCGGCCGGCGCGTGACTGACGTCACTTAGTCACGCTCCTGCTTCCTGAATTAAGTGGGAGGAGCGTAACAATGACGTCAGTCACGCGCCGGTCGGCTCGCTCGCTGACGCTCTCTGCAGTGCATTCATAGTGAAAGTAGGCTGAAAGTAGGCTGGCCATTTTATGAATAGGAGAGTTATGTGAGCAGTTTAGGACACATGAAGGGACACATAGGGCCATGAGGGGGACCAGCATAAGATGCTATATGTGTGTCTTATGCTGGCCCCCCCTCGTGGCCCCATGTGTCATAGCACAGGTCCCCCATAACAGCGTCCTCCGCAGGTCCCCCATAACAGCGTCCTCCGCAGGTCCCCCATAACAGCGTCCTCCTCAGATCCCACTTAACAGCGTCCTCCACAGATCCCCCACTTAACAGCGTCCTCCACAGATCCCCCACTTAACAGCGTCCTCCACAGATCCCCCACTTAACAGCGTCCTCCACAGATCCCCCACTTAACAGCGTCATCCACAGATCCCCCACATAACAGCGTCCTCCACAGATCCCCCACATAACAGCGTCCTCCACAGATCCCCCACATAACAGCGTCCTCCACAGATCTACACCTCCACAGATCCCCCACTTAACAGCGCCATCCACAGATCCCCCACATAACAGCGCCATCCACAGTTCCCCCACATAACAGCGCCATCCACAGTTCCCCCACATAACAGCGCCATCCACAGATCCCCCATAACTATGTCATACCCAGCCGCGTCAGCGGCTCATATGGGAAAATCCAAGCAAATAGACCTCTAGCACAATTCCCTTTAAAATATCGCATCGCATATCGTTATCGCAATTTTTAGGGCCCTAATCGCAATCGCACAAAATTCCCATATCGTGCAGCCCTACTAGGAATATATAACTCATAATCCTTGTAAAGTCCAGCAACTTCCCAATATACTTCAAGTACGATTTACCATTTTCAAGATCTCTGCTTGCTGCCAGTGAATGGTAAATTCCTCATCATGTATAGGATGGACATATAACCTGGATGCCATAATGATACAAACATCTGCGGTAGACTACCAATTGTTTCCCAGACCAACTCTACCATTTTACACTTTTTGGCATACATCTGTCACCAAACATGAGGGGAGAGAGGTTACCCCTAGGGCTCATTCACACGACCGTGGTTTTGTTCCGCATCCGAGATGCATTTTTTGCGGCTCGGGTGCGGACCCAGTCACTTCAATCTGACATCCGCATCCGTTGCGCCGTTCCATAGCCCCATAAGAACTATGAGTCATGTCATATTCTTGTCCATTTTGCAGACAAGAAGAGGCATTTCTATAATGGGCCTCCTGTTCCGTTCCGCAAAATGCGGAAGGCACACGGGTGGCATCCGTGTTTTGCAGATCCGCTATTTGCGGACTGCAAAACAAGGCACGGTCGTGTGAACAAGCCCTTAAAGGGGTTATCCTGGAAAAGCTAATGATGACTTAACCTCAGGAGAGGTCATTATTATATCAGCAGGGGTTTCAGGACAGCGCCATACACTGTATAGTGGCTGTGCTTGGTATTGCAGCTCAGCCTCATTGACTTCAATGGAGCTGGGCTTCAACTGAACCATGTGACCGATGTACAGTGATGTGAATGGCTTAGAAAGAGGCTGCAGCGCTCAACGCCTCTTCTAATAACTGATCAGCAAGGTACTGGGTGTCATCCCCCCAGATCTGATACTGAGGACCTTTCCTGAGGATATTTGATTTGATCAATTATATGCGCAAAGAGCTTCTAACTGCACTTGCAGTAAGTATGGCCACCAAGCAGCTATTATTTTTTCAGTGTTTGCTTATATCTTTGTGCAATTGACTAGCAGAGTGCTGTTACCTGTAGTTCTACTAATCCTTTCCTGAGGATAGTCATAAATATCTTCTTGGTTATACCCTTTAAAGGGGTTCTCCGGGCTTTTACTATTGATGACCTATCAGATCGGTGGGGGTCAGACACCCGGCACTCCCGCCATCAGCTGTATGAGGCGACAGCGCGCGCAGTGTGCACGTGCCGTCTCTCTTCCTGCTACGTCTATGGCAAAGCAGCAGCAGGAAGAGAGACGGCACATGCACACTGCGCGCGCTGTCTCCTCATACAGCTGATTGGCGTGGGTGCCGGGTGTCTGACCCCCACCGATCTGATATTAGGGGTCCGACACACTGATATTGGGGGGTCATCAATATTAAAAGCCCGGAAAACCTCTTCTTAACTGGTTTTCAGCCTCTGGGTATAATTAAGCTTTCACTGACAGCAACCAGAGATCTTGAAGATGGTTGAGAGATGAAACACAGACTATATAAAAAGATTGCAGACGTTGTCATTATAGGAAAACTTTCATTTCTATAAAAACGGGAAACCCCCTTTAATTTCTCCATTACCCAGCATTCCTAGCACCTCATCTTACCGGGCACGACCCCAGAAATCCAGGACAGACCCTCGGAAATATCTCCCCCCTCCCCCGGGCTCACTTACTTGCGCACCCCGGTTCTCCTCCGCACTACTCCGCCAAAGAGACGACTTCCAGCCCTCAGCGCTCCCCCGAGCCGCCCCAGCGACGCCATGACACCGGAGCAATGTCACCTTCCGGCAGAACAGCTAATCCGCCGCTGATTGGCTAGAGGAATAGAGAGCTCTCGCGAGAACTGCACCGTGAGCGGACGCGTCCATTTGCGAAATGTGGGGGTGTTTATCGCTGTTGAATAAACACAGTTTATCTCTACAGTACTTAAAACCTGTATAATAGCCCATGAAAGCACTCTTGACCTTACCGTTATAACGGCACAGCGTAAATGAGCGATTTCCATTAAATATAAATAAACTGACTGACTGGGTAACTTAAATGACTATTAGGCCGTGCTGTCAGAATGTAGTGCACCCCTGTAAATGTGATTGGAACATGCGGTTGGCATAGTGTCTCAGTAAACATTGCTTAGTACACAGAGCACATGTCCAGGGTCCTAGTGCCGGTGGTCAAGACGCTTGGGCAGGTGAGTGGAATGCTGAATTGTGCTACAGTATATGAGGCGCTATTATCCAGGGGTCCAGGCTCATGGTGTGAGCGCAGGATCTCTCCCTTGCTCTACCTTTGCAGTTTAAAGGGATTGTATGGTTTTGAAAACCCATTTTTTTATATCCTGTTAAGGAGATAAAGGGGTATTTCCATCTCATAAAGTGGTGGCATATAGCTAGGATATGCCGTCAATTAATGACGGATGGACGTATCTATCTTGGCTGCAGTTCCCGCAGTATCAGCGATGTGGCCCCTTTATTCTCGAAATCGGTGAAGGTGCTTAAGATCATAAAGTGGCGGCATGTCCTAACGATTGGGAGTACCTCTTTAAAGGGGTTTTCTGATACTTTTATACTGATGACCTATCATCAGGAAAGGTCATCAGTACCTGATAGGTGGGGGTCCGACACCGGGGACCCCTGTTGATCAGCTGTGTGAGAAGGCACCGGCTCGCACGGTAGCGCTGCGGCCTTCTTGCAGCTTTACCTAGGCCATGTCATGTCACATTCATCGGTCACATGGCCTAGTCTCAGCTCGGCCCCATACAAGTGAATGGGGCTGAGCTGTGATGTTAATCCACGGCACTCCAAGAGATTTGTGCAAAATACATTTTCACATTTAATTCTTAGTTTGCAGAATATCATTTGTGTACATCCAGTGCAATTCATTTATGCATCATAAGTATTATGCCATATCAGACAAAAAATTCCCGGACGTTTCGGTCTGTGCGACCTTATAGATATATAGAGAGATCTCTTCTATATGTCGACTAAAGATATATAGAGAGATATAATGTGCATACAATGTAATCACAGAAGATTTTTTGAGTATTACAGAGATTCTGCTAGAATTTAGAAAAATAAAGGGGAAAAAAGGAACTTAAGGGGAGGGTTTTAGTCCTAATAGGGGCTCTAAGGAGAGAGAGAGAGCGTGTATAAATCACAGGGTAGGGGTTAAAAAGCGAAGACCCTAGCTTCCAGTGGACTGGGAGGTACAATCTGGTTGATATCAAAATGAAAAGAATTCCAGAGATCTCATATAGCTTACTCAATATCGATTGTATCATACATATAATGGTTCTATTACCAGTTCCAGGGATGAAGCTGATGAGAGTTCTTACATACCTTAAGGCAGAGTAGGAAGGCTGGCGCTGGATGTGATCTGCATGTAAATCTGGCGCCCTTTTAAGGTGGCCGGCCGTGTAAGCTGGCGCTCGGGGAGATGATGTAATTACGTCTTGTGCCTGCAATGAGTGAACGCACGCGCTGTGATTATGTGATCGGGATGGCACGAGGGGCGCTCAATGATGACGTAATCACGTCTCATGCTGCCCAGGAGTGAACGCACGCTATGTCCGGGCGATCGGGAGATGGTGCGGGGGTCAATGCGTCACGTCGTGTGCGCGCGCATGCGCACTCTCCCTGTAGGTTTGGTGTGGGCAAAAAAGTGAAAGAGATGCCAAAGGGAGGAGAAAAGTGGGGACGAGGGGGCCAATCACACGAGGATATTAAATTGATGGTATTGGGGGATTAATTAAGAAGAAAGGGTAAAGAAGAAGGGATAATTACAATTCTGTGGTAATTTAGTACCAAATACATATGATCATAACTCAGCATATACACTATGTAATAGGTCAGTGTAATAAACGTTGGCGATGTAGATATACAGATATGTACAGAAAGGAGAATAATATAATGAGCAACAACAGATTGACAATAGATAATTGATAATAGATAATTGATAAGACATAGGATGTTAATATTAGAGAAATCCAGGAAAAACTGCTAGCATGGGATGAGATGGGAGAGGAGGGGAAGGTTGCGGGGAGGGAAGGGAGGGAAGGTGGGGGGGGGGTTTATTCTCACCCATGTTCGCCTAGTCCCCATCAACGAGCCTAGAACAGAGAGACAAAGAATAAATTATAATCATGATAATATGCGAAAGTCACATTCCCTGTTTTAGACCTTTCGGTTCAAGTGTGTCCAGTTTATGAATCCAATACGATTCCCTTTGCTGTAGAAGCGCGATCCTGTTACCCCCGCGTCTTGGTTGGTGTACCTGTTCAATGACCTGGAACCGGAGTTGTGCGATTTGGTGTTTATGTCTTTCAAAATGTGCCGGTAGAGGTAAGGCTACTTTCACACTTGCGTTCAGAGCGGGTCCGTCTGATGTCTCCTCAGACAGATCCGCTCCTATAATGCAGACATTTGGATCCGTTCAGAACGGATCCGTCTGCATTATAACTTAGAAAAAATTCTAAGTGTGAAAGTAGCCTGAACGGATCCGTCCAGACTTTACATTGAAAGTCAATGGGGGACGGATCCGTTTGAAAATTGAGCCATATAGTGTCAACGTCAAACGGATCCGTCCCCATTGACTTCCATTGTAAGTCTGGACGGATCTGCTTGCCTCCGCACGGCCAGGCGGACTAACGAACGATGCAAGCAGCGTTCAGGGGTCCGCCTGCTGAGCGGAGCGGAGGCTGAACGCTGCCAGACTGATGCATTCTGAGCGGATCCGCGTCCACTCAGAATGTATTAGGGCAGTACGGATCCGTTCAGGGCCGCTTGTGAGCCCCTTCAAACGGAGCTCACAAGCGGAGCCCCGAACGCTAATGTGAAAGTAGCCTAAAAGGAGTTGTTTAGTCCGTATTGTGGATTTGTGTTTACAAATGCGGTCACGGATGTGTTGGGTAGTTTCCCCGACGTAGACTAGGCCGCATGGACATTTGATCATGTAAACGACATGTGAAAAAATCCTTGATATGGAACTGTTTGCCTGTTCGTGGATGTGTGATTGAATCGCCTTTCAAAATATTGGAGCACTGAGCACAGTGCAAGCATGGGAAGGTTCCATGTTTAGGGTTTTGCAAGAAACGTTGTTTGGGGATCTTTTGGATCCCTCCAAAATCCGCCCGGATGAGTTTGTCTCTTATGTTGGGGCCTCTTTTGTAGGGTTTTTTCAAATTCTTTAACTGAAGGGTATGCATTTTGTAAGATGGACCAGTTCTGGCGCACTATACTATGTATCTGTCACAGCCAGACAGCTGAGAAACGCTCACAGGAGCTTCTCAGATCCTCCTCCTTGAATTTCTTTGTTTTGGTTTAGTTTCTCATCTCGTTAGTCTATCTCAGCTGTCATGCAGTCGGACTGATTGCTGCCCTTTAAATGCCTCCCCATAATGCAGTAGTGTGCGGCTGATACAACTTTCTGGAGTGTGCGTGCATGCTGTTTCCAGTCCTCAGTCCTCAGTCCTCAGTCCTCAGTCCTCAGTCCTCAGTCCTCAGTCCTCAGTCCTCAGTCCTCAGTCCTCAGTCCTCAGTCCTCAGTCCTCAGTCCTCAGTCCTCAGTCCTCAGTCCTCAGTCCTCAGTCCTCAGTCCTCAGTCCTCAGTCCTCAGTCCTCAGTCCTCAGTCCTCAGTCCTCAGTCCTCAGTCCTCAGTCCTCAGTCCTCAGTCCTCAGTCCTCAGTCCTCAGTCCTCAGTCCTCAGTCCTCTATTTATGATTTTGTCTTTTCTGGATCCAGGAGACCCTGACTCCCTCCGTGTCAGTGTAGGGAGCCGGTGGTCGTGTCCCTTCACTATTGTAGGGTCTTCAGGTAATAGATAGCTGAGGAACGTGGATATGCGCCCATCCACCTTTGGGGTGTTCGCATAGGCTGAGCAGTGAGGGAGAGCGGCAGGTCTATTGCAGGGGTCTCCCTTTGTTCCCTAGTTGTGGATCCAGAGAGACATTGTTTATTTGGTATTGTCTTGTCTCCTGTACACCATCCGTGACATTATCAGCCGCCTAAACCGTCTCAAGCATGGATCCGGTTTCACTTTTGGCTGAACGCTTTCAGGGTCTTTCTTTGGAGGTAGCTGATCTCCGTAAGACTTTTTCTCAGTTTCAAGTGACCGGTTCAGCTTGCGTTCATGGAGTTTGTGCTGAGCCTAAGATCTCGCTCCCGGATACGTTCTCCGGGGGTAGTGAGAATTTTGTGCGTTTTAGAGAGGCTTGCAAACTCCATTTTCGCCTTCTTCCCCATTCTTCTGGTGATGAAGAACGGAGGGTGGGGATCATTATATCGCTGCTCAGGGATAACGCTCAGACCTGGGCCTTTTCGCTGCCGGTGGGGGCACGGCCCCTCCGTTCAGTGGATGAATTCTTTTTAGCCCTGGGTCAGATATATGATGATCCGGATCGTATTGCTCTGGCTGAGTCTAGACTACGTCTGTTATGCCAGGGTAAACAATCCGCAGAGATATACTGTTCAGAATTTCGGAGATGGGCAGCAGATACGGGTTGGAATGATGCTGCACTCCGAAGTCAATTTTGCCATGGTCTTTCAGAGGGATTGAAAGATGCATTTGCCTTTCATGAAAGACCTACCTCCTTGGATTCTGCTATGTCTCAGGCTGTTCGTATTGACAGGCGTCTTAGAGAGAGAGGAGAGATCTCTCCTTCCTGTCATACTCAGTCCCGGGACAGTTCAGCGGTCTCATTCTGTGCACAGGGGTCTCAGTCGCTGTCAGCCCCTTCTGAGCAGGAGCCCATGCAGCTGGGGTTGATTGCCTCTGACAATAGAAGATTCAGCCCGCAGGGGAGAGTTTGTTTTTGTTGTGGAGGTATAAATCATCTGGCAAATGTTTGTCCCTCTAGGAGATTCAGGCAGTTTTCTGGAAGTAATAAAGAGACAAAAAGGAAAAAATCTTTTAAAAATGTTCCGTCTGTTACTATTGGCAGGGTTGAGGCGGAAATTGAAGGTTTTCCGTTTGCTTGTAGTTCCCGTTTTGTCCTGCCTGCTAGGGTGGCGCTAGAGAGCAAGAGCATTTTTTGTGAGATTTTTGTGGATAGTGGAGCAGCTGTCAACCTCATTGATAATCAATTTGCAATAACTCATGGTTTCCAGGTATGCACTTTGGGAAAAGATATTCCTGTTTTTGCTATTGATTCAGCTCCACTTTCTCAGAAATCATTAAAGGGCATAGTTCACAATATCCGTTTAATTGTGAGTGATGCTCATGTTGAGGATGTGTCATGTTTCGTCCTTAGCGGTTTGCCTACTCCTCTAGTGTTGGGGCTACCCTGGCTCACTAAACATAACCCCACCATTGATTGGCAAGCGAGGCAAATAAATGGTTGGAGTAACTTTTGCAGAGAGAATTGCCTCATAACATCTGTTTCTGAGGTTTCTACTAAGACTGTACCACCTTTCCTCTCTGAATTTTTGGATGTCTTCTCTGAGAGTGGAGTTCAGGGTTTACCTCCGCACAGGGAGTATGATTGCCCTATTAATCTCATCCCAGGCGCCAAGCTGCCTAAATCTCGTTTATACAATCTCTCCCAACCTGAGAGGGTCGCTATGCGTGCTTATATCTCTGAGAGTCTGAGAAAAGGACACATACGACCCCCGAAGTCACCTGTTGCCGCTGGTTTTTTCTTTGTTAAGAAAAAAGATGGTTCTTTAAGACCTTGTCTGGATTTCAGGGAGCTGAACAGTATCACTATTCGTGATCCGTATCCGCTTCCTCTGATCCCGGACCTGTTTAACCAGGTTGTTGGGGCTAAAGTATTTTCCAAATTAGACCTAAGAGGGGCATACAACCTGGTTAGGGTCAGAGAAGGAGACGAATCGAAGACGGCTTTCAATACCCCTGAGGGCCATTTTGAGAATTTGGTTATGCCTTTTGGTTTGATGAATGCCCCAGCCGTTTTTCAGCATTTCGTCAACAGCATTTTTTATCATTTAATGGGAAAATTTGTATTAGTGTATTTGGATGACATTTTGATTTTTTCTCCTGATTTCAAGACTCATAAGGAACACTTACGTCAGGTCTTGCTCATCCTGCGGGAGAATAAATTATACGCGAAACTGGAAAAATGTGTGTTTGCGGTTCCAGAGATCCAATTTCTGGGGTTTCTTGTCTCCGCTTCTGGTTTTCGCATGGACCCCGATAAGGTCCGCGCTGTGCTTGAGTGGGAGCTTCCTGAGAATCAGAAGGCGCTGATGCGTTTTTTGGGCTTTGCTAATTATTACAGGAAATTTATTTTGAATTATTCCTCTGTTGTTAAACCACTCACTGATATGACCAGAAAGGGGGTAGATTTTTCTCCTGGTCGGTAGAGGCGCGTAAGGCCTTTTCTAATATCAAGGAGAGTTTTGCTTCCGCTCCCATCCTATTACAACCTGATATTTCGTTACCCTTCATAGTTGAGGTTGATGCTTCTGAGGTAGGGGTGGGTGCGGTCTTGTCTCAGGGTTCCTCTCCTGGCAAATGGCAACCGTGTGCCTTTTTCTCAAAGAAACTCTCCTCCGCAGAGAGAAATTATGATGTGGGAGATAGGGAATTGTTGGCCATCAAGTTGGCTTTTGAGGAATGGCGCTATTGGCTAGAGGGAGCCAGACACCCTATTACCGTGTTTACTGACCATAAAAATCTGGCCTACTTGGAGTCAGCCAAGCGTCTGAACCCGAGACAGGCCAGATGGTCTTTGTTCTTTTCAAGGTTTAATTTTGTTGTTACGTTCCGCCCTGGGGTTAAGAATGTGAAGGCAGATGCCCTGTCACGTTGTTTTCCGGGAGGTGGGAATTTTGAAGACCCGGGTCCCATTTTGGCTGAAGGTGTGGTGGTCTCTGCTCTTTTTCCTGAATTGGAGGCAGAGGTGCAGGCAGCCCAGTCAGAAGCTCCTGATCTTTGTCCTCCTGGGAGGTTGTTTGTGCCTCTCGCTTTGAGACACAAGATTTTTAAAGAACACCACGATACGGTCCTTGCTGGGCACCCGGGGGCAAGAGCCACACTGGATCTCATTGCTCAGAGATTCTGGTGGCCTGCGCTTCGTAAGTTGGTTGAGGGTTTTGTGGCAGCTTGCGAGACTTGCGCTCGTGCCAAGGTCCCTCATTCACGGCCATCAGATCCTCTCCTTCCTTTGCCCATTCCTTCCCGTCCTTGGACACATCTGTCCATGGACTTCATAACGGACTTGCCTCGTTCCTCGGGGAAGTCTGTGATTCTGGTGGTGGTGGACCGTTTTAGCAAAATGGTGCATTTTATCCCTTTTCCTGGTTTGCCCAATGCTAAGACGCTGGCGCAGGCATTTATTGACCACATTGTCAAATTGCATGGGATTCCTTCAGACATAGTCTCTGATAGGGGCACGCAGTTTGTTTCCAGATTCTGGAAGGCTTTCTGTTCTCGCTTGGGGGTTCGGTTGTCATTCTCTTCTGCTTTCCATCCGCAGTCGAATGGCCAGACAGAGCGCGTCAATCAGAATCTGGAGACATATCTGCGCTGTTTTGTGGCGGAGAATCAGGAGGATTGGTGTTCTTTTTTGTCCCTTGCTGAGTTTGCTTTAAATAACCGTCGTCAGGAGTCCTCTGATAAGTCACCATTTTTTGGTGCATATGGGTTTCATCCGCAGTTTGGGACTTTCTCGGGAGAGGGCTCTTCTGGTTTGCCTGATGAGGACAGATTCTCCTCGTCTTTGTCATCTATTTGGCAAAAGATTCAGGATAATCTAAAGAGCATGAGTGAGAGATATAAGCGTGTGGCGGATAAGAGACGTGTGCCTGGTCCGGACCTGAATGTTGGTGATCTGGTGTGGTTGTCTACCAAGAATATCAAATTGAAGGTTCCCTCCTGGAAGTTGGGTCCTAGGTTTATTGGGCCTTACAAGATCCTGTCTGTCATCAATCCTGTTGCCTACCGTCTTGATCTTCCTCAGACTTGGAAGATCCATAATGTTTTTCATAAATCCTTATTGAAACCTTATGTTCAACCTATTGTACCCTCGCCTTTGCCTCCTCCTCCGATTATGGTTGATGGAAATCTTGAATTTCAGGTCTCTAGGATTGTGGATTCTCGTCTTGTCCGCGGTTCCCTCCAGTACCTTGTTCATTGGGAGGGTTATGGTCCTGAGGAGAGGATGTGGGTCCCAGTGACGGACATTAAGGCCTCTCGTCTCATCAGGGCTTTGCATAGGTCCCATCCTGAGAAGGTGGGCTCTGAGTGTCCGGAGTCCACTCGTAGAGGGAGGGGTACTGTCACAGCCAGACAGCTGAGAAACGCTCACAGGAGCTTTTCAGATCCTCCTCCTTGAATTTCTTTGTTTTGGTTTAGTTTCTCATCTCGTTAGTCTATCTCAGCTGTCATGCAGTCGGACTGATTGCTGCCCTTTAAATGCCTCCCCATAATGCAGTAGTGTGCGGCTGATACAACTTCCTGGAGTGTGTGTGCATGCTGTTTCCAGTCCTCTGTCCTCAGTCGTCTGCAAGATAAGTGCTGGTTATGTATTTATGATTTTGTCTTTTCTGGATCCAGGAGACCCTGACTCCCTCCGTGTCAGTGTAGGGAGCCGGTGGTCGTGTCCCTTCACTATTGTAGGGTCTTCAGGTAATAGATAGCCGAGGAACGTGGATATGCGCCCATCCACCTTTGGGGTGTTCGCATAGGCTGAGCAGTGAGGGAGAGCGGCAGGTCTATTGCAGGGGTCTCCCTTTGTTCCCTAGTTGTGGATCCAGAGAGACATTGTTTATTTGGTATTGTCTTGTCTCCTGTACACCATCCGTGACAGTATCTTGGGCATGAGGGGACGGTATGTGGTTACACAGGGGATGCGCGGTGCGTCTATCTTGGGTATTGTAGGTGGTTGTTTACTTTTCTGTTTTGTTAATTCGGGTGGATATCCCCTGTTTGTGAATTTTTTGCTCATTTCTGAAACCCTCAGTGAACGTGTTGTTGAGTCTGAGACTATTCGTTCTACCCTAGTAATTTGTGATAGTGGGATCGCTCTCTTGGTGGTGTGGGGGTGACAGCTAGAGTAGTGAAGTAAGCTGTTCCTGTCAGTGGGTTTAGTGTATAGGTCAAATTGGAGCTGTTCTTGGTGTCTTTCTGTACTAATGTGTCTAAAAAACGGACTTCTTTGTAATCAATGTGTATCGTGAAACCTAATTCCGGATAAATGTTATTAAGGTCATTATAGAATGATTCCAGGTGGACTTTGGGTCCGTCCCATATGAGAAAAATGTTGTCTATAAAACGCAACCATACTTTCGCATGGTGTTGGTAAAGGGGATGGGTGTATACAAACCTGTTTTCAAAATCGGTCATGTAGGTATTAGCGTACGGCGCCGCCATGTTAGACCCCATCGCGGTCCCGTGTTTCTGTACGTCGAAATTGGTCGCCAAATAGGAAATGGTTCTCATTGAGAACAAGTGACAAGAGTTGTATACAGAATTCCTGTTCTGGTGCAGATAACTGTGACTGTGATGTTAGAAGTGATTTGGTGGCTTCAATGCCTTTCTCATGTGAAATGGAGGTGTACAGGCTATTGACATCCATGGTTGCAAGTAAGGTATCTGGTGTCACTGTAACATTCTGGAGTTTGGTGATAAAGTCATTAGTATCTAGAATAAATGACTGTGAGGTTCTGGTGAGCGGTGTAAGTATACGGTCTAGAAAGATGGATAATGGTGATAGAATTGAGTCAGTGGACGTCCTGGGGGGGTTCTGTAAATTTTTGTGGATTTTTGGGAATATATAAAAGACAGGGGTAATAGGATGTTGCTTAGTGAGGAAGGTTACTGTGTTGTCATCAATTGTATTGGTGGATTTATAATGGTCAAGTACTTTTGGAATTTTAAGTGCAATGGCCAATGTGGGATTTGATTGTAAGGGCTCGTATGTTTGTATGTCTGAGAGTACTGGCCATCCACCGCACTAGACGTGTCTAATACTCAGCCTTAGGCCTCTTTCACACTTGCGTTGTCCGGATCCGTTGTGCACTCCGTTGCCGGAAGTGCCCGCCGGATCCGTAACACCGCAAGTGAACTGAAAGCATTTGAAGACGGATCCGTCTTCAAAATGCGTTCAGTGTTACTATGGCAGCCAGGACGCTATTAAAGTCCTGGTTGCCATAGTAGTAGTGGGGAGCGGGGGAGCAGTATACTTACCGTCCGTGCGGCTCCCGGGGCGCTCCAGAATGACGTCAGAGCGCCCCATGCGCATGGATGACGTGATCCATGTGATCACGTCACCCATGCGCGTGGGGCGCCCTGACGTCACTCTGAAGCGCCCCGGGAGCCGCACGGATGGTAAGTATACTGCTCCCCCGCTCCCCACTACACTTTACCATGGCTGCCAGGACTTTAGCGTCCTGGCAGCCATGGTAACCATTCAGAAAAAGCTAAACGTCGGATCCGGTAATGCGCCAAAACGACGTTTAGCTTAAGGCCGGATCCGGATTAATGCCTTTCAATGGGCATTAATTCCGGATCCGGCCTTGCGGCAAGTGTTCAGGATTTTTGACCGGAGCAAAAAGCGCAGCATGCTGCAGTATTTTCTCCGGCCAAAAAACTTTACGTTCCGGAACTGAAGACATCCTGATGCATCCTGAACGGATTTCTCTCCATTCAGAATGCATTAGGATAAAACTGATCAGGATTCTTCCGGCATAGAGCCCCGACGACGGAACTCTATGCCGGAACAGAACAACCCAAGTGTGAAAGAGCCCTTAGCCTAATTTTTCTGGATGGAATAATAAATAAAAATTGTTTACTCAATTCGAGTGCCGCGGTCCTATATATATTACATATTGATTGTCTTTACCGCTGAGCACCGGAACTTAACTACAGAGTGCCGTCCAAACAACCTTTAAATTGTATGTCTGAGAGTGACATCATTTCACTAAGGTACATGGACTTATCCATCACCACGATCGCCCCGCCTTTGTCCGCTGGTTTCTAGATAATCTCTTTATGTGTCTTAAGAGAGTTAATTGCCATAATTTCTTCAGGGGACAGGTTGTTCGTGTGGCGGAATTTGCCTTGATGGTGCATGTTAAGAACTTCTTGGATGGATTTCTGTGTGAATGTGATGTAGGTCTCGGCGGGATGGTAGGATCTCAGTGGCATGTATGTGCTCTTGAGTCTGAGTCCTAGTGTTTGTAATAATAAGGGGTTTTGGGAGGGGGGATTGGTCTTACTTTGGTTACAAGAATCAGAGAAATGGGCTTTCAATCTTATGGTTCTATAGAACCTCTGCATTTCTTGCTCTAGGAGAAAGGTATTTAGTGGACTGGAGGGACAGAATGAGAGGCCCTTTTGAAGTACTGTTATCTGTGCTGAGGAGATATTGATCACTAGGTTGTCTATTGTACCTGGGAGCGTGTTTGTATCCGTGTGTCCTCTTCTCTTTCTCCCGCCTCTGGGTGTCTTCCTCTGCCTGGTCTGTATCGGCCCCGTCCACGGCCTAAAAAACTAGATGGTTTCGTTGATCTGTCACTTTCTGAGCCAGACGTGCTTGCTCCTTGGGAGTGGTAGTGTTGTTGGTAGCCCCTTGGTGCAACAAAATTGGGATCCCGCCACTTATAGACTTTGTTGAGTCTGTAGTCTTCGGCGTCTCTTATAAATTTGTATCTTTTTGAGCTGTGATAACAAGCAGAGCCAATTTACAATGTACGGCGCTGTGCTTGGTGAGCAGAGAGAAGACCACGCCGCTCACAGGGGCGACGGTACCTGCTCATACAGCTGATCGGCGGGAGTCCCAGGTGTCACACCCCTACTGATGATCTATCCTGACTGAGGATAGGTCCTCAGTATTAAAGTCTCAGAAAACACCCTTCTGTCTCTCCTCAATCTCTCTTTCGTACACCATATGGCCTCATGCACACAACCGTTGTTCTGGTCCGCATACGAGCCGCAGTTTTTACGACTCGGGTGCGGACCTATTCACTTCAATGGGGCAGCAAAAGATGCGGACAGCACTCCGTGTGCTGTCCGCATCCGTTGCTCTGTTCCGTGGCCCCGCCCAAAAAATATAACCTGTCCTATTCTTGTCCGTTTTGCGGACAAGAATAGGCATTTCTACAAGGGCCGTCTGTTCTGTTCCGCAAATTGCGGAAGGCACACGGGTGGCTTCCGTGTTTTGCGGTCGTGTGCATGAGGCCTATGTCAGTGCATTACACCGTCCATTGAGGGGAAATGAACACTTGCTGTTGGGGTTTGTCACATGTTATAGTTGATCATTGGGGATTCCAATAGTGGATTGGTGGACAGCCCCTTTAAAGACGACCGGTCGCCTCTCCGAGATGGCTGTTCTAATAATTACTCACATTTCCCATGTAATAATTCTGGAGCATCTATTCTTATGGCTCTATGTTGAGTCATTCCATTATTATTCCATCTAGACGTTATGAATGAATCACTAGCAGTTTTCAATGAAGGTCCAGATGGGTATTACCAGTGGGAGGAGGGGGATGGGGCAGTCTAATACTATCCAATCAGTGCTGCCAGTGTCAGACAGTACAAAGACGCACCCACCACTGGTAGCACCCATCTGGACCTTCCTTCATTACAAACTGCTTGTAATTCATTCAAAGCTTCTAGCAGGAATAATAGAGGGATGACACAACATAGAGCCATACAATAGATGCTCCAGAATTATTATTACATGGGGAATGCAACGACTTACTAAAATAGACATGTCAGAAGAGGTGACAGGTCCTCTTTAACGGGGATGTCTCATGAGAGTGACCTGTTCTGTACATAGATCTGCCACCACAGTGAGGCGTTACAGTGGATCTAGCTCCTGGAGCCCCTATTATGGTGAGGTGAACTTTCAACCATACCGTGTCCCTATAGCGCAGAGGAATGTAGTATTACATGTTGGTGATTCAAAGAAGTGGCCGACTGTATCTTACATAGATAGGCCTGGCTCACCAGATTTGAAATCGCTCTTATTGTGGCTCTTACATAGTTGAGTGACCCAAGAAAAAATTATAAAATGAAAAAAAAAGTTTTTATTAAAAAATTCGCAATGACAATAGCCAATGATTACTGTATGCAGTTTTCTTTTCCACCACTAGAGGTCACCTGTGATCCGAGTAATCCCTGTAGTAGTGTGTCCAGGATACTGTATCCAAATAATAACACTGACAGGTAGCGCGGCCCCATTCACCATTATATACTTATCTCTATGTACTAAGGAAGAGGAGAAGCAGGTTGTCGTGTGTGTTGCTATTTTCCTTACGCCCTTAGAAACAACTTTGCTCTTATGTGCTCTTATCAGGAGACACCACATGAAAGATGTCCACTCTCCACCATGCCAGCTGTTTCTGCTCTCAATGTCCTGGAAACCATGCCGGAGCTGTGACATTTGTGGTGGGCGCATTGGATGGGGACCCCGTGAAATTAAACCTTCTGAAGGATTATGTCTCCAGGGCTCTCTACAACTTGGTCAGCAGCTTCAGAGTGTCATCATTCAATGTCATCTACTTCTCTGAGGAGGTAGGTGACATCCCCAACAAGTATAATTCCTCGCGTGGTCTTCCTCTATCAATCTGTTCCCTCATTTGTCTTCAGCAATTATTTAATTGTATCTATTTTTTTTTCTGGAAAGCTGGGTGATCACCAGGGTTGGTAGGGTCTCAAAAGATTCGGGGCCCAGGCCCCAATGAATATGGCCCAATTTTCCAAGTCGACCCTTCCCCCGCACATCGCATATCACTGTACTTGCTATACAGCAGCACATACCTGTCACATGCAGTGCCTCCCAGGTGACGTCTCCTCTAATATAGATCTTCTCAATTTGGTCTGTTCAATTTCTCTCAGCCGCCTCTTCTCTGCAGAGTGTGACACATAGACATCTTAGCATCCTGACTATCATCATCCCCCAACCTGGAGTCCCCACAGTGTTATCCTGCTGCTCGCTGTGCTCCCCAATACCCCCAAATACTATCCTGAAGAAAAATGAGTGCCCCCCATAGTAATAGTGCTCCTTAAAGTCCAACCAATAGTACCGTAATTCCCTTCTAGAATGCCCTCATTGGTAATAATACTGCCCCCTACGGTGCCCCCAACAGTGATAATGCTCCCAAGAGTGCCTCCATTAGTAGAAGAGCCCTCCAGTATTAATAAAGCCCCCCTATTGTTCCCCCAGTGGTAATAAAGCTCTCTACAGAGCCCCTCAGTAGTAACGAGACCCCCCACAGTGCTCTTAGTCACTCCTATAGAGCCCCCAGTAGTAATAAGAATGCCTAGAATGTCCCCAGTATTTAAAATGCTCCTACAGTGCCCCCAGTATTTAGACTGCCCCCTGCAGTGCCTCCTGTAGTTATATTACTCCCTCCACCATACAGTCCCATGTAAATAACATTATTTCCCTTCCTCGCCATGGAATCCCATGTAAATAACATCACACCATCTCTCCTGCCCCCTCCAAAATACAGTCCCATGTAAATAACATCACTCCCTCCCCAGCCACCTCCAACATACAGTTCCATGTAAATAACATCACCCTGCCCCAGCCACCTTCAACCTGCAGTCCCATGTAAATAACATCAGCTCCTCAACATTCAGTCCCATGTAAATAACATCACTCCAGCATGTAGTCCCATGTAAATAACATCCATCCCTTCAGCCCTAACATACAGTCCCAGTTAAATAACCACAACTCCCAGCATTGCTCTGCCTGTCACACTGAGAATCTACCCCTTCACTCCTCTCCTCATGTAGCACACCCGACCACAGCTTCTTCCCCAGGCCCAGGCCCTGAATGTTTTAACCTAGCAACACCCCTGGTGATCACCAATATGGCTTTCCTGGAGTCCTGTTTAGTTGGGCAGATTGAAAAACTTCACCATCCCGAATCAGGAATGCAGGGTCCTGTCCCTGACCCTAACATTAATGCTGAACCTAGGGCACTGGCAGCACCAGTGGGGTGCACGCAAGTTTCATATCAACGTTTCATTTTCCGTTCTTCCGATCCTGTAAAAAAATCTGATCCTGTACAAAAAAAAAAAAACGGAGCCAGAGCATTCATTATGCACATTTTGCATTTGTTTATGACCCCATTCACATGACTGTATGGTCCCATGACGACACCGGGCTCACTGCTGGACGGAAGCCTCTGCCTGGCAGTCCCTATGGAGAGCCCGGTATGTCACCGGATCGCCTGAAAATGCCATTGCCCTGCGCGATTCAGTGCAGTCAAAGGAGAGCATCGGAGCATGGGGCAGGGGGCTGCCTGGGTGAAATTGTGGGTGTGTCCGGGTTCAGCTCTGAACTCGGACCCCCTTTGAAATACACAATCTTTGATGGATCAGAAGAACTGAAAATAAAACGGTGATGTGAACCTACCCTGAGTATCTAAACGCGTCTAAACTCGCTTTCTCTTAGATCTATAAGTGGTGTGACCGCACGGTGACATGGACTCCGCAGACCGCCAATCAGGCCATTTCATGGATCCGGACACTTGCCTGCGAATCTGGTGCTGAGCCCACTGAAGCCTTGGCTGCAGCATTCGAGGACCCATCATGTCAGACAGTGTACATGGTGATGGACGCTCTACCGCCCCGAATTCTACAGAATATCTACGACTTTCTCGCCAGAGATGAGAATACATGCTCTGTGAATGTGGTGTACCTACTGGAAGAGCCGCATGATTGGAAGAGAGAAGGTTCCTTCCGCACAATTAATCTAAAGCCGCTCGGATCTTCGAATAAGGTACAAAATATTCATAGCTGGGACATTGTGAACTGCCTTATGTAATAACATATCTGTACGTGCCTTGTCATGTCTCCACACAGTGCCGTTCAGCCCACATATCTCAGGTTATAACCCCTACAGCACAAATAGAATGTACACGTAACACACAGATAACACTCATACAGCCCAACCGTACACCCATAGTGTGCCCAACCGTACACCCTATAGAGGACCTGCTCATTCCCCATCCAGGACACCCGCAGCATCCACACAGCGCATGCACAGAGGCTACACAATGCTTACACATTCTACGTTGTTCATACAACATCCACTCTGCAAAACCAGGCCATAATATGACTAATACAGAACCTACACAATGCTTGTACATTCTACACAGTCAAGTCACATTATTATGACCACCGGCTAATATCCAGAGTAACCGCAGCACGAACAGCAGCTAGAGGGGCTTAGAGATACTCAATAAGGTCCTGGTAGGTTGTCACAGGTATCCGGAGCCATGGTGACTGCAGTGTATCCCACACCGTGGGGGGGATCCATAGTGAGAACATGACGATCAAAGTGGTACCACAGATGCTCAATTGGGTTCAAGTCTGGGGAATAAGAAGTCATGTTCTTCCAAGCAATGTCGGACGTTTCTAGCCGTGTGTCCTGCTGGAAGATCCCATCTGGGTGTACATCATACATGGCACACCAAAAATTGCGGTATCTTTATTTATCCAGCCATGAATAATGCAAGGTTTCAGGCCTCAAGGTTATAAGGCTCTTTTTCAAGCTGACATTACAATCGTAGTAAAAAAGAGAGGAATAAAGTGCATATTATAATATATTCTAATACATCACATAAACACTCACTCATGATAGTACGGAGTGATATCATATATGTGGGCAGCATGGTGGCTTAGTGGTTAGCACTGGTTCCCTTGCAGCGCTGGGGTCCTGGGTTTGAATCCAATGAAGGACACCATCTGCATGGAGTTTGTAGGTTCTCTCCATGTTTGTGGGGGTTTTCCTCCAGGTTCTCCGGTTTCCTCCCACACTCCATACTGATAGGGACCTTAGATTGTGAGCCCCATTGGGGACAGTTGGATGCTAATGTCTGTAAAGCGCTGCGGAATATAGTAGCGCTATATAAGTGCATAAAATAAAGAAAAATATGCCAATGTCGGCTGGTCGGTAATGCGACCTGTGCTGTAAAGTAATATTCACACTAGATGTTAGAATAATATGTCCCAGTAGTGCTTTACGTAAACTAAAGATATGAGACCGTGAAATACGCCTGTGCAGTGAATGTGGTCATTGCATACCGCCATATTATATAAAAGATAGGCCCAAGCCATGGAGTAGTTCCATCTGATATTTTGGTGACACAGTAAGCTGTAGGGAAGCTACATAATGAATAAAGTACTGTCAATAAGCCTATGCACAGTCTATCCAAAGTCAAGTAACGTGTGGGGCAGACAGTGGTAAAAAACAGCTTGCTAAGGGATATAAACTAACCATAACCCGCCATGTGTGTGTGCACTTCCAATTGACGGCTGCCGCGTTTCTAAAAGTGTACGCACCAGCTTAAATGGCATCGAGGCAGCGGAGCGCTTGTAAGGCTGAGTTCACATCAGCGTTCAGACTTTCCATTCTCCTGCTCCATTATAGGGGCAGGAGAACGGAAAGGACGGATTCGGCACATAACGGAGCCTACAGACCCCATAGACTATAATGGGGTCCGTTAGGTTTCCGCTGAGAGGAAGGTTTTTGAAACGGAGACAAAAGTCCTGCGCGCACAACTTTTATCTCTGCTTTAAAAATCTTCCTCTGAGTGGAAACCTAACGGACCCCATTATAGTCTATGGGGTCTGTAGGCTCCATACAGAGTGATGGGTGAGATCTGAGGTCTAGAAAGGGTGCTCATGGAGGACAATAGTCAAAGCAATTGTTTAAGAGATTCTGTGGCACACCAATTAAAGTTTTATAATGCTTTTAATCCATTGTGTAAATGCTTAGATCACTTAGTACAATTAATCCATGTCCAGAATTTCCACATGTATGCAGAGATTGATGAATGAGACGGCCCCCTTCCCCAGCCACACCTCTCCGCCTTTTCTTGACCTGAAAGTGGCGTAAAAGTCGCCATCCTGCGACAAAACCTTTAGTGGCGTATATCAGTTACTAAAAGAGCCCCATGGGATGTATACACTGCTCATACACTGCACAACAAAGCATACATAAAGTTTACGTAACAATTTATCAAAAACTTTATGCCACTAGTGGGACTGGGTGTCTCCCCTCCAGACCAGGCACCATATTTAATGACCTGACATCGGTTGTACATGTACAATGGATGTGGGAAGTGGTTAAAGTGCAGTGGTCAGGTTTTCTGCCACATCTTTTTTGCTAAATACTTGTTTTCATCACACAGGAGAGCTGATAGATCCTCTATACTACACCACACAGGAGAGCTGACAGATCCTCTATACTACACCACACAGGAGAGCTGACAGATCCTTTATACTACACCACACAGGAGAGCTGACAGATCCTCTATACTACACCACACAGGAGAGCTGACAGATCCTCTATACTACATCACACAGGAGAGCTGACAGATCCTCTATACTACACCACACAGGAGAGCTGACAGATCCTCTATACTACACCACACAGGAGAGCTGACAGATCCTTTATACTACACCATACAGGAGAGCTGACAGATCTTCTGTAATACGCTACACTGGAAAAATGATAGATCCTTTGTACTACACTGCTGAAGCTTTTTAAACGTCAATATTTAAAATTCTATGCATCTTTTGTTTTTTAGACCAGGATTAATGCGTATCAGAGACCCAGCCAGTATTGTCCATCATCATCCTCATCTTCTTCATGCACATTCTCTACAGTTGTCTCCTCTGAACCTCAGTAAGTTTCACTACCATAGCAGTTTTACCATTCACAGGCAGTATGTTATTCTAGACAGATTATCATGCACACCTCTAAAGACCAGCGACCATGCCCATGAGTCTCTCCCTGACTAAGTCCTACATTTGGCAATTTCTGTCCCTTTGCTTGGCTTCTTTAGGGTACTTTCACACTAGTGTTTTTCTTTTCTGGCACTGCGTTCCATCAAAAGGGCTCAATGCCGGAAAAGAACTGATCAGGTATATCCCCATGCATTCGTAATGGAGAGTAATCCGTTCAGGATGCATAAGGATGTCTTCCGTTCAATTTAATTTTGACTGATCAGGCAAAAGAGAAAACCGTAGCATGCTACGGTTTTATCTCTGGCGAAAAAAACTGAAGACTTGCCGAATCAAAATACCGGATCCGTCCTTCGCGTAGACCGGTAAAAATGTAAAAAAAAAATACAAGACGGATCCGGCTGTCCGCATAACAAGCGGAGAAACGGATCCGTCCTTGCAATGCATTTGTGAGACGGAACTGCATCCGGATGCGTCTCACAAAGGCTTTCAGTCACATCCAAATCGGCGGATCCGTCAGGCAGTTCCGACGACGGAACTGCCTGCCGGATCACACTGCCGCAAGTGTGAAAGTAGCCTTAAAGTGTAGATGTACTTTAAAAAAACTTTTAATATCATAGTGATTAAGGTCTTGGTTGATGTGGGACCGAGTACCGAGACACCCCCAGACCACTAAAGCAAGAAGACAGAAACAGTCACACAGAGCACTGTGTCTCTGCTGAAGACAGGCTCTAGTACCTACCCAGGAACAATTATTGTTATATGAATGGTGTCAAAATGATTGGTGTTGGTGTCCATGATTCATAATGGAGAAGATCATTCCTATGGCAGGAAATATCTATTCATAAATGCAACCCTGTACCAAAAAATAATGTAACCTTTGTTGGGTTTTGGTCAGATGTGTCCTGTGTGTGGCCAAGTTTAGTTGTACCACCGTCATAATTGCCCTTTGGTCTTCTGCTTCACAGGCTGGAACCAATTAACTGTTGTGTTCATCCAAAAGAATCTCCATTTAGTTCAATCCCTGTGCACTTAGCACCAGAAGCGCTGAGTCTGTTGAGAGGTACTAGGGTACTGGCTCGCAGAGGTACCGATGGACTTTACTACATGGGTCACATTGCCCGAGAGGTAGAGGTAAGTAGCAATGGTGAGAAAGAAGCTTTTCAGTCACACCCTATGTCTTGAAGATTCTGCAGAATTCCCATCCTCTCTCTAGCCAGATTGTGTCTTGCTTCATTATTACCTCAGGGCTCCAGTGACCGGTTCCTTGTGGAGTTTGAGAAAAGCCACTCATTGAAAGGCAAAAGTCAGTTTCGTATGCAAGAAACACCAGTTTGTGATATCATCCACTATGAAGATGCAAGATGGAGACCGCTAGTTCCAGGAGACCATGTTCTAGCACCAGTAGATGCCAAAATGGAGCAGTATGGACCTGGTACTGTTCTCCAAGGAACAGAAACCCGAGCCCGTGGCTTAGGTATTATCATGTCATAAAATTTCATGATCATCTTGCATTTGAGGACTAATATTACTAGTAATTGAACATAGTCTTCAAAATACACTGAAAGTGCTTTCTGGGAATACAATGATCGATATTCAGGATAGGTCATCAATATCTGATTGGTAAGGGCCCAGCACCTGGCATCCTCACCGATCAACTGTTTTGATGAGGCCACGATGCCCCAATGAGCACTGTGGCTTTCTCTTGCCATATCACATAGAGTGTTGTACATTGTACAGTGGATGTGCATGGTATTGCAGTCCAGGCCCATTCTCTTGAATGGGACTGAGCTGCACATAGGCCATGTGACCTATGAATGAAATGTGACTGGCCTAGGAAGAAGCTACAGTGTGCACTAGAGTGCCGCAGGCTCTTCAAAAAGCTGATCAGCAAGGGTGCCAGGAGTTGGATAACCAGCAATCAGATATTGATGACCTACCCTCAGGATAGCTTGTCAATATTCCACTCTCGGAAAACCCCTTTAAAGTGAATGCTCACCTTTGAACATAGATCTAGATTAACAGTTGTTACTTATGCTGAACATGAGTTACAGCCTGTATAGTATTACAAAGCCGCATTCAAAATTCCGCTGGTTGTTTCTAGAAACTCTCAACAAACTTGTTGATATACACAACCCTAAAAGCTTAGATGGATTCCCGTATATATTGCCGTAACAGGTGACTGTACAGACATGATGTGAAGACTTCACTTCCCTGAATGCAAATCAACAGAATAAGCCTTCGGGTTAGCAAACATGCTGGGAGAATTCAGCTACGAAGCCTGCAGAATTGTGAATGGGATAATTACTGTATGTACACAGTGACTCCAGCAGCAGAATAGTGAGTACAGCTCTGGAGTATAATACAGGATGTAACTCAGGATCAGTAGAGGATAAGCAATGTAATATATGTACACAGTGACTCCACCAGCAGAATAGTAAGTGCAGCTCTGGAGTCTAATACAGGATGTAACTCAGGATCAGTAAAGGATAAGTAATGTATGTACACAGTGACTCCACCAGCAGAATAGTGAGTACAGCTCTGGGATATAATACAGGATGTAACTCAGGATCAGTACAGGATAAGTAATGTATGTATGCAGTGACTCCACCAGCAGAATAGTGAGTGCAGCTCTGGAGTATAATACAGGATGTAACTCAGGATCAGTACAGGATAAGTAATGTATGTATGCAGTGACTCCACCAGCAGAATAGTGAGTACAGCTCTGGAGTATAATACAGGATGTAACTCAGGATCAGTACAGGATAAGTAATGCAATGTCTGTACACAGTGACTCCACCAGCAGAAAAGTGAGTAAAGCTCTGGAGTATAATACAGGATGTAACTCAGGAACAGTACAGGATAAGTAATGTATGTATACAGTGACATCACCAGCATAACAGTGAGTGTAGCTCTGGAGTATAATACAGGTTGTAACTCAGGATTAGTACAGGATAAGTAATATAATATATGTACATAGTGACTTTACCAGCAGAATAGCGAGTGCTGCTCTGGAGTATATTTCAGGCTGTAACTCTGTAATGCCATATACAGTAAACCCCTAGTATTAACAATTTTCTTTACTAGTCATCCCATTTATTACATCATCTTTCTTAGTATCACAGTGCTTGTATTGAAGTAACCTTAAACCAAAAAACACAACACCTTTCTGGTTCTACTTGAAAAATCCTAAATATTCCCGCAAAATCTGACATCAATACTTGGAACTACTGCCTTTTTTTATCACAGAGATGGGCATACTATACATTTTTGAGGAAGCTCGACTAGCAAGATTAAAATGTTGGCTTCTACATAGATTTGTAATCATAATCCTCAGGCATTGCATAGCATTACCTCGCCCATCCTCACCAGATGACAATTTCAGAATCTGTAATCAACATTTAGGAGAAGCTTAGTACACTATGGGGGTCCACAATTTGGGCACCGCAGTGGTTCCATACCTTCTCGGTGCACCTCTGCATGCTGGCCTTCTGATCAGGTTTCCAAGATCCACAAGACTGTGTGGTGCAGGCTTTGAATGTCATCTGATCTGCTTGGCTACAACTTTATATTAATGAAAAATATTCATCCTCATACTTTGCTAATCAGTACATGAAATGTTGTTATCTCTTCCATATCAGCTTTTGACAGCACAGGAGTCCTAGTGACTTTCTGGAATGGGAGGACTAAGCAAGTTCCTCCTGGACTGGCCATATTGATCCCTCAGATTTTGAGTGACCGTATTACCTTGGAGCTCTATATTCCTCCTGAAACCCATAAGAAGCTGATAGAATCCTGCACCAGTTTCCCCTTTATGGGCACTAGCAACAAACATCAAGATTATCAGACAGAAGAGAAATATGGTGGCCCGGAATCTCATATGTGTCTATATTGTGGACCCAATACTGGTGTTTGCCAAAAATGTCATGTGCCTGAGGAGCTATGGGTTGCCCTCAGGAATTCACTTAACCACATCAGTCAAATCACATCGACTAAAGAAAAATCTTTCAAAAAGGTGGACAAAGCTTCTAGAAAAGATTTCCAATTAGATCCTGTCAAGGAGAAGTCGAAACCTCAGAAGAGGAGCATACAGGACCATGGAAGCCACCAGATAAGTAGACATGTATGTTAGGTTGTATTGCAATTAATTTGATAAAATATATCTTAAAAAAGTTCTTCCAAACGCTAGCGGATATAGCCAGAGATGCTAGGTAATTGGTGTAGGGCGTACCGTATGGTGTAGGGCGTCTTATAGGGATGAATGTCCATAACCAGGGGCTGAATACCAGTGGGATATCCTCACTGACACTCATTGGATCAATGTAATTCATGGAGTCATTCTTTGTCATTTTCACACGTGAGGACCCATGGGCTAACCTGGAGAAGGTGGAAGGTGAGGGAGTTTCCTGGTACTTGAAAACTTTCCTGAGCAGTTTAGGAGAAAACATTCTCCCACCTCCAGAAGAAGACCGCTGTATAGTGATTTATTCAACTAATAGCCTGTTCTTAGGATAGGCAGTGAGGGTATGTTAGGTGGGGGTCTGAGCATGATATTCCCACTGATTAGCATAGTGGAATAGTATCTGCACAACTTAAAAAATGTGTGATGTGATGCATGTAGAAAGTATTATCGAGGAAAGGAGGAGAATTTAACGTTGTCATTTACTGGACACCAGTAGCAGGAGTTGTTTGGGATTTGGATATTGATGTCCTGACCTCAGGATACATCATCATTATCTGATCAGTTGGGATCCGACTCCCGGTACCGCTGCCAATCATCTATTTCAAGAGGCCAAGGCACTCCAGTAAGCGCTGTGGCCTCATCTTAGGCCAGTGATGTCACATTCATAATGGCCTGAGATGCAATACTGAGGACAGCCACTATATAATGAGTATAGGTCATCAATAGTGATGAGCAAAGCGAGCTTCGGATGCTACATCCGAAGTTGCTTCATTCAAAACTTTGTATTAATACTGTATGGAGATCTGTCTCTGTACAGTATTAAATTGAATGGGCTTCGATGAGCTGAAGTCAGTTATTCGCAAAGTCGCGCAAGACTTCGTTGAATAACTTTGGTAATTGATTTTTAAAGTGGAAAACCACTTTAAAACTTGGAACCAAACTCAGATAACTCAGTAACTTGGAACGTAACTTTTATCACTAATATAACACCCTCTAGCATTGCCATATTGTAAAATAGGCTTTTTATGTTAACCTCTTCTAGATGTTATTTTTTTCATTTTCTGATAGTGTATTTAGAAACCCTCGTTTAACAATTCCCCCAGATCCCCCAACTGAGCTTAGAGGGATCAAACTGTTACTCTTTTACACTGGCTGCAGTGTTACATAGGTTGACAAAAGGACATACTTTATGTACATCAAATTCTTGATGGACATTGAGTTTGGGAATCTAAACTATTCTACAAAACATCATACAAATAGAAGGTAGCAGATCTAGTTTGGTTGCGACTAACAAAAATTATCTCCTTGACCCTGTTTCAGAAGGAACCTCTCGTCTATAGTAAAGACACGCAGACTGAAACACTCAACACTCCGGAAATATCTTATAACAAAATAAGCAATGGTAAGAGATCCTGTACTACCATTAGACATGTCATTGGCAAGTGTCAGAAGATAAGATTGGTCTAGATTTGTCAGCCCAAAAACAAAAAGTTCATGTTGTCAGCTCCCAGTGTGATGTGGGGGTTTTCCAAACACAACTCTTAAGGACATTGGGAAGTAGAACCACAGACATTAATGGATATTGCAGTCTCTCCAGCCAATACAGGGAGTGCAGAATTATTAGGCAAGTTGTATTTTTGAGGATTCATTTTATTATTGAACAACAACCATGTTCTCAATGAACCCAAAAAACTCATTAATATCAAAGCTGAATATTTTTGGAAGTAGTTTTTAGTTTGTTTTTAGTTTTAGCTATTTTAGGGGGATATCTGTGTGTGCAGGTGACTATTACTGTGCATAATTATTAGGCAACTTAACAAAAAACAAATATATACCCATTTCAATTATTTATTTTTACCAGTGAAACCAATATAACATCTCAACATTCACAAATATACATTTCTGACATTCAAAAACAAAACAAAAACAAATCAGTGACCAATATAGCCACCTTTCTTTGCAAGGACACTCAAAAGCCTGCCATCCATGGATTCTGTCAGTGTTTTGATCTGTTCACCATCAACATTGCGTGCAGCAGCAACCACAGCCTCCCAGACACTGTTCAGAGAGGTGTACTGTTTTCCCTCCTTGTAAATCTCACATTTGATGATGGACCACAGGTTCTCAATGGGGTTCAGATCAGGTGAACAAGGAGGCCATGTCATTAGAGTTTCTTCTTTTATACCCTTTCTTGCCAGCCACGCTGTGGAGTACTTGGACGCGTGTGATGGAGCATTGTCCTGCATGAAAATCATGTTTTTCTTGAAGGATGCAGACTTCTTCCTGTACCACTGCTTGAAGAAGGTGTCTTCCAGAAACTGGCAGTAGGACTGGGAGTTGAGCTTGACTCCATCCTCAACCCGAAAAGGCCCCACAAGCTCATCTTTGATGATACCAGCCCAAACCAGTACTCCACCTCCACCTTGCTGGCGTCTGAGTCGGACTGGAGCTCTCTGCCCTTTACCAATCCAGCCACGGGCCCATCCATCTGGCCCATCAAGACTCACTCTCATTTCATCAGTCCATAAAACCTTAGAAAAATCAGTCTTGAGATATTTCTTGGCCTAGTCTTGACGTTTCAGCTTGTGTCTTGTTCAGTGGTGGTCGTCTTTCAGCCTTTCTTACCTTGGCCATGTCTCTGAGTATTGCACACCTTGTGCTTTTGGGCACTCCAGTGATGTTGCAGCTCTGAAATATGGCCAAACTGGTGGCAAGTGGCATCTTGGCAGCTGCACGCTTGACTTTTCTCAGTTCATGGGCAGTTATTTTGCGCCTTGGTTTTTCCACACGCTTCTTGCGACCCTGTTGACTATTTTGAATGAAACGCTTGATTGTTCGATGATCACGCTTCAGAAGCTTTGCAATTTTAAGAGTGCTGCATCCCTCTGCAAGATATCTCACTATTTTTGACTTTTCTGAGCCTGTCAAGTCCTTCTTTTGACCCATTTTGCCAAAGGAAAGGAAGTTGCCTAATAATTATGCACACCTAATATAGGGTGTTGATGTCATTAGACCACACCCCTTCTCATTACAGAGATGCACATCACCTAATATGCTTAATTGGTAGTAGGCTTTCGAGCCTATACAGCTTGGAGTAAGACAACATGCATAAAGAGGATGATGTGGTCAAAATACTCATTTGCCTAATAATTCTGCACGCAGTGTATGTATGCCATGTGCACATTACCAAAATCAGTGTAGAAGAAGTAAGAGGACCAGGACTTGCAGATCCCAACGCACAGCTGGCTTTATTCCCCACATGTGCAGTCTTAGGCTATATGGCTCCACGTGAGAACTGTGTTTTAGCGTCTTCTCCCCACTTCCTGCCCGGATAAAGATAAAACAACCAAAGAAACCCCAACAATTGAACGTGTGTACCTCAATAGCACCACCAATAAATTGGACCTATCACAAAAAAAGCCTATGGTATAAATACTTAAATAAATACCTATAAAACAGTACCAGACCGCTTGCAAATCAATACAAAGTTTATTAAAAGAATTAATACATGGTTTAAGAGATATCAGAGCAGGGAAAGACGACATCAACTGGAGGAAGACACAGCAGATACAAAGTTCAAAATTGTCCACATACTTGTATATAGAAACAATAAAGTAAAGTGCAAGTGCATAAATGTATCAAAAACATATAAAGGACAAAGAACAATTACCCATGCTGTGTCCCCACCAGGATGGCGCCAGCCCCGACTCGCGTTTCAGCGAACCTTCGCGACCCCCAGACGAAGGTTCTCTGAAACGCATGTCGGGGCTGGCGCCATCCTGGTGAAGACACAGAATGGGTAATTGTTCTTTGTCTTTTATATGTGTTTGATACATTTATGCACTTGCACTTTACTTTATTGTTTCTATATACAAGTATGTGGACAATTTTGAACTTTGTATCTGCTGTGTCTTCCTCCAGTTGATGTCGCCTTTACCTGCACTGATATCTTTTAAACCATGTATTTAATCTTGTAAAAAAGTTTGTATTGATTTGCAAGCGGTCTGGTATTGTTTTATAGGTATTTAATCGGATAAAGAAAAGTATTTCAGTGTCCTCTTTCAAACAATGGGGGGAAAGTTATTGACTAGCAGTAATCTGAACACCACAGTTATTAGAGCATGTCTCTTGATAATTGTGGCACATCTTGGTCAGTCCATGTGGCAGAACTAAAATCTAGGTTTCGGGCATTACTTGCTCCAGAAAATTGACATAAGAAATGGTAAATGTGTCAGGTTGCTTACGGGGCGTAAGTGTGACCTAATTAATTACACCGGTGGTAACCCCTCCTGATCATACCCACGAGCATGGCAGAGAAAGGGGCAGGGGGCTTGATAAATCTACCCCCATGTATATATGTCAATATAGTACATTTTCACCTAATTTTTTGGGCACAACTTTGTTGAGATCCATCCAGTTCTGGGAGAATTTGGGTAAATGATGAGGATGGCTTCCTTTGGTGCTGTATGAGGGGGGGGGGGGGGGCACTGGGAATCTGCTTTCTACTGCACACTGGGTATTACAAATTTCTCAAAGCTAGAAGTTTGTGGCAGGTTGGGATTGCCGATGGGAAGTCTGTGGATTCAGATCTACAGCACCAGCGTGAGGCCAGGAGAGAAACAGATGAAGTGAAGTTCATGTGAGCTGCAGAGAAGACCTTGCACCCTTTACTTGGCAAGCATAACACACCTTCTGCCAGCACACGGGTCGCACACCTCTGTCTGGTGCTCTTATTTCTTCTACTGTGAAGTGGATGTGTTGTGGTAAAATTCCACTCCTTTAAAAAGGTGCTCTGAATTTTGTTAGAAGATCCCCCTGGAAATAGATCGATCACTAACCGGGGCAGACTGGCCATAGACCCCACAGGGAAATTTCCTGTTGGGCTGAGGCCCACTGGGCCACCAGAGCCCTCCTTACGGCTGTCAGACAGGTACATAACCACCTTATGCTCTCAGCATTAATTAATGCTAGGGGCATCAGATACTTGTGCACCTGGCCAGTGGACGCAGGTGACCCCCTGAATTCAACTGTACCATCGTCCTCAGGATGGTAATACAGTTAATTACTGCAGGTGGGGCGGTGGTATTTTGTGCTGCACTGTGATATTTGGTTCTTCTGGGGTAGTATTTTGTGCAGCTCTATGGTATGTTTGGCCCCACCAGCTGCTGTTGTTGCTACATTTTTGTGTTCCCTGAATTCCATCAATTAGGACCTGCCTACAGCAGGGGCCACTTTTGGATTTATTTCCAGAGCCACTTTAAAGTGTAACTGTTGTCTTCATTTAAAGAGTCTTTTATCAAAGCTGTAACTAAGCATTATTAAGGAGAGTCTGTGTTTTACTGAGCATTAAATATGTCTGCCAGATAGGTAGTGTGATGGACAGTGATAGTTAGGCCACGTCCATAGTCAGGGACTGGGACAGTGACAAGAGCCGGCTACACGCAGGAGTCTTCTGAAGACTGATTCTTCTTAGCAACACTTTTACAGCTTTGCTAAGAAGACTCTTTACATCCTATTTTCTAGTAGTAAGAAACATCTTCCCCTAATAAAGATATTACAAAATGTTTAACATACTCTTTAAGCCCCCAATACGCCCCTTATCACAGGGTGTCAGCTGTTAGGGTCCCAAGATCACCCGTTGTTTGTGAAGGAAGTCAGCGTTAAGTGTTCCGTGTTCCTGCAGCAGCACCACAGGGGAATGAACTTATTACATGTGCCCAATATAATCAATGGGTCGTCCATGTAATGCATGGATGTGCTGGATCCCACATGCTACTTTATGGAGGCCTCAAATTAGAGAAAACTCTCTATGAACTGAAGAATGCCCTTATAGGGTGAAAATGTGAAATACTGTCTTATTTAGTAGATAAATGTGTTGATTCTTATTATCTCACATAAGGTGATACACTGGGATCATCATATAAACCCTCAACTTCAAGTCTCAAAAACAGGAGTCATCTCCAAGAAACTTTGCAGCGCATTGAAAAGGCAATGAAAGAAGATCGCAAGGCGATGGAGTCTGTAATTCTTGAACGGAGGCCACGCTCTGTTCCTCTGAAACTAGTAAGTAAAAGTCATAGATGCGACAAATGCATCTACAAAAACTGGTTCTATCATCAACTCTCAGCCCCAACACCCTCATTTGCTGCAGAAGATGGCAAGATTCTGACTTATTAGTATGGAAGATTCCTTTCAGCTACCAACTACCCCCTTCATTACCCAACTAAATAATACTCAGAGACTTACTTCTTGGTGTAAGGCCGTCGCAGCCTTTTTATTAATAAAATAAATTACAACAGTATAAAACCTCTTTAATATAAGGCAGTAAACACACATAATAAAGTGCAATAACATTACAATCCAACATAAGCCAACCTACCCATTATTATAACCTCCCGTATTTTGGAAGGATCCTAGAAGGCAACCCAAGCAAGCTACATACTTCAATCACAACCTCCACTTGTATTGCAACTAGGGATGAGCGAATCGACCTCGGATGAAACATCCAAAATCGATTCGCATAAAACTTAGTTCTAATACTGTACGGAGCAGGAGCTCCACTTGGAACCGAACCTGAGTTCGGGAAATATTTTTTTACAGTACAAATTAGGCTACTTTCACACTTGCGTTCGGTGCGGATCCGTCTGGTATCTGCACAGACGGATCCGCACCTATAATGCAAACACTTGCATCCGTTCAGAACGGATCTGTCTGCATAACAGTTTTTTCAGATCTGAGTTTTCACATCGTGAAAACTCATATCCGACAGTATATTCTAACACAGAGGCGTTCCCATGGTGATGGGGACACTTCAAGTTAGAATATACTAAAAGAACTGTGTACATAACGTCCCCCTGCTGCCTGGCAGCACCCAATCTCTTACAGGGGGCTGTGATCCGCACAATTAACCCCTCAGGTGCCGCACCTGAGGGGTTAATTGTGCATATCATAGCCCCCTGTAAGAGATCAGGTGCTGCCAGGCAGCAGGGGCCAGACCCCCCTCCCTCCCCAGTTTTAAATTCATTGGTGGCCAGTGCGGCCCCCCTCCCTCCCCAGTATTATATTCATTTGTGGCCAGTGCGGCCCCCTCCCTCCCTCCCCAGTATTATATTCATTGGTGGCCAGTGCGGCATCCCCTCTGCCCCCTCTCCCTAATTAAAATCACCCCCCCCCCATCATTGGTGGCAGCGGAGAGTTCCGATCGGAGTCCCAGTTTAATCGCTGGGGCTCTGATCGGTTACCATGGCAACCAAGACGCTACTGCAGTCCTGACTGCCATGGTTACTTAGCAATTTTAGAAGCATTATACTTACCTGTGCTGTCTGTGTCCGGCTGGGCGCTCCTCCTACTGGTAAGTGAAAGGTCTGTGCGGCGCATTGCTTATAGTACAGACCTTTCACTTACCAGTAGGAGGAGCGCCCGGCCGGCCACAGACAGCGCAGGTAAGTATAATGCTTCTAAAATTGCTAAGTAACCATGGCAGCCAGGACTGCAGTAGCGTCTTGGCTGCCATGGTAACCGATCGGAGCCCCAGCGATTAAACTGGGACTCCGATCGGAACTCTCCGCTGCTACCAATGATGGGGGGGGATTTTAATTAGGGAGAGGGGAGGCCGCACTGGCCACCAATGAATATAATACTGGGGAGGGAGGGGGGGCCCACTGGCCACCAATGAATTTAAAACTGGGGAGGGAGGGGGGTCTGGCCCCTGCTGCCTTGTAGCACCTGATCTTTTACAGGGGGCTATGATACGCACAATTAACCACTCAGGTGCGGCACCTGAGGGGTTAATTGTGCAGATTACAGCCCTCTGTAAGAGATCAGGTGTTGCCAGGCAGCAGGGGGCCGTTATATCCACAGTTCTTTTTATATTCTAACTTGAAGCGTCCCCATCACTATGGGAACGCCTCTGTGTTAGAATATACTGTCGGATCTGAGTTTCACGATCTAACTCAAATCCGATGGTATATTCTAACATAGAGGCGTTCCCATGGTGATGGGGACGCTTCAAGTTAAAATATACCATCGGATTGGAGAAAACTCTGATCCGATGGTATATTAATAGGGACTTCTGACTTTACATTGAAAGTCAATGGGGGACGGATCCGATTGCAATTGCACCATATTGTGTCAACGTCAAACGGATCCGTCCCCATTGACTTGCATTGTAAGTCAGGACGGATCCGTTTGGCTCCGCACGTCCAGGTGGACACCAAAACGCTGCAAGCTGCGTTCGGGTGTCCGCCTCCTGAGCGGAATGGAGGCGGAACGGAGCCAAACTGATGCATTCTGAGCGGATCCATATCCATTCAGAATGCATTGGGGCTGTGCGGATCCGTTCGCGGGCCACTTGTGAGAGCCTTCAAACGGAACTCACAAGCGGAACCCCGAACGCAAGTGTGAAAGTAGCCTAAATTTATGAAGAGACTTCGCAAAACAATAACTTCGGCTCATCAGAGCCAATACGTTCTAATACTGTACGAAGCTCCTGCTCCGTACAGTATTAGAACGAAGTTTTATTCAAATCGACTTTGGATGTTTTATCCAAAGTCAATTAGCTGATGCCTAATTGCAACCCTCCCCGATGGCGTCTATATAAGAAAATTAAGCCGAACAGTGCTCTGACGCCTTCTTCCCTACCACACTTGCTAAAATAGCGAACGCCTACAACCAATTCATAAAAGTGTGCGTAATCAGCCGATACCGCCGCTTCTCCTCTTCCTCCTTTTTACTCTCATCCGGATTAACCCTATCGAAATTAAACTCTAACGGAAGCAACAAAAATATCTCAACATATTCGTCCTTCCAAATCTTCTCCTTAACCTCCGGCTTCAAGTGAGCCCCTAAAGGGCCCTCAAAGCAGACATACACTTCTCCCCTTGCTGCATCAGCAAGCCTAACATCTTCCCCAGCTGTCCATTTTCCGAACCGGGGGGGTCACCTCTGGGCTCAAACGCTCAGGAGGGATGGACCTCCTGGCACATGTCCTGCTATCAGGGACTACTGGCTGGAAGGTCCTCTGCAACCATTCTGACCCATGCTGTTAACTCCCGCCCTAACAGCCGCCATTAACTGCTCCAAGGATGCCATGCTGCACAATTCTCAAGGTACCAACTGCACTGAAAAGACCCCCCCACACTAGTTTATGTATAGCCCACCAAACCCCTTAACTGACCTAACGCCCTTACAACCAATCAGACACCTAACCTTAACTTAAACCACATTAACCCTTTCCTGCCTTCTAACTTCCCCCTTAAAGGGCTTCTGTCACCCCACTAAACAGTTTTTTTTTTTTTTAATGCAAACAGGGCCAGCAGAGAAAGATCCCGTCCGCCGGCCCTGTCAATCAACATGCGGAGGGGGCGTCTTTAGGATAGGAGGATGCGGCTGCTACCAGCAAGTAGCCGCCCTACTTACTGGTAGCAAGGTAATTTGTATATTTTAAAAGTACGTTTTTAACAGAATCTGCAGAACCAAAATGATTAATTACAGTATGTAGGCATAAATCGCAGTATAGGTATTATAAGTAACCAAAAAAAAACTGTTTAGTGGGGTGACAGAAGCCCTTTAAGTCAAGCCGCACTTCGCTATGGCTGCGACCCCACTCCATTGCTCTACTTCTTCGTTTCCTTTCCACTGGTATCCTTGTGTTCCTTTGTATGCGATGATGTGTGCCATAGTCACATCCCATGTGATTTTTGAGGCCAGTCAGTGGCTAAGGAGTTCACTGTACAGATCACAATTAACCTTTTAAAGAAGTTAAACACTTTCTGATTCAGTTTCAGAAATTGCATAAATTGTATGTAATGGCATATTATACCTTTACAATTCCTTGCGGCATGCACGCTGAAACTCACCTGCTGCCCATGGGCCCCCTGCGTAAATAGTGGACCTGGTGTCCACCGCGCCCACAGCTTCTCAACTGTTATGTAATTTACCCATCAGACTTCCTTCCCGGCTGCTTCCTCTTCTGCTGTGCTGCTGAAAGCATTCAACTCATGTGCAGATACATGCATCATAAGCTCCTGTAACTGCGCGTGTGCTGAATTCTGTGCCCTCTTCTGTAGTGCTGCTGAAAAAGTCCACTACATGTGCAGATATAGGCAGTATAATTTCCTTTATTGTATACTGTATATAATTTTTTTTTATTAATTTACAAATTAATTTAATAATGTAATTTAATTAATACAGAATTAAAGGTGAACATACCCGTTACTAATTACTAGAGAAAATACTTACTAGTGACTACCTGATTCATTCTTTGCCATTTCTACAAGCACAAGAAGCACAGATCTGCACTTGAATGCAATGAACCTGCAAACAGCAGCATCAATCTAAGCTTCCTGGATCCCTGTGTTTATTCTTTATTGCACAGTAGTTAATTGAATCTAAATAAGGGAGTTTCTGGTTAAAGGAGTTGTTTATCTGTATGACCTTTTGTACAGACCCCACCGCGTGGTCAGACCTGTGGTGGTAATAATACTTACCTGATCTCCGCACTGGGTTTCGGCTCCATCGCTGCCCCGGCAGCTCTTTCAGGCCTGGTGCACTGGTTTGATGTGGGGCACATGACCACTGCAAGTCTGCATCCAACTACTGGTTGCAGCGTTGACATGTCACCCATGCAGCACGTGACCTATGGGTGACACTTAACTGCTGCATCAAGTCAATAGCTGCAGTGGTCACATGCCCTACATCAAACTGGATGTTGACGTGGGGAGACCCCCGAACTGCAGTGCTGATGCAGCCGGGACCCAGCAGCGGGGATCAGGTAAGTAGGATTACAACTGCAGGTCTGGCTACACTGTAGGGTCTGTACAAAAGGTCAAAAAGGTGACAACCCCTTTAAGGTTAATCTCTACCCTTTCAGTCTTAGCACTAAATATGTTTCATCTCAACAGAATTATGAAGCTAAAGTCAGGAGGACTCAGGAGCTGAGAGAACAAAAGGAACTGGTAACAGCAGAACTGCAGAGGATGGGAGTAGAGGAGAGACAGAAGAGACGGGTAGAGAAGATTCAGGACCTGGAACAGCGGGAACTGATGCTCCAGGATAGCAGACGGTATAAAAGTTGGATATAAATGACTATGAGCAATTCTCTCAATTTTAGGACTTTCATAATACTGCCCCCTATGTACAGAAACAGATCTACTATAATTCTGCCCCTATGTACAAGTATATAACTGCTATAATGCTGCTACATACCAGATTATAACTACTATAATACTGCTCTCTAATTACACAAATATAACTACTACAATACTGCCTCCTATGTATAAGACTATAACTACTATAATACTGTCCTCTATATACAAGAATATACTACTATGATACTGCCCCTATATACCAGATTATAACTACTATAACACTGCTCTCTAATTACACAAATATAACTACTACAATACTGCCTCCTATGTATAAGACTATAACTACTATAATACTGCCTCCTATGTATAAGACTATAACTACTATAATACTGCCCTCTATGTACAAGAATATAACTACTATAATGCTGCCTCCTATGTACAATAATCTAACTACTATAGTACTGTCCAATGTACAATAATATAACTACTATAATATTGTCCACTATGTACAAGAATATACAGTACCATAACTACATTGATACTGTCCCCTATGCACAAAAATATAAATGCTATAATACTACCCCTATGTACAAGAATGCAACTGCTAAAATACTGCCCTCAATGAACAAGAATATAGTACATTTATACTGCCCCAATGGACAACAACTTCTATGGTTGGTCACGTTATTTTTTCAGGCTGCGTTCACAACAAAGAATCTTGCTTGACTTGGAGAAGAAACAAGATCAGAAGGGATTGGAGGCTCAAAAATCTGAATCCCGCAGAGCCGCAGCCGAAGAGAGGAGCCGTAAGCAAGATGAAGACTTGCGGAATGAGTGGAGGAAAGAAGATCAGAAAATCCATTTCTGGAAGGACCTTAGGATGCAGCGAGAGAATCTGTATGAGGAGGAGATCCATAAACAGCAGGAAAAAGAAGAGAAGCATAAAGTGAGTACACATTTAATGACTATAAGACTAGCTATCATTAGTAAGTCTTAAAGGGGTTTTCCACTTTTTTTCTATTGATGACGTATCCTCAGGATAGGTCATTACTATCAGATTAGCGGGGGTCCAACACCCCCGCCAATCAGCTGTTTGAAGAGAAAGCAGCGCTCATACAATCACAGCTTTCCCTTCATTGTTTACGTGCTCGACATCACAACCACAGTGGCGAGCAGTATAATTACAACTATGGCATCCCCATTCACTTCTATGGGACAGTTCTGTAGTATTCACTTGAAGAGACGGGAGCCGTCCTATAGAAGCGAATGGGGACACCCGAGTTGTAATAACACATGCTCACCGCTGCAGTGGAGACGGTAAACAGAAAAGAGAAGGCCACACTCATACGAAGGCCACGCTGATCGGTGGAGGTCCCAGGAGTCAGACCCCTGCCGATCTGATATTGATGACCTATCCTGAGGATAGGTCATCAATAGTAAAAAGCAGACAATCCCTTTAAAGAGTAAATACCATTATACCAAACCTCTGATGTCATAGTGACAAATGAGATTTGGAGATGGCAGCATTCCTTCATAAGGCTGGGTGCATGGTGCTCGTCCTGGGGGTCTCACTGTCTGGACCAATAGCAATCCACAGTATACCAGTTAGGACAGCACACAGTTAGGTTGATGCAGCATAGAAGACTTTATTAAAGGGGTTTTCCAATCTAAACATTTGTGGCAAGTCACTAGGATATGCCACAAGTGTCAGATAGGTGCGGGTCTCGAGAATGGCGCCCCAAAGTTAAGGAGAGCACAACCAGCATGCGCAGTGTGATCTCAATTCACTGCTGTGAGACTTCTGAAAATAGCCAAGCGAGCATGCTTGCCTGTTTTCGGAGGTCCCATAGCAGTGAAAACGCAAGCACAGCCACTGTTTCATTCACCACCATGGGACTGCTATTTTCAGAATTCCCACAGCGGGGAAAGGTGGCCACACATGCACAGCTGCTCTACCTTCACTTTGAGAGCCCCTTTAGGTGAAACCCACACCTATCTGACATTTGTGGCACATCCTAGTGGTTTGCCACCAATGTTTAGATGGGAAGACCCCCTTATGGCTCCAGTGTAAACATGTAGCAACGTTTTGGGAAAATGCCTTTATCATGCCGTTGCATGTCTCTGCTATACCACCAGTTGGCTTGATAAAGGACTTTGCCCGAAATCTTGTCGAATGTTTACTTCATAAAGTCTTTCATACTGCGTCAACCTTAGTGTGTACTGTCCTAACTGATATACTGCGGGTGTCATAGTAATGTGTCTGGTGAGAGCCTGGATGCTCAGAACTCCACACATTTCTAAATCAAGAGGGCGCAGCACTCAGCTAAGCTCTTTTGCCTTTGTTACACAAAGTTATGTGGGCATAATAGACCTCAAAGTATATGAAATAGCCATCAAACATCAAGTAAGCATGTAACAATAGAGCGCAGGCATCAGTGAGTAAAGGTAGGGCGCATAGAGGCAAAAAGGAGCCCAGGCGATCCAACTCTTTTATAGAAGGCAAGTGAACCCCCTTAAGGCTCGTCCACATCAGCGATAAAAAAAATTAGAATTTGAAAAAAATGAAAATAACAGAAGCGGTGGTTCTATCTCATGACAAACATAAATGGCACCCAGCAGACCATAATCAGTATAATGGAGTCCGTTGGGTTCATGCGATTCAGCATTTTGCCGGACAAAATAGTGCAGCATGGCGCGCTGTATTTTTTACATTATCTGCAACGGGGGTCCCTAGCAGACCAACCCAGTTGTGAATGGGGCTTTACTATTGATTAGCAACCGGGTAGGTAAAGTGGACAGGTGACCCCATCCCATCCCAATATTAATGGAACAACCATAATCAGAATGGGAACAAGCACCATCGGTACGAAACAGGAGCGTAATGTGGAAGAACCTCCATTTCTATATTGATTACTAATGCAATGTGGTGTTCTCCAAAAGCTATGTAACTGGCAAAAGATGTTTCGATTAAGGAGGCGAGGTCGGAAATGTGGGTTTTATTGGTCCTTGTATATAATATAAAGGTAAAAAGCTTTAAAATTGATAATGAGATCTGCCATTCAGTAATCTGTGGAAAACTAGAATGAATAGAATGACTTAAAAAAAAACCATTTGGGTAAATTAACGCCTTAGGGTGGGTTCACATCACGTTTTTCCCATTCTTTTAACGATTACAAAAAACATATACGTTAAACGGATGCGTCGGACTGACTGTCGGCTAGACAGTGGCATCCGTTCACCATAGAGTTCTATTGTAAAAAAAAAGTATAACATTTTTTTACCGGACTGTGCAGGATACAAGAACATGGTGTGCTGCGTTTTTGTATCCTTTATTTTTTTGTAACGTATACATCAAACGGAGGGCATTAAAACGTGATGTGAACCCACACTAAGTGACCACCAATACTTCTTTTTATGACAGGTCCCGGGTTTCTCTTGCAGCAGAGCACGACTCTCCATGAGAGCTGTACTTCTGCTCTAATGGCCCGGGCCAGCAGAAGCACCAATCTGGGACATTTAACCCCTTAAAGGCCATAGTCAGTATGCCGGCATGCGGACCCCCTCTACCTCCGATCAGCACCCCATCAATGAGAGTGAGGGTCCCAAGCCTGCTTCCAGTGTGTTCTAGCATAGTGGAAGCAGGGGAAGTGGCTGCTACAGGGCCCGAACTCAGAAGGGGCCCCCTCGAGAGGAGGACTGAAAGATTTTGTTGTCAGAGCCCCCCTATCAGGCCTCTTGCACACGAACGTGTGCGCCCCATGGACGTGCTGCAGCCCGCAATTTGCAAGAACACCGACCTTGGGGCAGCCGCAGTGGATCGCTGACCCATTCACTTTAATGGGTCCGCGATCCGGCTGTTCCGCAAAAAGATAGGACATGTTCTATCTTTTTGCGGAACGGAAGTTCGGGACGAAACCCCACGGAAGCACTCCGTAGTGCTTCCGTAGGGTTCCGTTCCGTGCTTCCGTTCCGCACGATTCCGCATCTCTGGATTTGCGGACCCATTGAAGTGAATGGGTCCACATACGTGATGCGGGAATGCACACGGAACGTTGCCCGTGTATTGCAGATCTGCAATGCGGTCCGCAATACGCCACGGAGCGCACACGTTTCGTGTGAAAGACGCCTCAGTACAATGACAGTATATACAGTGACATGACATGCAGTATATACATGTAGGAAATAGACGAAGCGGCTGCTGTGCCTGGTCTGAGAGAGCGATCTTGACTAGCTGCAGGAGTGAGGGTTGCTTGGGAGGAGGGGGCTGCTGTGGGGCCCAGTCAGTTGAAGTTACATCACTGTACAGTATTTTTAGAAGCGATCAAAAGCTTATTATAGACCCCATGTGGGACTATTAAATGATTTTAAAAAGTTTTATGTGATAAAATAAATTCAAAGTAAAAAAATACAACTTTTTTCCATTCCAGTGGTTTTCAATGCAAAAATAAAATCTCCACATATTTGATATTGCCGCTTTTACTTATTTTTACCAGAAAAACAAAAAATCAAGCCCTTACAACACCTCGTAGAAAGAAAAATAAAAAAGTTATGGGTCTTTGGATGTGGTGATGAAAAAAAATATTTTGTTCTTTTTTTTAAAAGAAAGGGGTTTTTATTGTGCAAAATTGGTAGTAAAACAAAAAAAACTGTATGTGTTTAGTATCGCGGTAAACGTACTGATCTAGAAAGAGAATTAACCATGTTATTTATGCCAAAAAATGAACACTGTATTGCTGTTTTTCCCATCCCCATCCCACAGTGAATAAAACTTAATGATCAAGTTTCTGTTTACTCTAAAATGGTACCATTAAAAAAAGACAACTTGTCCACAAAAAACAAGCCCTCATACGGCTACATCGACAGAAATTTTTAAAAGTTAATAGCCTTGGAAGGAGACGAAAAAATTCCTTGGCCATTAAGGCCCCAAATAAGCTGGTCACTAAGGGTTAAAACTTGATAGTGTCTGACCTAAACATAGGTCACACAGGTTATTAATGGGGTCTGCAAACCCGGACATGCGGGTGCCGAACGGAAGCACGGATCGGAACTCACAGAAGCACTACGGCATTGCCCGTGCATTGGGGACTGCAAATTGCCGTGTGAATGAGCCCTAAGCTAAACAAATAAGCCAAGTTGCCTATCTATCATGCCCTAGTGCACTTCTGCACATATTATAGTAATTGTGCATCATCAGGGAAAACTTAGTCAGAACAGTACAGCACCTGAGGTGCTAAGGTAGTTAAACCCTTCAGGACCGAGACATTCTTCACGCTTAACAACCAGGCTAAATTTTGGAAATCTGACATGTCATGTGCTTTTATTTATCCAACCAATTCTGAGAATGTTTTCTCGTGGCATGTCATACTTCATTTTAGTGGTAAATTTGAGTTGATACTGTAATTTTTTTCCCCCTTCATTTATAAAAAAATTAAAAAAATTACCCAAAAATTTGGAAAAATTCACAATTCCCTAAATTTTTAATCTCTACTTTTAAGACATATAGTAAAATGCACTTCACTATTTGTTGTCCATTTTCTCCTGAATATGATAACACCACATATGTGGTCATAAACTGCCATATGGGCACACTCGCAGGGCTCAGAATGAAAGGAGCGCAATATGGTTATTGGAGGGAAGATTTTGTGGAATGATTTTCGGGTTGCAATGTCAAATTTGAAGAGACCCTGAGGTACACTTAGAAAGGAAACACCAAAAAGTGACAAAACTTCCCATTTTGGAAACTACACCCTCAAGGAACTGATCGAGTGGTTATAGTGCGCACTTGACCCAACAAGTTTTATTTCCAATAAAATGTTGCTTAGCCCCAAATTTTTCATTTTCACAAGGCATAACAGCACAAAATGCATCCCATACTTTGTTTATGCATTTTTTTTCCTGAATACGACAACACCCCATATGTCGTCATAAACAGCTGTTTGGAGGCACGGCAGTGTTCAGATTGGAAAGAGCAGCATCTGGATTTTCTAACATGGAATTTACTGAACTGTGTGAGGGTTTGTTTGATGCAGGACAGGTGGACAAAAATTGCAATTCAGTTTTTTATTTTTATGGGGTTCCTCATGCAAATATGTATGTAAATATGATTATGACAGTTTTATTCTGTGGGTTGATACAGTTATGGCGATACATAATTATATATTTTTTATGTTTTACTACTTTTTCAGCATAAAATCACTTTTGTATTAAAAATTTATTTTATTTTGCATCGCCATATACTAAGATCCATAACATTTTCATCAGGTTGTTATGTGGCCGTACCAATTATGTGTAGTTTATTTTATTTTTTTTTTTCATTTTTTTTTTTTTTTTTAACTCGTTTTTATTGAAAGAGAGTAACAAGGCCATATTCGTGGTACAATCGTGTAGACAAAATACAAAGACATATTACAGGTCAGATCACGTTGAATGGTAGTAATACATACATAAACAATTCGATGGAAAGAAGACACAGGCATTTCTATTGCGTATCATTAAATAATACAATAAACGAGTTGTGCAAAGTTGAGCGTAAGACTCGGAATGTGTTAGTCCTATCAAGGGCCTATAGAAACCGCTGACCTCTCCGAAGCCGTTAAATGTGACTCGCACCATAGATCCCATACCTTCTGGAATTTATCAGGGCATTTTCTATTGACATATAACACTTCTCAAAAGGAATTACTTGATTAACAACCTCTTCCATGTCCCCAGAGTTGGTAAATCATCCGCCATCCATTTGAGAGCAATAACTTTGCGGGCTAAAAATAGAAATTGGCTAAAAATATCTTATTATAGTGGGTCCAATTATCAATATCCAGGACCCCTAACAGACATACCTTGGGGACAAAGTGGAATAGGACCTAAGCCCAGTGATGAGAGTACCCCCAGTACCATTTGCCCAGTATGACTTGATGTACACACACTCCCACATCATATGCCAGAAGTCCGCGTTATTATGTGAGCATCTCAAGCAATTGATTGGGGAATCTCTCCCATCCTGTGTACCTAGTGGGGGGTTAGGTAGCTGCGATGTAACATAAATAACTGGATTAATCTATTGTTGATCGAGGGAGATACCTTAGTGACTGGCCTTCTACGCCTCTGTCCAATCCTCCGCTGAGAGATGCGGAATGTTCCCTCTCCATCTGCCTCAGCTAATATGGGTTGTGCTGACATGTGATTCTCCAAAAGATGAGTGTATAGTACAGATACTATACCTCGGGGTCCTTGTGATTTAATAACTCCAATAAGGGGATAAGAAGAGATGGCCTTATTTCCGTCTCTAAACTGTTCCTGAAAGGCGTGCCTAATCTGTAGATATTTTAAGAATTGGGTACGTACTATTCCAAATCGTTCCTGGATTTGAGAGGAAGGAGCGTAGGGACACCCTCGCTATACAAATCCCGCAAAGTGACAATCCCGACGCTGCCCATGTATGTGTTCCTTCTATCCCTTTTTTTTTCATTTTTTTTTATGAATTAAAAATGAGTGAATATGGGAAAAGGCAATTTATTTTATTTACATTTTTAAGTTTTTATTTTATAAGTTTCATTTTTTTTATCGGCCCACTTTTATCTTGAAGATCCAGTGGGCCTGATGGCTAATAGTGCACCACTGCAGGGGTCTGTCAGGCTTAAATACATGGCAAGCCTGGATGCCTTTGTAATGACGTCCATTTGCCATTGTAACCATCAGGATGCTGACATTGCAGTGTGGTGGCCGATGGGTGGAGAGGGAGCCCCCTCCCTCTGTTAACCCAATGGCTGCCACAAGTGGCTACTGACCGTGGCATCTAAGGGGTTAAAACAGCAGGTATTGGTGCCAGCACTGATCTCAGCCATTGCAGTTACAGTTTACACATGCTGCATTGGCCGTTCGGCCATCCTGATACTGGAGGACGGGCACTGCAGGGGCACATTGAGGCCGATTCGGGCACATTAGAGGGTGAAGGGGAAGGATCAGAGCACAATGGGGCTACAGGAGGCTGCAGGGAGGCCATTTATACATTTCACCAGGTTTTGATCCCCACAGTCCACAGTCAAAACCTTAAGCCCGCATTAGAATCCTCTGATTGTCTAGTCTATACAGACTAGGGTTACACCGGGTATCAAACTTTTGATACCGAATCAATTTCGCAATTCCGCATCCTAGTATCTTTTAGAGAGCAAGGGCGGCATTCACCATGTACATATCAACCAACACAGTGGAGAAGTCCCTCCCTCCCCACTGTGACGCGGCCGTCACTGCCACCAATGAAAGGATTAAGGGGAGGGGGCTGTGAAGCTGCCGCTGACCACCAATGAATATAACACTGGGGGGGGCTGTTGGCCACTGCACCACCAGTGAATATAATTAACCTCTTAATACAAATTGTAGGCGGCGGTTGTGGCACCGAGGGATTAATTGACTGGGTTTTGCAGGATCGCTGTTCCCTGTCATTGACCAGACGCCTACATTTTATTTAGGGGCTAATTATATTCATTGGTGGCACAGTGGCCACCCCCTCCTCAGTATTTGCATTGGTGACAGTAGCAACCAGCAGTGAAATCGCGGGGCTCTGATGGGTTACCAGTGGCAACCAGGACGCTATATTGTAAGCTCCATGCTGGCTGTGTGCAGAAAGCACAGGGCAGCAGGGACAGTGTAAAATCCTATTCACCCGAATAGATCTCTATTAGGTGAATAGGACAAGAGTTCTAGCCTCCTAAGGTGCTAATAGTTATTAAATTAAAAGTAAAAAAAAAAAGAAGTTTAAAAAACCCCACCAAAATAGTTAAAAAAGTTTAAAGGCACCCCCGTTCCCAATTTACATATAAAAGTAACATAGTACATAAGGCCGTTGATGCAGAGGAAGGCAAAAAAAAAAGACTGTGAGGTAGAAGCCAATTTTCCCCACTTTAGGGAATAAATAATTCCATCCCGACTCCAATCAGGCAATCAGACTAACTCCCTGGATCAACGACCCCTCTCTAGTAGCTATATCCTGTAATATTATTAAGGCTCAGAAAATACGTCCAGGCCCCTCATGAATTCCTTTATTGTACTCACCATCACCACCTCCTCAGGGCAGAGAGTTCCATAGGTCTCACTGGTCTTACCGTAAAGAATCCTCTTTCTATGTTTGTGTACAAACCTTCTTTCCTCCAGACGCAGAGGATGTCCCCATCGTCACAGTCACAGTCCTGGGGATAAATAGGTGATGGGATAGATCTCTGTACTGACCTGATATATTTATACATAGTAATTAGATCTCCCCTCAGTCGTCTTTTTTCTAAAGTGAATAACCCTAATTTTGATAATCTTTCAGGGTACTGTAGTTGCCCCATTCCAGTTATTACTTTAGTTGCCCTCCTCTGGACCCTCTCCAGCTCTGCTATGTCTGCCTTGTTCACAGGGAGCCCAGAACTGTACACAGTACTCCATGTGTGGTCTGACTAATGATTTGTAAAGTAGTAGGAATATGTTCTTATCACGGGCATCTATGCCCCTTCAGATGCAACCCATTATCTTATTGGCCTTGGCAGCAGCTGCCTGACACTGTGTTTTGCAGCTTAGTTTGCTGTTATTAAAATTCCTAGATCCTTTTCCATGTCAGTGTTACCGAGTGTTTTACCATTTAGTATGTACGGGTGACTTGCATTATTCCTTCCCATGTGCATAACTTTACATTTGTCCAGTGTTAAACTCATCTGCCACTTACTGCCCAAGCCTCCAATCTATCCAGATCCCTCTGTAGTAGTATACTGTCCTCTTCAGTGTAAATTATTTAAACAGTTTAGTGACATCTACGAAAAGTGATACTTTACTATGCAAGGCTTCTACAAGATCATAATAAATATATTGAAGAGAATAGGGCCCAATACTGACCCCTGAGGGTACCCCCACTAGTGACAATGACCCAATCTGAGTGTGTACCGTTAATAACCACCCTCTGTTTTCTATCATATTGAGCCAGTTTTCTTACCCACAGACAGACGTTTTCACTCCCAGTCCGAGCATTCTCATTTTATATACTAACCTTTTATGTGGTACAGTGTCAAATGCTTTGGAGAAGTCCAGATACACAACATCCATTGATTCGCCGCTGTCAAGTCTAGAACTTACCTCATTATAGAAACTGATTAAATTAGTTTGACATGACCGATCCCTCATGTAGCCATGCTGATATGGCGTTATTTGCTTATTTTACGTAAGATGCTCTAAGATAGCATCTCTCAGAAAAACCTTCAAACAGTTTACCCACAACAGATTGTTTAAACTTACCGGCCTATAGTTTCCAGGTTCTGTTTTTGGACCCTTTTGAATATGGCACCACATTTGCCATGCGCCAATCTGTGGGACATTCCCAGTCAGTATAGAGTCTGCAAATATCAGAAATAAGGGTCTGGCTATGACATTACTCAATTCCTTTAGGATACGGGGGTGTATGCCATCCGGTCCCTGGTGATTTGTCTATTTTAATCTTTTTAAGTCGCTGATGTACTTCTTCCTGGGTAAGACAGGACACTTTAAATGGGGAATTTATTTCACATTCTGCATGTCATCTGGACAGTTTATTTTCCTCAGTGAATACATTGGAGAAAAAAATATTTAACAGCTTTGTTTTCTCCTCGTCGCTCTCTGCGACTCCCCCTCATTACTCTTTAAAGGAACGACACCTTCAGATTTATACTTTTTTAACATTTATATAATTGAAGAACATTTTAGGGTAAGTTTTACTCTCTTTGGCAATTAATCTCTCTGTCTCTAGTTTGGCCGCTTTTATTTTTTTTTACATGTTCTTTTTTTTCCTTATAGTTTTTCAGTGCTTCCGTGCTACCCTCCTGTTTTAGTGATTTATATGCTTTCTTTTTGGCATTTATTGCTTTCTTTACAGTTCTATTTATCCACATTGGTTTCTTTTTGTTCCTTAAGCTTTTATTCCCATATGGTGTGTACCTCTCACAATAAGATTTTAGGATGCTTTTAAAGATATCCATTTTGTCCGCTGTATTTTTATTTTTGAGGACTTTGTCCCAGTTAGTTAGGCCTATGGGCCTCTCTTAGTTGGCTAAATTTAGCTTTTTTGAAGTTTGGTATTTTTGGTTCCTCCCTTTAGAAACGTTCTTTTGAATGATAATTGGAAGGTTATTACTTTATGGTCACTATTTCCAGGTGTCCTGCAACCTGCACGTCTGTAGTTCTGGTCAGGCCTATTTGTTAATACTAAGTCAGTATGGCCGTCCCTCTAGTCGGGTCCTGAACCAGTTGGGAGAGGTAATTGTCTTTGGTATATTGCCAAGAACCTGTTTCCTTTATGAGAGATACAAGTTTCAGTTTCCCAGTCTATATCTGGGTAGTTGAAGTCCCCATAATAACCACCTCATTATGATTGGCCGCCTTGGTCTATCTCGTTTAGTAGTTAGATTTTCTGTGGACTCTGGTATCTAGGTGGTTCATAGTAAACTCCTATTAGTAATTTATTGTGTTTTTAGCTCCAAGTATTTCTACCCACAGTGACTCCACATGTTCATGTCCCTCACTTATATCTTCACGGAGTGTGGGCTTTAGAACAGGACTTTACATAAAGGCAAACCCCTCCCCCTCTCCGTTTTTGACGATCCTTTCTGAACAGACTGTAACCTTGTACATTAACCGCCAGTCATAGCTATCATCCAGCCATGTCTCAGTTATGAAATTTGTTGAGAGATCCGCTCACCTCTGTTACCCTCACGGTAGGTGCACCAAACAAAATTGAGATCACCCCTCAAAAATTGGTTGAATGTAAAGTAAAGTATGAATGGAGCACTCTATAAGGAGGTATAGGGACACAATTTATTACTAAAAAATTATTGATGCTAAAAAATACAAATACAATTTCAATTTCAACATAAAATGTTCTTCTGGAAAGATAAAGAGCAATCAATTCTGATTGTTGGCCGTGGCTGGTACTTCAATCATCCACACTATAATTTCTGATAACAACCTTGTTATAGGAAAGGGGGTGACTGATAGCCAACCTCCGCCTAATCAGATAGTGATTCTCTGCAGTTTAATACATAAAAACACATAGACATAAAATGATCAACAAATTTGGCCAAGCAAAATAAAATACTGCGTTATGGTCCATATGGAAAAAATGCACAGTGGGTGCTAATTTGCGCTGGGTGGTTAATGTTCCGGAATGAAACTCCACATATATGACAGTCTCTGTAGAAAAGAAACGCTTCCTTTTATGTCCACAATGTTGTTACAATTGTGACAATGTTCAGTCTTAGAATGCAGCTCTTTATACTTTTTCTCCTGGTGTCTTGATATTATTGTTTCATAAGTTTTGACCCACTATGTGGGCTTACCTTGGCCGGCGTACCTCTGCTTGCTGGGTGGGTTCGCACTCCACAACATGCGCCGGCGTCCCCGCTCTGGAGTTAGCCGCGTCCCACGTGTCTCTCAGCTAGCTGCAGGGTATGACTCACTGTGAGGATCGTATACCTCTCCGGCACAGGTTGATGACGTCTTCAGGTCCTTGTTCCTGGGAAGCGATGAAAAACCTTTTCTTCACAGTGCACTGTTATTTGTCAATGATGAGGTGTTTGATTCAGGGTATTCCGCCAGACGCGTTTCGGGGAGACGCTGTCCCCTTCCTCAGTGGCATACCCCAAATCTTTCAACATTCTTAATTTATACTCTCTGTCGGTCTGATTCAAAGGCCGATCTGGACTTTGGTTATTTTTCAAAAACCGGTCTGGATTCTAATTGTGTTTTAAAGACCGATCTGAATCTGGCTTTACTATATCATCTTTTATTTGCGTTTTTGTTGCGGTTTATTTTCTTGCAGAGTCGTCTTTTATCATAAACTTTCTTCTGAACTTATAATGGTGATCAGTTTATCAATATTTCAGAATCATTTTTTGTGTAGATATTCCATTTCTCCAATATATAGGCTATTATCTCTTCCCTTATTGTTAAAAACATACAATATCACTATATAAAAATACATATTAATTAAAATAAATAAATAAATAAATACAGGTTTTTACAGCTTTTGTATTGAGGGGGTATTCTCCCTTGATTGGCAGGTATTCATACATTCATTTGCAGAAAAAAACGCATATGCGGTTTTGTTGCGTTTTTTAAAAAATTACCTGCATTTTGCTTTTTAACATTATTCTTGGGGTTCCTGGATTGTTAAAATTCATAAGGGTCCACTTCAAGTATTTTGTACACCAACTTTCATACGTATTTTCTCCCTAACTTGTAAGGGTATGGATTAAAAGAGTGGCCTATGTGGGGTAGAGGGAGAGTTGCAATGCTGGTAAACAGCCAAAACTTGCAACTCTCCATCGACACCCACACAGACCACTCATATCTTATATAAAGCCGAATATCTCTAACTCAGCATTTAGGCCTCTTGGTAGCATGCTACCGAATTCGTAGATTTTTCTCGATTCTGCCCGCGATAGTCTTTCAATTTGATTTCCCCCCCGCCAATGTTTTTCAACCTTTTCCAGTGCCATGAAGGAGAGACCCCTTGGGTCTTGATTATGCGCATCCTTGAAGTGTCTGGACAGCGAATGTTTGTCATAACCTTTAGTGATATTGTTCAGGTGTTCCGCTATCCTGACCTTCAAGGTGCGTTTTGTTCTCCCTATGTATTGTCTTTGGCATGGACACTGGACCAGGTATATAACATTGTTGGAATTGCAGGTGAGAAAGTGTTTGATTGTCATTGAGTGAGAATTTTGTGTGGAGACGGGCTGATGTGTTTTTTTGGGAAATTTGGTCTTCTTACATCCCAAACATTACCACATCTAAAAAAACCTTTGGGTTGAAGCCATTGGTAGTTATACATTTTTTACGTCTCTCTTTTACTGAAGGGGCTACTTTGTATCCCTAAATTTGGGGCCCTTGAGTAAATTATTTTAGGTCTTAACGGCATAACATCCCTTTGTTTTATCATTGTATAGATGGTGCCAATGGGACCTTAATAATATGTTTCCACATGTCTCGCCTGGGATATTGTATGCAAGATAATCCGGGAAATTTAGATCTTCCTCCTGTTTTGTTTTCTGTACTGGGTTTGGAAAAAGATATTTTCTATCCAAATTTTTTGCCTTTTTCAAGGGCATCATTTATAATGGGGTTCTGGATATTCTTTTTCTCTAACTGGTCCCTCATAACACTTGCCTCCTCCACAAATGTATCATCTTCCGTGCAGTTCCGCTTTAATCTTCGGAACTGTCCGAAAGGGACATTTGTTAGCCACCTTGGTAGGTGGCATCTTGTAAAGGGGATGTATCCATTTTTTGCTGTGGGTTTATGGAATGTGTTACATATATACTTATTTTCTTTCCATGTAATCGCAATATCCAGAAATTCTATTTTTTCACAGCCAATGTTGGAGGTAAATTTTAAGTTGCTTTTGTTGTCATTTATTTTTTTGACAAAATTTTCAAGATCTTCTCTTGTTCCACCCCAAATAAAAATGATGTCATCTATATACCGCCGCCATAGGACCAGGTCCGCCCCCAGTTTGGGATCAATGTTGTTAGTTTCCCAATGCGACAAAAATAAATTAGCATAACTGGGGGCAAACCTGGTACCATGGCGGTGCCTCTCTTTTGTAAATAAAATTGTTCGGAAAACATTTTCCGTTTGTGTATGTATTTCGCCATAGTGATGTGCACCTGCAGGCAGGTTGTGCGGACTCAACCCCTTATATTTTTTTCTTTGTAGCATATATTGGAGGCGTGGCGATCTCCTTTGAGTCAAGCACACCTGACCAGTTAATCTGTCCTGGAGGCTGGTTTTAAAGTCAGTATGAAACTGAGTCTGCTTATAGAGAACCTACCATTAGCCATCTGGCTCCAGGAGAAATATATGGTGGGTTCAGCATGCATGTTGGTACTTGCATCCCTGGATCGATGAAAGCTGTAATGGCACCGGACGGGGTTACAAGCAAAGTGTACTTGGCTTGCATGCTGACCTGCATTCCCTGGATTTTATGTGGCTGTCATGGCCCATGAACAGGTGGGAACAAAAGTTAGGGACCACTCAATTGAGACGACCTTGACGCGGTGAGTGGCTTACTATGCTTTGGCCAAAATATAAACCAATGTCTCATCCAGCATGGAGGGCAGAGTGCTGGATGTAGTGTGCGATCACATTTGCATTTTCCGTTTGTGTATGTATTTCGCCATAGTGATCTGCACCTACAGGCAGGTTGTGCTGACCCAACCCCTTATTTTTTTCTTTGTAGCATATATTGGAGGCGTGGCGATCTCCTTTGAGTCAAGCACACCTGACCAGTTAATCTGTCCTGGAGGCTGGTTTTAAAGTCAGTATGAAACTGAGTCTGCTTATAGAGAACCTACCATTAGCCATCTGGCTCCAGGAGAAGTATATGGTGGGTTCAGCATGCATGTTGGTACTTGCATCCCTGGATCCGATGAAAGCTGTAATGGCACCGGACGGGGTTACAAGCAAAGTGTACTTGGCTTGCATGCTGACCTGCATTCCCTGGATTTTATGTGGCTGTCATGGCCCATGAACAGGTGGGAACAAAAGTTAGGGACCACTCAATTGAGACGACCTTGACGCGGTGAGTGGCTTACTATGCTTTGGCCAAAATATAAACCAATGTCTCATCCAGCATGGAGGGCAGAGTGCTGGATGTAGTGTGCGATCACATTTGCATTTTCCGTTTGTGTATGTATTTCGCCATAGTGATCTGCACCTACAGGCAGGTTGTGCTGACCCAACCCCTTATTTTTTTCTTTGTAGCATATATTGGAGGCGTGGCGATCTCCTTTGAGTCAAGCACACCTGACCAGTTAATCTGTCCTGGAGGCTGGTTTTAAAGTCAGTATGAAACTGAGTCTGCTTATAGAGAACCTACCATTAGCCATCTGGCTCCAGGAGAAGTATATGGTGGGTTCAGCATGCATGTTGGTACTTGCATCCCTGGATCCGATGAAAGCTGTAATGGCACCGGACGGGGTTACAAGCAAAGTGTACTTGGCTTGCATGCTGACCTGCATTCCCTGGATTTTATGTGGCTGTCATGGCCCATGAACAGGTGGGAACAAAAGTTAGGGACCACTCAATTGAGACGACCTTGACGCGGTGAGTGGCTTACTATGCTTTGGCCAAAATATAAACCAATGTCTCATCCAGCATGGAGGGCAGAGTGCTGGATGTAGTGTGCGATCACATTTGCATTTTCCGTATGTCTCAGTTATTCCCACTATGTCATAGTCCTCCTCACACATCACTAATTCCAGTTCCCCAGTTTTATTAGTCAGGCTTCTGGCATTAGTATACATACATTTGAGAGGTTTATGTATATTTTTTACCCTACACCTTTCCTTCTGAACTGTTCTAGTCCCTCCTTCCATTCCTCCCCCAGTCCCACTACCTTGCCCCCGGTCTCTATCTGCACTATCTTCCCCTTCTATAGTGTAATTACCCTCCCCCCCCAGTCCCTAGTTTAAACACTCCTCCAACCTTCTAGCCATCTTTCTCCCCAGCACAGCTGCCCCCTCCCCATTGAGGTGCAGCCCGTCCATACGATAGAGCCTGTAGCCAACAGAGAAGTCGGCCCAGTTCTCCAGGAACCCAAACCCCTCCTTCCTACACCAGTTCTTGAGCCGCTTGTTAATCTCCCTAATCTCCCCCTGCCTTTCTTGTGTGGCTTGTGGTACACGCAGTATTTCGGAAAATACTACCTTTGAGGTCCTTGCCCTAAGCTTTTGACCTAAATCCCTGAAATCATTTTTAAGGACTCTCCAGCTACCTCTAACTTTGTCATTGGTTCCGATATGGACCATGACCGCTGGATCTTCTCCAGCCCCTCCCAGTAATCTGTCAACCCGATCCGCGATGTGTCGAACTCTAGCGCCAGGAAGACAGCACACTGTTCGGTGATCACGGTCTTTGTGACAGATTTCCCTATCTGTTCCCCTAATAATGGAGTCTCCCACTACCAGCACCTGTCTGGCCTGCCCTGCTCTCCTGGTCCCCTGCTTACCGGAGCTGACATTCCCCTGACTGGCAGAGGAAGTGTCTGGCTGCAGCAGTGCCGTCCCTGGACTGACATCCCCCTCATCTGCCAAACGTGCAAACTTGTTGGGGTGTGTCAGATCAGGGCTAGCCTCCCTGGCACTCTTCCCTCTACCCCGCTTTCTAACTGTTACCCAGCTAGCTACCTTACTTTCCTCATCCTCCTCTCTGTCACCCTCCCCCTCATCTACCCCAAAGAGTGCTTGCTCGGTGAGAAGCAAACTCTTTTGAAAATTGTCAATGCCTCTCAGTGTTGCAACTTGCCCGTTTAGAGACTCGATTTGCGATTCCATATGTTTTATAACTATAAAACAATAAACATATCAGGTATCGTCACATCTGAAAAAGTCCAAACTATTAAAATATAAAAAAATATCTCCTATTTGGTAAACGCTGTAACAGAAAAAAATAAATAAAAAACACGCGATTCACCATTTTTTTGTCCCCTTGTCCCCTCCAAAAATTGGATAGTACTGTACTATTATGGGCTAGACGTTCCATAAAATGCAGAATGCACACAGCTTTTTTGGTGTTTTATTTTTCTTTCTCATGGTATCGAGTATCGCAATACTTTTTTATGGTATCGAAATGGAATCAAAATTTTTGTATCGTGACAACCCTAGTACAGACTAGCCAATCAGAGCGATCCCCGGCTCGGGACCGCCCTCATTGGTCCCTGGCCGGTTAGCTGAGATCCCTGGCTGTATGTAACAGCCGCCATCTCAGCACTGTCACCATGTGTATAGACAGACATGATGACAGTTTAGTGCCATGATGAGTATGTTCGTCATGGAGCACTAAGTAGTAGTGCTCCATGATCAGCATATACGTCATATAGCATTAAGGGGTTAAAGTTATAGGACAACATTTATCATACAGATACACCACTGCCCACGGCAATGACAAGTGCTGTTACCCCATCACATTTATCAACTTTTATGCTAGTTCAAGTAGATTTCAGTTCAAGCGCACGGATTGTCGGATGCTGCGCCTAATTACACATGCTGCGTATTTATGATGTACGCCTTGTCATAAATCAGGAGCAGCATACGGCAGTGCACCAGTCCGCCGTTCGCCACTGGATTATGATAAGTCTGTTCTGGCAGAAAGGGTGGAGGAATTTGAATATCCATCTGCCAACCTGAATTATTTGACATTTATGGAACTGAACTTTAAGCAATTTTTAGATGAATTTTACCATTCTCATTGTGATTCCAGGAGCTGCTCCACAATCAGATGATTACACAACAACGAGAGGCAGATTTCCCAGACAGAAGAGGAAACCAGCAACTGCAGAAACAGTCCAAGCACAGGGTCTCGAAGAGACTGGAGCAATTCTATCAGCAGGCTGAGCAGCAGTCTCAGAAGGACAAGGATTTACAGCAGTATCTTAAGGAGCACAATCTGAAGGCTCCTCGATCAGCCATGGTTCTTTGAGAACTGCAATATGAGGACATCTGCTTTTGTTCTCTTAAAGGGGTAAAACACATGAATATATTACTGTTTTTTAACAGGTATATACAAAGTGCTGCTGTATAGATGGAAAAGCTAGAAAGAGAGCGTCCTCAGTTGTGGATAACTTATAATGATGACAAATAGCAAACCTACAAGACTACCTGGGGCTCTTCATCAGGCATACTGTAGATTAACACCGTTCAAAAACACAATAAAAACCGCGCTGCTCTCATTTAGCAGGAACAGGTTCAATCAGTCCAAAGTACATGGAGAGTCTCTTGACGTAGTCAATCCCTGGTTAACAGAAGTGGACTCCAAACAAATCTCTGCCCCTATATCCTATATTTAACCAGAAAAGGAGCACGAAATAGTGAAGTACCACAAATATTTTCAGATACCCAGCATTTATTCTACTTACAAAACGTCATAAAATCACAAGCATGTAATAAAAACCAGTTTCCTGTCATGTGTCTGACCCAGGTTTCACTTCTGCTTCTTCAGGGGCAGAGATTTATTTGGACTCTTGGAGTCAAGAGACTCTCCATGTACTTTGGACTAATTAAACCTGTTCCTGCGAAATGGGAGCAGCACCGTTTTTATTGTATTTTTGAACATTGTGTGAATGGGACCCACTTCACCTGAAACCTGCAGCGCTCACAGTAGGAGAAACTATTTGGAACAGTTTTTTTATTATGGATTAACACAGTATCCAAGGGGGTCACATATTTATCTACAAAAGGATATTGGAATTGGATGATAATTAAGACAAGTGATATAAATCAGAACCATTGATATGAATAATAAACAGCAGTATATATTAGAGAAGTTCATAGTTAAGTGTGAAACTTTTATTGACCTCTGATCCATGGTTTCATTCATGGTTTATGATGCCTCCACGGAGTATGAGGGACACATTCCTTAAACGGTTGTCCAGGACTTTAATAAACTTAGAATAGCCATCAATATTAAATTGGTGGGGGTTCGTCTCCTGGAACTTTTGATCAGCTGTATGAGGGGGTTGCGGCTTCTTCATACTGCAGCTCTGTCCCATTCTAGTGAATGAGAACTACATGTAGTAGCATGTACAGCCACTGCCTGTAGCACTTGAGTGCGCTGCCCCAGCTGATTGTGGGAGCGGCAGTAGTCAGACATCCACCATTGAGCTAGTGATGGCCTATCCTAAGGATAGTTCATCAGAATTAAAAGGGTTTTCTGAAACTTTCATACTGATTAACTATTCTCTGGATAGGTCATCAGTATCTGATGGGTGGGGGTCAGACACCTGGGACCCCCTCCGATCAGCTGTTTGATAAGGCACCGGCGCTTCTGTGAACACAACAGACTTCTCCGTGCTCACCAAGCACAGAGTCGTACATTGTATAGCTGCTGTGCTTGGTATTGCGCTCAGCCCCATTCACTTCTCTGGGGCTGAGCTGCGCCTTGGCCAAGTGACTGGTCAATGTGTCGTCATCTGGCCTAGGGAAAGCAGTAAGATGGCCAATGCACTACTGCGGGTGTCGGACCTCCACCGATCAGATACTGATGACCTATCCAGAGGATAGGTCATCAGTATTAACATCTCAGAAGACCCCCTTTAAAGTCCTAGAAAACCTGATAAAGTAGAATGAGAAATCGATGCGGCACATTCATGTTGTCATGAGTTTGCACTTCTATGCCTGAAATTACTTTTTAATATCAATATTTTCATGTCTGTGATGTCGTGGTCAAGACCACAAGAATGTTTTGCCACAGGTAGACCTTTTTTTACTTTTATTGTATGAGTCCTTATTCTCTTTCTAAGTTTCTGTCCTGCTTCACCAACACAGAGATCCCCACCTGGACATTTTGTACATACAAATACATAGACCTCATGTGTTGTGTGCTGAGAATCTGTATCTTGTCGTTATGTATGGACATGCTTTACATTTTGTCTGGTTCTGCAGTAAATTTTCCTATTGGAGAGGACAGTGAGCTCCTGACAATAATGTTTCTCAGATGAGGGGGCTCTCTATAACCGAGAGAAGTCCGGAAAATGTGAATTGTTTTTTTTCTTGTAATATCAGATATGTTTTTGGTGTAGCTCTCCTCAGCATCTAAAGATGCCAAGGGCACCCAATGCTTTTCTTGCTTTATTGCTGGAGCTCACTTCTTGGTGTTCCAGTGGCTCTGGCAATTTGATTTTCTTTGGTTGTTTGATGGCAACACTGATTCAATATACGGTTACAACATATGTGTTACATCGAATAGCCTGACTGTAGACAATTAAAGTGTAACTGCCCTTCTATTTTTATTTGTGTAATGTATAGGGGCAGTGATACAGACAATTTTTGTAATATACTTGTAATATACTGAAATCATACATTTCTATTAGAAAAATAGCTCTAAAGTGGCCCATTTGAGCGTTAGCAAAGCTCCTCTGTCTTCTGTTTACATAACAGAGGAGACTTGCTAACACTGACTGCGTTATGTACACAGGAGACAGAGGAGCGTTGCTAAGGTTTAAGATGGGCCACTTTAGAGTTATTTTTTAATAGAAATGTATGATTTCAGTAATTACAATTCTATAAATTACAAAAATAAAAATAGCATGGCAGCTACGCTTGAAGTTTTGTACTGTATATGTTCTGAGGTAATATGTTGGGTGGTTGAGTTCTGGTACTGCAATGTCTCTGTTTTATTGATTGTGATGATTATGCCCAGAAAGTTTATTTCGGGTAAAGGAGTAGATGAATGTCCCTGCACAGACTGATTCTATCCAATCGGTGCTGCCATTTTCAGACTGCAGGTACACACCCAACTGGTAACACCCCTCTGTACCCTTACTGCAGACTGCTAGCAATTCACTCATAACTTCTAGTAGAAATAATAAAGGAATGGCACAGCATAGAGTCATAAGAATAGATGCTCCAGAATTGTTATTACATGGGGAATGCATGACGCTATTAAATCAGACATGTCAGGAGCGGAGACAGGTCCTCTTTAAGGGTACGGCCACATGGTCAGCATTGAATAAAATAAAAAAAAGAGAAGCTGTATCTGTCCTTTATATTTTCTCTCCTTTTATGATCCACTCCTGATTTTGGCTTCTAAAAGGAAACCTGACTGTGTGGCCGTCACCTAACGTAAACGCTTTCCAATCAACTCATGGAGAGGTAATTAGCACAGAGGTTCACATATATATATTTTTTTTTTCTCTATGCATTGCGGATGTTACTCGATGTGCTCAATAAAATGCAAGAAATGTACAAATGTTTCTGTGTTATTAGTTTATTTAGATTGTGTTTGTCTGTAATTTTTCAGAGAATAATAATTACAACCCCATTTTAGCCTGTATGTAATGGAGGGATCCTCTAAATCAGTGTTCCCCAATTCCCCGGGGCCTACCTGCCGGTCATGATTTGAGAATATACCACAGAATGATACTGTACCTGTGGTACATCCTGATGCATTGACAGTAATTATATCACCTGCTCAATACTAAGGAAATCCTGAGAACATGACCGGCTGGTGGTCCCTGAGGACTGGAGATGAGGAACCCTGCTCTAAATAATTGATGTAATACCATGATATTGGCTTTGTCTTTCCTAATACGATGCTGGGGTAATATAAAACCACAGATTCCATCCCTAGACCAGTGTGAGGACCCATGTGGAACCTAGGGAAAACCTGTACGTACAGATGTGTCCTTCCTTACCTTTCTTCTTGGCTCCAGATATCCTGAGATGAGTGAGATTACAAGCTTTGAAGAAGCACTATTTTGTTTTGCTGACAATGTCAGAGAGAGTAACGTCATTTTTAAAATGTATTTCACATCGTTACATAACTTGAGCAGAGAGGAAAGACACATCTGTAGTACTTAAGGTATACTTCTGGTGGTGTTACCTAGTGGCCAAACTGTATTAGTAACTGTCTCAGTGCTGTTGAGATCACTGATGGTACGGCATGGCGTCTCTCCTGGTGTAACTAGGGTTGGGCTATATATCGGTATCATGATATACCACGGTATTAAAAAAACGGCGATATCGCAGTTTCCTAATTACCACAGTATTTTGTGACGTCATAGAAGCGGTCATGATGTGTGCAACAGACTAATGGGTCCTACAGTAGGTGGCCACGCTATTTAGATATATAGCAGAATTTTTCAAGGGTCATGCGACCAAAGCGTAGCTTGAATCACCTACTGACTGACTTTTTATTTTTAATACATAAAACTTATACTTTTATTATTTCTATTTAAAAATGAACACTCTAAATTGATATTTAAAAATCCTCAGGATGAGCGGTGAGAGCTGGTGTACAAATTATGTATACCTCTACTCAGTATACATCACTGTATGGGAAACCTCCGTTCTCAGGGCTTTCCCAGATTCCTAAATCTTTACAGCAACTTTATGTTTAGTTGCATGTGTGTCTCTGCTATGGAGACTCTTAGCGCTCATCTGACTCTAAAATGTAAAGTGCTCCTGCTCCCCTACATGTTTCGCCGAACCTTCGGCGTCCTCAGGGGATATGCAGGTCCCCTGAGGACGCCGAAGGTTCGGCGAAACATGTAGGGAAGCAGGAGCACTTTACATTTTAGAGTCAGATGAGCGCTAAGAGTCTCCATAGCAGAGACACACATGCAACTAAACATAAAGTTGCTGTAAAGATTTAGGAATCTGGGCAAGCCCTGAGAACGTTATCAGGAGCTATCCCATACAGTGATGTATACTTAGTAGAGGTATACATAATTTGTACACCAGCTCTCACCGCTCATCCTGAGGATTTTTAAATATCAATTTAGAGTGTTAATTTTTAAATAGAAATAATAAAAGTATAAGTTTTATGTATTAAAAATAAAAAGTCAGTCAGTAGGTGATTCAAGCTACGCTTTGGTCGCATTACCCTTGAAAAATTCTTCTTCAGAAGCGGTCATGTGCGCTGACCGCTTCAAAATCTGCGGCCGCCCGCCCCAACATGATTCTATACCAATTGCTGCCCGCAGCAGCTACCCCGGCTCCTCCATGCAGGCTCCCATAATGCAGTCTCAGCCCACTGACGTCGGAATCAGATCACAGGCAGGAGCACCACCAACACTTCTGCTTACAGCCTGCAATACACCTTCTAGTAGGAGATGATACACAAGATTTCTATAAACTAGGGATGTCCTGATACCGATACCAGTATCGGTATCGGAACCGATACTGGACATTTGCAGAGTACTTGTACTTGTGCAAATGTCCCCAATACCACTGCCGATACCTGCAGTTGGGCGTGGGGGAAGGAATTCTGTGACTCGCATTCCCGGCACCGACCTCTGAGAGGACACTGTGATCCGCGCAATTAACCCCTCAGGTAATGCTATAAGCATTAGCAATGCGCCGCACAGACAGAAGAAGGAGCGCCCCCGGTGCACGTGAGTATAATGCTGCTCACTAACATACCATGGCAGCCAGGACTTCAGTAGCGTCCTGGCTGCCATAGTAACCGATCAGAGCCCCAGCATTACACTGCTGGGACTCCGATCGGAACTGCCCACTGCCACCAATGATGGGGGGGGGGACCCTGTGGCCACTGCCACCAATGATTAATACTGGGGGGGAGGGGGGCGCACTGCCCACTGCCACATGATGGGGGAGGGGACCCTGTGGCCACTGCCACTAATGATTAATACTAGGGGGGGGGGGTTGAGTTACCAGAGGGGGCTGATAAGAGGGAGAGGCTGGGGGGCTAATCAGAGGCTGGGGGGCTGATCAGAGGCTGGGGGCTGTTTTTTGGACTTCTGGTTGGTCACAAAATAAATGTGTTATTTATTTAATTGTTATAATTGGTATCGGTAATTGGTATCGGTGAGTACTTAAATAAGAGTATCGGTACTCGCACTCGGTCTAAAAAAAATGGTATCGGGACATCCCTACTATAAACCACTCGTTCTGGTACAGAATTAACCCTGTAATGTTTTTGATGTTACTAGAAGTCAATTGACTAGTTACAGATACCCGAAATGGTGAAAAATGACATATAAAAGTATAACAATTAACGTCTCCTTGTGGCTGCCTGGCTGTCCCCATACAGTATAATGTCTCCTTGTGGCTGCCTGGCTGTCCCCATACAGTATAACGTCTCCTTGTGGCTGTCCCCATACAGTATAGTGTCTCCTTGTGGCTGTCCCCATACAATATAATGTCTCATTGTGGCTGCCTGGCTGCCCCCATACAGTATAACATCTCCTTGTGGCCCCAATGCAGTATAATGTCTCCTTGTGGCTGTCCCCATACAGTATAATGTCTCCTTGTGGCTATCCCCCTACAGTATAATGTCTCCTTGTGGCTATCCCCCTACAGTATAATGTCTCCTTGTGGCTGTCCCCATACAGTATAATGTCTCCTTGTGGCTGCCTGGCTGCCCCCATACAGTATAATGTCTCCTTGTGGCTGCCTGGCTGCCCCCATACAGTATAATGTCTCCTTGTGGCTGCCTGGCTGTCCCCATACAGTATAACGTCTCCTTGTGGCCCCAATGCAGTATAATGTCTCCTTGTGGCTGTCCCCATACAGTATAATGTCTCTTTGTAGCTATCCCCCATACAGTATAATGTCTCCTTGTAGCTATCCCCCATACAGTATAATGTCTCCTTGTGGCTGTCCCCATACAGTATAATGTCTCCTTGTGGCTGTCCCCATACAGTATAACGTCTCCTTGTGGCTGCCCGCATACAGTTTAATGTCTCCTTGTGGCTGTCCCCATACAGTATAATGTCTCCTTGTGGCTGCCCCCATACAGTATAACGTCTCCTTGTGGCTATCCCCCATACAGTATAATGTCTCCTTGTGGCTGTCCCCATACAGTAAAATGTCTCCTTGTGGCTGCCTGGCTGTTCCCATACAGTGTAACGTCTCCTTGTGGCTGCCCCATACAGTATAACGTCTCCTTGTGGCTGCCCCCATACAGTGTAACGTCTCCTTGTGGCTGCCCCATACAGTGTAACGTCTCCTTGTGGCCCCCATACAGTATAATGTCTCCTTGTGGCTGCCCCCCATACAGTGTAACGTCTCCTTGTGCCTGCCCTCATACAGTATAATGTCTCCTTGTGGCTGCCCCCCATACAGTATAACGTCTCCTTGTGGCTGCCCCCATACAGTATAATGTCTCCTTGTGGCTGCCCCCATACAGTAGCGTCTCCTTGTGGCTGCCCCATACAGTGTAACGTCTCCTTGTGGCTGCCCCCATACAGTATAATGTCTCCTTGTGGCCCCAAGTGTTTTTTTCTTCTAAATGGGCATTTATTGCGATATATATCGTTATCGCGATAAATTTCTTAAAGGAGTTGGCCACCATAAGTATAAAAAACAATAAAGTGCCCCAGACAATAACTAAAGCCAAGAAGAATTTGTATCATGACAGATATACTGTATATATATCATTTTTCTACTGCATTCGGCATAGCATGCTCTTATTAATGAGAGGCTGTGTGGGCTACAAAGTGAAAGTAAAAATCCCAGCATGCATCACAGCAAAGCGTCTCCAGGGGAGCAGTCACATGACATCTCTGCCTACTTGTGATACCATAGTGACAACAGCACCTTAGGTGTCATTTCATCAGTGCTTTAGCATACCTCCCAACTTTAGAATAGAAGTAAGAGGCTACTTTCACACTTGTGTTTTTTGCGGATCCGTCATGGATCTGCAAAAACGGTTCTGTTACCATAATATAACCGCATGCATCCGTCATAAACGGATCCATTTGTATTAGGTCTTTTATAACCATAACGGATCCATCTTGAACACCATTGAAAGTGAATGGGGGACGGCTCAGTTTTCTATTGTGCCAGAGAAAATGGATCTGTCCCCATTGACTTACATTGTGTGCCAGGACGGATCCGTTTGGCTCAGTTTCATCAGGCGGACAGCGTTTTGGTGTCCACCTCCAAAGCGGAATGGTGACTGATCGGAGGTAAACTGATGCATTCTGAGTGGATCCTTTTCCATTCAGAATGCATTAGGGCAAAATTGATAAATTTTCGACATACCTCCCCCGTACCAGGACCGCCACTGAAATCTGGGACTGTCCTGCCGGATACTGGAAGGAGGTATGGCTATAGGCCTCATGCACATGGCCGTAGGCTGCCTGTGCCTGTATTGTGGCCAGCGAACAGGGGGTCTGCAATATACAGGCACCAGCCGTGTGCGCACCGTATCAAGTGATGGGTCTGAAATCCGAAAGATAAGGTTTGGTCTGGAATGGAAGTGCAGATCGGAAACCTATGGCGTGCATCCATGGGTTTTCTGTCTATGCCTCCGCACTGCGAAAAAGTACTGTCGGATGCAGATTGCAGACCCCATTTAAATGAATGGGTTCATGTCTGCAGACAGTGGACACACTGTCGGCGCCCATGCATTGCAATGTATACACACACATGTGTGTATATACACTCACCTAAAGAATTATTAGGAACACCATACTAATACGGTGTTGGACCCCCTTTTGCCTTCAGAACTGCCTTAATTCTACGTGGCATTGATTCAACAAGGTGCTGATAGCATTCTTTAGAAATGTTGGCCCATATTGATAGGATAGCATCTTGCAGTTGATGGAGATTTGAGGGATGCACATCCAGGGCATGAAGCTCCCTTTCCACCACATCCCAAAGATGCTCTATTGGGTTGAGATCTGGTGACTGTGGGGGCCATTTTAGTACAGTGAACTCATTGTCATGTTCAAGAAACCAATTTGAAATGATTCGAGCTTTGTGACATGGTGCATTATCCTGCTGGAAGTAGCTATCAGAGGATGGATACATGTTCTCATTCTGTTTACGCCAAATTCGGACTCTACCATTTGAATGTCTCAACAGAAATCGAGACTTATCAGACCAGGCAACATTTTTACAGTCTTCAACAGTCCAATTTTGGTGAGCTTGTGCAAATTGTAGCCTCTTTTTCCTATTTGTAGTGGAGATGAGTGGTGCCCGGTGGGGTCTTCTGCTGTTGTAGCCCATCCGCCTCAAGGTTGTGGGTGTTGTGGCTTCACAAATGCTTTGCTGCATACCTCGGTTGTAACGAGTGGTTATTTCAGTCAACGTTGCTCTTCTATCAGCTTGAATCAGTCGGCCCATTCTCCTCTGACCTCTAGCATCCACAAGGCATTTTTGCCCGCAGGACTGCCGCATACTGGATGTTTTTCCCTTTTCACACCATTCTTTGTAAACCCTAGAAATGGTTGTGCGTGAAAATCCCAGTAACTGAGCAGATTGTGAAATACTCAGACTGGCCCGTCTGGCACCAACAACCATGCCACGCTCAAAATTTCTTAAATCACCTTTCTTTCCCATTCTGACATTCAGTTTCGAGCTCAGGAGATTGTCTTGACCAGGACCACCCCCCTAAATGCATTGAAGCAACTGCCATGTGATTGGTTGACTAGATAATTGCATTAATGAGAAATAGAACAGGTGTTCCTAATAATTCTTTAGGTGAGTGTATATGTATATAAATATGTATATATACATATGTGTATGTATATTCATATAAATATAAATATATATATATATATTTATATGTACACATACTTAGGCTCCATTCACACATCCGCAATTCCATTCCGCATTTTGCGGAATGGAATTGCGGACCCATACAACTCTATGGGGCCGCACGACGTGCTGCCCCGATCCGGAATTGCGGACCCGCACTTCCGGGTCCGCAATTCTGATCCTGAAAAAAATAGAACTTGTCCTATTCTTGTCCGCAATAGCGGACAAGAATAGGCATATTCTCTTAGTGCCGGCAATGTGCGGTCCGCAAAATGCGGAACACACATTGCCGCTGTCCGTGTTTTGTGGATCCGTGGATCCGCAAAACACACACGGATGTGTGAATGGACCCTTAGACATAAATACATACACAAACATACATATAGATACATACACACATATATACACATACGGTCAGTGCCCATGCAATGCAGACCGCAATGTATATACACATATAAATATATTTAACACGTGTGTTATATTTTGTGTATCAATAAATATGTATGTGTGTGTATATATATATATATATATAAATAAAGCAAAACAACAGCACTCTCATTAGATGAAAATAGGAAAAAGATTATTCACCCATGTGGACACGATGTTTGTGTATATATATATATATATATATATATTCCAAAAAGCAGGCAGCACTCCAAGGTAAAGCTGTATGTATATACACTGCTCAAAAAAATAAAGGGAACACAAAAATAACATCCTAGATCTGAATTAATTAAATATTCTTCTGAAATACTTTGTTCTTTACATAGTTGAATGTGCTGACAACAAAATCACACAAAAATAAAAAAATGGAAATCAAACTTTTTAACCCATGGAGGTCTGGATTTGGAGTCACACTCAAAATTAAAGTGGAAAAACACACTACAGGCTGATCCAACTTTGATGTAATGTCCTTAAAACAAGTCAAAATGAGGCTCAGTAGTGTGTGTGGCCTCCACATGCCTGTATGACCTCCCTACAACGCCTGTGCATGCTCCTGATGAGGTGGCGGACGGTTTCCTGAGGGATCTCCTCCCAGACCTGGACTAAAGCATCTGCCAACTCCTGGACAGTCTGTGGTGCAACGTGACGCTGGTGGATAGAGCGAGACATGATGTCCCAGATGTGCTCAATTGGATTCAGGTCTGGGGAATAGGCGGGTGTCACGAGGGTGTCAAGAGCCACGCCTGACTCCGTTATACCCGGGGTCAGGAAGTCGCAGCGGGTGGCTGCGCGCTCTATATAGAAAGATTGTGCTATTTCTTAATGGTAGCTTTCTGGGTTTGCCTTGCAACCCTTTTTGGCTCACTCAGTGATCCGTAGCTCCTTCTCCTCAGCTGTTTCTTGTCCAGCACTCCCAACCTCCTTATATTCCCCTCTCCCACTTCTCTGGTTGCCAGATATAGAGCTTCCTGCCTTGACTTCTATACTGACCCACTGGAGCTGTGTAACTGTGTTCCCTAGTTGTTGTTCCAGAACGTTACCCTCCGGATCCCTGTTGAGCCTTTGTGGTCTGCTGTTATCGCCCACCTGGGATTATATGTTTGTCTGTATTGTCTGTCCTCTCCTTGGTGTTTTCCTCTTAGTGTCAGTGGTGCGGACTAGGGATTCCACCGCCCCGTTCACTACATAGGGCTCATCTTAGGGAAAGCCAGGGTTTAGGCACGTGATCGGCGTACGGGTGAGGAACCCGTCTAGGGACGTCAGGGCAGTCAGGTGCCAGCCGCAAGGTGAGTCAGGGGTCACCACCTTTCCCTCTCCCTTGGACAGGGCCTTCCTATTTACCTCCCTTTGCGTGACGCCGGTCATTACAGCGGGCCAGTCCATAGCATCAATGCTATCGTCTTGCAGGAACTGCTGACACGCTCCAGCCACATGAGGTCTAGCATTGTCTTGCATTAGGAGGAACCCAGGGCCAACCGCACCAGCATATGGTCTCACAAGGGGTCTGAGGATCTCATCTCGGTACCTAATTGCAGTCAGGCTACCTCGGGCGAGCACATGGAGGGCTGTGCGGCCCTCCAAAGAAATGCCACCCACACCATTACTGACCCAATGCCAAATCTGTCATGTTGGAGGATGTTGCAGGCAGCAGAACGTTCTCCACGGCGTCTCCAGACTCTGTCATGTCTGTCACATGTGCTCAGTGTGAATCTGCTTTCATCTGTGAAGAGCACAGAGAGCCAGTGGCGAATTTGCCAATCTTGGTGTTCTCTGGCAAATGCCAAACGTCCTGCACGGTGTTGGGCTGTAAGCACAACCCCCACCTGTGGACGTCGGGCCCTCATATCACCCTCATGGAGTCTGTTTCTGACCGTTTGAGCAGACACATGCACATTTGTGGCCTGCGGGAGGTCATTTTGCAGGGCTCTGGCAGTGCTCCTCCTGTTCCTCCTTGCACAAAGGCGGAGGTAGCGGTCCTGCTGCGGGGTTGTTGCCCTCCTACGGCCTCCTCCACGTCTCCTGATGTACTGGCCTGTCTCCTGGTAGCGCCTCCATGCTCTGGACACTACGCTGACAGACACAGCAAACCTTCTTGCCACAGCTCGCATTGATGTGCCATCCTGGATAAGCTGCACTACCTGAGCCACTTGTGTGGGTTGTAGACTCAGTCTCATGCTACCACTAGAGTGAAAGCACCGCCAGCATTCAAAAGTGACCAAAACATTAGCCAGGAAGCATAGGAACTGCAAAGTGATCTGTGGTCACCACCTGCAGAACCACTCCTTTATTGGGGGTGTCTTGCTAATTGCCTATAATTTCCACCTGTTGTCTATCCCATTTGCACAACAGCATGTGAAATTGATTGTCACTCAGTGTTGCTTCCTAAGTGGACAGTTTGATTTCACAGAAGTGTGATTGACTTGGAGTTACATTGTGTTGTTTAAAGGGCTTTTGTCACCCCACTAAAGTGATTATTTTTTTTTGGGCTAGTTAAATTAGTTATATTGCGATATATGAAAATATAATGGTGTTACTTACTTTGATCCAGCAGTTTCTTCCAAAAACGAACTTTTATAATATGTAAATTAGGTCTCTACCAGCAAGTAGGGCGGCTACTTGCTGGTAGCTGCTGCAGAAAAACGCCCCCTCGTCGTGTTGATTGACAGGGCCAGCCGGGATCTCCTACTCCGGCCAGCCCTGTCGGCATTTCAAAAATCGCGCGCCTGTGTTCATTCGGCGCATGCGCTCTGAGATGAGGAGGCTCGTCTCCTCAGCACTCCCTCAGTGCGCCTTCTATTTCGGTGATGTCATCGGCGCAGGCGCACTGAGGGAGTTCTGAGGAGACGAGCCTCCTTATCTTAGAGCGCCTGCGCCGAATGAACACAGGCGCGCGATTTTTGAAATGCCGACAGGGCTGACCGGAGGAGGAGATCCCGGCTGGCCCTGTCAATCAACACGATGAGGGGGCGGTTTTCTGCAGCAGCTACCAGCAAGTAGCCGCCCTACTTGCTGGTAGAGACCTAATTTACATATTATAAAAGTTTGTTTTTGGAAGAAACTGCTGAATCAAAGTAAGTAACACCATTATATTTTCATATATCGCAATATAACTAATTTAACTAGCCCAAAAAAAATAAAATCACTTTAGTGGGGTGACAGAAGCCCTTTAAGTGTTCCCTTTATTTTTTTGAGCAGTGTATATATATATATATATATATATATATATATATATATATATATATATATACACACACACAAAATTATAGTTCCTGGCTAGATGTCCTGCTTTCCCTCTTGGTTGCAGGGGGCGTGGCCTAACAGAACCGGTGGGTGTGGCTTAGCAGGTCGGCTGTGTGGTGATAGTCAATCCCCATCCCCCCTGCACTAAGTGGCTTCTGCAGTAGGGACTCTGCAGGTTTCTCTCACAGCCAGCTTCTGACAGGAATCAGCTGTTTGTAGAGAGGGAACAAGCAGCTGATTCCTGTCACAGTTGGAGCGGGCAGCAGGGAGCCGACCACTGACAGGAGCAGACTGCACATGCGCATGGACGAGCTTCCTCTCAAGCTCCTCCATGTCGCGTGCAGCCATGGACGAACTCAGCTGCAAGGTAGAGCAGGACTTAGGGGCAGTGGCTTATAACTGAAAGAGAAGCAGGCAGAGGTGTTTAATAAAGTATATTAGGAACTTCATTTTTTCCCTGCCTGCCTCACTGTAGTGGAGAGTATTTAAAGAGTGGCCAACCCCTTTAATATCGTTATTGTGGGAATATTTTTGATATGGTCCAACCCTAGGTGTAACTAGACATGTGCCCAAGGACTGTAGAGGTGGGATGTCGCTATGCCGCTGACATTCTACTAGGCAGGGATATGAGGGGATATAAGGGACAGCCAACTGATGTTCTAGGGCACATGCTGTAAGGATACCACCACATAATGCGGTCATGCTGCACTTTGGATCCAACACTCTATGGTCGAGTGCCACGTGACTGTACGAGTCACAGCTGCATCCTATTCACTAATTACAACTGTATTGTATTTTCTGTCTTCATTGTTAACGACCACGGTCTAACCAGAAACACAATACGGCTCATACAACCGCGCAGTACTCGTCTGCAGGTGGTCGCACCCCAAGCCCAGCACACCACTCTAATTGTATACCCTTATTGGGCCGGTTTCTTAACCAACCAGAGGATCTGATGACGATCACGGCTGCCGCTAAGAAGCGTTAGGCACTGAAGATGGTGATAGGGGCGCCTTGACTTGTATCTGATTGCCTAGCAGAAACTGTTAGTTGAATTATTTGCAACGTGGAATGAACTGTGTCCCTCTGCAAGACATAATTGTGTCTTTCTAATACCAGATACTGGCTGAGAGTGCCGCCCTGTTGATCCGCAGTTTATTCCGTAGACTTGACTGTGTTACCGCATTGTACTGTGTCAGTGCCATCGTTCTTATTGCAACCCCACCTGAGCCACACTGCACACTGACATTTGGGGAACAGCCCTTGGCCTGTTCTTACAGTCCGTGGATGACTTCTGGTGGCAGAACATATGCACAGACCACATAAAACAATACTAGAAAACGTGCTGTGGGGTACCCAGGGGGGGTATTTTCAATTATCAATAGAAATTCACTCAATTGAACAGAAAAGAATTAATATGCAAGAAAATGTCTGTTTATTATACATGGCGAGGTATTAGTTCATAGGGTGCGGAGGTTGTAGTGCCATCTAGGCCCTGGAGCCATTCAGAACTCTAGAACAGCTTAGTGACAACCCCTGTGGCACTTGTAAGAGCAGTTATAAAGTTAACCAGCTTTCCTAAAGTCTAAAGTATTTTAGTGGAAAAAGTAAAAAATAAAAAAAAATAAAAACATTTTTACCCAGCATACTAATTTAAAGTGAAACCCTATCTTCAATTAAATCAATGTATATATAATTGTACAGCTGTTTGTCTTATTTGTAACCATTAATATTCTCACCTGTTGCCACCTACAAACTGCCAACAAGAACATACTGTCAGATTGTATCATGTTGAGCTTTTTCAAGGGCATAGACAGAAATAAAAGCCCCCCCCCCCCCCCCCCCATCACTAAACACTCTGCCCAATGTACTAATATTCATTAAATTTTCAGTCCTAAATCCTGTTCTGATTAACCTTATAATATATCTGTGTCTGTTTTGTAGATTTGACATATAATTCTATCTACATGAAACCACCACCAGCAATCAGCTGCAAACTCACGGTGGAGATTTAACAAAAATGGTGCCCATAACAGCCAATCAGATTACACCTTTCAAATTCCAAAGGAGTTCTGAAAAATGAAAGGTGGGACCTGATTGGTAGCTATGGGCGACTAGGCCAGTCTTCCTTTACACCAGTTTTGATAAATCTCCCCCTAGTTTTCCCAACCCCCGTCTATCAGTTGTTACTGCTGGAGAAACCACTTCTGGCCTGATAGTTGTTGCGTTAGGCCATATCAAGGGTCTTGGTAGCGGGAACCTTCATAGTAATAATGGTTCTGAGGATTAGAACAGTGGATCATGATGGGTCACAGATCACCAGAAATCATCCTAGAGTTTTTTAAGCAAATTAACATAAAGTGATATGTACCATAATTGTATCATATATTTAGGTCCTGCTCTCACCACGCCCCCTCCTGTCCTGCTCTCACCACGCCCCCTCCTGTCCTGCTCTCATCACGCCCCCTCCTGTCCTGCTCTCACCACGCCCCCTCCTGTCCTGCTCTCACCACGCCCCCTCCTGTCCTGCTCTCACCACGCCCCCTCCTGTCCTGCTCTCACCACGCCCCCTCCTGTCCTTCCCTCCCCACGCCCCCTCCTGTCCTGCTCTCACCACGCCCCCTCCTGTCCTGCTCTCATCACGCCCCCTCCTGTCCTGCTCTCACCACGTCCCCTCCTGTCCTGCTCTCACCACGCCCCCTCCTGTCCTGCCCTCCCCACGCCCCCTCCTGTCCTGCTCTCACCACGCCCCCTCCTGTCCTGCTCTCACCACGCTTCCTCCTGTCCTGCTCTCACCACGTCCCCTCCTGTCCTGCTCTCACCACGTCCCCTCCTGTCCTGCTCTCACCACGCCCCCTCCTGTCCTGCTCTCACCACGCCCCCTCCTGTCCTGCCCTCCCCACGCCCCCTCCTGTCCTGCACTCACCACGCCCCCTCCTGTCCTGCACTCACCACGCCCCCTCCTGTCCTGCCCTCCCCACGCCCCCTCCTGTCCTGCTCTCACCACGCCCCCTCCTGTCCTGCTCTCATCACGCCCCCTCCTGTCCTGCTCTCACCACGCCCCCTCCTGTCCTGCTCTCATCACGCCCCCTCCTGTCCTGCTCTCACCACGCCCCCTCCTGTCCTGCTCTCACCACGTCCCCTCCTGTCCTGCTCTCACCACGCCCCCTCCTGTCCTGCCCTCCCCACGCCCCCTCCTGTCCTGCTCTCACCACGCCCCCTCCTGTCCTGCTCTCACCACGCTTCCTCCTGTCCTGCTCTCACCACGTCCCCTCCTGTCCTGCTCTCACCACGCCCCCTCCTGTCCTGCTCTCACCACGCCCCCTCCTGTCCTTCCCTCCCCACGCCCCCTCCTGTCCTGCACTCACCACGCTTCCTCCTGTCCTGCCTCACCACGCCCCCTCCTGTCCTGCTCTCACCACGCCCCCTCCTGTCCTGCTCTCACCACGCCCCCTCCTGTCCTGCTCTCATCACGCCCCCTCCTGTCCTGCTCTCACCACGTCCCCTCCTGTCCTGCGCTCACCACGCCCCCTCCTGTCCTGCTCTCACCACGCCCCCTCCTGTCCTGCTCTCACCACGTCCCCTCCTGTCCTGCTCTCACCACGCCCCCTCCTGTCCTGATTATGGCCCCTCTGCTCTGTGTTCTCATCACAGACATGATATTACAGCCAGACCAACAGTTCAGGAGCTTTAACCCCTTCTGAGCTGTCAGTATGGCCGAGGTCAGTGATATCAGCAGCAGTCACTGGTCTCACCATCTATGTGTGCCTTCTCCTTCCTGCACTCTGTATATGGTGATATGTGACCCCCCACCACTGCATATAGAGGTCCGTGACCCCCTGTACACTGTATACAGTGATCCGTGCTAACTGTAGCCCACGAGTGCCGCCGGAAGTCCGCTCCGGCCCCATTTACTTTAATGGGGAAAGGTTGGAGATGCAGCCACAGCACGGCAAACATGCCCAGAGACGGATAGACAAAAAATGCAGCGTGCTGGGCATCAGTGAATGTGAATGGGGCCGGAGCTGACTTCCAGCGGCACTCGTGGGCTAGCGTTAGCACGGATCTGGCAGGGGAACAGCCTGCCGGACCCTGCTAACGCTAGTGTGAAAGTAGCCTTAGTCGTGTGAGGATAGACAGCAGGCGCCTCTCTATGTGAGCTGATCGATTTGTACAAATGTATTCATCAGAGTTCTGCAACAAAGATCTGTCCCCCCGCTCAACAGCCCCCCTCCTATGGCGGTCCATGCACCTAAACAGAAATCTATGACCGCCCAGAGCTGCCGTAGATTTCTGGCTTCATTTTAGTCAGAAAACTGTCAAAAATGAACATACATTTTTTGGGCCGAATGGTCACGCCCCCTCCCTGCCATTGTGACGCCCTTTTTTTTTTTTTTTAAAGGTTGGGCTATTGTCTGGGGCACTTTGGATTTTTGATACTTAGAGTGGTCAACCCCTTTAACTAATAATCTTCAACGACGAATGTTCATAAGAACTATATCTATGTGCATGGGATTAAAAATGATTCTACCAAATACACACAATGCAGCATGAAGGGGCTCGGTGAAGGTGGCAGTGAAGGTGTGTAAGTGTCTGATGGGGTCACACAGCTCATAAAAGGACAGCTGCCCGGCCTCATAGTCCAGACATATCCTGACTCTATTACTGGAGATCTCGTCAGATAACTGGATCTCTTTACTGTCACCAGTCTCTGGGCAGATTTCATAGGTTATGAAGGTTTCTCCCAGTTTCTGCTCCCCCCTGATATCTTTATAGAACCTCTCCATAGATATAATGCAGCATGAAGGGGCTCGGTGAAGGCGGCAGTGAAGGTGTGTAAGTGTCTGATGGGGTCACACAGCTCATAAAAGGACAGCTGCCCGGCCTCATAGTCCAGACATATCCTGACTCTATTACTGGAGATCTTGTCAGATAACTGGATCTCTTTACTGTCACCAGTCTCTGGGCAGATTTCATAGGTTATGAAGGTTTCTCCCAGTTTCTGCTTCCCCCTGATATCTTTATAGAACCTCTCCATATACATATTGCAGCATGAAGGGGCTCGGTGAAGGTGGCTGAGAAGGTGTGTAAGTGTCTGATGGGGTCACACAGCTCATAAAAGGACAGCTGCCCGGCCTCATAGTCCAGACATATCCTGACTCTATTACTGGAGATCTTGCCAGGTAACTGGATATCTTTACCGTCATGTATCACTGAATACTGATTACTACACCTCCACAAACTCCAGGACTTGTTATTATATCCAATGTATGACTGACCTCCTCTCCTGTCTATACTGGGATAACACATCCCCACCATCCAATCCCCTGATCTACTGCTCTCCACATCCCAGTAATGTCGCCCTGAGGTAAATCCCCTGCTGCTCATCACCTGATAATCCTGGAATCTCTCTGCTCTTCCTGGACGTTTCTGATTATTTTGTGTCCCGGTTGCAGTTTTCAGGTCGTCTGATATAAGGACATTATTAGCAGCTGTGTTTACATCCAGTAATATGTCTCCAGGACCCTCCATATAGATCCCTCTCCTTATATCTGTTATTATGTCACATAATGTATGTAATTTGTCTGAGATCACAGCCACATCCAGATCATCTACATCATGGAGACATCTATTTATGTCTTCATCACCTCCTTCCTCCTCAGGATCACACAAGTCTCCTGTATCTGGTTCCTGTAAGACAGTCAGTGGATCAGTCATGTTACATATCTCCTCAATGTGTCTCATCCTCCCGGACAGCTCGTCCTTCTTTATTTCCAGCTTCTGGATCAGAGAAGAGAATGAAAGAGATTCTTCCATTTCCTGCCTGGAGATCTCGTTCAGGACCCTCTTCTCCAGGTCGTCCAGTCGTCTCCTGATATCTGTAAACAGGGCAGTGACTCTCTCTGCTTCTCCAGATGCTTTTCCTTGAGCTTTTCTCCAGCGTTCCTCCAGGTTCTGGACTCTTTCCTCAGTCTCCTCTCGCTTTGTGGACAGTTTCTGGAGAATATTTCTCAGTTTCCCTTTCTTCTTCTCAGAGGCCTCATCCAGCATCTCCACCCGATGTCCCTGATGTTCTCCAGCCAAACTGCAGGACACACAGATACAAGCAGAGTCCTCGGTGCAGTAATACTTTAAGACCTCCTTATGGACAGAACATTTCCTGTTCTCCAGGGAAGTGCTGGGGTCAGATAAGACGTGTTCTGATGACTTGCTGTGAACTCTCAGGTGTTTCTCACACAGAGAAGCCTCACAGTGTAGACAGGATTTAACAGCAGGTACAGGAGAGTCCACACAGTAAGTGCACAAGATCCCGCTGATCTCCACTGGATCTGGCTGAGTAAACAGGAAATGTTCAGCTACATTATGAAGATTTATGTTCTTCATCAGTGCAGGCCGCTCCTGAAACTCTTCTCTACATTCAGGACAGGTATAAACCCCAGACTCGTCCTGTGTATCCAGTACACGATCAATACAGACTCGGCAGAAGTTGTGTCCACATCTCAGCATTACAGGATCCTTAAAAATACATAAACAGATGGAGCAGAGCAGCTCGTCTTTCACATCAGCAGACGCCATGGCTGAGAGAAGAAGGAAGAAATGAAACTGAAAGTGCTTCACACTGGATGTAAGTTATTGTCACACCCATTCACTTAACCCCTTATGGACACACCAATTTTTTTTTCTGAGAGCCATAACTTTTTTTTTCTATCAGTGTAACCATATGAGGGCTACATTTTTTGCAAGGCAAGTTGAATTTAATAAAGCCACCATTTCCTGGTACATATGGTGCATTGAATAACTTTTAGATTTTTTAGGGATGGGGAACGGAAAACACTAAGGCTACTTTCACACTTGCGTTCAGAGCGGATCCGTCTGGTGTCTGCACAGACGGATCCGCTCCTATAATGCAGACGATGGGATCTGTTCAGAACGGATCCGTCTGCATTATAGTTTAGAAAAAATTCTAAGTGTGAAAGTTGCTCAGACGGATCCGTGACTTTACATTGAAAGTCAGTGGGGGGCGGATCCGTTTGAAATTGAGCCATATTGTGTCAACTTCAAACGGATCCGTCCCCATTGACTTACATTGTAAGTCTGGACGGATCCGTTTGCCTCCGCACGGCCAGGCGGACACCCGAACGCGTCCACTCAGAATGCATTGGGGCTGTACGGATGCGTTCGGGGCCGCTTGTGAGAGCCTTCAAACGGAACTCACAAGCGGAGCCCCGAACACTAGTGTGGAAGTAGCCTTAGGCTACTTTGCCATTTTGCAATTTTGCCATTTTGTTAAATCCATTTTTACAGCATTGAACATTTGATATTTAAAGGGGTTGGTAACATACAGATATGGTAATAGTCATCTTGCCAGATTATCACTGCTTTTACCTTAGATGACTTTCCACTGTGCAGCCATTCCACTCTCTTTCCCTGCTGCTCCGGATAGAAACATCTAGGGGGAGATTTATCAAACTGGTGTAAAGTAGAACTGGCTTAGTTGTCCATAGCAACCAAACAGATTCCACCTTTCATTTTTCACAGCTGCTTTGGAAAATGAAAGGTGGAATCTGATTGGTTGCTATGGGCAACTAAGCCAGTTCTCCTTTACACCAGTTTGATAAATCTCCCCCCTAGTTTTCTTCCTTTCATTCACCACAGCACGTCCATGTGATGTCATTTTATGGCGAGGTCACCTGACCAGCCCGTCCTGTTCTGTTGTGTGCGTGCTTCCGTACTTGATCATGTATTGCGCATGCTCAAGATCCAAGGTCCAATGCGTGTGCAGCGCCCGCAACTTCTCCTACCGGCCTTCAGTGCTCCACTGGGCTTCCTCACTGTAAAGACCCAATCATTGGCCGCAGCGGTGACCGGCTCCCCTTATGTCATGACAAATGGTCACATGATGCAAGAGGAACCGGTCACCACTGCAGATGTCAATACAGATGGAAGCGCTCATTGCTGTCACTCACTGACTGCAGCTCTCAGCTCCCCGCACTCCTTCTCTTCTTCAGGCTGGCGCGCACTGAATGTGAAGTAGGAAGCCTTCTGCTCCACCATTCACCCTGCAGACACAGATTGTGCTGCCAGGCTGTGTGGGAGGAGCCTGCAGCCCGGGACTCTGCCTATGCTCCTCCCAAACAGTGCTGCAGAGCGATCTGTGCCTGCAGAGGAGAACTGGATGTGAACTTCAGGAACGGAACAAGGTGGGGGCACAGAGGGCATTACTACTATGAAGGAGGCACAGAGGGCATTACTATTACGAGGGGGCACAGAGGGCATTACTATTACGAAGAGAGCACAGAGGGCATTACTACTATTAAGGGGGCACAATGGGCATTACTACTACAAAGGGGGCTCAGAGGGCAATACTACTATGAAGGGGATAATGGGCATTACTACTAGAAAAGGGGGCACGGAGGGCATTACTATTTTTAAGGGGGCACAATGGGCATTACTACTATGAAAGGGGCACAATGGGCATTACTACTATGAAAGGGGCACAATGGGCATTACTACTATGAAGGAGGCACAACGGGCATAACTACTGTGAATGGGGCACAAAGGGCATTACTACTGTGAAGGGGTCACAGAGAGGGCATTTTACAATTGTGAAGGGGACACAGAGTTCATTACTAATGTGAAGGGCACAGAGGGCATTACTATTGTGAAGCGGCATAACTGTAATGGGTGCACAATGAAGGGCATAACTACTCTGAAGGGGCAAAGAAAGGGCATAACTACTCTGAAGGGGCACAGAGAGGACATAACTACTGTGAAGGGGGACAAACAGGGCACTACCACTGTTAAGGGGCACAGACAGGGCATTACTATTGTGAAAGGGGCAGAGAGAGGGCATAACTACTGTGAAGGCGGCACAATTAAGGGATAAGGGGGAGGAGCCACCCTGGGTGCCAAACACCTTAGGCACACCACTGGATCTGATGCTCTCAGCGGTAATTAACACTGGTAGCATCGGATTCTCATACTTATGGGGCGAATACTAATGAGTACAGGAAGACCGGGAATGCAGCACTCACCACTTCCTGCTCTTCCTCGGCCGATGGCTGTGATAGGACTGTGCACAGTGTGAGGACGTCAGCGCGTTCTGTGACCTGACACTGTGCAGTGTCGGGTCACAGTACAGTGCGCAGCAGGAAGAGCAAAAAGACTATAGATGTCAGGAGCGGCAGTGGCGTCCGGAGCAGTGGAGGTAAGTTGATATTTTCTTTTTTTTTGTCTGTTCTGAACAGGGCTGTGGAGTCGGAGGCAATTTTGGGTACCTGGAGTCGGAGTCGGCAAAAAATGAACCGACTCCGACTCCTACTAGATTTAAATTGGAATAAAAAAAAAAAAGCAAGTTTAAATGTCCGAATTCACAAAAAGTTATAATTAATTACCGTATTTTTCGCCCTATAAGACGCACCTAGGTTTTTGAGGAGGAAAATAAGAAAAAAAAAAATTTTAACCAAAAGGTGTGCTTTTGGTGGGTTTTGAACTAATGGTGGTCTGTGGGTGACACTATTATGGGGGATCTGTGGATGGCACTGTTATGGGGGGGATCTGTGGATGGCACTGTTATGGGGGCATCTGTGGATGGCACTGATTTGGGGACATCTGTGGATGGCACTGTTATGGGGGCATCTGTGGGTGGCACTGTTATGGGGGCATCTGTGGGTGGCACTGTTATGGGGGCATCTGTGGGTGGCGCTGTTATGGGGGCATCTGTGGGTGGCACTGTTATGGGGGCATGTGTGGGTGGCACTGTTATGGGGGCATCTGTTGGTGGCACTGTTATGGGGGCATCTGTGGGTGGCACTGTTATGGGGGATCATTGTGGGGGCATCTGTGGATGACACATATATAGCATCTTATCTTATGTGTCATCCACAGATCCCCCCATAACAGTGTCCCTGTGTAGTGAATGGGGGCCGGCATCTGTTTCTGTAATGGCAGCGGGGCCCGGTGCCTGCTTCATTCATAAAGTGGGCAGAGCCGGCGCGTGACGTAGTGAGCTACGCTACGAGCACCCACCCGGCCTCCTGACTGCCAAGAAGTTAGTAGTAAGTAGTACAGCGCTAGATTTAAGATGATTGGAATACTTTAACAATACCCACAAGTTAGATATGATTACCGTATACTACAGTGAGCGGGGCCCGGTGTAGTAGAATACAGTGACTGCACCAGGCCCCGCTGCCATTACAGAAACAGATGCCGGCCCCCAGCACCTCCTCCCTCTCAGCCTATTCACCGGACGGTCGCAGCATTCACCCCATAAGACGCACTGCTATTTTTCCCCCACTTTTGCGAAAAATACGGTACTTCTCTACTGTAAGAATAAAGGCCAATGCATGCAGTGCGTCACGTTACCGTAAAACAAACACGTTAAGTGACCATTAAGAAGCATGCCTTTCATATGCTTCACTATATGGTACGCAACGCACAGTTGTGTTCTGCTGTTACAGGGAACGCAACGCCCATGGTTAATCTAGCCTCTCACTGATAACTGATTAAGTAAATATGTTTTTTGCAGGACAAGACACTTGTATAAGTGAAGGGAATGGATAGTCAATAGTTCAAGACTGAAGCTGTAAACAATTTGAAAAACTGCTGTCATTCAGCTAAGGCTATAAAACCTTGTAAACTCAGATTGTTAGCTGAAACTTTAAACATGACTATGGAATTCTACTAGGGAAATCGTGTTTTACAATAAATGCCCCTTCCTGGATCCTCCCACTGCCCTATCTTCAGCAGAAGATCAGCACACAAAGGAGAAGGCAGCAGCTTCCTAGCCAGTAGTTCTGTGGTAATGACATGTATGTTGCCTTTCTTTCCTGCAAGGAATGTATAAAATACATTCGCATATTAAATACAGAGGAGTCGGAGTCGGGGAGTCGGAGTCGGAGTTAGAGTCGGAAGTACCAAAAACGGAGGAGTCGGAGTTGGACCATTTATCTACTGACTCCACAGCCCTGGTTCTGAACATGGTGTTCTGATCTGTGGCCTACTTGGGGGGTCATTCACATTGGGGCTCTGATCTGAGGCCTGCCTGGGGGGTCATTCACTTTGCGGGTCTGGTCTGAGATCTGCTTGGGGGTCAATTCCATTGGGGGTCTGAATGGGGGATCTTTTTCACATTGGTGTCTGATCTGAGGTCTGATTGGGGGTCTTATGAACATTTCGGTTATGAACTGAGGTCTGATTAACATTGGGGGTCTGATTGGGGCTCTAAGCTGAGGTTTGATATACATTGGGGTTCTGATTGGGACTCTCAGCTGAGGTCTGATAAAAAATACCTTTTTTCTTATTTTCCACCTTCTATCAATTTAGACTTGCCTACAACATGGAGGCCACTTTTATTTTTTTTTCCAGGGCACTTTAACTTCCCAGTCCGCACCTGCAGGCTGTTCAAATCAGACATTCACTGCACTATTACTCCATGGGCTCTACAGTCCATGAAGATTAGCGCCGGCGGAAGCGGAGAAAGAAAATCGCTTACCTGCCATGGAAGAGCTGCTGCAGAGATTGATCCTGCGTGCCGAGGGAAGAGGTGGGGAGGCGTGGCTTCGGCACTGTTTGGCTGACGCTCCGTCAGCTGAAGATGAGGAGGCGGGGTCACATGCTGTGGCTCCCAATAATGACGTCATCGGAGGTGCGACGCCGGCTTCTGGAAGATCAAGCAGCGCAGCCCGGATCACTGCAGAACCAAGCCAGGTCTCCAGGAGAGCTAAGAAGCCAAGAAGATCCTACTCCCCTTCAGAAACTTCAGGTGGACGAGGTGGCAGCAGGAGCTCCTCCCCCAGACGAGCTGCATCGCAGTCGGCCTCCAACTCAACCGAACGGGACCCAGCTCAGGATCCAGGTGAGACGACATGTGGGAAGAGTCTCTCTTTGCCCACCAACATAGGGTCTAATGATAAAAACTTGCTGCTTAGCCTTGCTAAGCTATTCACCCAATGGGCTTCAGCATCAGTGCCATTACAGGTTTATCAGCCTGCAGCAGTGTGGTGTGAATCACCTGCTACTGCAGTGGCTGATAATGGTCGGAATAAGTCATTTAAGGATTGGGGTATCTGAAACTTACCTGAAGGAGGCCATGACTTGTGATGGTTCTCCTTTGGGGTTTCATTTATCTCAATCAGTTAAAGAAAAAATTTGGAGAAGGGAATATGTAGATATTTAGTCTCTTCTCGCTTCTGCCAAAGAATCTTTCAAAAATGATAAAAAAGCAGAGGACAAAGAGGAGGATGGGAGAAGGTCTGCACCGTGGTCGTTCAATAATTGGCTGCAGGCCTTCTGTATCTACTCCTTTATGCGCAAAACACCCACAACTTTGTGTTGGTTTGTTTCAGCATATGGATTCCATCCTAGAGGCTTATCATAATTTCGGAGGCCTCACATGGTTTTCATATGATGACACTTTCCGCCAGAAATTGGCAGTTCATGCTAATATGAAATGGGGATCTAAGGATGTTGGCCTTTGGCTCAGCTTGATGCTACCACAACGAGCGACTTTTCAGGTTAAGCTAAATTTTTCACCAGCGTCTGGCGCAAACTTAAAGAAAGGGATTTGTTTTGCGTATAATGAATCAGCTTGTAAATGGCTGAGTAATTGTAAATATCGTCATGAATGTTCCTTTTGTTCAGGAGTGCATCCAAATTTTCGATGTTTTAAAAAAGCAAATCAGTTGCCAGTCCAAAGCCAGAATATTAGGGAGTTTTCAAAAGGCACAGACGCCGGTGAAATGGGAAAGATTGTTACCTTGGCTAGAATTATTTCCAGATCGTCAGATGGCGGAAATAATCCTTAAAGGTTTTGCGGAAGGTTTTTATGTACCTAGATTCACGGGTATAGGCTGTAAGTTATTTGATGATTTACCGTCAGTCAGAAGACATTTGCTTATAGTTAAGGAAAAAATTACTAAAGAATTAAGAGAGGGTAGAATTGCAGGCCCCTTTGATGTTCCACCTTTTTTGCAGACTTTAGGATATCTCCTTTGGGCTTAGTCCCTAAGAAGAATCCTAACGAATTTAGATTGATACACCATTTGTCTTACCCTTTAAATGATTCACTTAATGATTCTTTGGATAAGGAAACGGCATCAGTTTCTTATGCATCGTTTGATGATGCTGTTTCTCTATTGCGTTTAGCAGGTAAAGGGTGTTTTATGGCAAAAGCCGACATTAAGGCGGCTTTTCGCTTGTTACCAGTACACCCAGACGGTTTCAATTCTTTAGGTTTTCATTTTAATGGTCAGTTTTTCTTTGATAAATGTATGCCAATGGGTTTGTCTTGGTCTTGCTTCTATTTTGAAACATTCTCTTCCTTTTTAAATTGGGTGGTGTCTAAAGAGTTAGGTTTAGGTAGCATTTTACATATTTGGACGATTTTTTATTTATAGGTTCATTTGTTGATTGTTCACGTTTGTTAGATGGTTTTATTAAGATTTGTCAGTACTTCGGTGTTCCTTTACCGTGGGAGAAAACAGTTTGGCCTTGTCAAGAAATTGAATTTTTAGGTGTTATTATTGACTCTGTTAACATGGAATTTAGACTGCCTATTGATAAAGTGGAAAAGACAGTGATAGCCCTCAGGAAAATGAGTCTAACAAAAAAAATCCCAGTTAAAAGATATACAAAGTTTGTTGGGTTTATTAGCATTTGCTTCTAGAGTCATACCAGTTGGCAGAGTTTTTTCTAGAAGGTTATACATGGCGACAAAGGGATTGAAGTCTCCTTACGCGCATGTTAGAATAACAAAGAGTTTGAAGGATGACTTGGCAGTATGGGAGGAATTTTTATTAAATTTTAATGGCCGCAGTGCTTGGCAGGAAGATTTTGTTGAAGCGGGTGCCCTGGGCCTTCATACGGACGCTTCAGGTTCATGGGGTTATGGAGCCTTTTTAAACGGTCAATGGTCAGCAGAAGCATGGCCTGATTGGTGGAAGGAGCAAGGGCTGAATAAAAACTTGGTTCTGTTAGAATTATTCCCTATAGTGGCTTCACTGATAATTTGGGGTGACGTGTTTAAGAATAAGAGAGTTCTTATTTTTTCGGACAATAAAGGGGTTCTTTTCACTATTAATTCTTTGTCATCTCATAGTGAAAAAGTAGTTAGAATATTACGTTATTTAGTGCATTGTTGTTTAGGTCTGAATGTCTGGATTAAAGCGAAGTATATTGCCAGTAAGGAAAATGTTTTAGCTGATTCTCTTTCCCGCGCTCAGTGGGAAAGATTCTTTTCCTTAGTGCCTCAAGTGGAGAAAGTGGGAATTCCATGTCCGGAACAGGTTTGGAATCTCATCCGGGAGTAATCAGCTGGTTCATTCAGAGGTCTGTTGCTCATCGAACATGGGATGGATATTCGTTAGCATGGAAGAGGTGGTATCAATTTTGTTTAGTTAGGAATGTTTCCTGTTTTTTGTTTGATTTAAATGAGTTTTTTCAGTTCTTGTGTTCGTTATTAGAATTAGGGTTGGGTTATCCGGTTTTGGCGAGGACGGTTTCAGGTGTTTCCTTCTTTTTTAAATTAGCAGGTCATCAATCTTTTTTCGAATCAGTTTGTAGCAAAACAATTTCTGAAGGGTGTTAGAAGATCCCTTAGCCAGGCTGATAAGAGACGGCCAATTACGTTTGAGCTGTTGGGCAGCGTAGTATCAGTTTTAAGATTTTCAAAGTTTTCAGCGTATGAAGCAATGTTGTTTAAAGTGGCGTTTGTTTTTGCCTTTTTTGGAGCGCTACGCATAGGTGAATTGGTAGCGGCCAATAGGAAGACAATTTCACCTTTGAGGTGTGAGAACGTTAAGTTGATCAATAAGGCAGTTTTAATTTTTATTAGGAAATCTAAAACAGATCAGTTGGCTAAAGGGTCATGGGTTAAGTTAGCAGCATTTTCGGAATCAGTTTTGTGCCCGGTTAGGACAGTTAAAGAATTTTTAGAAGTTGGACCAAAAGTGGGAGTGTCCTTCCTGAGTCACGAAGATGGGTCAGGAATGACAATATACCAATTTAATACAATACTGAAGAAATGTTTAGCGTGTTTAGATTTGCCTGTAGATCAGAACTCATCTCATTTATTTCGTATTGGGGCGGCTACTGTCGCTGCCAATCTGGGGTTGAATGAGGCCATAATTAAAAGGATTGGGCGGTGGGAATCAAATAGATATAAAAGTTACGTTCGGCCTAATTTAGTTTTATAATTGTTATCAATCTTTTTTAGGTCCAAGCCAATTGATTGTTTGGATTCTGGGTTATTCTTTTGTCTTTTGGGCTGAAAGAAGGTCTGCAGAGCGCAATTACTCTTTAAGTATGGGTATTGGTTCATTATTTACTACAATTTTTTGGTTGGGTTTTAGGGGCCTTAGATGGAAGCAAATCATACCAATTTTGAGAGGAGAGCTTCAGTCGTTACCCCGGCCTGATGTTTTAATTATTCACGCTGGGGGGAACGATTTAGGAAAAATTAGGACGGTAGAGGTGATGGATCAAATGAGATTAGATTTAAAAACTATAAAATCTTTGTTGCCCGAAGTTACGTTGATTTTTTCTGAAATTATTCCTCGTATGGTTTGGAAGAGTGATCAATTTAGTTTCATAGACAAAGTTAGAAAAAGAGTGAATAGAAACATAGAGAAATATCTTCCAAGCCTCAAGTCTTTTAGGCATACTGAACTAGAAGGTTTAATTCGGGGCTTATATCGAGATGATCTAGTGCAGCGGTCCCCAACCGCCGGGCCGCGGCCCAGGACCGGGCCGTGGAGGATTGTTAGCCGGGCCATGGCGATCAGGGCAGTCTTTAACTCTGTACTAATGAAGCGCTTCCATTATGGAAGCGCTTCATTAGTACAGAAGGACCAGGGAGCGGTGAAGGATCTGTACTCACCGCTTCCTGGTCCTCGGCTCGGCTATCGGCTGTGCAGGGCTGCGCACAGCGTGAGGTCTCTCTGTGACCTCACACTGTGCGCCGCTATACACAGCCGACAGCAGAATGAAGAGGATCGCGATGGTGACCAGGAGCAGGAGAGGTAAGTGTACGGCATACATATTAGGACATCGTCAGACATCATCCACAACTCCATCCTTCGTCAGGCAAAACTCCCTCCTACCTCAGACTTTAGACAAAACTCCGTCCTCCCTCATCCAAAACTCCATCAGACCTCAGACAAAACTCCGTCCTCCATCATCCAAAACTCCGTCCTCCCTCAGACATCAGCCAAAACTCCATCAGACCTCAGACATCAGCCACAACTCAGTCGTCCCTCATCCAAAACTCAGTCGTCCCTCATCCAAAACTCCGTCATCCCTCATCCAAAACTCCGTCATCCCTCATCCAAAACTCTGTCGTCTCTCATCCAAAACTCTGTCGTCCCTCATCCAAAACTCTGTCGTCCCTCAGCCAAAACTCCGTCGTCCCTCAGCCAAAACTCCGTCGTCCCTCAGCCAAAACTCCGTCGTCCCTCAGCCAAAACTCCGTCGTCCCTCAGCCAAAACTCCGTCGTCCCTCAGCCAAAACTCTGTCGTCCCTCAGCCAAAACTCCGTCAGACATCAGCCAAAACTCTGTCAGACCTCAGACATCAGCCAAAACTCAGTCGTCCCTCATCCAAAACTCCGTCGTCCCTCATCCAAAACTCCGTCGTCCCTCATCCAAAACTCCGTCGACCCTCAGCCAAAACTCCGTCGTCCATCAGCCAAAACTCCGTCGTCCCTCAGCCAAAACTCTGTCGTCCCTCAGCCAAAACTCCGTCAGACATCAGCCAAAACTCTGTCAGACATCAGCCAAAACTCCGTCAGACATCAGCCAAAACTCCGTCAGACATCAGCTAAAACTCCGTTCTCCCTAACTCAAAATATGCCCTACTACACACACTCTTCACCTGACAGAGCTGCTAGCTGCTGGAGAGGCAAAGGACCTATGATGATGTCATGACCATGTGACGAGTCACGTGTGTGGGAGGGGTCAGATGTGCACAGCAGCTGGTAGAGTGTACAGAACTGTAGCCATCAAATAGAGCTCTGTACTAGAGATGTGTGTGTAACCTGCATGTAGCAGTGTTGTGTACTGTGTAGCAGAGCTGTATGTGTAACCTGCATGTAGCAGAGCGGTGTACTGTGTAGCAGGGCTGTATGTGTAACCTGCATGTAACAGAGCTGTGTACTGTGTAGCAAAGCTGTATGTGTAACCTGCATGTAGCAGAGCTGTGTACTGTGTAGCAGAGCTGTATGTGTAACCTGCATGTAGCAGAGCTGTATGTGTAACCTGCATGTAGCAGAGCTGTGTACTGTGTAGCAGAGCTGTATGTATAACCTGCATGTAGCAGTGCTGTGTACTGTGTAGCAGAGCTGTATGTGTAACCTGCATGTAGCAGAGCTGTATGTGTAACCTGCATGTAGCAGAGCTGTGTACTGTGTAGCAGAGCTATATGTATAACCTGCATGTAGCAGTGCTGTGTACTGTGTAGCAGAGCTGTATGTGTAACCTGCATGTAGCAGAGCTGTATGTGTAACCTGCATGTAGCAGAGCTGTGTACTGTGTAGCAGAGCTGTATGTGTAACCTGAATGTAGCAGAGCTGTGTACTGTGTAGCAGAGCTGTATGTGTAACCTGCATGTAGCAGAGCTGTGTACTGTGTAGTAGAGCTGTATGTGTAACCTGCATGTAGCAGAGCTGGTTACTGTGTAGTAGAGCTGTATGTGTAACCTGGATGTAGCAGTGCTGTGTACTGTTTAGCAGATCTGTATGTGTACCCTGCATGTAGCAGAGCTGTGTACTGTGTAGCAGAGCTGTATGTGTAACCTGCATGTAGCAGAGCTGTGTACTGTGTTACAGAGATGTGTGTGTAACCTGGGTACTATAAAAAAGTGTAAAAAAATAAATAAATTAGATCACCCCCCTTTTCCCAAAATGAGAATAAAAGAACTGAAAAAATATCCAGTCTGCTACACATCATGGGTGTCGCAATGTGTAAAAACACCCATTGTATAAAAATATATTCCCCATACGGCAAACAGCAAAACAGAAAAAAAAAAAGAGTCCAAATGTCCGATTCGTCGTTTTTGGTCGCTTCATTTGCTACAATTTTTTTTATAAAAAGTGATCAAAAAGTCTTAAACACCCCAGAATGGTATCAGTGAAAAGTTCAGATTGCCCTGCAAAAAATGAGCCCCACCCAGCTCCGTACACATAATTACAAAAAAGTTATAGGGGTTGAAATAAAAAATAAAAAAATAAGATTCTGGAAATCTCCTGTCACTCCGAGTTACTCAGAATTGGTAACCCTAATTAATAAATACATGCAACATGAATGTATATATGCCGCTTCACACAAAACTAGATCACAAGTGTTAGGCCTCTTGCACATAAACGTTGTTGGTCCATTCCGTGCATTAGGGACAGCAATTTGCAGTCCCCAATGCACGGGCAACGTGCGTGCAGCAGCCGGGACAGATCCAGACCCATTCAACTTGAATGGGTCAGTGAACATGTTCTACTTTTTTGCTGTGCGGAGGCACGGCCATAAACACCACGGAAGCACTCTGTAGTGCTTCTATGGGGATCCGATCCGTGTTTCCGTTCCGTTCAAGTGAATGGGTCGACATCACGGATGTGGGATGCCCACGGCTGGTGCCCTGTGTATTGCGGAACTGCCGTATGTGGTCCACAATACAACCACAGGCACACAGCGGCCATGTGCAAGAGGCCTTACAAAGATGGGATTTATGGTGCACATCCTCTTATGCTTCCCATATTCCACAGATTTATATCACACAGCTACATACAGTTGTGCTGATAAGTTTACATACCCTTGCAGAATTTATGATTTCTTAAAGGGGTATTCTCATATTCCCTTTTTTATACTTGCCTTTCTTGAGCGCGACGTTCACTTCCTGGATTCTTCTCCTGGCCGGGCCGTGCTTGCGCAGAAGACTGAAGATTTTCTCCCGGTCGGGGCGCTCAATGTCCTGAACGCGCACGCCGCCACGCATGTGCCATGGTGACTTATTCCTGGCCTGTATAGTATAGAGTCGGCGTGCGCGTTCGCGGCTCTGTACTATACTGGCCAGGAAGAAGTCATTATGGCGCATGCGCGGTGGCATGCGTGTTCAGGACATTGCGCGGCCCGGCGGGATTCGACAGGAGAGGTGGCCGTAACCAGGGGAGACCAAAGACAACATCAGGTAAGAGGTGACTTATTTTCAAAAAAAGGGTGGGAATTGGGTAATAAAATGTATTTAGAAAAATGATCACTGTCAAATCATTAACAGATTTAACAGTGATCATTAAGATGAGAATACCCCTTTAACCATTGTTCAGAGAATATGAATGATAACACGGACACTTGTCTCTCGCTCATGGTTAGTGGTCGGCTGAAGCCATTTATGTCAAACAACTGTGTTTACTCTTTATAAATCATAATCACAACACAAACTCCCCAAATTACCCTGATCAGAAGTTTACACACCCCAGCTCTTAATACCATGTATTGCCCCCTTTAACATCAATGACAGCTTGAAGTCTTTTGTGGTAGTTGTGGATGAGGCTCTTTATTTTCTCAGATGGTAAAACTGCCGATTCTTCCTGTTGAAAATAAAAAAGCAATTCCACCACAGTTTTACAGGATTTTTATTTACGACATTCGATGTGCGATAAAACTGACTGGTTACTTTTATTCTACAGGTCAGATCGAATCCGGCGATACCTTATATGTATAGTTTTTCTTGCGTTTTAATAGTGATAAAAAAAATAAAAAAAAAATCTGATTTATTTTTTTGTCGCCATATTTTGAGCCCTATAACTTTTTTGCAATTATGTGTACGGAGCTGGTGGGACTCATTATTTGCGGGGCAATCTGAACTTTTCACTGATACCATTCTGGGGGGTTTAAGACTTTTTGATCACTTTTTATTGAAATTTTTGTAGCAAATGAAGCGACCAAAAACGTCGAATCGGACATTTGGACTCTTTTTTTTTCTGTTTTGCTGTTTGCCTTATGGGGAATATATTTTTATACAATGGGTGTTTTTACACTTTGTGAAACCCATGATGTGTATTTTTTTAGTTCTTTTATTTTCATTTTGGGAAAAGGGGGGTGATCTGAATTTTTATGTTTATTTTTTTTTTTACACTTTTTTTATAGTTCCCAGGTTACACACACCTTTCTGTAACACAGTACACAGCCCTGCTACATGCTGTTAGACACACTTCTGTATATACACAGTACACAGCTCTGCTACATGCAGGTTACACATACAGTTCTACTACACAGTGCACAGCTCTGCTACATGCAGGTGTCATGGTCACCTTCTTGCTGTTCTCCTTCGTTTGACATGTGCTGGCGGCCATCTTGGTTTCTGGGTTTCTTGTAGCCTTCCACCCTGCGGCTCCTCCTTCCCACTGGGAGGAGCTGGATGCCTAGCTCATATATATAGGAGGTCTGTGGCTTCAGTTCCTTGCTTGGTCCTCTTGTGTTCACATGCTTCTAAGACTGCTGCTGCTTCTGGTTCCTGATCCTGGCTTCGTCTGACTACCCTACTGGTTCCTGATCCTGGCTTCGTCTGACTACCCTGCTGGTTCCTGATCCTGGCTTCGTCTGACTACCCTTCTGGTTCCTGACCTCTGGCTTCGCAAAGACTCTGCTCGGTTTCACCATCCGTTTGGACTTTTGCTTTACAGCTTTATTTTCAATAAAGCCTTCTTATTTTCTCTTATCTCTTGTTGTACGTCTGGTTCATGGTTCCGTGACATTAGGACCAAGCCATGAATTCTGACGGTACAGGGCCATCCTCGCTACCCACGCTGGTTGCCAGACTTGATCAGCAGGATCACCTGTTGGGTCGGTTCGCTGTGGCGTTGCAAACCCTGCTTGAACGCACGGCTCATTTCGCTCCCGTTGCCGATGGGTCGGTTGTCGCTCCTGGGCTCGCTCCTACTGCCGCTCCGGTTGTTGCGCCAGAGTCTACCCCGACACCTGTTGTTGCGCCTGCGGTGTTTCGGGGTATGACCGGTTCTGCCCCTCTTCCACAGCGCTTTGGGGGAGAGCCAACTCAGTGCCGAGGTTTCCTTAACCAGGTGGGCATTTATTTCGAGTTGCTGCCACATGCCTTTCCCACTGAGAGATCAAAGGTGGGCTTCTTGATCTCGCTGCTCTCGGACAAGGCCTTGGCCTGGGCCAGCCCTTTATGGGAGAACAACAATCCGGTGGTTGCCGAGTTTTCCGGTTTTGTTGCTTCTCTTCGGAAGGTATTCGATGTGCTGGCTCGTGCTGCCTCTGCTGCGAAGCTCCTTATGTCCATCAGACAGGGTTCACGATCCGTAGCTGAATACGCCATTGAGTTTCGTACCCTGGCAGCAGAGGTGGGCTGGAATAATGAGGCTCTGGTCGCTGCTTTCTCTCATGGTCTCTCGGATGCCTTGAAGGATGAGGTTGCAGCTAAGGACCTACCAGTTGAGCTCGAGTCTCTTATTTCTTTCCTGATTTTGATTGACACCAGACTCAGGGAGAGACCTTCCTTTAAGGAGAACCTGCGGAGGTCTTCTAACAGATTGGTGCCTACGTTTGCTGTCCCACCCGTGCCTCCCTCTCCTCCCACGCCTCCTGGGGATGACTTGTCTGGGGGTGAACCCATGCAGCTGGGATTTGCTCGCCTGTCCGAGGGGGAGAGGGCACTCCGGAGACGCGAGGGCCGATGCATGTACTGTGGTCTCGGTGGGCATTTTCGGTTGGCATGTCCGAACCGTCCGGGAAAACGCTCGTACCTGAGATCCTGTCGGGGGCAGATCTTGGGTGGAGTCTCCTCGTCCCCGGTTTCCCGTGTTGACAAACCACTGATCACTGTTGTCCTCTCCTGGGTCGGGGGCTCGGTGACGACCCAGGCGTTGGTGGACTCTGGTGCTGGTGGTTTGTTCATTGATAGTGTGTTCGCTGCCGCCAATTCCATTCCTCTGCAGGCTCGAGGTTCCCCACTGGCTCTTGAGGCGATAGACGGCAGACCCCTTCTGCCGCCACACGTGACTCATGAGACCCTTCCAGTGGGGATAGCCATTGGTGCCGTTCACAGAGAGTCGGTCTGCCTCCAGGTTATTTAGTCTCCACACTACTCGGTGGTCTTGGGGTACCCCTGGCTCCAGAAGCATAATCCGACTTTCGATTGGAGATCGGTCGAGATCCTCTCGTGGTCACCGCAGTGTGGGGCTAGTTGCATCCATGGGTCTGTCAAGTTGCTGTGTACTTCCTCGGACTCTCTGTTGCCTCGATGTATTCGATAAGGTGCGCGCGGTTGCCCTACCTCCGCACCGCCCATACGATTGTGCCATAGAGTTACAATCTGGTGCCGTTCCTCCTCGTGGCAAAGTCTATCCACTGTCGGTAGCGGAGAATGAGGCCATGGAGGAGTACGTGAGGGAGGCGCTTTTACGCGGACACATTCGCAAATCTTCGTCCCCGGCAGGGGCTGGATTTTTCTTTGTGAAAAAGAAGGGCGGTGAGTTGAGGCCTTGCATCGATTACAGGGGTCTCAATCGCATCACGATCAAGAACGCTTACCCGATACCCTTGATTTCCGAGCTGTTCGATCGCCTTAAAGGGGCCACGGTCTTTACCAAACTCGACCTGAGGGCGGCATATAACCTGGTAAGGATCAAGGCGGGCGATGAGTGGAAGACCGCGTTTAACACCAGGACCGGTCATTATGAATCCTTGGTTATGCCCTTTGGGTTGTGCAATGCGCCCGCAGTCTTTCAGGAATTCATCAACAATGTTTTCCGTGACCTGTTGCAGCAGTGTGTGGTGGTCTATTTGGATGACATCTTGGTATATTCTGAATCCATGGAGGCCAACGGTTACGAGAGAACAAGCTGTTCGGTAAGCTTGAGAAATGCGAATTTCACCGATCCCAGGTAACCTTCTTAGGTTACATCATTTCCGCTGAGGGGTTCTCCATGGATCCTGAGAAGGTTTCGGCTGTCTTACAGTGGCCCCAGCCCAGTGGTCTTCGTTCCCTGCAGCGCTTTTTGGGCTTCGCCAATTATTATCGGAAGTTCATCAGGGACTTTTCCATGCTGGCCAAGCCTCTCACGGATCTGACCAGGAAGGGCAGTAATTCCCAGGTCTGGCCGCTCGAGGCCATCCGAGCTTTTGAGGCCCTAAAGTCCGCCTTTGTGTCGGCTCCGATTCTGTCGCATCCCAACCCTGGGTTGCCCTTTGTCCTCGAGGTGGACGCGTCTGAGACGGGAGTAGGCGCCCTTCTGTCTCAGCGTAGAACACCAGAGGGTCCTCTGCTTCCTTGTGGGTTTTACTCCCGGAAACTGTCTTCCGCGGAGTGCAACTATCAGATTGGTGACAGGGAGTTATTGGCCATCGTGCAGGCCCTTAAAGAATGGAGGCACTTGCTCGAGGGTTCGGTGGTTCCGGTTCTCATCCTGACGGACCACAAGAATCTGACCTACCTTTCTGAGGCCAAGAGATTGACACCACGTCAGGCCAGATGGGCTCTGTTCTTGTCACGTTTTAATTACGTGGTCTCCTACCTACCCGGTTCCAAGAACATCAGGGCGGATGCCTTATCACGGCAGTACTCCGAGCTGTCCAGGGAGGAGTCGATTCCGACTTCGGTCATACCTCCGAATCAGATCCTGGCCGCCATTCGCACCAGCCTGACCTCTCCCCTGGGTGAGCAGATTTTGGCGGCTCAATCTGGTGCTCCCTCTGAGAGACCCAACGGCAGATGTTTTGTGCCTGAGGAGTTGCGCACTCGGTTGTTGCGAACCTACCATAACTCCAAGACCGCGGGGCATCCTGGAAAGAATCAGCTGTCCTGGGCTGTTTCACGTCTGTTCTGGTGGCCTTCCCTACGTTCCGACATCGCCGCATATGTAGCGGCATGCTCCGTTTGTGCCCAGAGTAAGTCCCCTCGGCACCTTCCGTTGGGCCTTCTGCAACCCATAGCCACCGGGGAGCGCCCATGGTCACACCTGGGGATGGATTTCATTGTGGACCTCCCTGCATCCCGAGGCCATACGGTCATTCTCCAAGATGTGCCACTGTGTTCCTCTCAAGAAGTTACCCTCTGCACAAGAGTTGGCCACGATTTTTGCCAGGGAGGTCTTCCGGTTGCACGGTTTGCCCAAGGAGATTGTGTCGGATCGGGGGAGTCAGTTTGTGTCCAGGTTCTGGCGCGCCTTTTGCTCCCAGTTGGGGATTCATCTCTCCTTCTCCTCGGCCTACCACCCTCAGTCCAATGGGGCCGCAGAACGATCCAATCAGGCCTTGGAGCAATTCCTTCGTTGCTATGTCTCCGATCACCAAGACAATTGGGTTGACCTCCTGCCTTGGGCTGAGTTTGCCAGGAACACGGCGGTGAACTCTTCCTCTGGGACGTCTCCCTTCATGGCCAATTAAGGGTTCCAACCTGCCGTGTTACCGGAGGTATTCTCTCCCCAGGATATTCCGGCTGTGGAGGATCACCTTTCCGTCCTACGTGCTTCTTGGGTACAGATCCAGAAGTCCCTTGAGGTCTCTGCGCAGCGCCAGAGACTCCAGGCTGATCGCAGACGAGCGCCTGCTCCTTCCTACCAGGTCGGAGACCGTGTATGGTTGTCCACCCGCAACCTCAACCTTCGAGTGCCCACTCCCAAGCTGGCGCCTCGCTTTGTTGGTCCCTTCCGAGTGCTTCGCAGGGTAAACCCGGTAGCCTATGCCCTTGCGCTTCCTCCTGGCATGCGGATCTCTAACGTGTTTCATGTCTCCCTGTTGAAGCCACTGGTGTGTAATCGTTTCACTTCCTCGGTTCCTCGGCCTCGTCCGGTCCAAGTGGGCAATCGTGAGGAATATGAGGTGAGCAATATCCTGGACTCACGCCTGGTCCGCGGTCGGTTGCAGTTTTTGGTCCATTGGCGTGGTTATGGTCCAGAGGAGCGTTCCTGGGTTCCCTCCGCAGATGTCCATGCTCCTGCCTTGCTCCGAGCCTTCCACGCACGCTTCCCTCAGAAACCGTTTTGTGCTCCGCGGAGGAGGGGCCCTTGAGGGGGAGGTACTGTCATGGTCTTACCTTCTTGCTGTTCTCCTTCGTTTGACATGTGCTGGCGGCCATCTTGGTTTCTGGGTTTCTTGTAGCCTTCCACCCTGCGGCTCCTCCTTCCCACTGGGAGGAGCTGGATGCCTAGCTCATATATATAGGAGGTCTGTGGCTTCAGTTCCTTGCTTGGTCCTCTTGTGTTCACATGCTTCTAAGACTGCTGCTGCTTCTGGTTCCTGATCCTGGCTTCGTCTGACTACCCTACTGGTTCCTGATCCTGGCTTCGTCTGACTACCCTGCTGGTTCCTGATCCTGGCTTCGTCTGACTACACTTCTGGTTCCTGACCTCTGGCTTCGCAAAGACTCTGCTCGGTTTCACCATCCGTTTGGACTTTTGCTTTACAGCTTTATTTTCAATAAAGCCTTCTTATTTTCTCTTATCTCTTGTTGTACGTCTGGTTCATGGTTCCGTGACAGCAGGGTACACATACAGATCTGCTACACAGTACACAGCTCTGCTACATGCAGGGTACACATACAGATCTGCTACACAGTACACAGCACTGCTACATGCAGGTTACACATACAGCTCTGCTACACAGTACACAGCTCTGCTACATGCAGGTTACACATACAGCTCTGCTACACAGTACACAGCCCTGCTACATGCAGGTTACACATACAGCTCTGCTACACAGTACACAGCTCTGCTACATGCAGGTTACACATACAGCTCTGCTACACAGTACACAGCTCTGCTACAGCCAGGGTACACATACAGCTCTGCTACATGCAGGTTACACATAGAGCTCTGCTACACAGTACACAGCACTGCTACATGCAGGTTACACATACAGCTCTGCTACATGCAGTTTACACATACAGCTCTGCTACACAGTACACAGCTCTGCTTCATGCAGGTTACACATACAGCTCTGCTACACAGTACACAGCTCTGCTACATGCAGGTTACACATACAGCTCTGCTACACAGTACACAGCTCTGCTACATGCAGGTTACACATACAGCTCTGCTACATGCAGGTTACACATACAGCTCTGCTACATGCAGGTTACACATACAGCTCTGCTACATGCAGGTTACACATACAGCTCTGCTACACAGTACACAGATTTGCTACATGCAGGGTACACATACAGCTCTGCTACATAGTACACAGCTCTGCTACATGCAGGTTACACATACAGCTCTGCTACATGCAGGTTACACATACAGCTCTGCTACACAGTACACAGCTCTGCTACATCCAGGGTACACATACAGCTCTGCTACATGCAGGTTACACATACAGCTCTGCTACACAGTACACAGCTCTGCTACATGCAGGTTACACATAAAGCTCTGCTACATGCAGGTTACACATACAGCTCTGCTACACAGTACACAGCTCTGCTACATCCAGGGTACACATACAGCTCTGCTACATGCAGGTTACACATACAGCTCTGCTACATGCAGATTACACATACAGCTCTGTTACACAGTACACAGCACTGCTACATGCAGGTTACACATACAGCTCTGCTACACAGTACACAGCACTGCTACATGCAGGTTACACATACAGCTCTGCTACACAGTACACAGCACTGCTACATGCAGGTTACACATACAGCTCTGCTACACAGTACACAGCACTGCTACATGCAGGTTACACATACAGCTCTGCTACATGCAGGTTACACATACAGCTCTGCTACACAGTACACAGCTCTGCTACATGCAGGTTATACATACAGCTCTGCTACATGCAGGTTACACATACAGCTCTGCTACATGCAGGTTACACATACAGCTCTGCTACACAGTACACAGTCTGCTACATGCAGGTTACACATACAGCTCTGCTACACAGTACACAGCACTGCTATATGCAGGTTACACATACAGCTCTACTACACAGTACACAGCCCTGCTACATGCAGGTTACACATACAGCTCTGCTACATGCAGGTTACAAATACAGCTCTGCTACACAGTACACAGCTCTGCTACATGCAGGGTACACATACAGCTCTGCTACACAGTACACAGCTCTGCTACATGCAGGTTACACATACAGCTCTGCTACACAATACACAACACTGCTACATGCAGGTTACACATACAGCTCTGCTACGTGCAAGTTACACATACAGCTCTGCTACACAGTACACAGCACTGCTACATGCAGGTTACACATACAGCTCTGCTACACAGTACACAGCCTGCTACATGCAAGTTACACATACAGCTCTGCTACACAGTACACAGCACTGCTACATGCAAGTTACACATACAGCTCTGCTACACAATACACAACACTGCTACATGCAGGTTACACACACATCTCTAGTACAGAGCTCTATTTGATGGCTACAGTTCTGTACACTCTACCAGCTGCTGTGCACATCTGACACCTCCCACACACGTGACTCGTCACATGGTCATGACATCATCACAGGTCCTTTGCCTCTCCAGCAGCTAGCAGCTCTGTCAGGTGAAGAGTGTGTGTAGTAGGGCATATTTTGAGTTAGGGAGGACAGAGTTTTGGCTGATGTCTGACAGAGTTTTGGCTGATGTCTGACAGAGTTTTGGCTGAGGGACGACAGAGTTTTGGCTGAGGGACGACGGAGTTTTGGCTGAGGGACGACAGAGTTTTGGCTGATGTCTGAGGTCTGATGGAGTTTTGGCTGATGTCTGAGGGAGGACGGAGTTTTGGATGAGGGAGGACGGAGTTTTGTGTGTAGTAGGGCATATTTTGAGTTAGGGAGGACAGAGTTTTGGCTGATGTCTGACAGAGTTTTGGCTGATGTGTGACGGAGTTTTGGCTGATGTCTGACAGAGTTTTGGCTGAGGGACGACAGAGTTTTGGCTGAGGGACGACAGAGTTTTGGCTGAGGGACGACAGAGTTTTGGCTGAGGGACGACAGAGTTTTGGCTGAGGGACGACAGAGTTTTGGCTGAGGGACGACAGAGTTTTGGCTGAGGGACGACGGAGTTTTGGCTGAGGGACGACGGAGTTTTGGCTGAGGGATGACAGAGTTTTGGCTGATGTCTGAGGTCTGATGGAGTTTTGGCTGATGTCTGAGGGAGGACGGAGTTTTGGATGAGGGAGGACGGAGTTTTGTCTGAGGTCTGATGGAGTTTTGCCTGACGGAGGATGGAGTTGTGGATGATGTCTGATGATGTCCTAATATGTATGCCGTATAAGTGTTTTTTTTATTTTTATTTGCACTGGGGGCTGATGGCTGACCTGGGGGACATGGGGCAGACATGAGGGGCTAATGGGGGCTTATGGCTGACATGAGGGGCTAATGGGGGGCTTATGGCTGACATGAGGGGCTAATGGCTGACATGAGGGGCTAATGGGGGGCTTATGGCTGACATGAGGGGCTAATGGGGGCTTATGGCTGACATGAGGAGCTAATGGGGGGCTTATGGCTGACATGAGGGGCTAATGGGGGCTTATGGCTGACATGAAGGGCTAATGGGGGGCTTATGGCTGACATGAGGGGCTAATGGGGGGCTTATGGCTGACATGAGGGGCTAATGGGGGCTTATGGCTGACATGAGGGGCTAATGGGGGGCTTATGGCTGACATGAGTGGCTAATGGGGGCTTATGGCTGACATGAGGGGCTAATGGGGGGCTTATGGCTGACATGAGGGGCTAATGGGGGCTTATGGCTGACATAAAGGGCTAATGGGTGGCTTATGGCTGACATGAGGGGCTAATGGGTGGCTTATGGCTGACATGAGGGGCTAATGGGTGGCTTATGGCTGACATGAAGGGCTAATGGGGGGCTTATGGCTGACATGAGGGGCTAATGGGGGGCTTATGGCTGACATGAGGGGCTAATGGGGGGCTTATGGCTGACATGAGGGGCTAATGGGGGGCTTATGGCTGACATGAGGGGCTAATGGGGGCTTATGGCTGACATGAGGGGCTAATGGGGGGCTTATGGCTGACATGAGGGGTTAATGGGGGCTTATGGCTGACATAAAGGGCTAATGGGTGGCTTATGGCTGACATGAGGGGCTAATGGGTGGCTTATGGCTGACATGAGGGGCTAATGGGTGGCTTATGGCTGACATGAAGGGCTAATGGGGGGCTTATGGCTGACATGAGGGGCTAATGGGGGGCTTATGGCTGACATGAGGGGCTAATGGGGGGCTTATGGCTGACATGAGGGGCTAATGGGGGGCTTATGGCTGACATGAGGGGCTAATGGGGGGCTTATGGCTGACATTGGGGGGCTTATGGCTGACATTGGGGGGTTTATGGCTGACATTGGGGGGGTTTATGGCTGACATTGGGGGCTGATAGATGGCTAAAGGTTTGGGGGTTGATCTGAGCCATTGGGGGTCTGATCTGAGGTCTGATTAACATTGGGGGTCTGATTGCTGGTCTGACCTGAGGTGTAATAAAAAATTTATGTAATTTTTTTCTTATTGTTCTCCTCTCAAACTAGGTGCATCTTATAGGGCGAAAAATACGGTACAGTGCAGCAGAGACCAGTGCAGCAGAGACCAGTGCAGCAGAGACCATAGTCAGTTTATATAGTCATTATATAGTATTATATATTTTAATATGCACCTTGTGTTTTGTTATGCGCGTGAATCAGTCAGCCCCGCCCACCCCCTAAGCCCCCCCCCCCACCCGGTCCCTGGGAAAATTGTCTTGCATGAAACCGGTCCTTGGTGCAAAAAAGGTTGGGGACCACTGATCTAGTGCACTTGTCTGACATTGGTTTGGACATTTTCAATTCTCATGTGCAAGACATGATTGATAAGGCCGTGGTTTTAAGGGGGGGGGGGGGGAATGTGGGTTAATACCCGCATGTCTTGTGGGTTAGTCACCCAGCTTCGCTGGGGGGACATTTGTGGTTTTTACAGACGTTTTAATGGTGTTTGATTAATTGATTAATTATTTATTTATTAAATTTGGTTTATTATAAATTTTAACCCTTAATAAAGGACAGTGGCCATTTTGCACCATATTTGAGTTTGGTCTTTATTTTAGTTAAGTGTTAGGTAAGAACTATGCTCATATGACACCATGACAGTGGGCACAGAGGCGAATGCTGGAGTCCCACTATGGTGTAATTGAGCATGATGGGATTAACTGCATTTTTACGTGTTATTTCATTATAGTGGTTCTTTCCTTTTTTCCCTGCTTTGTGCTTTCTTTCTGCCATTTATTTTTAAGCTAACCTGAGGTAAATCTATTGGAGGATTCTGATTGGCCAATGGTTGCTTACCTGTATCTGGGGTACCTGTTTTCTGCCCCTCCCATGATTGGCCAGCTGTTCTCTGTGGCGAGAATTTGGACTATTTATAGGAGCTGTCAAGCAGGTTGAGAGCTGTCAGTCACCGAACCTGTGAAGAGGAGAAGACCTCGTCCCGTCCGCCCCTTGCAAGTCGCGGTCCTGAGTTAGAGGGGGGTTAGTCACCCAGCTTCGCTGGGGGTACCTTTGTGGTTTTTACTGATGTTTTAATGGTGTTGGAATAATTGATGAATTAATTAATTATTTATTAAATTTGGTTTATTATAAATTTTAACCCTTAATAAAGGACCGCGGCCATTTTGCACTATATTTGAGTTTGGTCTTTATTTTAGTTAAGTGTTAGGTAAGACTGTTGGCAATAACAAAGGGATGAAGGAGGGGAGGGGACACCCCTACCCACGCTGGCCTATACTTAGAACCATCCCCCAAATAAGGACACTGACCACATTCTTTCCTTTAACTTCTTTATTGCAGGGTGGTAGTCGGCCACAGCTATATTTATTATTTATAAACGGCAAACATTATAAAACCGCGCGCTCTGCCAACCGCTGGACTCCCAACGGGCAGTTCCGCCAAACCCATCATTAACAACTTGTTTGGTAACAGTAAATTGCCGCCAGCTGTGACTTAAAAATTCTTCAAACAACCGCATACTGCTCCCCTTGGGGGCATACACATTGCCAAAATAAATATTAAATAACATGAAAATAAATATTAACCACCTCAGCCCCCATAGCTTAAACACCCTGAAAGACCAGGCCACTTTTTACACTTCTGACCTACACTACTTTCAGCGTTTATTGCTCGGTCATGCAACTTACCACCCAAATGAATTTTACCTCCTTTTCTTCTCACTAATAGAGCTTTCATTTGGTGGTATTTCATTGCTGCTGACATTTTTACTTTTTTTGTTATTAATCGAAATTTAGCGATTTTTTTGCAAAAAAATGACATTTTTCACTTTCAGTTGTAAAATTTTGCAAAAAAAACGACATCCATATATAAATTTTGCTCTAAATTTATTGTTCTACATGTCTTTGATAAAAAAAAAAATGTTTGGGTAAAAAAAGAAATGGTTTGGGTAAAAGTTATAGCGTTTACAAACTATGGTACAAAAATGGGAATTTCCGCTTTTTGAAGCAGCTCTGACTTTCTGAGCACCTGTCATGTTTCCTGAGGTTCTACAATGCCCAGACAATACAAACACCCCACAAATGACCCCATTTCGGAAAGTAGACACCCTAAGGTATTCGCTGATGGGCATAGTGAGTTCATAGAACTTTTTATTTTTTGTCACAAGTTAGCGGAAAATGATGATTTGTTTTTTTTGTTTTTTTTTCTTACAAAGTCTCATATTCCACTAACTTGTGACAAAAAATAAAAACTTCCATGAACTCACTATGCCCATCAGCGAATACCTTGGGGTGTCTTCTTTCAGAAATGGGGTCACTTGTGGGGTAGTTATACTGCCCTGGCATTCTAGGGGCCCAAATGTGTGGTAAGGAGTTTGAAATCAAATTCTGTAAAAAATGGCCGGTGAAATCCGAAAGGTGATCTTTGGAATGTGGGCCCCTTTGCCCACCTAGGCTGCAAAAAAGTGGCACACATGTGGTATCTCCGTACTCGGGAGAAGTTGGGAAATGTGTTTTGGGGTGTCATTTTACATATACCCATGCTGGGTGAGAGAAATATCTTGGCAAAAGACAACTTTTCCCATTTTTTTATACAAAGTTGTCTTTTGCCAAGATATTTCTCTCACCCAGCATGGGTATATGTAAAATGACACCCCAAAACACATTCCCCAACTTCTCCTGAATACGGAGATACCACATGTGTGGCACTTTTTTGCAGCCTAGGTGGGCAAAGGGGCCCACATTTCAAAGAGCACCTTTCGGATTTCACCGGCCATTTTTTACAGAATTTGATTTCAAACTCCTTACCACACATTTGGGCCCCTAGAATGCCAGGGCAGTATAACTACCCCACAAGTGACCCCATTTTGGAAAGAAGACACCCCAAGGTATTCGCTGATGGGCATAGTGAGTTCATGGAAGTTTTTATTTTTTGTCACAAGTTAGTGGAATATGAGACTTTGTAAGAAAAAAAAAAAAATCATCATTTTCCACTAACTTGTGACAAAAAATAAAAAATTCTAGGAACTCGCCATGCCCCTCACGGAATACCTTGGGGTGTCTTCTTTCCAAAATGGGGTCACTTGTGGGGTAGTTATACTGCCCTGGCATTCTAGGGGCCCAAATGTGTGGTAAGGAGTTTGAAATCAAATTCTGTAAAAAATGGCCAGTGAAATCCGAAAGGTGCTCTTTGGAATGTGGCCCCCTTTGCCCACCTAGGCTGCAAAAAAGTGTCACACATGTGGTATCGCCGTATTCCGGAGAAGTTGGGGAATGTGTTTTGGGGTGTCATTTTACATATACCCATGCTGGGTGAGAGAAATATCTTGGCAAAAGACAACTTTTCCCATTTTTTTTATACAAAGATGTCTTTTGCCAAGATATTTCTCTCACCCAGCATGGGTATATGTAAAATGACACCCCAAAACACATTCCCCAACTTCTCTTGAAGACGGGGATACCAGATGTGTGACACTTTTTTGCAGCCTAGGTGGGCAAAGGGGCCCACATTCCAAAGAGCACCTTTCGGATTTCACCGGCCATTTTTTACAGAATTTGATTTCAAACTCCTTACCACACATTTGGGCCCCTAGAATGCCAGGGCAGTATAACTACCCCACAAGTGACCCCATTTTGGAAAGAAGACACCCCAAGGTATTCGCTGATGGGCATAGTGAGTTCATGGAAGTTTTTATTTTTTGTCACAAGTTAGTGGAATATGAGACTTTGTAAGAAAAAAAAAAAAAAAACATCATTTTCCACTAACTTGTGACAAAAAATAAAAAATTCTAGGAACTCGCCATGCCCCTCACGGAATACCTTGGGGTGTCTTCTTTCCAAAATGGGGTCACTTGTGGGGTAGTTATACTGCCCTGGCATTCTAGGGGCCCAAATGTGTGGTAAGGAGTTTGAAATCAAATTCTGTAAAAAATGGCCAGTGAAATCCGAAAGGTGCTCTTTGGAATGTGGCCCCCTTTGCCCACCTAGGCTGCAAAAAAGTGTCACACATGTGGTATCGCCGTATTCAGGAGAAGTTGGGGAATGTGTTTTGGGGTGTCATTTTACATATACCCATGCTGGGTGAGAGAAATATCTTGGCAAAAGACAACTTTTCCCATTTTTTTTATACAAAGATGTCTTTTGCCAAGATATTTCTCTCACCCAGCATGGGTATATGTAAAATGACACCCCAAAACACATTCCCCAACTTCTCTTGAAGACGGGGATACCAGATGTGTGACACTTTTTTGCAGCCTAGGTGGGCAAAGGGGCCCACATTCCAAAGAGCACCTTTCGGATTTCACCGGCCATTTTTTACAGAATTTGATTTCAAACTCCTTACCACACATTTGGGCCCCTAGAATGCCAGGGCAGTATAACTACCCCACAAGTGACCCCATTTTGGAAAGAAGACACCCCAAGGTATTCGCTGATGGGCATAGTGAGTTCATGGAAGTTTTTATTTTTTGTCACAAGTTAGTGGAATATGAGACTTTGTAAGAAAACAATAAGAAAAAATCATCATTTTCCACTAACTTGTGACAAAAAATAAAAAATTCTAGGAACTCGCCATGCCCCTCACGGAATACCTTGGGGTGTCTTCTTTCCAAAATGGGGTCACTTGTGGGGTAGTTATACTGCCCTGGCATTCTAGGGGCCCTAATGTGTGGTAAGTAGGTAAATGACCTGTGAAATCCGAAAGGTGCTCTTTGGAATGTGGGCCCCTTTGCCCACCTAGGCTGCAAAAAAGTGTCACACATGTGGTATCGCCGTATTCAGGAGAAGTTGGGCAATGTGTTTTGGGGTGTCTTTTTACATATACTAATGCTGGGTGAGAGAAATATCTCGGCAAAAGACAACTTTTCCCATTTTTTTATACAAAGTTGGCATTTGACCAAGATATTTATCTCACCCAGCATGGGTATATGTAAAATGACACCCCAAAACACATTGCCCAACTTCTCCTGAGTACGGCGATACCAGATGTGTGACACTTTTTTGCAGCCTAGATGCGCAAAGTGGCCCACATTCCTTTTATGAGGGCATTTTTAGACATTTGGATCCCAGACTTCTTCTCACGCTTTAGGGCCCCTAGAATGCCAGGGCAGTATAAATACTCCACATGAGACCCCATTTTGGAAAGAAGACACCCCAAGGTATTCAATGAGGGGCATGGCGAGTTCATAGAAATTTTTTTTTTTTGGCACAAGTTAGCGGAAATTGATTTTTTTTTTTCTCACAAAGTCTCCCTTTCCGCTAACTTGGGACAAAAATTCAATCTTTCATGGACTCAATATGCCCCTCACGGAATACCTTGGGGTGTCTTCTTTCCGAAATGGGGTCACATGTGGGGTATTTATACTGCCATTGCATTCTAGGGGCCCTAAAGCGTGAGAAGAAGTCTGGAATATAAATGTCTAAAAAATTTTACGCTTTTGGATTCCGTGAGGAGTATGGTGAGTTCATGTGAGATTTTCTTTTTTGACACAAGTTAGGGGAATATGAGACTTTGTAAGAAAAAAATAAATAATTTCCGCTAACTTGGGCCAAAAAAATGTCTGAATGGAGCCTTACAGGGGGGTGATCAATGACAGGGGGGTGATCAGGGAGTCTATATGGGGTGATCACCTCCGTCATTGATCACTCCCCTGTAAGGCTCCATTCAGACGTCCGTATGTGTTTTGCGGATCCGATCCATCTATCAGTGGATCCGTAAAATTCATACGGACGTCTGAATGGAGCCTGACAGGGGGGTGATCAATGACAGGGGGGTGATCAATGACAGGGGGGTGATCAGGGAGTCTATATGGGGTGATCACCCCCCTGTCATTGATCACCCCCCTATAAGGCTCCATTCAGATGTCCGTATGTGTTTTGAGGATCTGATCCATGTATCAGTGGATCCGTAAAAATCATACGGACATCTGAATGCAGCCTTACAGGGGGGTGATCAATGACAGGGGGGTGATCAGGGAGTCTATATGGGGTGATCACCCCCCTGTAAGGCTCCATTCAGATGTCCGTATATGTTTTGCAGATCTGATCCATGTATCAGTGGATCCGTAAAAATCATACGGACATCTGAATGCAGCCTTACAGGGGGGTGATCAATGACAGGGGGGTGATCAGGGAGTCTATATGGGGTGATCACCTCCGTCATTGATCACTCCCCTGTAAGGCTCCATTCAGACGTCCGTATGTGTTTTGCGGATCCGATCCATCTATCAGTGGATCCGTAAAAATCATACGGACGTCTAAATGGAGCCTTACAGGGGGGTGATCAATGACAGGGGGGGTGATCAATGACAGGGGGGTGATCAGGAGTCTATATGGGGTGATCACCTCCGTCATTGATCACTCCCCTGTAAGGCTCCATTCAGACGTCCGTATGTGTTTTGCGGATCCGATCCATCTATCAGTGGATCCGTAAAAATCATACGGACGTCTGAATGGAGCCTTACAGGGGGGTGATCAATGACAGGGGGGTGATCAATGACAGGGGGGTGATCAGGGAGTCTATATGGGGTGATCACCTTCGTCATTGATCACTCCCCTGTAAGGCTCCATTCAGACGTCCGTATGTGTTTTGCGGATCCGATCCATCTATCAGTGGATCCGTAAAATTCATACGGACGTCTGAATGGAGCCTTACAGGGGGGTGATCAATGACAGGGGGGTGATCAATGACAGGGGGGTGATCAGGGAGTCTATATGGGGTGATCACCTCCGTCATTGATCACTCCCCTGTAAGGCTCCATTCAGACGTCCGTATGTGTTTTGCGGATCCGATCCATCTATCAGTGGATCTGTAAAATTCATATGGACCTCTGAATGGAGCCTTACAGGGGGGTGATCAATGACAGGGGGGTGATCAATGACAGGGGGGTGATCAGGGAGTCTATATGGGGTGATCAGGGGTGATCAGTGGTTCATAAGGGGTTAATAAGTGACAGGGGGGGTGTAGTGTAGTGTAGTGGTGTTTGGTGCTACTTTACTGAGCTACCTGTGTCCTCTGGTGGTCGATCCAAACAAAGGGGACCACCAGAGGACCAGGTAGCAGGTATATTAGACGCTGTTATCATAACAGCGTTTAATATACCTGTTAGGGGTTAAAAAAATCACATCTCCAGCCTGCCAGCGAACGATCGCCGCTGGCAGGCTGGAGATCCACTCGCTTACCTTCCGATCCTGTGAACGCGCGCGCCTGTGTGCGCGCGTTCACAGGAAATCTCGCTTCTCGCGAGATGACGCATATATGCATGACTCTGCGCAGCGCTGCCACCTCCGAAACGCGAATCTGCGTTAGGCGGTCCGGAGGTGGTTAATACTGAGGCACACTAACTGTATCACTAAAATAACAGATTAACTCTGAATGTTGGTGCCCTAGAACATGATGCACACGGCGATATATTACACCTGCTGTTACGACTAGTGGGTGGGACCCACTGATCAAACCAGAGATGTTGTGGATGGCAACCACTAACTGCTAGGGTGTTATTCAGCACTCTCACAGGAGATAGGACAGAACAAACAAGATAGACATTGAACCACTGCCTACAGGATTAGCAAATATGACTCACAGACAACAGGTAACGCTCAAATTGTAAAGTTGTGGTTAGAACCGCCGTTAGTGCGAGTCCAATAGCAGACACGGTGGTGAGAAGTGGTATTGCAGAGAAGACTGGAGTAAAGGCAGCAGATGATACTGATAATGATGATTGTCAGAGGCAGAAGCGGAAGCGTGGTCAGAGACAAGTGAGAGGTCAGAAGTCGGTATCAGATAGTAGCGCGGTACAGAGGATCAGACAGGTCCAGTAGTCAATGCAGGTTGCAGGCAAACAAAATGTTCTAACACAGGAGATCAGAACAGAACCCCTTCGCTATTACGGTTAGTAACTCGACGCTCAGACAACTTCCTAGGAGAGGAAGCTGCTATTTAAACTTGTAACGGAGCCCAGGAGACTCATTGCAAATTGAAGTTTTCTCAAACTTCAAACCAAATTCCACGTCAAATGCTTTGCTACGCTTAACACTAGCTTTGACAACCAATCCAGCAAGTCTGGTCTTTAGATTGTTCATGGAAAGAAAGCAGGATGCAGCCTTGATACCATCATCATGTCTGTTGCTGGTGTATAGCAACTCTATGTCGCATGTCACCAGCATCATGTTTGCTTCCAAGTGAATGCCATTTAACTTCTGAAGTAAATCCACCGTATCCTGAATACATAAGATGGCAAACACTCGACAAATAGTTTGGTAATATGAAATCAATGTATTTCCAGACATTGTCAAATGGGCCTCCACATCCAGAAATGATGATGCTATAATGGCATTTTTAAGGACCTTTGGTAGAAGATACAGTAGAGATTGTGGGCTCATGAATCCATCTTGCTTCATAAAGATGTTGTGGAATGATTCCATCCAGGGCCGTTTCTTGGACGCTGTCAGAAGGGGGGCGCCGGCAGGGCACAGCAGGAGATGAGCGCTGCGCTTCCATTGTGGAAGCGCTCACTCATCTCCATAGTCATCTCTATCGCTGTCCTCAGGACGGCGATACAAATGTCTGTGCTGTGGCAGGGGAGGGAGAGGTGTGTCCCCTCTCTGTTCCTCTGATAGGCTGTCAGCACTAGGCCGGCAGCCTATCAGAGGCTGGTGCAGGCAGCGCGATGACGTCATCGCGCCGCCTGAGCCAGCGAGGGACACAGGCCGGAAGAGGCTTGCATCGCATCGCTGGAGGTGTCGGGTGGTAATAATTCAATTAAGAATTATTAATTATGGTCATAAAAAAAATTAACCATAAAAAAATTTAATTTATAAAATTTGTCATAAATTCTTAAAATCATGACCTGGTGAATTGTAGACAACCTAATTGATACAATTCACATGTGAGTCCGACTATTTCCTCAGATAAATAAGTTCTTTTTGACGTGAGATGACGTTAATGATAAAATGTAGTTCTGCATTATACAATAATACACAGGTATTATAAAAATATGCAGATTTATTGGTTACAAGATTATAAACATATATAAGTTAAATAAACACAATGATACATGCAAATGAATATATATAGCGTTAATATAAAGCATTACAAGCTTAACAATACATGTGAGTGGAAATAACTTGTCACATTATAACCAAGCTATTATAAGGTTAGGATATCAAAATATGAACATAAGTTATATACATTACTTCTGTTCAGAGAAAACCTCATGATATCAGGATGGGCATGTCTAATCCTAGACATCATTTTAGAATGCTAAATACATCCTGCCCCCCCTAATCAACTACAATCCATTCAAGGATATAACTTAGAAGAGACAACTGTATCCTTCCGCCCCATCCTGGACTATTTTCACACATATAACTTTGGTAAGACTATTAAGACAAATGACAGGGATCTAGGATTTTGCTAGACCATATCTTAAATGGAAGGACTTGAAATGAGGGTGAAATGAGGGCCCGACGTCCACAGGTGGGGGTTGTGCTTACAGCCCAACACCATGTGGGATGTTTGGCATTTGCCAGAGAACACTCAAATAGACACGAGCACAGTAGTAAAGGAAAAAGAAAATAAGGATTTAAATAAACACTCTAACTTTAACATTCCAGTACACAATAGATTTGAAATCTTTTTTAGATCGGACTCCCCCACATCACCGCACACGCACGAGAAACTCATCACCTCCGAGGAAAACACACAGGGCGCACCACAACCCACCAACAGATCACCACTACAACTTGAGGGACAGACCTCAATCACATTGGACACAGCAAGATTTCAAAACACAGAGATCAGGGAGACATTATCAATATCCCAACCCACACAATCACAATGCACAAACCAAAAAATATCACGAAGAAGGAAGGATAGAAGAAGGAGAGGTAGGAGGAAGAGAGCACTATCACAGATAAAAGACACAAAAGTAAATAATGATGCCATCATAAACTTAAGTTTCACCATATTAACAGAAGTCCAAAGTCTGAATAAAGGCCTTAAGTTTGCACCAACGGAAAAACTCAATAAGTTCACAACTTTAATTGGGATAGAAAAGTTTATAAGACGTTTATGCCTGAAGAAATATTTTGTCAAAAATCCGATAGGAAGGGAACAAGAAAGTAGAATAGAAAGTGAGAAATATACCCATACTAACCTAAAAAAACGTTCAAAAAAATATCCAAGGAACGAAATCAGCCAAGAAATGGCGACTTTTAGGGAGAATGTTAGAAATGATATACGCAAGATAAAAGACACTAACAGATATAAACGCCAAAATTTAACGAAAGGGGGAAATTGGTATTTTAAAACAACTACAAAAAGATAATAGCATTATTATCCGCCCTGCAGACAAAGGAGGGTCGATAGTAATACAAAATGCGGAAAACTATAACTCTGAGTGTCTTAGGCAACTGTCGGACACAAATACATATCAGAAACTTACCAAAGACCCCACAAGTGAATTTTTTGAAGAACTTTTTAACCTCTGTGAAGAGGGCAAAATGAAGGGTATTTTAAAAGATGATGAATATAATTTTATTTTAAATAAACATCCGAGAATCCCAGTCTTTTATTGTATACTAAAAATCCACAAGGATATGAAAAATCCACCAGGGCGCCCAATAGTGTCAGGGATAGATTCACTAACATGTAACCTGTCACAATACATTGACACACTATTGTAATCAAAAGTAAAGAAAATTCCCTCCTATACCAAAGATTCTACAGAGATAATCAAAACTGTAGAAAATATTGCTTTTGAAGAAGGCTGGTGGATGGGCTAACTGGACGTACACTCACTGTACACGATTATTAAACACGAACAGGGCAAGAAGGCAGTGAGCGCCCAACTGAAAAAAGAAGGGAGTTTAAAGGATGAACAAATAGAGTTTTTAATAAAAGGGATAGATTTCATACTAACGCACAATTATTTTTATTATGAGGGGAGTTTTTATCTGCAGACCCAGGGCACGGCGATGGGCACCAGGTTCGCCCCCAGTTACGCCAATCTTTTTATGGCATTTTGGGAAGATTTGGTTATTGCCCCCCGACTGGGGACGGACCTGGTGCTCTGGAAAAGATATATAGACAACGTGTTTTTTATTTGGAAATCGGGCAAAAGTAGCTTGGAAGATTTTTTAAATAATATTAATGTAAATTATTTTAATCTTCAATTTACTCACAATATTAGTCAAGAGATTTTAGAATTTTTAGATTTAAAAATATATGTGGAAGATAATTTTTAAAAAAAGTGCACATACATTAAACCCGCAACCAGGAACAGTTACATCGTGTATAGTAGCTGTCACCTTCCCAATTGGTTGATGAATATCCCACAGGGACAATTTCAGCGAATAAAACGTAACTGTACAATGGAGGAACAATTTGAGAAGGAGGCACTAACAATGACAGAAGCTTTTAGGGAAAAGGAGTATCCTGAGAAATTAATTAAGGGATCCCTGGACAAAGTGAGAGGAATGCAAAGAAAAGATTTCTTTGAAAATAAAAAGGTGGAAGACAAAGAATCTAAAAATGAACAAATCAGAATTATGCTACCATTTAATAATGAATATAGAAAAATTCAGGGAATTATACGTAAACATTGGCATATATTAAAGAAAGAAAAAATAATAGGCTCCCTGATTCCATCTAACCCATGCATTACCTTCACTAAGGCCCCTAACCTGGCGAATATGGTGGCACCGACAATAAAAAAGGATAAGAGAATCGAACCTTCCATACAAAATTGGATCCATAGGAGGGATTCTACAGGTGTGGAAAATGTGAGAATTGCAAAATTACCATATTCCCACGCAAAACAGGAGAAGTGATTTCATCAGTGAATCAACATAAACACGTTATAAAAGACTTCTTATCCTGTAGTTCCGAAAACGTAATATATATTATAGAATGCCCATGTGGGAAACAATATGTGGGGAGGACAAAAAGGACTTTGAAAAAGCGTATCTCTGAGCACGTAGCCAACATTAAAAAAGGATTGGAAACACACGTATTGTCTAAACATTTTAAAGTGTCACACAATCAGAATCCGTCAGGGTTAAAATTTGCTGCAATTGATAAGGTGACCAAAGAATGGAGGGGGGGAGATCACATAAGCAAAATGTCGAGGGTGGAGACGCAGAGAATATATGAGTTAAACACACTTGTGCCGGGAGGACTGAACGAGAGTTCGAATTATTCGGATTCTTGTGAGATGGGGGGGGCCCGCGGCAGATGACTGGATCCTTTCCAGTGAATTCGTTTCTGGGGGGTCCGGTCCTCCGCGGCGGACCTCCACCGGTCCTTCAGTCACGGATCCGACACAACTCAAGTATAATCTGCACATCCACACACTCGCCCCTACCTTATGAAAATACCATTTAAAATTAAATTAAAAATAAATAATATAAATTAGATTTGGAAGATTTTTATTAATATATATGTATATGTATGCAATTAACTAAGCAGAAAGAAAGTGGGGGAGAAAATATTTATAGGATGTCATATTCTTTGCAACAATAGGGAGTTGAACAAAACCGCATGAATGCCGCAGGATTGATTGCGGTTTTTGTTGCAGACAATATACTATACAAATAGTGATATACCTCACTAGATATATTGAAACAGATTGCTGGAACTTTTTGATTGACAATTGAATATGTAATTCTGTAACTAGTGGGGAAAACACGAGTTTGTAGGTGAATGAGAAAATAACGCTCATACAAATAAATATAATATGGAGAATAAAGAGATTATTTGGAAAAGTAGGCGTTTTCGAAATCCACACCAGGTCTTGCGAAATAAGACCAAATTACACAGCAGACGATGGTAATCTAATCATCAAAGACTATATAAAGAGAGTTAGAAGGGGGACTCATTACCACTGAGGAAGGGGTGATAACAGACCCCGAAACGCGTTTGGTGCTAGGACCCCCCCGATGGACATTGACTCTACCTGCTGAAGGACTGCATATACCCGGACTAACCCCGTCTCATCACAGACCCGACACGCATTCCAACAGGACTTCCATAGGAGTGTATTACACTCATTCACAATTAAAAAGTCCAGCGCGGAAGAAGGAATCTGTAAACCTACCAAGCGCCGGCTCTTACACTGACGGAGCGGTGCCTGAGAGACAAAGAGGGGAACGGGACTAACATATGATATCCCTGAACACGAAAATTCAAAGTACCGGCACAGCAGCGGAGCACATCATCACAGCTGAACAGTGAGTAAAGCGGGACGCCGCACAAGTAAATCACTGTATCTAATAGCTGTATTCCTATTCCGTTTGGAGGAGATTTCTTGGGGGTCACCATATACCCCAAAGAGCGAATTTCACCATATCCCAACTATAAGTTGGATGGACATTTATTTCAAGAGACTTTTATCCCCAACAATCAGAGGCTGTCACATTTTAAAGTGTTTATAACAGATATTTAGGAATCTAGTATTTTTACCATCCGGATTTTATGTCACATTTTTTTTTAATATAATTTTTTTTTTTTTTATATAGTATTGTATGAATTGTTTATATGTTATATTTGTAATAAACTGTGAGGTTCCTATATAAAGAGAGTGCCCAGTATTTTTTTACTATTTTTTTTTACTATTTTCCATTTAAATTAAAGGAAGGGTGATTCCTTTTTACTGAGAGCACCTCCTCCGTGGTTTGCGCCAGTCCTGTGCGTCACTTCTTTTTGCATAATTTGCCAGAGAACACCAAGATTGGCAAATTCGCCACTGGCGCCCTGTGCTCTTCACAGATGAAAGCAGGTTCACACTGAGCACATGTGACAGACGTGACAGAGTCTTGAGACGCCTTGGAGAACGTTCTGCTGCCTGCAACATCCTCCAGCATGACCGGTTTGGCATTGGGTCAGTAATGGTGTGGGGTGGCATTTCTTTGGAGGGCCGCACAGCCCTCCATGTGCTCGCCAGAGGTAGCCTGACTGCCATTAGGTACCGAGATGAGATCCTCAGACCCCTTGTGAGACCATATGCTGGTGCGGTTGGCCCTGGGTTCCTCCTAATGCAAGACAATGCTAGACCTCATGTGGCTGGAGTGTGTCAGCAGTTCCTGCAAGACGAAGGCATTGATGCTATGGACTGGCTCGCCCGTTCCCCAGACCTGAATCCAATTGAGCACATCTGGGACATCATGTCTCGCTCTATCCACCAATGTCACGTTGCACCACAGACTGTCCAGGAGTTGGCAGATGCTTTAGTCCAGGTCTGGGAGGAGATCCCTCAGGAGACCGTCCGCCACCTCATCAGGAGCATGCACAGGCGTTGTAGGGAGGTCATACAGGCACGTGGAGGCCACACACACTACTGAGCCTCATTTTGACTTGTTTTAAGGACATTACATCAAAGTTGGATCAGCCTGTAGTGTGTTTTTCCACTCCAAATCCAGACCTCCATGGGTTAAAAAATTTGATTTCCATTTTTTTTATTTTTGTGTGATTTTGTTGTCAGCACATTCAACTATGTAAAGAACAAAGTATTTCAGAAGAATATTTAATTAATTCAGATCTAGGATGTGTTATTTTTGTGTTCCCTTTATTTTTTTGAGAAGTGTATATATATATATATATATATATATATATATTGCAGTTGCCTGCCCATGTGTGAGAGGCTGCAGGCTCACAGACTGTACTGTGTGCACACCATTCATACAGGGTGTCATAGACAGTACCTTGCAGATAAAAAAAAAGTCAATTTTTTTTATTTTTATATAATCGCAGTTGCCAGACAGTGAGAGGCTGCAGGCTCACAGACTGTACTGTGTCCACTGGCCAGGCCACCACTCATACCGTTACAGGGTATCACACTCACAATACCTTGCAGATAAAAAAAAAGCCAATTTATTTTTCTCTGTGATATAATCGCAGTTGCCAGACATTGAGAGGCTGCAGGCTCACAGACTGTACTGTGTCCACTGGCCAGGCCACCACTCATACCGTTACAGGGTATCACACTCACAATACCTTGCAGATAAAAAAAAGCCAATTTATTTTTTCTCTGTGATATAATCACAGTTGCCAGACAGTGAGAGGCTTCAGGCTCACAGACTGTACTGTGTCCACTGGCCAGGCCACCACTCATACCGTTACAGGGTGTCACAATACCTTGCAGATAAAACTAAAGTCAATTTATTATTTCTCTGTAATAAATATAATCGCAGTTGCAAGCCAGTGTGTGTCAGGCCCACACAGACTGTACTGTGCCCACTGCCCACCACTTATATAGGGTGGCACAGTACCTTGCACGCATAGTACCACTTATTTAAAAAAAAATGACAGGCAGAGGCAGACCACCCCGCAGGGGCCGTCGTGGTCGTGGTGCTGTGATTTCCACTGGCCCTGGAATAATGCCCAGTGTTCAGAGGCCACGTACCCTGAACACGAAAAATTCAGAGAAAATAGACTGGCTTACACAGGACTCCCAATCTTCAACAGTTTCCGCTAAGAACCTTGACGCACCATCCTCCTCCAGCTCAGCTTCGGTCACCTGCTCTCAAGTTACCACTCTCCCGCCCGCCGCCACCACCACCACTACCACCACAGCCGCTTCACTTGATCCGTCAGAGGAGTTATTTACACATCAGTTGGATGAAATTAGTGATGCGCAACCATTATTGCCAGAGGATGTAGATAACAGGGATATGTCTCAGTCAGGCAGGATTACACACATGGACGTACAGTGTGATGATGATGATGTTGTACCCGCTGCTGCTTCCTTTGCTGAGCTGTCAGATACAAGTGAAGTGGTTGATGATGACGATGTGTCCGTGGATGCCACGTGGGTGCCTGCTCGAAGAGAAGAAGAAGAGGGGGAAAGTTCAGAAGGGGAGACAGAGAGAAGGAGGAGACGAGTTGGAAGCAGGGGGAGGTTGTCGCAAGGAGCTAGTGGCACAGTCAGACAGCATGTATCGGCACCCGGGGTCAGCCAGACAGCACGCCAATCAACGCATGCTGTTGCCACCACCAGAATGCCGTCATTGCAAAGCTCAGCAGTGTAGCATTTTTTTTGTGTGTCTGCCTCTGAAAACAGCAATGCCATTTGCAACCTGTGCCAAAAGAAACTGAGTCGTGGGAAGTCCAACACCCACCTCGGTACAACTGCATTGCGAAGGCACATGATCGCACATCACAAACACCTATGGGATCAACACATGAGTACAAGCAGCACACAAACTCAAAGCCGCCATCCTCCTCCTGGTCCAGCATCTTCAGCCACGTCAACCACTGCTGTCCTACTTGCCCCCTCTGAACCACCCGCCACTCCGCCTCTCACCTTCAGCAGTTCCTGCTCATTGGGTAAACCTGCTGACGGCTGACAAGCATGGAATGCGTGGCTCTGCAGTGGAGTTGGTGACACCGCCACGACTTGCAGGCAGGCCTACTGCCACCTCCTCTACTCCTCCTACTCCATCCTCTTCGATAACCTCCTCGGCTGAGTCCTCTTCTGCTGCGGTGTCTGGCTGCACATCAACTGAATCCCCCCAGCTCCCCAGGGGCTATTCCACATCCCGGATACGACAGTGTCACGCTGTCTTGGGGTTGACTTGCCTGAAAGCAGAGAGCCACACCGGACCAGCACTCCTCTCCGCCCTGAACGCACAGGTGGATCAGTGGCTGACCCCGCACCAACTGGAGATCGGCAAAGTGGTGTGTGACAATGGAAGCAATTTGTTGGCGGCATTGAATTTCGGCAAGTTGTCACATGTGCCGTGCAGTGCATCTCATCGTACAACGCTTTGTGTCTAAGTACCCAGGCTTACAGGACGTCTACAGGACGTCCTCAAGCAGACCAGGAAGGTGTGTGGCCATTTCAGGCGTTCCTACATGGCCATGGCGCACTTTTCAGATATCCAGCGGCGAAACAACATGCCAGTGATGCGCTTGATTTGCGACAGCCCGACACGTTGGAATCCAACACTCCTAATGTTCAACCGCCTGCTCCAACAAGAAAAAGCCGTCAACGAGTATTTGTATGAACGGGGTGCTAGGACAGCCTCTGCGGAGCTGGGAATTTTTTTGCCACGTTACTGGACGCTCATGAGCAATGCCTGTAGGCTCATGCGTCCTTTTGAGGAGGTGACAAACCTAGTCAGTCGCACCGAAGGCACCATCAGCGACCTCATCCCATTTGTTTTCTTCCTGGAGCGTGCCCTGCGAAGAGTGCTGGATCAGGCTGTAGATGAGCGTGAAGAGGAAGAGGAAGAGTTGTGGTCACCATCACAACCAGAAACAGCCTTGTCATCATCGCTTGCCGGACCTGCGGCAACGCTGCAAGAGGAGTATGAGGAAGAGGAGTCAGAGGAGGAATGTGGCTTTGAGGAGGAGGAAGACCAACCACAGCAGGCATCCCAGGGTGCTCGTTGTTGTCACCTATCTGGGACCCGTGGTGTTGTACGTGGCTGGGGGGAAGAACAGACCGTCAATGACATCAGTGAGGACGAGGAACGGGAAATGAGTAGCTTGGCATCCAACCTTGTGCAAATGTTGTCTTTCATGCTGTCATGTCTGTTGAGGGACCCTCGTATAAAAAGGATGAAGGAGAACGACCTGTACTGGGTGGCCACGCTACTAGACCCCCGGTATAAGCAGAAAGTGGCGGAAATGTTACCAAATTACTGAAAGTCGGAAAGGATGCAGCAGTTCAAAACCAAACAAAAAAAATATGCTTTACACAGCTTATAAGGGGGATGTCGCAGCACAACGGGAATCTAACTGGGGAAGAGGTGAAAGTAATCCTCCTCCTACCACGACCACGACGGCAAGGACAGGACGCTTTACAGATGTGTTGTTGATGGAGGACAAGCAGAGGTTTTTCAGTCCTACACATCGCAACAGCCCTTTGGGATCCAGCCTTAGAGAACGACTCGCCCGACAGGTAGCAGACTACCTCGCCTTAACTGCAGATATCGACACTCTGAGGAGCGATGAACCCCTTGACTACTGGGTGTGCAGGCTTGACCTGTGGCCTGAGCTATCCCAGTTTGCGATAGAACTTCTGGCCTGCCCCGCTTCAAGTGTCCTGTCAGAAAGGACCTTCAGTGCAGCAGGAGGCATTGTCACTGACAAGAGAAGTCGCCTCGGTCAAAAAAGTGTTGATTTCCTCACCTTCATTAAGATGAATGAGGCATGGTGTCATGGTCTTACCTGCTTGCTGCTCTCCTTCGTTTGACATGTGCTGGCGGCCATCTTGGTTTCTGGGTTTCTTGTAGCCTTCCACCCTGCGGCTCCTCCTTCCCCTGGGAGGAGCTGGATGCCTAGCTCATATATATAGGAGGTCTGTGGCTTCAGTTCCTTGCTTGGTCCTCTTGTGTTCACATGCTTCTAAGACTGCTGCTGCTTCTGGTTCCTGATCCTGGCTTCGTCTGACTACCCTGCTGGTTTCTGATCCTGGCTTCGTCTGACTACCCTGCTGGTTCCTGATCCTGGCTTCGTCTGACTACCCTGCTGGTTCCTGATCCTGGCTTCGTCTGACTACCCTCCTGGTTCCTGACCTCTGGCTTCGCAAAGACTCTGCTCGGTTTCACCATCCGTTTGGACTTTTGCTTTACAGCTTTATTTTCAATAAAGCCTTCTTATTTTCACTTATCTCTTGTTGTACGTCTGGTTCATGGTTCCGTGACATTAGGACCAAGCCATGAATTCTGACGGTACAGGGCCATCCTCGCTACCCACGCTGGTTGCCAGACTTGATCAGCAGGATCACCTGTTGGGTCGGTTCGCTGTG